>NC_132923.1:88831636-89440136 GCF_047675955.1 Chlorocebus sabaeus
CTCAATAAAACTTGGAAAAACTTGACAAAGTTTTGTGAAAGAAGAATAAGAATTATAAACAAGGATAGGATCTCAGACAGAAGGACATACAATTTGACCTTAGTGTGTGTGCTTGATACACACAAGGATAGTAAAACAGGAATGAGAGGCAAAAGATTTGTGCATATACCTATATGTATTGTGAATTTGATACATTGTGCTACATATATGCATTTATCATTATGTATTATTATGAAATGCTTCTCTTTATCTCTACTAAAGTTTTTTGCCTTATGATCTATTTTGTCTAATATCAGAATAGCTGCACATACATGCAGCCAACAAGCATATGAAAAAAAGCTCAATGTCACTGATTAGAGACATGCAAATTGAATCCACAATGAGATACCATCTCACATCAGTCAAAATGGCTATTTTGATGTTAGTGAGGTTGTGAAGAAAGGGGAACACTTATACACTATTGTATAGTTCAACCATTGTGGAAAACAGTGTGGTGATTCCTCAAAAATCAAAAAACAGAACTATAACCTAGCAATTCCATTACTGGGTATATAACCAGAGGAATATAAATTGTTTCATCATAAAGATACATGCACACATATGTTCATTGCAGAACTATTCATAATAGCAAAGACACAGAATAAACCTAAATGCCCATCAGTGATAGACTGGATAAAAAATGTGATCCATATACACCATGGAATGCTATGCAGCTATAAAAAAGAATGAGATCCTTTCCTTTGCAGGAACATAGATGGAGCTGGAGGCCATTATCCTTAGCAAACTAACACAGGAACAGAAAACCAAACATCACATGTTTTCACTTATAAGTGGGAGCTAAATGATGAGAACACATGGACACATAAAGGGAAACAAGAGACACTGGGACCTATCAAAAGGCGGAGGGTGGAAGGAGGGAGTGAATCAGGAAAAATAACTAATGAATACTAGGCTTAATACCTGGCAGATGAAATAATCTTTATAACAAACTCCCATGACACATATTTACTGACATAACAAATGTGCACATGTACCCCTGAATTCAAAATAAAAGTTAATATTAAAATAATTTTTAATTAAATGAAGAAAATATGTAAATAAGCATTTCTCAGATGAAGACATACAAATGGCACACAGACATATAAAAATGTGTTCAAGATTATTGATCACCAGAGTAATGCAAATCAAAACTACAATGAGATTCATCCCACTTAAAATGGCTTCTATCCAAAAGACATGCACTAACAAATGCTGGAAAGGATATGGAGAAAAGGGAACCCTCACACACTGTTAGTAAGAACGTAAATTAGTACAACCACGTATCAGGTTCCAATCCAAGCTGGGGTTCGAGGGGAGTTGGTGGATGTGTGGTAGGTAACTGAAAGAACACTCGAGGGACCGTAGGCAGCTGGGACGTGGCTTTATTCTCTCTCCTACAGAGTCAGCAGTGCCGTTACATTACTCACAGACAATATGGCTTAAAGGATGTATGTACCAGTGCAAGCCATCCAGAGCTGCTGCTGGAAGGGCAGTGCAGATCCAAGTTAGAGACATTGCTCATCTCAGCGAAGGTGTGGGCCCATTTCACAATGCTATTGGAGCAGTATGAGCTCCCACAAACAGGTTACATTAAAATGGCTGCATTTGATGACATGCTGCACGGGGTTGTGAGCCTGTGCTCCAGACCCTCTGTAATGATGTCTACCGCAGCCTGTTCCTGACTGAATCACAGCCATTTTTCTTACACTCCACCCCCTAGGCTGAGGAAGTCCTTCTAATGGGGAGACGTGCCCACAGGGCAGAATTCTGGAACCAAAGGCCACGGCACCAATACAGGGAGCAACAACTCACTACTAATGTTCCCACTATGCTGCCCATAATTATTAGGGTCCAGCATAGGCCAGAGTCCAGAGATGCCCACCATGTCAGAAGGGGGTCATCAGTAAGGCTCTCAACTGCCTTGATTTCCTGGAAAACTTCCTGAAAAGCTGTTATGTTTTGTTGATTGTCAGGGATGAAGGTACAACACTGTGTTCCCAAAAGAGCACAGGTGCCACCTTGGGCAGCAGTTAATATGTTTAGAGCCATCTGGTTCTACAGTACCACCTTCCGGATTTGATCAACCTCATCTGTCAACAGAAGGATGGCAACTCGGGTGTAACTCAAAGCTCAAGCAATGTGCTCCACAAGGGCCGTAACTTGCATTTCTACAGTTATGACACCTGCTCCAGGGATGGTTAAGGCTAAGAGGTAGAGCCACCAGGGGGCTCATCACACTCACAAAAACTGGGAACATAGCATCTCCCAGTTATGTGGGCCTCTAAGCAACGTGGGAATGACAGTGGCAAGCATATCAGTCCATCCCCAGGTACAGCAGCCAGTCCAGTTTGCTGACAAACATGACCATCCTGTGTCACCACAGACACGAACTTCCTGGGGGCTCAAAGCCCATTGGAGCCTGACCTTGATGAGGCTACCTATTCCACAAAGGTGTGGTGACATATTGTATTTGTGTAGACTATGGTGGGCAACCACCCCACGCTGATGTTATCCCAGTGTTGCTCTATACATCATGGTACCTGTTGTGGGGGCACCATGTGTTCTCCCACTAACCAGCTCCATCCAGCGTAGATGCTATGGGTCAGCCAGAAGGTGGGCATTCCTTGGGTTTTGTGGCACCCCCTATCCAAAGCTTGCTGTGTCATGTTCCAAATGTCAGCCATGGAACCCCAAATCTCTAACCATGTCCAGTTTTCCACAGAAGCTCAGTGAAAATAGGATTTCAAAGAGATATTTACACTCCCATATTCATTGCAGCATTAATCACAGTAGCCAAAATGTGGAAACAACCTAAATGTTCATTGACCGATGATTAGATAAGGAAAACGTGGTATATTCATACAATGGAATGTTATTATTCATCCTTTAAATAGAAGGAAATCCTGTCATATGAAACAATATGGATGAATCTTGAAGACACTATTCTAAGTGAAGTAAGCTAGTCAGAGAAGAACAGATAGTGTATGATTCCATGACTATGAGGTATCAAATGTAATCAAACTCATAGAAGCAGAAGGTAGAATAATGGCTTCCACAGGAGGTAGAATAATGGCTTCCACAGGAGAGCCGGGTGAGGTGATGGGAAGTTGGTGTTCAGTGTTCAGTGAATATAGTGTTTCAGTTACACAAGATGAAAAAGCTCTAGAGATCTACTGTACAATATTGTGCTATAGTACACACTTAAACTTTTGTTAAGAGGATTGATTTCATATTGTTAGTTTTTACCACAATTTTAAAAATGTAAAACAATGAAACTTCTTGAAGAAAACAGGGGAAAAGCTTTGTAACTTAGGATGAGGCAAAAAACTTCTTAGATGTGAAACCAAAAGTATAATCCAAAAAAGAATATATTTATAATTTGGACTTCATAAAAACTTCTCTTTAAAAGACACTGTTTAAAAAATGAAAAGACAAACTACAGACTGAGAGGAAATATTTGCCAATAATATCATTCATAAAGGACAAAATGTGTAAAGAACTCTCAAAACTCAATAATAAGAACACCTAATAAAAAATGTACAAAAGATTTAAACAGACACTTAACCAAAGCAATGCAGAATATGCTCAACATCATTAGTCTTTACAGAAATGTTGATTAAAACCACAAATGAGATACCACTACAAGCCTATTAAAATGGCTAAAATCAAAAAGACTGACTGTACCAAGGTTTGGCAAGAAAGTGGAAGATCCCTGAGCCACTGACAGTAATGTAAAATGGTACAGTTGCTTTGTAAAACAGTTTAGCAGTGTCTTTAAAAGTTAAACTTATACCTACTATATGATCTAGCCATGCTGCTCCTAGGTTTTTAACCAAGAGAAAGCAAAGGATACATTTATACAAATATTTGCATAAACAAATATTTATATTAGTTTTATTTATAATTGACATAAAGTAGAAATAACCCAAAAGTCCATCAATGAGTGAATGATTAAATAAACTATGGAATATACATATGACGGTATACTACTCAGCAATAGAAAGAAATAAATGGTACACAAAACAACAGAGACAAATCTCAAAATAATTATGTTGAGTGAAGGAAGCCAAACACAAAAAAGTTCATATTATATGATTCCGTTTATATAAAGTATTGGAAAATTCTTAGCCATTATCTCTTCACATATTGCCTCTCCACCATCCCCTGATTCGTCTCCTTCTGTGATCATTATAATACTTACTTTAGCCCCTTTGACACCGACCCTCATGTCTTTTACATTCCTCTATGAGTTTTGCATTCTTTCTCTGTGCTTCTGTTTGGATTTACTTGTCTTTCTGGTGTTTTGCTGTGCTCAGTTGACTTAATTTCAGATTTTGTTTCAGTTTTTAAGTACCACTTATTTTTCTTATAAATTCCAATTACCTATTAAACTTTGCATTTATTCATCTGTGTTAGCTTGGGCTGCCATAACAAAAACCATGGACTGGATGGCTTCAACAATAGCAATTTATTTCACTGCAGCTCTGAGGAGGCTGGAAGTCTGAGATCACGGTGCCAGCATGGTCTGGTTCTGATTCTGGTGGGGACTCCCTTCGTGCTTGCAGATGGCTACCTGTTCACTGTGTGAAGGAGACTTTATTTTATCTTCTCAATTTCCTATTAAATTTTTTATAATCCAAATTTTAATTTCTGGTAATTTGTTGTAATTCCTTAATCTTTATTACTGTGTTGTCTTTTTTATGTAATTGGCAGAGAAGGTGGGTATTTGGGGTTTGCTTCTGTTTGGACTCCTATTCTCTACATGTATCTTTATTTTTTTCCATTTTTTTTAACTTAAATTTCTTTGCTGAACATTGCACACTTTTCTGGAGTATCTTGAATCATTTTTACCAATATATATTTAAGACTGAAGAAAAAGAAAGAGGAAGTCAGAGTGAGACTTACAGATAATCAAACTTTATCAGCTACCAGGAAACCAGTCATTTTTCTAGCGCACCTCTTCCTCAAAACAGTGCCAGATTACGGAAAACTTTACATAGGTAGGCAGTAGCTACACCCGCTGTCCTAGATGGCTTCTTTAATATTTCTTAAAAGGAACTTCTATTTTATTTTGTTTGTCTGATGTAATCACAGTTATGGCCTGTTTGGTTTGCTTTTGCCAGGGTGTAAATACTGCCTAAAGGTCATTCTGTACATGGGGATAGGGTGCAAGTCAACTTGCGTGTACGAAGCTCCAACGTGTCCTCCTGTCTGGGCCCCCCCTTTTAATTATCATTCTTTGTTATGCATACAGTCTCAAGCCTTTCTAGGATATTACCAGGGGAGTTGACTGTCTTTAGCTGTAGTTTCCTTGGAATTACAAATATCAATAGAGAGCTGGTTCCTTCTCTTTGTTCAGGTTTCAGCTCCAACATCACCCCAGAAAAAGTCTACCGTGACTTCTCTATCTAAATAAACCTCATCTCAATCACTCTCTATTACGGTTTTCTATCTTGTCATCCTCATAGCATCCATCATCATCTGAAATGATTTTGTTATTGGTTTTTTACTTCCCCTACTAACATGTAAGCTCATGGGAAGAAGTTTTGTTTGCCTTATCCATAGCTACTTCCTCAGTGGCTTTACCAATACCTGTAACATGAGTGGTGCTCAGATATTTATTAAATAAAGACATAGTCATAAGATACAGGGCAAGGTCAGAAGAAGGAGAGATGCTTCTGCTCCATCTCAAAATTCAACTAGCCCAGGCTCAGCCCCATTCCCAGAAATTCTCATTCCAAACTCAAATTCATTCTCCCCTATCCAAGCTTAGAAAACCTGGGATGATATCATTTATCTTTTACCCATCCTTGCCTCGCTTCCAATTCCTATGTTCCTAGTTTATTGATTGTTACATCTGTCTGGTAATTTCAAATTCACAGTTTCTCATTACCTCCCTAAATACAATGCTTTTGACTGTGCCTTACCTCCATCCTGTCTACCTAGATGTGTCTCAGAATAGTAGAATAGTTAAGAGCAAACAAAAAGTAATAAATATGGAATTGAAGAAAACAATGTCACTTGAGACAAAACTGGTTCTTTCCCCCAGGGCGGTGCTGTTTCAGGATCTTGTCCCTTCATAGACTCATAGTCCAGCTCATAGTGGCTTGACTCTCTGTGCAAGGGTGCAAAGAGAATGAAAGTTGCTCTTGCATCAGAAGGACTGTCTCAAGGGCACCTGTGCTGTCTGCCTCCAATATGTATAATACACGATGCTAGACTGGTCGTTCAGCCTCAAATTCTTTTTATCTTCAGAGAAGGTACACATGCATGAATTAATAATCAATAAAATAAACATACGTCTGTCCTCTGGCATCTCATTCACCATAAGTGGACACCATGACCTAGAGAAATACAACAAAAAGAGATTAGGAAAACGTTGGAGAGAACCAGTGCTGTGTTCCTTTGGAAGCTAAGCAGTAAAAGCTGTAAAAGTACATGAGTGCCATCTAAAGGCAAAACTAGTACTGCAGGGTTGTTAAAGGCTGTTCATACTAAGGAGGAGAGAGAAATTTGCTCCTGGAAACCCCTAAGTGAAGTGAAAACTTGTCATAACAACCTGATGGATCCTGCCCTATCATCTATGACTGGTAGTAAGCAAGTTTTTCATATCCTGAGTCAAAATTTGCCTCCGCCCTTCCTGACCGCTGCAGACCACAGTAACTTCCCCTCCTCTGACAGATCCTAGTATATTTTCTTTAACGTTTAATCAGTCCCAAGTCAGAACACGTTCTCTCTTCAACAAATATCTTTCTTCATGTATTCTTTGCACCAGACTCTGAGCTCAGCAGTGGGACTGTCTGCTGGTTTACAAGTCTCTTCCTGAGCTGGAGGGACATTGTCCATCCCCTCCCTTCCTGTGACAGGAATACCCTGCATAACACCTCTGAAACGCACTTCCTAACCTTTTTAGAACTGGATCCTTCAGGAAAGCACATCCCACCTGCTCTAGGACAGGTAAAAATTTGTAGGCATACAACTTCCCGCAGTGAACATCATGGGTTTGGAAGTTGGGGACATGTAGTATTGAATCCTACCTCTGTGATTCGTGAAATCTGTGAACTACCAAAACTTGGGCAAAGGACTTAACGTCTCTGAGACTTGCTTTCCTAGTTGTTAAATTGAATGACATTACCTACCTATGGTCTTATGGTAAGGGTTAGCAACAGTCCATTTATTTATTTATTTATTTATTTATTTATTTATTTATTTATTTGAGACAGTTTCGCTCTTGTTGTCCAGGCTGGAGTGCAATGGCACGATCTTGGCTCACTGCAACCTCCACCTCCCAGGTTCGAGCGATTCACCTGCCTCAGCGTCCCAAGTAACTGGGATTACAAGCGTGCGCCACCACGCCCCCGCTAATTTTGTATTTTTAGTAGAGATGGGGTTTCACCATGTTGGTCAGACTGCTCTTGAACTCCTGACCTCAAGTGATCCACCCACCTTGGCCTCCCAAAGTGCTGGGATTACAGGTGTGAGTCACTGCACCCAGCTCATTATTTATTATTTGTATACAACCTGGCACAACCTGGAACAAAGAAAAAGTGGTAAGAAAATATAAACTTTCACTATCATTATGATAAGAAAAATTCTATGAGACTAAGTCACCTACTTTGCAAAGTTGTTGTGAAGATTAAATTATGTACACAGGTATGATAGACTGCCAGGCGAAACAGAACTTAGAATTTTTTTTGTCAAGAGAACCTGCCAGTAGGTTTGGCTGGATGTGATGGCTCATGACTATACCAACACTTTGGGAAGCTAAGGCAGGCAGATCACCTAAGGTCAGGAGTTTGAGACCAGCCTGGCCAACATGGCAAAATCCCATCTCCTCTAAAAATACAAGAATTAGCCAGGTGTAGTGGCGCATGCCTGTAGTACCAGCTACTTGGGAGGCTGAGGCAGGAGGATCACTTGAACCCAGAAGACAGAGGTTGCAGTGAGCCAAGATTGCACCACTACACTCCAGAGTGGACAACAGAGTGAGACTCTGTCTCAAAAAAAATAAAAGAGAGAGAACCCACCAGTGGCTTCTATCTGACAACACTGTAAGTTTTATCACAATGAAATAGATGTTTTATTTTTCTCTGAACACTTCAGTTGCATCTCTGAGATATTGCAAACAGAAGACCACAAGGTACACACTAAGATATTAATATGGTTTGGCTCTGTGTCCCCACCCAGATCTCATCTCAAATTGTAATCCCCATGTGTTAGGGGAAGGACCTGGTGGGAGGTGATTGGATTGTGAAGGCAATTTCACCCATGCTGTTCTCTTGATAAGTGAGTCAGTTCTCACAAGAACTGATGGTTTTAAAGTGTGGCACTTCCTGGCTCTCTCGCTCTCTCTCTCTCTCTCCTGCCACCTTGTGAAGAAGGTCTTTGCTTCCCCTTTGCCTTCTGTCATGATTCTAAGTTTCCTGAGGCTTCCTCAACCATGTGGAACTGTGAGTCAACTAAACCTCTTTTGTTTATGAATTACCCAGTCTCAGGTAGTATCTTCATAGTAGTGTGAAAACAGACTAATGCAGATGTGGAACAGCTGTAACAGGATTCTTTAAGGCTCACAAAGATTATCCTTTGCAAAATGTCCCAAGATTTGGCTACTTGGGAGAGGGAGCTAAATTTGCACAGCGTGGCCAGGCACGGTGGCTCATGCCTGTAATCCCAGCACTTTGGAAGGTCAAGGCGGGCAGATCACCTAGGTCAGGAGTTCAAGACCAGCCTGGCCAAAATGGTGGAACCCTGTCTCTACCAAAAATACAAAAATTAGCCCAGTGTGGTGGTGTACACTGGTAATCCCAGCTACTCAGGAGGCTGAGACAGGAGAATCGCTTGAACCTGGGAGGCGGAGGTTGCAGTGAGCCAAGGTTGCACCACTGCATTCCAGCCTGGGCAACAGAGCAAGACCCTCTCTCAAAAATAAATAATAAATTTCCAGAGTCAAGCCAATATCTTCTCCCTAACAATCGAGGTTAGATTCTCTCTGATAGATTGAGTACATTTGGAAACATCACCATATGCTTTACACTACACGATGTTCTTGAAAAAGTCAAGGAAGATGGACATGATTGGCAGATAGGCCTTAAGCAATTAAATGAAAAGCAAAAGTGATATAACCTATTTTTATGCCTTTGGCTGATAAAGAAAATCAGTCCAACTATTCATGTGCAGCATCACATCTGGTATGTGGTAGCACTCAATCAATGGTGGTTCTTATTACTGATACTGTTCCAAGTGGTTTCTTGCTAATCCAACCCAGAGCTCGTGTCATCTGGCAACAGTCTCATCTGGGCCCAGTTGGCAACTTCTCTATGAGCTATCCCTGTTAACAACCTTTCTAGCTCACACAGTGGTAGGCCAGAGCCTGTTAGGATGGAGGGAGAGATGGCAGGGAAGCGTGGCCAGCCAAGGCTGCCAGCACACACACAATTCAGAATTCTAAAATATGTTCCCCAGCAAGGAGAGATCTGAGAAATGCCTCAATGTAATGCCTGCCCTTTGGACTTGTCTAATAGGAGCAACTTGCTCTAAGTGATGTATCTAAAGTGTAGCTACCCATGCTGTAGATTATTTTTCCTTTTTCTGTTCCCCCATCAGTGTTAACCTTCTTGCACAGAATAGAGGAGAACAAACAGAGAAGGGAATGAAGTAATAGTTCTTAGGGATGTGACAAAGTCCAGAGGCCTCAAATCATCTCTTGAGTGTGTTACACTTTCTCTCTCAATGGATTTTCCATGTTTGCTACACGAATAATGCACTGTTAAGCACTGAAGCAATACAATGGTAACCTTAACAAAACAGCAATTTGAAGGTTAAACTGCCATTACTAGTTTGTATCTCAATAATGCATCTTTCTTTAAAATGCATGCTTAATTACATTAGAGGCATGGGGAATAAATCATATTCCCCTTGCCTATGGTGGGGATCACCTTATGGATGCAAATATCAAGATCTATCTTCAGATTTATTAGTGACAAATATCAGCCCATTGTCTTAATGGTGAAATAACATCATCTACTAGCACAGGATCCAAATTTAATTTAGTGAAATATCTTTAAAAAAAAAAAAAAAAAAGCTCTGAATCACAAGCCATATGAGCTGGAAGCATTCAGAAAAATAACCCACGCCTGGCTCTTAGCCTCAGAGGGACCCCAGAATCACCTGGGGAGCTTTCTTTTTTTTTTTTTTTTTTCCGAGACAGAGTCTCGCTCTGTCGCCCAGGCTGGAGTGCAGTGGCACAATCTCAGCTCATTGCAAGCTCCGCTCCGCCTCCCGGGTTCACGCCATTCTCCTGCCTCAGCTTCCCAAGTAGCTGGGACTACAGGCGCACGCCACCACGCCCGGCTAATTTTCTGTAATTTTAGTAGAGACGGGGTTTCACCATGTTAGCCAGGATGGTCTCGAACTCCTGACCTCGTGATCCACCCGCCTCGGCCTCCCAAAGTGCTGGGATTACAGACGTGAGCCACCGCGCCCGGCCAGGGAGCTTTCAAAAAATGCATTGCACAGGCCCCACCTCAGACCTATTAAGTCAAAATCGGTAATGATAGGGCCCAGTCATCATTTTAAAAAATCTCTTAGGTGATTAATAATTGCAGCCTATAATGAGCACCACCCATATACATCAACCCCATGATTGCACAAGGGGACTTTAGCCCCACAGGGGAGATCGCTGGTGCAGGATTCCCAGGGATGGCTGGAGAGTCGGGTCCAGAGCCTGTGGCCCCAGCTGGCCCCCTTCCTGATTGGATACTGTGCCTTCGCATCTCTTTGCTTTGGTTCCTTTTTCCCTCAATGGCCCACCCTTGCCTCCAGGTTTCTACCTCATTCACTAATTCATTAGACTTGTGTGGAGCACCTACTATGTGCCAGATAACACCATTCCTGGAATATTCCCCTATGTCTTAGCTCTGCCAAATCTTTTCCATTGTGGTGATCTTCTTAGCACTCCTAAAAGGCAAGGCCTCCTTCAAGCAACAGTTTCTGACTGCTCTAACCACAGGAGGGAGCCAAGCACTCCACTCTTTTTTCTGTAAATCCACAGATTGGAAAAATCAAGCAGAGGGCAAGTGGATCACAGGAGGCAGGGCCTGCAGGGAGTGGGTAAGGGCTGTAAGAAATGACCTCCGAGTGACCTTTCAGGCTTGAGCCACCGTGCTGCCCACCTGAAGAAGGCCATGGGGTACCCAAATACAATAGTCTTCACAGGCAGGCACACCTAGAACTTCACTGGCTGAGAGTTCGCCTGGACCATCACTTGTAAAACAACCAGAGAAAGTTGTACAAAGATCCAGTGTGGCCAAGTATATAAGTGCTGGAACAGAGCAAGTGCCCAATCAACAGAGACTTCCATCTTCTGAGAGCCCCTCCCCTTCCTTTTCTCCCTGTTTTCTTTCATCCTCGTCCTATTCTCTTTCCTTTTCCTGAGAAGCCACATAGCACAGGGAAGGCCTGAGCTGCAGAGCATTCAGCCCTCTGGGTAGCAATTCATGATGTAGCCTGTCCTGCGGAGACCATCCTATAAATGTTAAGTTGTAGCCTTTACATGTTCCAAGGATATGATGAACACTGCCTCAAATGGCCTTGTCTGTCACCAATCCTTCATCAGATCATCCCTCAGTCAGAGGATCTGAGGCAGGAGCCTGTGGTGACCTGCAGGGTCCTTGCTCTTCCCTCCCCAGCCCTCCTTGGCCTCCTGGCCCCATTGGTGAGTAGTCCTTGGGCCTCTGTTGACTGGTGACTGAAACTCACTGCCACATAAGGCAGCCACTGTCAGGCTGTCCCTGTTCTAAATGAAAACTTGACTCTCCCCCAGCACTTCTGCCTTTGGCCCTTCAGAGATTTGGAGCCAGAGAGATGCCCCTGAGTCTTCTCTCCTTCAGACTTTAACCAAGAAATCCCTGCCCACCCTGGTGAGATCTCCAATTTTTTGTGGTCCTCACACCTGAAGATACCTGGTTTGGTGTGGTGACCCCGGTGAGGACAAGGGGAGTCTCTAAGGGTTTGTTCTATGCTATGAACCATAATACACTTGTCAACACCAGCCAAGATCACATCAACCTGGGAGCGGCAGGTCAGCCTCCTCTTTCCTGTCCACCTCTGGTTCCCAGATTGGTTTTTTATGAACAAACCAAAGACTGAGCTCCCCAAGATGAGGTATTTATAGTTGGGGGTTTGGGCACAAAGGCAGACTGGTTCCACCAGCCCCCTGCTCACTGTCTGTGGTTCCGTCTCCCTCTTCTCTGTGGCTGTCCCAACATGCAGATTGGTATCTATCTATTAGCCAACACACACAAGGCTCAGCTCTCAATCACAAAAAAAAAAAAAAAAAAAAAAAAAAAAAAGAAAAAAAAGAAAAGAAAAACACTTCTTGAGACTCCAACTCCTAGATTCTTTTCCTAGGAAATGCAAACCCATCCTCAAATGAAAAGTCGCGTTCCCACTGTCAGCTGGGCACCACAAGAGTTGGTCTTGACCAGTAGGTGGATTGACTGATTCCTCCCAGAGCTGTGAATGAGGATACACCTTCCATGCTGACCCATCTGTCACTCCCTTCATTTCTCCCTCCCTCTCAATACACACACACACAGACACACACCCAGGGACACACATACAGACACATACAGAGACACACAAATACACACACACAGACGCACACAGATACAGGTATACAGAGACACGCAGAGGTAGACACACTCAGAAACAAACAAAATAGACACAGACACACACATATAGACACACACACAGAGACACATACAGAAACACACATACAAAGACACATACAGGCACACAGAGAACACACACACAGACACACAAAAAGATACACAAACACACGAAGAGAGACACACAGCTATCACACAGACATTCACACAGATACAGAAGCACAGACACAGAGACACACACAGACACAGAGATACACGCAGACACACAGACACATACACAGATGGCCTGAGCATCCAGCTTCAGGGCAATGCCCTCAGGCATAGGCACTGTCCCCACTTCATCCCTGTATCCCCAGCAAAGTGCCTGCACACAGTATGTGCACAATAAATGTTTGCTGAACTCAACAAAGCCACAGGGGAGACAGTCCAGGCTGCTTAGAGCAGCTGCTTAGAGCAGCAATGAGAAAAATGAGTCCTGTCCAAATTTCCTTGTGATTAAATCCTGCATATAAATTTCTAACTGGAAGATTTCGTATTGTAAAAACATTTCTGAGACCCTCCCCACTTCCTTTCCCACAAAGCCCAGACTCCATCATGAGCCCCCGTGACGTGGCCCCTATTCTGTTGGCTACAGCCTCTTGGGGAGAGTACAGTCTCAGGCAATTCTTCTCCGGGAGGTTCCCAGATTATCTTTGGCCTACTTGTGTGCCCCCAAGAAATCTGGGATCCTGGGAAACCCCATTATCAGACAGTGCCTGCTCACCAACAGTCCTCCTGCCCAAGAGCTTCCTGAGCAATACTGAAACCCAGGTTTGCCCGACTCCAGAGCCTGTGCTTGAAACCACTGTGCCCCACAGCCTCCAGCACTGTCAGCAATGAGAATCCCCAGATAAGATGAAAACAGCATTCCCAGCCAGGACAGCAAGGCCCGTGGCTGCAGGAGGAAGAGTCACAGGAGGAACTGGGCACGGTTTCATGAGGAGGAGATTATGGTCGTCAGAGGCACCTCAGAGGCTGGATGATGACATGTGAGAACATTCCTTCATTCATTCCTAGAAAAGAGATATTACAGAATATGGTTGAAGCAAAGGGTCTAGGGTCAGACAGAGCTGGGTTTAATTCTTGGCTCTGCCACTCAAATGCCAGGTAACCTCGGCCAAGCCATCTGAACTGCCTACTCTTGCTCAAATGTAAATTTGAGAATGATCATATCCCTATTTTAAAGGTTGTTGTGAAGATTAAATGAAATAATGTGTATAAGATAGTTATTAGACCCTCACAAAAGTCTTACAAGGTAGATATTGTTATTCCCATTTTACATTTGAGAAAACTGAGGCACTAGGAGGGAAAAAAGGATTTCCAAGTTTGCCCGGGCCCAGTGGCTGGGACCTCTAATCCCAACAGTTTGAAAGCCCGAGGGGGACAGTTCAGTTGAGGTCAAGAGTTTGAGACCGGCCTCACCAACATGACAAAAATCCCATCTCTACTAAAATTACAAAAATTAGTCAGGCACAGTGGCGGGCACCTATAATCCCAGCTACTTGGGAGGCTGAGGCAGGAGAATCGCTTGAATCCGGGAGGTTGAGACTGCAGTGAGCCAAGATGACACCACTGCTCTCCGGCCTGGGCAACAGTGCAAGACTCTGACTCAAAAAAAACAAAAACAAAAAAAGGTTTCCAAGTTTGCATAGCTTGTCACTGGCAGAGGCAGAGGTGGGACATAGAATACAATTCTGCCTGATTCTTCAGCCTCTGCTGATAGCCCATCTCAATTTCTCTCTCCAGCTCAGAATGTGTGGAGTCCCCTGCCATCTGAGTGACCACTCTTGCAGGGCCAGGAATCACCATGGCCTGGCAAAACCAGCCTCAGTGCCCTCAGTATCTGTGGTTGCTCCTTCCCTGGAGTCCTTTGCAGCACCAGAAACTGACTCTTCCTGCCTCCAGTTCTCTTCTAGATCTGAGAGGACAAAAGCCCCACATCCTCCCAGCAACCCGTGCATCAATAAAGGTTGCCTTGCTCCCTGTCTGCAGTGGGCAGTATGTGCCTCCCAGGCTGAAGGCCTCTCCTGCTTCAAGAAAGGACCAATGCAGCTTCTGAACCCACTGTTACAAGCCTACGGACAGGGAGTGAGTGGCCTGTGCTCACAGCAGATGCCCGGTCCACCACTCTGCCTCTGGCAGCCAGAGACGCTCACCCCAGTGTGAGCTATTTAGGCCACTCTCAAGAGGTCCTGGCCCATCTCACCTCCCCTCTTCATCCCTCTCAGTTTAGAATGTGGGCCTCCTTGATTTCATAGTTCTCTTTTCCTGTTACCTAGAGGACACGCTCTCCCCACCCACCTGCAAACACATGTGGGAGTAGCCATCTGAACATCATGAGCAAAAGGTAGGTTTTTAAAACTATAACAGATGGTGAGAACATAAGAATCACCTTAGGTATTATAGTTGCTAAAATTATCCTCCTGCAAGAGATTTTAACATGGAAGAGCCTGAGGTGAGGCTCAAGAAGCTGCATTGTTAACCTTGGGGTCTCCTGACACCAGCCTTCAGGGCCTTGCTGCTTTAACGCTCCTGACTAAAGGTCCTGGGGAAGGACACCAGTCATTAAAACCCAGCCAGGACCTCCAAGGTGAAAACTGACAAAGCACAGGCTCCCATGTCAAACAAATCTGATTCACATCCCAGCTGCGCCATTTTCTAGCTGTGTAGTTGGGGTCTAATGACTTCCCATCTGTGAGCCTCAGTTACCTTTACCTGGGACCCCTTCCTCATGCCTATTTTTAGAGTTATCATGAGGATTAAGTGAGGAATTATACATTGACTAAATGGCTCAGAACAAGTGAAATCAGACTCCCTTCAGTCTCTGCTTCCCTCTCTACCAGGGGATCTCATGCCCATGTCTCCAGCTTAGCATTTGTTGCAACACATTGAGAACATCTGGGTATATCTCTCTCTCCAATAGGCTGTGAGCTCCTCAAGGACAGGAGCCAGGATTAAACCCTCTTTTTATTTCCAGGGCCTAATGCAGAAGAGCCCAGCACACAGTAGGGTCTCCATGAGTTGTGGGTCTATTGAAATAAAGAGAGAGGACATTCATTGTGTCCTTCCACCCCTGGAATCTCAGTTAGTTCATACAAAAATAACAAAACCTACCTGTGTTCACTGAATTACTATTTAGTACCAGGCCCTGTGCTAGGGACATAGCATACCTCACTTCTAATCCTTATTCATCCCTGTGGATATATATTACTAACACTGTCCCCACCACACACATGCACACATGTCCTGGTTTTTTTCTGTTTTGTTTTTGTGTTTTTTTTGTTGTTTTTTTTTCACTTAGGAGGTTACTATGGTTCAGAAAGATGAGGTATTTTGCCCAAAGTCATATAGCTAGAGGATATCAGAGTCAAGACTGACACCCAAACTGTAGCCCCAAAGCCTGTCCCTCCTCACTGCAGCAGCAGCCTCTTTTCCACAACCAAGGACCAACGCCTTTGCCTGAGGATCCTTCCCGTTTCTCAAGACTTGTTGAGGTCAAGGTGAAGGGCATGAAAGGAGCCAAACAAACTTCAGTGTCAGCCACGTGCCTTCATGCCCATCTGATACGTACTCATCTAAAATTCTCCACAGACTGAAGCCATAAAATCATAGCCTTATTTAGTGGTCTCTCCAAGTCCAGCTCTGAGGCACTCCACAACTCTTGGCTAGGAATATTAATTCAAATAACTCACGCAGACAGCTGTGTAACCAAGACGAGAGATAGATGGAGCCCGGAACGCCCCTGTGCTGTAGATCACAACTCCCCACTCCCATGCCCTCCCCCAAGCTGCCGGGACGGAAAAAGGTCAGTGATTAATTATGCTAAGATAAACAGAGTTAATTTTCTTCCTGGATAAAACTAATTACAACTGTGTTTGTTTTGGTAGGACACGGAATTACTGTCCCCAGTGACAAATCTTCCTAATTGAAAAGAGTGTTTATTTTAAAGGGATGGGGGTTGGGGTCACTAAACAACAGTTAGCTAGCGTTTTCCCCATTTTTCACTTGAAAAGGGATAGTGATTAGGTGTTGGCCTCAAAGAAACGAACAAAATCTTTTTGTCCACGTTTCCTTCCTCCAAGCCTGCTCGAGAGCCTTGGCAACAGCATGAGGGAGAAGAAGTTGGCAGTTTGGGGGTTTCCAAGAAGAATCCATGCCCTGTGGTTAATTAGCTTTTAGTGGGTGATGAAATCAGGGTGAACCCCTCTTTGGAAATCCAGTGAGGAGGGAGGAATGAGGGTTTTGAATCCCACCACCCACCAACTCATAAACTGTGGGCCAACATGTGACCCAGCTCAAATCAATTCTTGCAGCATTGTGCTAGGCCAGCTCAGTGCTAAAGCACCAGAGATAGAGACGAGGGAAGCAGAGTCCCTGCTCTCAAGGGGGCCAGGACAAATCATCGTTGTTCACATGTCTGGTGCCGAAGGAACAGAAGGAAGAAGTTGTGGAGAAGGTGGGCAAGCAGAGAAGAGGAAGAGCCTTCCACCAGAGACCAGTGTGAGCAAAGGTGTGCAGGTGCACAGTGTGTTTCAAGAACTGTATGTAATCCAGTGTGCCTGAGATAACAGGGTGAATTGAGGCACGTGACTGCAGAGGAGGCTGGAAAGATACTTGGAATTTGGATCTGGACAGTTTATGTTCATTTACTAGGGCTGCCATAACAAATTACCACAAACTGGGTGGCTTAAAACAACCGAAATGTATTGTCTCACAGTTCTGGAGGCTGGAGATCCAAAATCAAGGTATTGGCAAGGCCATGCTCCCTCCAAAGCCTTTTTGGAAAGAGAAATCCCTTCCTTGCCTCTTCCAGATTCTGGAAGCAGCAGCCAGGTGTTCCTTGGCTTTGGCAGCATAACTCCAATCTCTGCCTTCACTTCCCATGGCTGTCCTCCCTCTATGCCTATGTCTGTGTCCGAATTTCCCTCTTCTTATACAGATTCCAGTCATACAGGATTAAGAGCCCACCCTACTCCAGCATGACTTCATCTTACTAATTACATGTCAACAACTCCATTCCCAATTAAGCTCACATTCTGGGGTACGAGGAGTGAGGGCTTGAACGTATGTTTCTGGAGGACACAATTCAATCCATAGCACAGGTTGCAGAGGCCACTTACAAGAGTATGAAGTTTGGGAACAGAGGGAAGACACTCTAAGAGCTGTAAGTGATGGAGGGACTTCATTTGTTTGTTTTATTTTATATAAGAGGACGTCTCTGGGTCCAATTTGGAGGACTGATAGATGAGCATGACTCAAAATAGGAAGACCATTTGGGTAAAAAGTTGTCACAAAAATGCAGGTGAATCTTGATTGTACCCAGAGATTGACAGTGGCAGAAAGGTGGGTTGGAGAGAAAGAAATCTGTGATAGGGAAAAGTGGGTTGGAGAGAAAGGAAACTGTGACAGGGCTGTTTAGATTTCCAGGATTCTGGGGTTTAAAGAACCTCGATATTACTGGGGTGGTGGAAGAGTAAAGAAAAGATGGGGGAGTCAAGGACCACTTCCAGGTTTCTGAGCTCACTGAGGAGAAGCAGACTGGAGGGGAGAGGAGATCAGTTCTGTACAAGTGACAAGTTATGCAATGAGTGACATTTGGGAAACAGTAGGATGTAAAGGTCTGAGACTCAGAGAAACACTTTCCTCTGGAGATATAGATTTAAAAGTCATCAAGAATTAGATGATCATTGAGGCAGGAAGATGGATGATGTTCCAGAAAGACCACATAGAGTGAGAAGAGAAAGTCTAGGAGAGAAGCCTGCAGAAGCAGTCACGAGAGAGACTAAAGGAGAAGGGGATCAAGGGTTTACGCTGAAAAAGTACAGGGTCTGACTTCCCAGACTTCCAGCCCCAAAGCAAAGTGACCTCCTGCCACTACCGTGCACACAGCTGTACTTACGTGCACTCTACTTTCTCCTGAATGCTAATTATCCACACACGCGCAGACTCCCCTAATCCCAAACTCTGCCAACTCCTTAAGTGCATTGTGGACCATGTCATTATCTGCCCCTCTTGGGTTCCTCGCAGCCTCCCTAAAGAGGATTTAGCACAAAGCAAGTGCTTATCACTAAATATATGAATAAATGTGGATAATTAAACCACTGTCAAAGATTTATTTAGTACTTATTGTAGGCAAGGCAAGGTTCTCTAACAGAAACCAAGTATAGGGCACAAGATAAAACAGGTGCTCACTAAGTGTTGATGAAAGAAAGGAGAGGAGAAACGGGAAGACACCAGTTAGCATCAGAGCTATTCAGAATAACAATAGTAAGAGGCTCCACCCGAGAGGCCCCAGGGCTGCGTGGTTGCGATACGGAAGAAAGGACAGAAGGCTGGACATCGGGACACCTACATGCCAATCCTCCTCTCTCAGCAAGTCCCTGTGTAAATCATTCAGCTTTCTGGACCCAGTTTGCCCTAGTATAAAGTTACCGCGGTTTCAGTTACAGATTTTCTGAGGACCTTTGCCTCTGCGAAGCTAGACTCCAACTTAAAAGTGTTCAAAGATAGAGTACAGAGGAAAACTAAGCTCTAGGTTTTTTTTTTTTTCTTCGACAGTTACACACAGAAATGCTGAACATTTTCTCATGTGATCCTCACCCTTGTCTCACAGAGAAGAAACGGAGGCTCAGAGAGGTTTTGACATGCCCAAGGACCGTGAGAAGACTGGAGCACGGGGCTGGGGATGCACCAGGGCTGGGAGACAGGGTTGAGCCTCCCCGCAGGCATGGATAGCAGGGGGGCCACGCTGCAGAGTCATTAAAACATGGCCTCTGGACAAAGGCCACCCACCTAATTCAGGCAAAAACGCGTTTCACACAGTTTTGAATTATTTGAGGCTTGGAGTTGTTCCAAGAGCAGCTAAAGGTACTGACTTAGGGAGGAGGGTCCTTCCCGTGGCTTACCAAAAAGTATTTTCAGATCCTTGGGCTAGCGGGGAAGTGACAGTATTATAACCACGGAGAGCTGCGGTCAGCAGGGCTGCGGAGAAGGGAGGAGACCGGCACTGTAGCTCAGGCTGTCCGTGGCACGTTCTCTCTGGCCTCAGGCTCCTCGTCGTTAATGCTTCATCAGTGAACCCCAAGATCCTTTTCAACTCTGACACTCTGTGAAACCTCACCCTGAATTCTAGGAGCCCGGGTTATTGATTTGTGTTGCACAGTTAAACGCTTCATGCTTGTGTGAGGCTGCCATTCTCTGGAACACTCTGAAGCAGCCGCTTCCAAACGCAGGTCCTTGCACCAAGCTGAATCATAATTATCTGTAGGGCTTTATAAAAACACACATGCCAGGCCGCCACACCAAACTCACGGCGTCAAAATCTCGGGGTTGGAGGCTGGGCATTTGTGTTATTAGAAATCTCCCAGGTGAGCCCGGTGCTCAGATCCACACGTAGAACCAGTTGTGCAGCTGCCGCACCTGCATTTCCGAAGCAGCATCTGCCACCTGGTGCACATAGAAGGTACTCCAGGAACGCTGCAGGTCCAGGCAGCTCACTGCGAAGGACCGAAGAGGACTCTGGGTTTCTCATCTGGGTAACCAGCTGTCAGATACACCTAAGCTTAAATCCTCACACTGACACCTCCAGCAATGTACCAGAGGTGTACTTAGAAAAACTGGGTGTCAAATTTGGGTTCTGTCTTGGAATAGCAAAAAAAAAAAAAAAAAAAAAAAGTCCCATTCTTTCTCTTATGAATGGGAAAAGTGTTTTCTGCTATGCAAAGATCTAATTTCTTGGGGTGGTGATGGAGGTAGAGTAACGAAGGAAGTGCAGCGAAGATGTGGAGGAGAAAAGAAACGCATATGTTTAGGTTCATTTGGACTTTTGCTTTCAGTGGTGAAAAGAACTTAATTAGTAATAAAGGACAGATAATAACCATGGTTAATCCTCAGATAGAGCAGAACGTGTGCCAGACACTGATTAACGGCTTCATCCATACTCACACTTCGTTCCCAGTGCCAGCCCGGTGAAGTAGGCACTATCATGATGCCCATAAAAACATATAAGGAAAATAAAGTACAAAGAGGTTAAATGATTTATTCGATGCCTCTCACCCAGATGTAGTTCCATGCGTTCCAATCCAACACTTTATCTGCGTAAAACAAATATTTTCCCATAGTGTTCCCCTTCCTCATTCACCTCCATTCCAGCATTCAAACTGCCCTTGCTTCATCAGGAGATGGACTGACACAACACAGCTTAGAGAAATGGAAAACACTGAACGTAAGCAAAAATGTTTGGAAAACCATCAAGGGTAAGAGCAAAGTGATTAAGGAGAATGACGCTTCGTGTGAACTAGAGAGATACGTGTGAAATTTCTATAATCTATATTTAGACAAGTTGGTTGTGCCTCGGTTTCTGTCATCTGCAAAATGGGGGGAAAACAATTGCCTATCCTATAGGTTGTGAAGAGCAAATGACATAGCATGTGTACAGCACTCAGCACAGTATCCCTTTCAATGTTTAGCAGCTGTTGTTAGCAGATGTGATGTAACCAGTTTATTGAGGAGCCTCAATCCATTGGGATATAGGTATAAACAGTTCCGCTTATTTACTCTAGCCACAACGGTTAAATGTGATTTGTAATATCTGCCAGTCTTATTTTTTAATGATATCTTCAGGTAGATCCCATTGCTTTCCCATCGATATCAGTTACCAAAGGTCCCATCTGGTCTAGTTCACAACTCCCATCTCATATCCAGTTTCAATAGCATTTCCTCGTCTCGCTTCAGTGTTTGCCAGACTTGTACCTCAAGTTACGAGAGTGGGAAGGGAACATGGAGAAACCCCGTCACTATAAAAAAAATACAAAATTAGCCGGGCGTGGTGGTGCATGCCTGTAGTCCCAGCTACTCGGGAGACTGAGGCACAAGAATCACTTGAACCTGGGAGATGGAGTTTGCAGTTAGCCGAGATCATGCAACTGCACTCCAGCACCTTGGCAACAGAGTGAGACTGTCTCAGAACAAACAAACAAACAAAGAGTGGTAAGGGGTTGTGGTCTTGTCTTCTCTTTTCTCCTCCTTTCTTTTCTGGGTCTAGTGCCTTTCATGTTGAGGCAAGAAGGAAAAATAAGAGGAATAACACAGGTCACTCTAAATAAGTGGCTGTTTGCCATTGGTGGAGAAAGGCTCCTGATCTTACACTGACTTTACCTGCTTCCCTCTGTTGCTGGTGGCCTCTGACAATATGGTGGTCTCCTATTAGATGATGTGGTGTATGGAGTTATATGGTTTTGCAGGCATATGTTCATCTTTATGCCAGCCCCCTCCATCACTGATGATCCCACAGAGGGGTAGCTGTGTCTCCCTTCATTTTATTAGCAGTCTGTGGCTCCCAGCTTCCCTTTTGGCCGGATGTCACCTTATGTGGTCCATGTCAATCAGAACTTCCACCTTATCCTCCAACTTCTGTTCTCTCCTTTAAATGGAGCGCTGATGAACATAGAGGGCTTCTACACTCCCCAAGGGCTAAAGGGAAGTTGGTGAGGTGGACAAAGAGCACAGCGTTTTCTTCTTTTGTGGAAAACTTCACTAGAGTACCTGCTCTTCCTTCAGAAGTGTGTTGCTCCACCATGCTTCCAGACGTCAGAAATCTATGGTAAGAATTGGATGCCAGGAGATTTGCACTTTTGCCCATGATTAAGTTACCAGGATAGAATTTACCCTCCTGCTTTCAAAATAAAAAAGATAAAATGTCAGAAACAGCCATTTTCAAGACACTAGACCTAAGGCAACAAAGGATAGTTACTCTCTAAAAGACAAGAAACAAACTAGGTAAGCCCTATGACTGCCCCAGCTTGCTGCCTTCGGAGAATATCCAGGTTATGGGACAAAGAAGAAAGTCTGAGTGGAGCCCAGTAGGATCCTTGAACAGAGGTGATAAGGCTGCGAGTTAGGGAAACCAAGTGGGATAGAGTTCATGGATGGACAAAATAATAAAAGGAAAGAGATGTGCCAAGAAAGAGCCCTGATGATCTGCAGGGCATCCCCATCTGATAGTCAACAGACTCCTGATTAGCACATGTATGTGAAGTAACACTTGAGAATGGAGGAAAAATAATTTGAAAAGATTAAAGAACATTGTCTGATGCTCACACAGGACTGAGAATATTGCATATTTCCCCCTGACAATTGAAAGAAATCATACTTTATGAGCATTGGGTACAGTATTCCAGAAAATCTTGCTTAGTAGTGGAGAATAATTAGCCCTAGACTGCTCAGATATGCCAAATAAATCATAAAAGTAAGGCCCAAGAAGATCAAAAAATTTCCAGGTAACTTAACACATCCCAGAACAAAGCTCAAGAAGATTTATAAGAATCAAAAAGATCCCACACCCAATAAGGTAAAAGTCACCATTTCTGGCATCTAATCAAAGATAACCAAGCATACAAAGAAGCAAGAAAACACAGAGAGAATAATCAGTCAATCAAAACCATCCAAGAACTGAAACAGATTTAAAATTGCAAGGCTAAGATGGCAAAATAATTATTTTAATTGTTCTCTATATGTTCAAAAGTTAAGTAGAGACATGGATGATTTCAAAAATACTCAAATAGAAACTAGAGATGAAAACTACAATGTCTTAGATGAAAAATACTCTTAGTAGGATTAAGGATTATTAAACATGGCAGAAGAAAAGATTGGCTAACTCGAAACCATAGCAATTAAAAATAATGGCAAAATAAACATCAGAAGAAAAAAAAATAAAATTCAGTGCAGAAATCAATGGAACAGAAAACGGTACAACAGTAGGGAAAAAAGTCAATGAAACCAAGAGGTGATTTTTTTAAGATCAATGAAATTGGCCTACCTCCAGCCAAGTTGATCAGGGAAAATATGAAAAAAGACACAAATTGCAAAATTAGAAATGAGACAGGTGCCATCACCACACATTCCCTTACAGAAAAAATAGGAGAATATTATGAGCAACTTTATACCTATAAATTTGACAACTCAACAAAACAATTCTCTAAAAAACACAAATTATGAAAGCACAGTCAAAAAGAAATAACCTTAGCATCTCTGTATATACTTGTTTTGTTTGTTTGTTTGTTTGTTTCTGCAGTAAATACACATTTATTGAGCATCGACTCTGTGCCGGGCCCTGGGTGGGCACAGGGGGCTCAGAGAGGAATCACACGCAGACCCTACCATTGAGGCCCTCACAGCCTGGCAGGGCAATTGGTCACGTCAATGGACACTCACGGTACAGTGTGGTCAGTGTGGTGTTAGAGGTAGCACAGGTGACCGAGGGAGCACAGAGGAAGGGCCCCTGACCTGTCTGGGGGTGGCAAGGAGGGCTTCCTAGAGGAGGTGACACCTGAAGAGGGCTTTAGGGAGTGAACAAGAGTTCGGATGTCTCGTCTGAGGAAGTGGCCTGTGCAAGGCCTCAGTGGTAGGGACAATGGTGGTGGCTGGAAGTTGAGCAAGGGCCAGTCCAGGAAGGGCTGTGGAGTCCACAGATGACAGGGAGCACTGAGGGGTTTGAAGCAGGTGGTCGGCAGAGGGCCTGCTGAAAGCCAGTGTGAAGGGTGGCTCAGGGGATAGGGCAAGGGAGAAGGGTGGGCGGCCGTGGACAGCAGAGGTGGACGGGCACGGCCCTTGCCCAGGGAGTCTTGTCCTGCCTGGAGGCCTCCTCAGCAGCGGGGGGGGCGGGGATGTGGGCTGCCAGCCTCGGGGCCGCAGGGTGCACAGCACTGGGTCCAGTGGCTTGAGTGTGGCCTGCTCCTGCAGCCCGAAGCGCTGCCGGGGCACCAGCCGGAGCTCCAGCCTCTGCAGCAGCTTTGCCATGATCACCTTCACCTCCATCTGAGCAAACTGCTGCCCGATGCAAGAGCAGTGGCCCAGCGGGAAGGGGAAGTAGGTGAACTGTGGCTTGGGTGCTCCGGGGCCAAACCGATCGGGATGGAAAGTCAGCGGGTCTCTACTAATAAAATAGAACTTACAGACAAAAAAACTTTCCCAATAATGAAGAACACTCTAGTTTCTTCACTAATGAATTCTCCCAAACATTAAAAAGAAGAAATAACACTAATTCTACCCAAACTCTTCCAGAAAACTGAAGAAAGAATGCCCGCCAACTCATTATGTGATGCCAGCATTACCCTGACACTGAACCCGGATAATGACATTACCAGAAAACTACAAGCCAACATCTTTCAAAAACACAGATACAAAGTTCTAAACAAAATTTTAGCAAATCAAATCCATATTAAAATTTAACAAATTAAATCCAATAGATAAAAAGGATAATGTGTTACGGCCAAGTGAAGTTTTTCCAAGGAAAGCAGGGTAAGTTTAACATACAAAAATCACTGCCAGTTCTGGAGATCTTTTGCACAACAATGTGAACATACTTGGTAAACTGTACAGTTAAAAATGGTTCAAACAGAAAATGTTTGTTATGCAAGGTTTTTATCACAATTAAAATTTTTTAAGAAAAAGCAATGTAATTCACCATTTTAACACATTGAAAAGAAAAAAAACCCCACATGATTATATCAACAGAGACAAGAAAAAGCATTTAGCAAAATCCAACAACCTTACAAAATCCAACTAATCTGGATAAAAACTCTCAATCAACTAGGAATAGAAGAAAACTTCCTCAATTTAAAAAGGAAAGTCAACAAAAATATCTACAGCTAACATTTTATTTAATGGTAAAGACTAAATGTTTTCCTTCTAATATCAAGAATAAGAAAAAGATGTCTACTTTCAGCACTTTTTTCAACATTGTTCTGGATGTTTTAGCCATGCGCACAATCAGGAAAGAAAATAATAGAAAGAATCCAGGTTGGAAAGGAGAGAATAAAATCATTTTTCATTCTCAGACGATGTAACTGTCTATGTAGAAAATAATGGCATGTGCAAAAATCAATTAGAACTAATAAGTTTAACAAGATTGCAAGATATAAGGTCAATATATAAAAAGCTATTGTATTTCCATATCAGATATACAAAATATCAGAAATAAAATATTGAAAAATATATTTATAATACCATCCACACACACAAAAAACACATTAAACAATTAGGGGTAAATCAGACAGAAGGTATGAAAGACCTATACACTGAGAACTACAAACCATCACTAAGAGAAAGCAAAGAAGAACTAAATAAATGGAGACATTCTTTGTTTATGGATCAGAAAACTCACCATGGTTAAGATTTTACTTCTCCCAAATTGATCTATACATTAGTGCATTCCCAATCAAAATCCCAGCAGGCTTATGGCATAAATTGGTAAGTTGATTCTAGAATTCATGCGATCATATGTATACATGTGCCATGTTGGTGTGCTGCATCCATTAACTCGTCATTTACATTAGGTATATCTCCTAATGCTATCCCTCCCTCCCCTCTCCCCAAAATAGGCCCCGGTGTGTGATGTTCCCCTTCCTGTGTCCAAGTGATTCATTGTCCAATTCCCACCTATAAGTGAGAATATGCGGCGTTTTATTCTCTGTTCTTGTGATAGTTTGCTGAGAATGATGGTTTCCAGCTGTATCCATGTCCCTACAAAGGACAGGAACTCATCCTTTTTTATGGCTGCATTGTATTCCATGGTGTATATGTGCCACATTTTCTTAATCCAGTCTGTCACTGATGGACATTTGAGTTGATTCCAAGTCTTTGCCATTGTGAATAGTGCTGCAATAAACATACATGTGCATGTGTCTTTATAGCAGCATGATTTATAATCCTTTGGGTATATACTCAGTAATGGGATGGCTGGGTCAAACGGTATTTCTAGTTCTAGATCCTTGAGGAATCGCCACACTGTCTTCTACAATGGTTGAACTAGTTTATAGTCCCAACGACAGTGTAAAAGTGTTCCTATTTCTCCACATCCTCTCTAGCACCTGCTGTTTCCTGACTTTTTAATGATCGCCATTCTAACTGGTGTGAGATGGTATCTCATTGTGGTTTTGATTTGCATTTCTCTGATGACCAGTGATGATGAGCATTTTTTCATGTGTCTGTTGGCTGTATAAATGTCTTCTTTTGAGAAATGTCTGTTCATATCCTTTGCCCACTTTTTGATGGGGTTGTTTGTTTTTTTCTTGTAAATTTAATTTGACTTCTTCGTAGGTTCTGGATATTAGCCCTTTGTCAGATGAGTAGATTACAAAAATTTTCGCCCATTCTGCAGGTTGCCTGTTCACTCTGATGGTAGTTTCTTTTGCTGTGCAGAAGCTCTTTAGTTTAATTAGATCCCATTTGTCCATTTTAGCTTTTGTTGCCATTGCTTTTGGTGTTTTAGACATGAAGTCCTTGCCCATGCCTATGTCCTGAATGGTATTACTTAGGCTTTCTTCTAGAGTTTTTATGGCTTTAGGTCTAACATTTAAGTCTCTAATCCATCTTGAATCAATTTTCGTATAAGGAGTAAGGAAAGGATCCAGTTTCAACTTTCTGCTTATGACTAGCCAATTTTCCCAGCACCATTTATTAAATAGGGAATCCTTTCCCCATTTCTTGTTTCTCTCAGGTTTGTCAAAGATCAGATGGCTGTAGATATGTGGTATTATGGCTGTAGATATGCGGTATTATTTCTGAGGGCTCTGTTCTGTTCCATTGGTCTATATCTCTGTTTTGGTACCAGTACCATGCTGTTTTGGTTACTGTAGCCTTGTAGCATAGTTTGAAGTCAGGTAGTGTGATGCCTCCAGCTTTGTTCTTTTGGCTTAGGATTGTCTTGACAATGCAGGCTCTTTTTTGGCTCCATATGAACTTTAAAGCAGTTATTTCCAATTCTGTGAAGAAAGCCATTGGTAGCTTAATGGGGATGGCATTGAATCTATAAATTACCTTGGGCAGTATGGCCATTTTCACGATACTGATTCTTCCTCTCCATGAGCATGGTATGTTCTTCCATTTGTTTGTGTTCTCTTCTATTTCACTGAGCAGTGGTTTGTAGTTCTCCTTGAAGAGGTCCTTTATATCCCTTGCAAGTTGGATTCCTAGGTATTTTATTCTCTTTGAAGCAATTGTGAATGGGAGTTCATTCATGATTTGGCTCTCTGTGCGTTATTGGTGTATAAGAATGCTTGTGATATTTGCACATTGATTTTGTATCCTGAGACTTTGCTGAAGTTGCTTATCAGCTTAAGGAGATTTTGGGCTGAGACGATGGGGTTTTCTAAATATACAATCATGTCATCTGCAAACAGGGACAATTTGACTTTTTCTTTTCCTAATTGAACACCCTTTATTTCTTTCTCTTGCCTGATTGCCCTAGCCAGAACCTCTAACACTAGTTGAATAGGAGTGGTGAGAGAGGGCATCCCTATCTTGTGCCAGTTTTCAAAGGGAATGCTTCCAGTTTTTGCCCATTCAGTATGATATTGGCTGTGGGTTTGTCATAAATAGCTCTTATTATTTTGAGATACGTTCCATGAATACCGAATTTATTGAGAGTTTTTAGCATGAAGGGTTGTTCAATTTTGTCAAAGGCCTTTTCTGCCTCTATGGAGATAATCACCAGGTTTTTATCATTGGTTCTGTATATATGCTGGATTATGTTTATTGATTTGCATATGTTGAACCAGCCTTGCATCCCAGGGATGAAGCCCACTTGATCATGGTGGATAAGCTTTTTGATGTGCTGCTGGATTCGGTTTGCCAGTATTTTACTGAGGATTTTTGCATTGATGTTCATCAGGGATATTGGTCTAAAATTCTCTTTTTTTGTTGTGTCTCTGCCAGGCTTTGGTATCAGGATGATGTTGGCCTCATAAAAGGAGTTAGGGAGGATTCCCTCTTTTTCTATTGATTGGAATAGTTTCAGAAGCAATGGTACCAGCTCCTCTTTGTACCTCTGGTAGAATTCAGCTGTGAATTCTGGTACTGGACTTTTTTTGGTTGGTAGGCTATTAATTATTGCCTCAATTTCAGAGCCTGCTATTGGTCTACTCGGGAATTCAACTTCTTCCTGGTTTAGTCTTGGGAGAGTGTATGTGTCCAGGAATTTATCCATTTCTTCTAGATTTTCTAGTTTATTTGCATAGATGTGTTTATAATGTTGGCACATGTATAGATATGTAACAAACCTGCACGTTGTGCACATGTACCCTAGAACTTGAAGTATAATATAAATAAATAAATAAATAAAATTCATGCGATCATAAAAAAGACCTAGAATAACTAAAACAATTCTGAAAAAGAACAATGTTGATGGGATAACTCTACTTGATTTCAGGACTTACTATAAAGTAACCAAAATGTGACATTAGAATCAAACTAGACAAATAGATCAATGGAACAGAATACAGAGTCCATAAATGGATCCACACATGTATGGACAACTGATGTTTGACAAAGATTTAAAAGCAATTCAAGGGAGGAAGGACAGACTTTTCAATAAATGTTGTTAAAACAACTGGTTGTATGTAAGCAAACAAAACAAAACAGAAAGAGAGGGTCCAATTCATAATGCACACCATATGTAAAAGATTAACTCAAACTATGTTGTAGATCTAAATGTAAATCATACATTTATAACATGTTTCAGGAGAAAATCTTTGTGACCACAGGATAGGCAAAGTCTTTTAGATTCAACATCAAAGTACAATCCATAAAAGAAAATTTTGATAAATTGGACATTACCAAAATTTAAAACTTCATACTTCAAAAGACACTATTAAGAAAATGAAAAGACAAGCTACAGAATGGGTGGAAATATTTGCAAAGCATATATTTGACAAGGGACTTGTATTCAGAATCTATAAAGAGCTCTCAAATTCAATAAAAAGAAAACAAGTAATCCAATTAAAAAATAGACAAAATATTTGAAGAGACATTTTACCAAAGAATATATATGCATGGCAAATAAATGCATGAAAAAGTGCTCATGATCCTTAGCAATTTTAAAACCACAAAACCACTACACACCTATGAAGATGGCTATAATCTAAAAGACTGATCATGTCAAGTGTTGGCGAGGATCTCAACTTGATACTCTTCTAATGGGAATGTAAAATGATAGAACCACCTCAGAAAAAATAGTTTGGCAGTCTCATATCTACAGCTACCCTATGATCTAACCATTCCAACTAAAAATATACGAGCACATACGTTCATACTAGACTTGACATAAATGTGAATGACAGCTTTATTTGTAATAGCCCCAAACTGAAAACAACTCAAAGGTCCATCAACAGGTGAGTGGATAAATACATGAGTGTATTTACATACCATGGAATGCTACTCTGCAGTAAAAAGGAATGAAGGAGCCATACAGCAGCAATATGAAAAAATCTCAAAATATTTATACTAAGTGAGAGAAGTCAGAGAGAAAAGAGTGCATACTGTATGATTCTATTTATATAAAACTCTAGAAAATGCAAACTAATCTATAACAACAGAAAACAGATCAATGGTTGCCTGGGAAGGGAGGGTGGGGGATGAGATGGGGGAGTAATCACAAAGGGCAAACTTTTACCAAATAAAAGTGAGGATGATGGGTCTATTCACTACCTTCATTGTAGTGAGGGCTTTAGGTGTGTATATACGTGTCAATACTTGTAAAACTGCACACTTTGAATATGTGTAATATGTCTATTACACCTCAATAAAGTTTTTTTTTAAAAAAGCAGCAGCAGCAAATCTTGATCTCTGGTTCATATGTACCCTCAAATTGCAGTGAATTTTGAAGAAGCTAAGCTCTTCCTAGAACTTTCGCTCTAAGTTCCACTGTGCTCTAATAGGGATGTGCCTGCAAATTCTGCACATCAGCAAACTTCTAACCAGGAAATGAAACTCTCCCTGTCCCCACTTTCTGTAGGTGCTCCCAGTCTCCACGGGGCTCTCTCTTGGAACCTCCTCCCTGACTTAGATTAAGTTAGGAGAGAAGTGGGGGGATGCGGGTGAGAAGGGAGTATCCCCTCTGTAAACATTGCACTTTCTGAAATGACTATAACAAATTTCTGTCCCTCTCCTGACCTATCTTCTTGTGCAGACTGGTAGGGGGCAGGGAGTGGGTGGTTCTTCAAACTTCAGTGAAGATTAGGCATACCTGGGATGTTTATTTGCCTCCAAAGGTGATTTCTGACCCTGATTGTTAGCAGTTGCAAGGCAACCTCCTGCTCAGATGGAAAACTCAGGAGAACAACCTCCTGCTCAGACAGAAAACTCGGGAGAAAGGGAGACTTGCTGACTGGTTCAGGCCTTGCGAGATGAGGAGGCTTTCTAAGTGGGAAGTGGGTAGGGGCAGCCATGGGTCCAGAAAGCTTCAAGCTGCCTATCAAGCTAAGAAAGTAAATTTTTAATGACTTCTCTTTTGGGAGAATTAAGAGTTGGGGCAGCCAGATCGGGAAGGCAGCAGAGTTTTGTCTCAGGCTTTCTTCCCCTACACTCTTTTTCCCTTTTTTTGCTTCTCTTTTCAGCACTCAGTGTTGCTGATGAAGGAGACATAGAAAACTCTTTTTTGTCTAATATTTTTCTACTATGAATGTAATTTGTAACATACAATTGTTTACTCTTGACCAAAAGTAATTAAATATTTAAATCATGCACACATCATGTCAATTAGATTAGGTTTTAATGATGCCTGCTGTATTCTGGAGGTCCTGAGAGATGGGAGAAAAAATATCCTTGTAAAGGTCTCATAGGAAACTCTAGAACAAGTTTGTACAACCGCTGGGCTTGCATGGGCCGCATGCAGCCCAGGATGGCTTTGATGCAGCCCGACACAAATTTTTAAACTTTCTTAAAACATTATGAGATTTTTTTCAGTTTTTCTTTTTTAGCTCATCAACTATCATTAGTATTTTACACGTATTTTATATTTGGCCCAAGACAATTCTTCTTTTTCTGATATGGCTCAGGGAAGCAAAAAGATTGGACACCCCTGCTGTAGAAGGTTCTCTCTCTGAACTGTTACCTAGAGTTTATCATTTACTCTTTGTTCCCATAAACTGACCTCTCACTTCTAACCTGGCATGAAATTCTCTGCCTCGTCTTTGAGGCTCTTGAGCAAGCCTTACAAGGATGTCTGAGACCCTGACACTCAGCCCAGTTGTGGTTAATGTGAAACTTTACAAGCAGATCTGCCAGTGAGCATTCTTCTGGGTTTCCAACCTTGCCCAAATGGGCTAAATCAATCATTGGTCTGACTGCCTTCTGAGGAAGTCAGGATAAGGGTCTAGTTATTTATGACAACCTCCTGAAGGCTTCTCTCTGCGAACTAGTTCCCCAGGAGAGGAGGTGGTCATTAAACCACCCACCTCCACTGTGCCCTTCCCTTACAAACAAGATCTTATTCTTTAAGTGCGTGCTGATGCCAAGAAAGAGATTAGTTTGGTGGAGGAGAGGGAAATTCAAGCAAAAACTTACATTGGATCTTAGAGCTACAGAAAAATCACCTTGCCCACTCTGTAACAAGGGCCCTAAGATCCAGGGAAGGAATGTGTCTGAGCCTACACATGCCATTCAGAAGCAGGACTGGAACTAGAAGTCAAGGGCCCCTCTGCCCCTCAGCCAAGGATTCTTTTCTGTAGCCATTTTTATTTTCAGAGAAAATTTCTGAGTAACTGCAAGATATCTCAGAATCCTGCAAACGTATTCATTTTTCTTTCTTTGAGAACTGAGTTTCATGATCAGGATGAAACTTCCTTTTCTGCAATGGGGTACCTCAGAATCTTATTTTGGTTGGAAGAAGGAGGGATCACCTTTAAGAATGCAGATAGAGCGATAGAGCAGGAGAAACCCTTCCAACAATCCCTGGGAGGTCATTTGTATTAACTCCATGTTGTAGATTAGCAAAGGGAAGATCAAAGAGTTAAAGCAGTTTGCCCTACTCAGTATTTGAATCCATGGGTGATTAAATTTGAATGATTTAAGAAATAAAAGAGCATAGAGATGGAGGCCAAAACAGCACCTTTACAGGTTATAGTTGGAGACAAATGGGTCTTCTGGCAGAGAGTGAATAGATGCTCAGTAAACCTGCTTCCTCTTCTTGCTGGCCATCGTTAGACCACAGTTCCCAGCCTTGTTCCTTGTATGTGGTCATGTGACTTAGTTCTGGCCAGCAGAATGTGGGCAGAAGTGTTACACATCACTTACCAGTAAGATCCATAAAATTCTCCAACATATAATTCTCCATTCTCCCTCTTTTTCTTCATCTGCTGGTTGAATGATCCAAGAAGGCCCTAGAACAAGATTTTTCAACTTTAGCACTACTGGCATTTAGGCCAGAAAATTCTTTATTAGAGATTGTCCTGTACACTGTAGGATATTTAGCAGCATCTCTGGTGTCTACCGACCAGATGCCAGTAGCATTTCCCACTCTCCAGTTGTGACAACCAAAATGTTTCTAGACATTTCCAAATGCCCCATCTGTGGCAAAATCATCCCCGGTTGAGAACCACTGTTCTAGAAGATGCCAGAGCCACACAACAGAGGGAACTTGGGTCATGAATGACTGCATGAGGCAGAGCACCCTTTTCACATCTTTCAGTGACATGAGCAAGAAATTAACTTTTAGGCTGGGCATGGTGGCTCATGCCTATAATCCCAGCACTTTGAGAGGCCAAAATGGGCAGATAGATCTCTTTGCCCATGCTGGTTTCATGGGCAACATGGTGAAACTCCATCTCTACAAAAAATATATATATGTATACAAAAGTTAGCCTGGTGTGGTGGCATGTGCCTATGGTTCCAGATACTTGGGATACTGAGGTGGGAGGATCACATGAACCCAAGAGGTCGAGGGTGCAGTGAGCGTGATTTTGCTACTATACTCCAGTCTGGGTGACAGAGTAAACCCTGTCTCAAAAAAAAAAAAAAAAGAAAAGAAAAGAAAAGAAAAGAAAAAAGAAAAAAAGAAAACAAAAGAAAAATAAAATAACTTTTACCACAGTTTGGGAGATGTTGGTTCCAAAGGTATCCTGAATGACATAGTACAGCTAAATCATCCCCCTAAGTAGGCAGACTTGCCCAACCAAGCAGAGCAGTCCTATGCGAGGCCATCCTTGGCTATAAGGACAAGGCCCAAGAGCAAGAGCAGAAAGTGTGCTTCTCTTAGACAGACAGTTCTCAAGATAAAGAAAGTAGCAGAACTGAGCTTTATATGCCCTAAAGTTCTTCCCAAATTCAGCAATCAGATGTCACTTCTCATCTACAGGGGCAGATAAATCTGAAATGTGCAGAGTGAAAAAGGCTTCTTCTCAGAAACTCCCTCTTCATGAAACCAGGAGCTCTGTTCCAGGAGACCCTAGAGCCTACTGTCTTTCCCCTGCACCAGAAGATCTGACTCAGTACAGAAAATGACCTGTATTCTGCTCAGTATGCAATATGGCCTGTGTTCTCATTTTCTCGTTAAATGCTTTATCTTATTTTGTTATCGAAGTCAAGGCTCAGTCTTCGGCCAAGGTCGAGGGTCCGTCTGTGACTAGACTGAAGCCTCACTTTGGGACTAGCCAGGTTCAGGCCATCAAGGACAGGAGTTGGTCTGTGACAGGAAAACAGAACTGGGCTGGAGAAGGGTAAAATTCATAGCCTCACCCTGAATTAACTTATGAATTTTGCCCAGCGCTCCCATCACACAATCCATTTCCTTTCTTCATTGTCCTTTATATTTCCATTTACTAAATAGGCCAGTGACATACTAACTGCTTCCCATAAAGCTGTCAAGAGAATGCAATGAGTGACCTCAGTCCAGGAGGAGCAGACCAGTGAAAAGGAAATAACTGACTGGAAGCCAAGCAACATGGATCCACATCCAGATCTGATCTGCCACTAACTGATGATTCCAAACTGGACATATTACTTTGCTTCTCTGGACCTCCGTTCCCTCGACATAAAGTAGGAATATTAGGTTGGGCATCTCTTTTAACTTTATTTTAACTGCACTAAGAAGTATTAAATCAAGATCCTGTCTTACATCTACCATTAATGGTAACCACGTGCTGCTGCTTTTCCCTCCCTCATCGCTCCTCAGGTCCAGTTCAACTTTGGATGTTGTGAAACTCATAAAGCTGCAATAGCCCACAATTGGTCTTCTTTATCTCAAACTGTCTCCAAACCCCAGCCTAATTCACTAGGAAAAAGACTAGATACATTCTTAGGACCCTTAAGTTATATTATCCTAGAATTCTAGGATTCTAAGATTCTCATCTACATCTTTACTATTCTAGATTCTAGTCTAAATATCTGGTAGCCTAAAAAGCTTTGAGTCTTAATTCTTGCTTTTTTTTTTTTAAGGCAAGGTCTTGCTCTGTTGCCCAGGCTGGAGTGCAGTGACATGATCATAGCTCACTCCAGCCTCAAACTCCTAGGCTCAAGGGATCTTCCCACTTCAGCCACCAAGTAGCTGGAACTAGAAGCTTGTGCTACCATGCCTGTCTATTTTTTTAGACGGCCAGCACAGGCTGGCCTCAAGCTCCTGGGCTCAAGCAGTCCACCTACCTCAGCCTCCCAAAGTGCTGGGATTACAGGCATGAGTCCATTCACGGCTCTTCGAGTCTTAATTCTAAAGCCCTAAAAGTCCAGACTTCTAACTAACTTGAGTTAAATGAGGTTACATAATAGTAATAGCTCAAATTTTCACTGGCTCCTGCCCCCAAAGGTCCCAAATTCCTCATAGGTATCTTTCATGTCCTTATGAACACATTTGGTCAGTGAGAATGCAGTACCTTCTGTTCCTCTCTGCAACTTCCACCTTTCCCCACTCTTCAGCCAGGTCTACCTGTCTACCGCCAAGTGTTACCTGGCCATTTCCCACCCCTACCTCCACCACACACACACACCAGTTAGCTACATCTGTTTAGTCTCATCTAAACCCAATGGAGGACAGAGGCCTAGACTCAAACTAAGCTCCTCACTCTGAAATTCTTACCATTCGATATCTCAGTGCCCCGTATTTCTGTTTCACATAGTTTAGAATTCCAAATTTCTCACAATTTTTTTTTTTTTTTTTTTTTTTTTTTTTTTTGAGACGGAGTCTTGCTCTGTCGCCCAGGCTGGAGTGCAGTGGCCGGATCTCAGCTCACTGCAAGCTCCGCCTCCCGGGTTTACGCCATTCTCCTGCCTCAGCCTCCCGAGTAGCTGGGACTACAGGTGCCCGCCATCTCGCCCGGCTAGTTTTTTTTTTTTTTTTTTTTTTTTTTTTTTAGTAATCTGACTATTCTTGGACATTAATAATCTCAGCTTGAAAGACGTTTGGATTCTAAAACACTATGCTTCTAATTCAGTGGGAGATGCCAGAGTATCTCCTACTCCCTCTCAGAGACTCTGGAATCAAGGAAGTCAGAGAGGCCTTAGCCAGCTCTGAGAGAGCCTGTGAGAGGGAGTAATAGGTCTAAGGTGGGAACACCACCACATGGAAAGAGTGCTGTGGACTCAGGGTGGAAGGAAGAGCAATCAAGCTTCTCTGTAGAATGCCCAGAGTGGTCACACCCCAGCAGGCTTCCCAGGCCCTTGGCAAACTGTGAGCACCAACTTAACAACCTCCGATCAAGTGTGTTATTTATTTTACAAGTGACTATAAATATCAAAATAAAACTGAGAGTTTATGTACATGAGCTGGGCCCAGAGCTATTAAACGGCTAGTGGCTGTACATTTAGGAAGTTCTCCTTCCAGGGCTCAGGGTGGGACCGCCTGGCCTCTTGCAGGCTTGGTCCTAGCCCCACATCTCCCAGGGTTCAGAGTTTTGGAGGTCTGATTCTTCCCAGCTTGGCTGCAGACTCCTCTAGCTGTGATGAGTGGTGGATACATGGAATAGGTTTCAGAACAGTGGAAGCAATTTAGGCATGTGTTGGGAAACTGGGGCCCTGTTCAAATATCTGATTTCATAAGAAGCCCAGAAGGCTGGCAGAAATTCTTGGCCCAACACATCCCAGAGCCAGGAGCATCATCTGCAGACAGAAGCAAGTAAGTCTCAGCTTGGAGGAAACTGAGGGCAGAAAGAGAATTTTCTCTGTTGTAGCAGGGCTGGGCCTTCAACAGAAATGGCTCCAATATACTCCCTGGTGCTATGGAGAAGTTTTGACACATACTTCTATCAGCCAATCAACTCCTCTGTGTGTCAGTCAGTATGAGGGTCAGCCAGGTCTGTCATTCATGAACATTATCAATAAAGCATTATCACTGACATAAAGCCAGCCCTTAGCCTGGTCTTCAAATCTTTTACATCTTGACCTCAAGCCCTTTCCAGTCTTATGTTCTGGCCCTCTCCATTGTAAACCCCACTGGTTCCCCCAAAATCCTGCTTCGCACCAGCACGTCTCAGCCTGCACTCTCAGTTCCCTCCCTCTTCTGGTGGTCATTTACTCAACTCAGATGCAGATGAAATATTTCCTCCTCCTCTATGAATTCTATTCTAACTCCCCAGGTGCTGGGGTCATGCTTCTCTTTAGTACTTAAAGAACTACTTTGTAATGTTCCATTTAAATGTCAGCCTCCCTATTAGACTGCACCATTTCTCATATCTGCATTCCGGGCCCCTAGCACAGGGCCTGGAACGGTATTTTATTTGGATATTTGCAGACATGGAGGAGTAGGAAGTGTGGTTAAAGCATGTCAGAATAAAATGGAAGAATCTGTTTCGATTCAGTGTAAACAAGGTGACCTCTGAAAGGATAGCAGGAGAAAGGCCTGAGTGAGACATGAGGACAGTTTGTGCTGGGCTTTAACCCCAGAGAGATGTCTGGCCTTTGTGCTGCTGCTCCTCTCTTTACCAATGGGATGATCACAGGCAGATTACTTAACCTCATCTGTAAAATGATGGTGGCTGTGAGGATTAACTGAGTTCATGTGTGTAAAATACTAGGACAGTGCCTGGCACATAATAAACATTAGAAAGGTATGAACTTTTATAGTAGTAATTGAACTGTTGGAAAGGGTAGTGGTGGTAGTAGTGGCATCATTGTGTAGGTTATGAGGAAAACAAAGCCTTGCTAGCCAGGTTGAAATAGGCAATAGAGGTTGGCTTCTAGCAGAAATTGAGGCTCCCCACTTTCACCAAGGTTACTCATGCTGTGACCCACATGGATAAAGGTCAAGGGCACTGCTGAGGCCACAGTGAGGGGAGAGTTCTCAGTGTTCTAAAGTAATACTCAGGCTGTCTGTCATGTAACATAGTATGTTTTGGATTTAATTGCTTTTAGGTCCCAGCCCTGAGTCTCTCTGTCTTTCTCTAAGTCTGTGTCCATCTGTCTCTCTGACTATCTGTCTCTCTCTCTCAACTTGAGTGGAAAAGTTTTCTTTCCCTTCACTTTTCTTTTCTTAGGTTTTTCTGTTTCATAATTCTCTACCCTTCTCTTCTACCTTAAAGACATGACTAACAGCATAATGTAGTATAAAGAACATCAGATGGGGAGTCAGAAGACCTGGGTTCCAGCCCTAACCTCTGGTGGAATCCTGGTCGAGTGTCTTCCCTCTCTGAACCTAAGTGTCTTCCTCTCAACAAAGAAGACCTCAAGTTGCATGTTGTTCAAAAGCCCTTTCTGATTCTGAATGTCTATAGGTCTCTGTAGAAATGTTCTCATATTGATATTACTCTGTGCCTATGGAAATCATACAGAGAATTTGGTTTCATTCATTATTCAGCCAATGTTGACTGAGCACAGATATTATGTCAGGCATTCTACTGGGTGATGGGGATCCTGGGGTGAACAGGCCAGACAAAGTCCCTGCCTCAAAGGAGCTTACATTCAAGAGTCTTGAGGAAGATTAGATGATAAACATGTTACTTCACAATCACAGCTAAAGATAAGAGGAAATGATGTGCACTGCACACCTCCCATGGCAGGTGGTATGCTGGACACAGTGGCCTGGGTCATCCCAGTTGATCCTCACAATCACCTTAAGAGTTATTGTCATGACCATTAACGACTAAAATGAGGCTACAGTAGCTTAGTCAATGTCACCCAGCTAGGTGTGACGGAGATGCGTCCAACACCACACCTGGTGTCCTTTTCATATGAACACACTCTTTGTTCTCTCTGGATTCTGCATCCTGAGGTCTGGGCACACCAGGAAAGCAAATCTCAGAGCCCCACCTTCTCAGGAAATACCCCAAGGCACTTTCTCTGGCCCTTGCTGGGACATCTATGACATTTATGCTTCAGACCACCATAGCTCACTCCCTCTGTCCCAACGTCTCAGCAGGGAGAGCTGTGAGATTTGTAGTTGGATTCTGCCCTCCTGGCCCATATCCCTATAAAATAGCAAGCAGAGAAAAGAGGGGGGAACACAATTTTAAAAAATAAACACTGATGCAGATAAGAAATGACTGGGGAGTCTTGGGGATTTATGCCTCATGAAGTGAGATGGCAAAGGAGGCCAGACAGGGAGCAGACAGCCCTGACGCCTCTGCCTCATGGATAATTTATCCCAGAAAGTAGAAGCCTCTGTTTGCAACTTACACAGGCCAGAGTGGTTTTCTGGGTCCTCCTAGCCCACTGTCTGAGGAGACCCAGGCTGAGTCAGGAGTTTTGTTTTCCCAGACTAAACCCACATGTGTGATACTTTTTTATTTCTTTCCACTTCGATGATTTGTTGGAGGTTCATCTTACACTCCCAGTGAGGCTGACAAGATGGAGATCCTTATCCCCGCTGGTCAGGTGAGAAAGTTGAAGCTAAAAGACCCTTATCCAGGCCTGCCCAGGGAATTGGGAGTATGAGCCATTGATGATTGACGTTACAGCTCCCACAGGCATGCATTTCCCTCCTTCTCATTCTCCTTCCCCAACTCTAACCCACTCTTAAATTAACTTTGTTTAGCCAATGAATTAATTCAACTAGTCTTTATGGAGTAATAATATGTACTAAGACTGCTGCAGACACAGAGATGAACAAGATAAAGGCAGATATTACAAACAAATGAGCACTTTTTAAATACATGTTGTTGGTGATTATAAAGATTATGTTAATTGAGGGTCTCTCTCCAATATAATAATCAGCAGAACCAAAAAGCAGAAAAAATTAACTAAAAGCCTTAGAGAGAAAATGAGAGCAGTAATCAATGCTTGGGTCAAGCACAAGAAAGATTATTTGCTGGGTTCTTCTGAAGCAATTCAATGGGCATCGGGAAGTTTCTTGTCCTGGATGATGTCCTAGCAAATGAGTTCATGGATAGGAACATGCTTCAAGATTAATAAGCAGCTGACAGTCACACTCGATTGTGATGTGGATGCTTAACTTGGCTGTGTGGCAGGCCCTCAAGCATTTTTATATCCACCAGCTGCTATAGAGGTAAAGCCCAATCTTCATGTAGGATGAAAAGAATTCAGGTTTTGGAATCTGATTAACCTGGTTTTTAATCCCCACTAGCTGTATGCTTAGAGCTAGTTGCTTAGCCTCTCCCAATCTGTTTTCTCAACCATTAAATACAGATAGCAATATATACCTCAGAGTTTTGCCTTGGAAACAAATATAAACTACATTAGTCCATATTTCATGTGAGGCCCCAAGATAATGGATATCACTTCTGCAAGTGCAGTGCAGAACCAACCTGTAAGAACTGAAAAAGATGGTATTAAAAGTTACTTTTGAGGTTCCTTGCTCACTACTCAACTCTGGCATATAAGAGAGGTGGGAGAAGCCAAGAACAAAGTGGGGGATTAGATAGGGTTTTTCTGGAAAGAACTGTAAGTACATCATGTGTCTTTGTCCACTCCTTCCATTAACTCAAGCCTGGGGAAAGTGACTTTAATGGGATAGTTGGAGAACGTGATGTTTTCCCTATATTTGGGGGATACTATAAATTGGAATCTGATTCCCACTGCTAAATGTAAAAGGTTAGATGCCGACTGACCAGCTGCCCAACAGAAGAATAAAGGGAGGTTGCTGCACTGGGGACAACCTAAATTCTCATTTTATCAAGGTAGAGAATGCAGATGTGTTCTTTTGAACCAGATATGGAACACATGAGAGAGAGATGCTCTAAGTGTTCTTAAACCCTGTCAGTGGACCATCTAGTGGGATGAAGGACCTCAGCATAAAGAGGCTGGTGGTCCTGGAAGATACCTAGGGGCTGGGGAAGGAATCTGAAGGAGCCAGCTGGAATCAAAATGCATTTACGCACATCAGGGATCACCTGCATGAGTTGGGGGTGGGGATTCTCCAAAGAACCCACAAAAATACCCAATGAAAGAAGTAAGGTTAATGCCTGCCAAGCTCAGAGAGACCCTGAATCTTCAGTTCTATACTCGTCCAGTAAGAATTCTCCTGTTCCTCTTCCTTCTTTTTCTCTTCCCATTCCTGACAATAGAGATATAAAAAAAATCCACAATGGTTAGCAAGATGTAGACAGAGAAGGAAAAAGAAGAAACAGCCCCTTTCTCACTGCAGGAGATTGAGCCCCTTTCTCACTGCAGGCCAGCAGCAGTGCCAGGTTCAAGCAAGTAGTGAGGAAAAAAAAAATCTTGCTTTTAAAGGAAGTTTGAAGTTTATTACTGCTACTATTATTAACAGGTTAACAGTAGTGCTACGGTTTAAATGTGTTCCCTGAAAAGCGTGTGTTGGAAACTTAATCCCCAATGCAACAGTGTTGGGAGGTGGGGCTTAATGAGAGGTAATTAGGCCATGAGGGCTCCACACTCATGAATGAATTAATGCCAATTATAAAAGGGTGTGAGGCTGGGAGTTCAATCTCTTGCCTCTCTTTGCCTTTCCGCTATGGGATGATGCAGCAGGAGGGCTCTCACCAGATGCCAGATCCTTGATCTTGGACTTCCTATCCTCCAGAACTATAAGAAATAAATTTCTGTTCCTTCTACATTACCCAGTCTCAGTTATTCTACTACAACAGCACAAAATGGACTAAGATGAGTAATAGTAATATCCTAGACATGTTAATTACTGAGCAGAAATAATATTTTGTGATTTAAGACAAATGGGGAAATTTGTGTTACCTAAGAGAAAACAGAAGAGTCAGATTTCAACAAAAAGGACAAAAAGAGACGCAGATGGGCAGAATGACTGATGAAAGTTGTTTCTTGATTATTCCCCCATGAGTCTGGCTTATTCAATGTAACAGTTACATGAGATAACATTGTCATCCCTTCCTTGAACACAGTTGGCCTGAGTATATCTGAGTTTTCATCTACCATGTCTCTGGACTTGGTTGACCAGCAGTGGACAAAGTCAAACAGCTAAGTTGTCTTCGAGCAGCTACTGTGGATCTGGCCTTTTCTCTAACCCAAGGGTAGAGATAGGAGAAGACTCAGTCTTAATCCTTGGCCAACATGCAGTTCACTGGGTTGGAAAGCCCCTTAGAGATGTACGGATGGGGTGGCAGAGACCAGAGAGGGGTTAGTTTCCCAAATTCATTGTACAGTCAGGCATGGAGCCTGGTTCTCCTCTATCCCTCTTCCCTAGCTATCCTATTACTCCCTCCACACAACCTCCACCTGGAAACCTAAGACAGGGTAGAATCAAGTGCTGGGTTGACCAATCTGATGGTATCTACCATTTATTGAGCATCTACTATGTGCCAGGTTTCTTATATAAGCTAGCCCTAATTCTAATAATAACCATGAAAGGTAGTGGTATCAGCAGGTTTTTCACAGATGAGGAAATTGAAGTCCATGAGGTTAAATGACTTGTCCATGGTCATATGGTCATTAAGGGTAAAGCTGGGATTCAAACCAGTCAGCCTGACTCCAAAGCCAGTGATCTTGTTACACTGACTTACCATCTCTCCTGAGAGCTGCTGGAGCCAGGAAAGAGTGGTGCCAGCAAGGCTATACGTGGGTCCTCAAAGCCCCAAAGGGAGCCCCCAGCCTTCCCACAGTGTCGTCTTTGTGGAAAAGAAACACTGCAGATTGGCCCACATACTCACCCAAAGCCAAAATGACCAGAATAGGTTTGCACATTACCAATTCCTTCCAAGCAACTAAAAGTGATGCAAATTTTTAAAATTATAAAGCTGAATAACTTTTAATTAGTTGGCAAATTACATGGCCAGAAGGGCCTTACTCTGTTCTCTGAAGTAGATATTAACTTTATTAACTTTGTTCCTTTTGCAAGTTGAGTTGGTTCTTTGTGAAGGTGGGCGCGTGCGAGTGTGGTAAGTTTTCATTTTATTTGGCAGGAATTTTGGCTGAGGTTTACAAGGAAAAGTTACTTTTAGATTTTTCTTCTGATGGTGAACTTGGCCTCCCTTACTCCCTACTGAAACTCTACTCTTCGCAGGCGGAAACAGGGGATAAAAAAAGGATAAAGAAAGAAAGAAATTAGGGGCTGAAAACAACTGAAGAATAAATAATCCTCTTAAACCAGTCACTGGGAGAGCCCTAGACGGGGGAAGTGGGGGTGGGGAGCAGGCGGGGTGGGTTCTGGTTGGGTGATTCACTTACTAGCCGGCTTTCTGACCTTGGACAAATGACCTAATCTCTCCAGGTCTCTGTTACCCTGTCTGTAACATGGAGAGGATAACCCCAGCTCAAAGGCCTCCCTCAGGTCTGCTGAGAGGATCAAGTAGGATATCATCTGATAAAGTGATTTGACTTTTACAAAGCACTGTCCAAATAGAAGTCTGTGGTGTTATCTCTGACATCTGAAGCGAGGTCCTTGGATGTTCCTGGAGTCAAATTTGACAAGGAAACTTTCAGCATGACTGAGAAAAGGGTCTCCCTTAGCTCAGCTCCTAGGAGGAGATATAAAACGTGAATCTGTGGGTGGGAGTGATTGTGCTGGGCACATTTAACGTATGTCAGCATGCACTCACACCTTTGAGTGTGCACATCTTTTGCTTGTATACACAAAAGTGGTGTGTGTGAATGCCTGTGTCAATATGGTGGGCAGGGAGGGTCATTCATTCATTCCACAAATGAGTTTTGAGGATTTACTCTGCTGTCTAGATGCTGGAGATTCAGTGGAGAACAAGACAGACTAGCATTTGCATGTATGTAAGAGTGTTTATAAGAGTGTTTACAAGAAAACATGAGTTCTTAAGTGTATGGAGTATCAAGTGCATGTGTGAGACTATATGTGTGAAAACACATGTCCTTATGTATTAGGAAGTATGTACTTGTGTAAGAATTTGCATGTGAGTGTTTGAGAATCCGTGTATTTGTACCTATGTGTGGTGAGAGAAAAAAAGAGAAACAATTCCTGGTCACTCTATAGGGCATCAAACTTTGTTAAAATACCTTAGAGCTGAAAGACCCTGTCTTAGTTCATTTGTGCTGCTATAACAAAGTATCAGAGAACAGAAATTTATTTATTATATAGTTCTGGAGTCTGGGGAGTCCTAGATCAAAGCACTGCCATTGGTCTCTGGTAAGGGTTGCTCTCTGCCTCTGAGATGATGCCTTGTTGCTGTGTCTTCCGGAGGGAAGGAACACTGCATCTTCACAAGGTGGAAGGCAGAAGGCGAGACAGTGCTCCCTTTAACCTGAGCTCTTTCATAAGGGGGAAAATCCCATTCATAAGAGTAGAACCCTCATGACTTAATCACCTCCCATAGGCCACACCTCTTAGTACTGTTGCATCGGGGATTCTGTTTCAACATGGATTTTGGAGGGAACACAAACATTCAAACCATAGCAGACTGAGATATCATCTAGTTCAATCCTTAACATTCCAGATAAGGAACCAGAGAAAGGAAATAGTGTGTATAAGGTGACCCAATGGCCAAACAAGGGCCAGAATGTACACCCACAGCTTTTGAGCCCAGGCATCTTTTCCTAATGGGGATGTGTGTAAATGTGAATGTAAACTGTGCATCTGCAAGGAAGAATCTGGGCGATGAAATGGAAAGGTTCGCCTGGCTCCAATATGGAGAACCCTGAATGCCGTGCCAGGAGGATTTGAGCAGGAAGGCACAGTGGTCAGGCTTCTGCCTTCTAGGTGCCCTTCTGCTGTGGAGAAAATCAGCTGGAGCAAGAGACACTGCAGGGGAGATTGTGAGAGAGCAGGTGGAGCCGTCCAGGTGAGAGGGTATGACACCTGAATTAGGGAGAGGGGAATAAAAGATGAGATGGACAGGGGAATGCTTTGAGCCTAGAATCAGGCTTTTATATCCATTAGGATGTGGAAAGTGAGCTCATACATTGCAATCGTTTACACAATGAGGCAGTTTCCCCTAAACCTGAAAACCAGGAGGAGCCTGAGAGATTTTACAAGCATCTCATTAAAACTTCTCAATAGCCTTGTGAGGTGGCCATTATTTTCCTCATGTCACTGAAGACAATTGTGGCTCAGAGTGAGAGGCAGCTGCTCAAAGACACACTGTCTGATTTTGGTAGATCTAAAATAAGAACCCAGGTCTTATTTGCTTAACAAAATATTGAATAAGTCAGCAATCACTTATTAAGCATCTACTTTGTGCCAGGAACTGTACTTGGCACTTTAGGCATGTTACTTCATGTCAGCCTTCCAATGACCCTTTCTCCATTTTTCCAGTGAAGAAAATGAGATTCAGGGGTATGACCAAGAGTACACAGTTGGTTCAACCTGTACCTGAACCCAAGTCATCTGATTCCAATGCCCATCATTCTCAACGATTTTGCATTTCCTTTCAAAATCAGGACACATGTACATGCCATAGTTTAGGACGAAGTGAATTTAGGAATTCCCAACCCTACAGAGTGTACAGTCTTAGATTATGGGCTGATTCAAAACAGTTTTATCAAATGCCTGGGTGATAATCCATGCTGCAGATTAAAGAGTCCTATTCCTAATCATCAAAAACCACATACAGGAAGTCAGATCGGGCCTCCTAAATCCCATTGCCTGCCTTTCTCAGAGGTAGAGGAACTGTGGTCTCTACTGGGTCCCAAGAGCAACCATACAGGGTTGGAGGCTGGAAATCAAGACATACAGGACACAGGGTCCCAATAATTTCATTGTGAGGCTCAGGCAAGACCTTGTAGGTATGAGTCCTTCCAGCTCCCGCCATCTGGGATTCTACGTCCTCATCCACTCACAGACACAGTGTGCTTTTCCTTCAGTGACAGAAGCCTTGGTCTTTGCATCAGTGCCAGCCTGGTTCCCTCACCCTGAGCAAGTATAGGCACTAAAGGCTTTCACGTCACACACTCAGACCTGCTTCCTCAGATCCTGAGCCCACCCTGTCTAATGCAGAGAAGATAATGAGCACCTCCCACTGGAGGCTGAGATCTAGAATTTGTCTGATTTTCCTAAGGCCTGTCTCAGGTTCAACTGCACTGAGACTCTCCAGCCCTGCCACTCTTTCAGATGTTTCCTGCTTTCTACTCCATTCCCGTTTCCTCAAATCGCTGACTGGCATCCTACTATAAACCAGACAGGACGCGGAGAACTTGTCTTCCAAGACTGCTATGTATGTCCCTGAGATACCCACTGCCAGCCCTAGTCAGAGGTCCTGGATGAGGCATCAGAATGGATGGGGCCTAAATACCACACCCGCTCCTGATTGAACTTTGATCTCCAAAACTGGTCACTCTGATAGCCTGAGGCTATGCCAGCTCCAATACTACCTTTGTCTTCCCCTACCAACTTCTCTGCCAAGACCCCAACGTGCCTTTGGTCAAACTTACCCATTTTACCTCAATTGAGTTTATTTCTTCTGACTTTTTGGTCCCGGAGTCTCTAACCTCACCCCACCCTAATTCCTGAAACTAATTCCTGGCCCCACTTGAAAGGCCTTTCAGACTGAGTGAAAGTAATCTTCTACCCCAAGCACGCTGACACATCAAGTCCCCATGGGTACTTTTTTCCTGACCAGAAATGCCATCAGAAAGTCCAGGAAGGGCTTGGCATACTGCCCTCATCAAGGTCTCATCAACGTTCATTCCAAGAAAACATAGTTGTCAGAAAACACACCCAAGAAAGTGGCCAGGAAGCAACCAGTCATCCGAATTATTTACTGTCACCTGGAACCTAGCCAACTAGATGCCGGCCATGCAGACACTGGGAAAATATTTATGTGGGTCTTGATGGTTGCTTGGCCAGGAAAGACTGCCCCCTGTCATCTTTCCTTCCTCCTGATAAGGTAAAGCTACACATGTCAGACAGCTCTTAGAAGAGCCCGACAGCCAAGACCTGGCATCCGATCAGAGCAGGGTGAGCAGCCAGTCCTTGGTTCCAGACTTGTCTCTGCTACCAAATAGTTCTGCCCCTCCCAGGGCCTCAGCTCCTCCATTGAGTAGACTGGATGAACTCAAGGTCTCTGTGATCCTATGAGATTGTGACTCAGACAGAGTCAAATGTATTTTCCAGATCTGCCATCATGATGCCATTGGTTCATCACAGACGTATTTTTCTTGGCGTTGTGGAACGTTCTTAAAATTCCAACATCATAGGATTTCTCTATTCACTGTTCCAGTTTCTGTAACCAGATGGGAGAACTCCATCTGGAGGAGGAAGATCTGAGCTTAAAATAAAGGGGTAAAATGGAAGAGAGGAAATTGAGTTCAAGGAATGTTTCTCATGCATCCACTAATTGCAAAGCACAATGCAGAGCCCATGCTGGTGGCGGAGTGTCCCCATGTTTTGTCCTCTAAACCACAGGGAGCCCTGGTCCTGTTCTCTATGAGCTTACAATGTCAGTGATGAGGGTGGCCCACAAGGCTCATTTTATTCCCCAATGCTCTTCATGTTTCTTCTTTCTTGTAAACCCCAGGATCTCTGCCTGCTGCCCTCCTCGGTTCTGGAATTCTGTCCTCATCAATGATCATCCTGGGCTCCTTTCTGGGAGGAGTTCTGGCCTCCCAACTCTCCATTCCTTGTAGACAACCTGATCTTGCAGGTCCTTGTCCACTTCAGAGTTTATGGCTAATTCCCTTGAAGACCCACCTGAAGTAGCAGTCGTGGATACAGACACAGGACAAAGGTTCGGGAGCCCCCAGAGTTCTCTCAATCATTGTCTCTACTCAGATGCTCCTGATGCCCCCTCTGAGATGCTCAGTGTCATCTCAGGACTTGCTGCCTACCTCAGTTTCCCTGAGCAGGAAACTCTTCTGGCCCTTCTCTCTCCTCAGACACGTCTCTAGGAAGTCTCTGTATCCCAATGTGAAAATGTGATCTGCTATAGTGGCCACTGAGGTTGGAATTTGAGTCTTCTAGGCTGAGTGAATGAATTCAATGGGTCTTTCCCCAAGACAGTCATCAGGACAGGCCTGGTTGGGCTTGGGTATCTTCTCAGTTTATCTAGTCTGAAGAACTATTCCTGTGGACTCTCCTTGTCTCCATTCAGCACTTAATGCCTATTATTTGCTAGACACCGTGCAAGGCATGAGTAAGGCAATACACAAAGACAGACAAAGCTCTGTCCTCTCTACTTCCCCAGGTGCCTGGGATCCTCAAACCATGGCCTAGGACATAACCAGGTCAGTCTCTCATTCCTTGTCCCCTCATCACAATTCTTTCTAGTTGCTTGCCTAACTCACAAAATTATGGCATCATGAGAGATCAGAGGCAAAGGGCCTTTAGAAACCAGACCACCTAAGAAATCAGTAAGAATGAAGCTGTGTGATGCAGGCCAGGAATGGCCTCCCCCAGAAGGCCATGCCCTGTATGGTAGAGCTCTGTGACCAAGGATCACAGCTTGAGAAATGTTATCTTGCAGAGATAGTCGGATCATGTTATCTTACAGAGAGCCAGAGAGGCAGAGCTGAGACCCAGATAGCATGACTGATAGTCCTGAGCCTCAGGACGAGACATTCTACTATTCAGTGTAGATACCTCTTATAATCCTCACAAGAACCCTAAGAAGTAGGTTTTGTTAAATTCCTCTTTGTTCAAACAAGGAAACAGACTGAGAGGGATAAAATGACATCCAAGATCACACGGCTTTGAAGTGATTGAGTATAGATTCATACCCAGATCTCTTAGATTCTAGACTTATTTTTTCCAGAGCCCAGGTACTCGGCTGTTTAAAAAAATCATGTCAAGGAACCAATGACTATAATTAAAATGGCAGTCTCCCAGGAAAGTTGCATTTTAATATTATTTATTCATTCAAGAAGAAAAATAGCTAAAACCTAAATACTATACTCTGGTACCATAGTAGTAAGAGCTACAACATGTCATGAGAAGCCAGGGAAAGCAACAAATAACTTCACCAGAGGTTTTTGATAAGGAACTGGAAAGGCTTTTCAGAAGACAGAACATCTGAAACAAGTTTCTCTCAGAGAAAAGGGGACGGGAGCTCCAATGCACCAAGCTAACAGATATAAAAGATCAGTTTGCTGTGTCTCAGAGGGCATTTGATGGGTGGGGAGAAGCAAGAGATTCAGTTGATGAGGAAGAGAAGGACTTTGGGTGCAAGGCAAGGGAGTCCTTACTTTAAATTTAACACCCCGGGGATCATAAAGTGTTCAACTAGAGAGGCGACACCTTGTACAAGATGACTCTGGGGATGAAGAAATTAATATATCCCAGGGATAGGAACTTATAATGCCAAGAATGACAATAGCAACTCACATGTGAATATCATTCTTATAAATCTTGAAATAAAACACTTTCAAGAAAATTAATGTATTTCTAACATCGGTCCTGTGAAGTCAATAACCTCATCCCACTTTTACAAAAGGGGAAGGCAGGGCTTCAAGTCACATGCATCCGTCCACTCTAAGTCCAGCACCACTCCTCAAGCACACATCTCCAGATAATGAGCTCTTGGACAGTGGCGAGTGTACAAACAGAGCCTGGACTTCTGCCCTGGGCTGGAGTCTAGACCAGCTGCTCTTTGAGTCTGATCTAACTTTGGGATGGTAAAATTCTACAAGTCAGTGGCAGGACTGGCTGCCTCATGGGGCTGACAGACTGAGCCGTGGGTGGTCAGGAATGTTTCAGGACTTCCTGGGCCCAGTGTTCCAGGTCAGAGTGTCCAGATTAATGATCCATCTCCAGGCAGACTGAGCTGAGGCCCTGACGCCAAGTGTGGGGCATCGATTAGACTTTACACTCTGAGCTTGCTTTCATCTTAAGCCCTCCAGGTGGGCTGGGGCCTAATAATTAACATTCTCTGAGCCCCACAGTATGAGTGAGCTAGAAGAAGAGGGAGCAAGTCTCTGAGAAAGACCCCATTGGTGCTGGGAGTAGAGCCGCCAAAGCCTCAGTACGGCCACTTAGCAGACAACCACATCTACCCAGCCAACACTCCCACTCTGCCTGGAGTTTGTCCAATGAGTGATTTTGGTCTCACCTTTAAGCTTCACAACATTTCTATGGGGAAATAGCACTAGGATTATTATCCTCACTGTAGATATGGGGAAACTGAGGTCCAGAGGAGGGCAGGGGATTGCCCAACGGCAGAGGGATCCAGATCAGAACTCAGGTCTCCTGCTTCCCTTTCTGGCATCTTTCCAGGGCAAGAGGCTGTCTCTTTCAGGGATGTTAGACCCTCTTGGCATCTTGAGGAAAGAGAAGGTAGAAGTGTGATTTCACAAGAGAAACCATTGCAGAAGGACCCTTTTATTTGTTCACACACAGTTTCAACAAATACTGAACACCCAGTATGCTCTAGCTGCTGTGCAAAGTGCTGGGAGTAGCAAAAAATAGTCCCTGGCATCAAGAAGCTTATAATCAGGGAGGAGGGGGAGATGGGTGGTGTGGCAGGGAAGAGAGAGGTATGCAAACAGTGAGGTAAGTATATTTGGCATATTTAATAGTAAATACATTTAATAGTATAGCGCACTTTTGGCTGCAGAGTAGGGTTTGAGTAAGAAAGCATGGGAGATGAGGCTGGAGAAATATGCAAGGAATAGGACACTGAAGCCTCCTAAGCTGGGGCAAGGGGACGGAATTTACCCTGAAGGATTCAAGCAAGAAGGCAGCAGGGTCAGAACTGCTTTTTAGGATGTCCCCTCCTCTTCTGTGTTGAAGATGTCTTTGAGGAAATGAAGAAGACACTACCTGGGAGGCAAAAGATGGTAGTAGCCTGCTTGGATCAGGTTTTAGCCACAAAGGACACCAGAAACTTTTATCTAGTCTGGAAAAGCCTCTGCATGGGGAATTTCCTTATTATAAAAAAGTATGTCCTATGGTTGCCAACTGATGCCAAGGTCCCTGGATCTGACCTATTCCACACTCCTCTGATCTAAGAAGAAACCACAGCATTCTTTTCTCTCTTCACATCATAGAATTCTCCATACCACTCTACCCACTTCTGCAGATTCATCTTTTCCCATAGTGGGTTCCCCACCGCCACCAACACATGGCGGCAAAGCACCACATCGTTACATTCCTCTTCTTTGACCTTAGATGACTCCACATTATGTGGCCTTCCTCTTTCATTCAACATCAGGTATAGATTAATTGAGCATCTACTCTGTGCAGACATATCTAGGCTTTGTGGATGTGGCCTCTACCCTCACAGCCATGGTTAAAGCCCAAACTCCTCAGCCCAGCATTTCAGGGTCTTCTTAGATAAAGCCCAGCTGACCCTATATTCTCCTTTCCCTTCCAGCAGTCTGTACTTGTCACATTTTTTATTCTCTAAATACCCTATACTATTGTTTTCAAAATAGAAATCTTTTTATTAAAATGCTAATATACATACTCTAATTCAAACAGTACCAAAGGTAGAAAATAGAAAGTAAAATTTGTCCTACATCTCCTCCCAGCCACTTCCCTGCAAATTCCAGTCCCCAGGGGTGAGCTCTGTTAACATTTGGATAAATATCCTCTCAGGTTCCTTAAAAAACTTTCCCTGTCCTCACACACCACGTTTTGCAAACTACTATTTGTCCTTCAAGACTCATGACACTGCCATATTCTCTCCTATGAGAAGTTGTGTGTGTTCCCACAGAGACATAATGCTTACATCTGACATAGCACCTGCCACTCTCTATTAAAATCATCAGTGCACATATTGTGCCTCCATCAGGTTGAGTGTGAGACTGTGACCTGAGATCATCACCTCTGTGAGGACAGAACTGTGGCAGTCTTGGTCATTGGTGTATTCACCATGCCTAGCATGTCGTAGGCCCTCAGTAAGTATCTATAGAATACATGGGTGGATGGATGGATGGATGAGTGGATGAGTGGATGGAGGGATGGATGGATGGATGGATGGATGGATGGATGGATGGATGGATGGATGGAGAGACGGGCTGACGGATGGACGGACTGATGAACAGACAGCAGGCACATCTGCGGGATGCTCCACAGGACACATGTAAGGTGACAGTGCTGGCACTAAGGAGTGAAAAGGACCTCAGCTAAGGGTAAAGGACCTGGATCCTGTCCTGGTTCTGCCTGCTACTTGCTATGTAGCCTTGTATAAGTGCCTCGCCCTCTCTAAGACCCCTTGTCCCTACCTAAAACTGAATAGCAGAGCTGTGGAGTTTCCCAGGACCTTCCCCAGCAGATGCTCCACAATGCTCAGCTGGCCCTGGCCCAGCACCCTCACTTTACACCTCTGTAATTACCCACCTGCATGCCTTTATGATAGAGATTGGGGTGGGGTGAGGGCTTGTTAAATAAAGGGCAAAAGGAAATTGCTGGCTTGCCTAAATGACATTGTTGGCATTAACTAGATTAACTTCTGAAGTGAAAAGCCCACAAAAGCAAAATCAAAACAGAGAAGGGGCCATGGCTTCCGCTGGGGGCTTTGTGGTCCCCTGCTTCAGCCTGCCTGACCTCCAACCCTGGCTCCCGATCTGTCTTCATGAGGCAGGTCACAGAAGCTACTTTCCTTTCTTCATCATGACTTCATCCCAGTGGTCCCACGAACATAGTCCTGGGCACTGAGCTCCGGACCAAGACTTGGGGACTCCTCATGGAGTCTTCAGACTGTAAGAGGGATGAGCAGGTAAATAGATACACACAGAGCAGTGGAAAGTAGTGACTATTGGAGCCAGACTTTGCACTGAAGCCTTTCCAGCTCCAAATCTGTGTTCTTTCCCCATACACCTCTCCCATCCGACCCTTGTCCTTTCCCATCAGATGTCCCTGAGCTGAATGATGAGCTGTTCTCCAGACAGAGCTTCTAGAAAAGGCATTCCAGGCAGAGGGAAGAGGAAGAGGAAGACACAGGAACATGAAAAAGGATGGCATGTTCAGGCAGTCAGGGACAGTGCCACCTGGCACTGAAGCATAGAGGGAAGAATAGCACCTTTCCATTTGGTCTCCCTCCTGGCCATGCCTCTCAAGATGAAGGATACAAACTCTGCTGTGGCCTAGGCCAGGAACTGAAATGCCACATCTCCGCACCATGCCAGAGGTGCCAATGTGTGAGAGCATCCGTCAGGCAGCAGAGGGAGGGAGATGCTGCCAGACTCATGGTTGATGAGACTGGTATCAAGACACCAAACAGAGGCAGGAGACTGTGACAGACTCTGACCCACGCAGTTTCTCAGTTCACAATGTTTATAATCATCAGAAGAGGCAAGGAGATACTGAGGGCGACAGACTCAGCCCTGCTCAATGGTTCCAGGTGCTTCAACAGGTAGGATAGCATGGAGCCTTGATAGCTGGCTAACTGTCCAGTCTCACAGGGAGAGGCCATCCTTGTAAAAATCCCAAAGCACATAAGAAAAATTCTTCTCCCCAGATGAACCAAGGATCTTCTCTTCCTCACTACAAAGCATCAGCTAAATCAAATTTAAGAGGAGAGAAAATGAAGGAAGGAACAGCATCTGTGCCTGGCTTAAGTCTGTGCCTTTGTAATAACCAGACACTTAACATACACTTTCTCATTTCATTCTCAGAGTCTAGAGAGGGGTATTATTTTCTCCATTTGGCAGACAAATAAACTGAGGCTTAGGAAGGCTTGCCCAAGTCTTCACGGCTAGTGACTCTCAGAGCTGGACTTTGCAACAAGGCCTTTCCAGCTCCAAATCTGTGTTCTCCCCCCATACATCTCCAGACCCTTGTCTTTGCCCACAAGAAGCTTACAGTCTAATTTCACTGCAGATCCAGTGATATTTCATCAGCTTGCCAACCTGGGATTAAAAGTCATGAATCCTGTAATTCTTCTGAGCTGCTGGACACCAGAACTGTCAAACGACAGCTCAAGGAACTATTTGAAACACAACTTATGTTACTAGCTCCCCTTGCCAGGGACATTTGTGATACCCTACTTCTGAGGAATGACCATCTAAATAACAGAATTTCAGGCACAGGACAAAGAAGATATTCTTAGGTAGGAGGCCATTCCAGCACTTGTCAAGCCTCATCCACCTGCATAGGAGCCCACACCTGGACCTGGGGACCACCAACACTCTCCTGGGTCAGGCCTGGTCAGGTTCACTAGATGTCAGACTAGGTCACTGGGTATTAATCATTGCCAAGGGACAGTTAAACTGAAAACCAGTTCATTAAAGATTAAGCTTCATCTCCATAGCCCTCAGGGAAAGGGAGCTTCGGGTAGGGAGCCAGGTCCTATTCCAGGAGGTCACCTACTGTGAACAGGAGGCATCAGGAGCATCTGAGTAGAGACAATGTTTGAGAAACTCTGGGGGCTCCTAAACCTTTGTCCTGTGTCTGTATCCACGACTGCTACTTCAGGTGGGTCTTCAAGGGAATTAGCTATAAACTCTGAAGTAAAGAAGGACCTGCAAGGTCAGGTTGTCTACAAGGAACGGAGAGTTAGGAGGCCAGTCTCCCTGGAAAGCCTGTGGTGAGGAGTCAAAGGCCTGGATTCTGACTCCATTCTCCATCTGCTGGGGGCCTTGCACAGGGCAGTTCCCCACTGTGAGCTCCTGTTTTTTCCTTTGACAAATGGAGAAAACATTTGATAAGTGGATTTGTAGTGATGCTCTAGCATGGGTTGCCCTGCGAATGATCTATACATGTTTGCCTTCCTCAGTCTATACTAGCTCTGCACCCCCAGGCTGTCTGGTGCAAGTTTCACTTCCTGTTCACAATCTCTGCGGCCAAGGAGAGTTGGCAGTAAATCTTAAATTCACCATGAGCCCAAATTGAAGAGATCAGATCTCTCTTTCTGGCTCCCCACACTGGACTGATTGCATCTGCACACTGGCCTAAGAAAACTCTGGAGGAAACTCTGTGAGCTTACTAAACCTCAAGAGTAAGAATTCCCCATTTGGTCAATTCCTGGTACTTACATTTACATTATCCTATCCCAATGGGATCTGTTAAGCCAAAGATTTGCAAATTCTGCAAAGATATTCACAATTTTGATCCAGTACCAAAGACATGATACAATATGTACTGAACCAATCAATAAATGGATACAGAATCATCTCATATCTTATACGAGGTACCATGGTGATTTCAGGGCTCCAGTGGTGCCCACCCCCCCCGCCCCGCCCCGACGCCAATGGAAATGGCACTATGTGCATCCTGGTTTGCAATCAGCGATTTCTGTTAAGGTGCGATGTCTGAAGATAAAAGTGGCAAACGATGATAGATTTTTTTTAATAGTAGGATAATAAGGTGAGGGAGACTTTTGGGGCTGATGACGAAAGCTCTCCTCACTTTTTCTGCTGCTCTTTAACCAGGCTCTTTACAAAATAAATCTAATCACTTTTCTGTCTGTAGGTGGCAGCACTGGCCCCTTTCACTCTCCAAGGGGGACCTTGATTGTCATTTAGAACAAGTACTCCTCTCAAGAGCAAATTACAGGACAATGAGAGGATAGAATAAGATAAACTAGCTTCAGAACAAATGTTCTCACACAGTTAAGATGGGATGCATCTGGTGAACTCACAAAACTTCCAAAGCCTCACTCCACTTACACAATAGCCCCTTCCAGATTCTAGTAAGATAATACAGATCACCAAAAAAAATTTTAAGGAACCATTGCAAAGAGGAAACTTGAAAACCCTTGAGCAGGGGAACAGCAGACCAACCACTCAAAGACAACACAGTTCTCTCCCCAGCCTGTTCTGCAACAAACTGGAGTGTCTCACCTTGGGGTTTACTCTCTCAGTCATTGCCCAAAACTTATATATGTTGAGTGCTCACTCTGTGCCAGGCACATTGCTAGGCTGGTTACATGCATGTGTCAATTATGTCTCATGACAGGTACTTCCACCATCCCACTTTACAAAGAGGAATCAGTGGATCTGAAAGGTTAACTTCCCAGAATATCCAACCATCACCTTGCACAAATGGGAAAACTGAAAACAGCAGAAGACTGTTGCTCAGTGTCACACGGCAAATCAGTGACAGGGCTAGGATGCTGATTTCTGCTGTCCACTGTGCACACTTTAGAATGAAGAGTTTACGGGAGCCATATGATGATACAGAACTGGGGCCACTGAAATGGGAAGAGGAGGACAGGAATGAGGCTCTAGGCTCAGGACACACCCAATATCTCCTTTCAATAGTGTACCCCACCCTCAAAGAAAATCCTGGGAAAGGAGTCAGGAACTCCCCTTGAATCTAGTGCCAGCTCTGCCCTGAACAACCTGAACAAGCTGTGTGGCCTCAGGCAAGTCCCTTCACCTTTCTGCGCATCTACACCCTCCCCAAAGCAGTGGTGAGTATCTAATGAGATACTGGCAGGAAAAAGGCTTTTAAAAGTATAAAAGCTCCCTTGAAGGTATTATTATTAATTATTATTATTATTATTACCATCCTCATCTTTCATGGTTATTAATGACCTGTTACCTGCTAGGGATCTGTCATCTAGGAATTTCTTTAAGCCCTTCTTGAACCTGTTTATATTCGCAGTCAGCAGCACCTCCCTTGCTTTTGATCCCCAGTCTCCAGCCCAGGGAGCTGCAGGCAAGCTCACTGGCCTATAGGCCTGTGTTTGAACAACTGTTCTCAGTCTTTTTTGTGGGTTGCATCATGGCCAAGTGATACAGTGCAATGCAGCCTCATTTCCTCCTCCCAGACCCCATTTGTATGCCCAGGTCTGTGTTAGGGATCTCAGAAAGAAAGAGAGAAAGATACAGGCTTTGACTTCTTAACCCGCCCCTTCCCCTGGGCTCAGAAGCCCAGGGTAAGGTGGGGATATTAGACCCCCTCTTAACCACATATGCCAGGGCTGAGAACAGCATCCAGACCTCACAACCCCAGAGAACACCCAAGGACCAGGGCACCACCTTTTCTCAAAGTCTGTTTTCCTCTTCATACCAGGGGCAAAGGACCAGGAGCCCTTTCCTGAAGCCACTGTACAAGCCAAACATAAACTAAGCTCAACCATTGTTGACACCTACTCTGCTCTGGACTGTGCAGATTTCAAGTTGAATCAGACACTGTCAGACCCCTGCCTTCAAGAAGTTCATTGTCTGATAGGCGAGACCAAGGCATTAACAGTTGTCTTGCAGAGCAAGGTTAGCTAAAGGCTTAAATAGAGGATTCATGAAAAGCAGAGTTAGGGAGGGGCCTAACTAGCCCTGCCTGGGACAATCTGGAAAGGATTAATAAAGAAGGGACATTTGAATCAGGTGCTAATGGATGGGTAGGAATTTGCTAGGCAGAAAAGGTGGTGAGCAGAAGAGAAGAATTTCTAGAGCAGGTAGAGCATGAACCAATATTGATGGCCACATGGTTTTCAGGAAATAGGGATGGACTGGTCAGAGGACAGAGGAGCCCACCTGGGGTTTACTAGCAGGTGAGAACTGCCGGGTGCACAGTTCTACCTGTCACAGAAACTGACAAAAGCCTTCATTTCCTGCTGTTCAGAAAGGAGCCCTGTGGACAATTGAAGTTAAAGCCCCATAGAAGAACTTTCTGACTTCCCTTAGGCAAGTCCTTTAGATATCTCAGGTTGTGGAGAACTCAGAAGAGCATGGGCATTAAGGTATTTTCATCCTCAGTCCTCTGTTGACTGTTCACCAACACCGTGGGTCTCAGAGTGTCCCGGCTGAGAAGGGCTACTCAGACATATCCCATTCCTTCCCTTAAGTACTTCTTCATTGTAGGTGACAAGCCAGAAAAAGACCCCTTCCTCGTGAGTCAGGAGCAGGGGCCGGGAGTGGAGCCCAGGTCTCCTGATCCCTCCCCTCCCTTCTGCTCACGTAATGGGGTAAAGCCCACCCGATGCAGCTGGAGGAGAGCTCCAGACAAATTCAAGGTGATTGTAACAGTAGCATTTGCAGGCAAATTACACTCCATGAGCTAATTAGGAAAGGATTGGGGCCCTCAGCCTTAATTAATATCTAGTCCCTAACAACTTAATCCTCAGTAAAATCATAGCAGGGATCTCACCCGAATGCTGAAATTCTTTCCTCCAACAAATCACCTATATAAATACATATATTTTAATAGAAGCAATTATAAAGTTCTCTGCCAGCTTATGGGGCTGTTTAACATTCCTGGATTGAGGCCACAGTTTGTTCCCCGGTCTCCCCTCTCCCCACAACCAAGGCCTAATGAATAGTAACTCTTTTGTGGCTCTGCGTTCCATTTAACCAATATCTCCTGCCCAATGGGTCTTCACAGGGAGTTAATAAGCAGCCTGGAAGGACTGCCTGAGGAGGTCCACGAACCTAATCGTTAACTGCAAGGCCTAATCAACGTCTGCTTCCCACTCAGAGTCCCCCACAGCTACACAGCCCTGGTCCTCCCAGTAATGGATGGAAAATCGGCAATTTCCTGACAGTTAGCAACCAATTTTCCACCAATTAGGAGAGAGATGGTGGTCTCTGGAGGAAACAAGATGGCTCCTGTGCAAGAAGCTGGTACCAGAAGAGAGATGATCCTAGAAGCACCAGGGAACCAACACCTGTTGGGGTGGGGAGAGGTTGCCGGATCCCTCCCCTGCCTGTTTCTCCCTCCCCTAGGTCTGCCTTGGCTTGTATCAGTGGGAGGAAACTTCCAGGTACAGAAACTGCCCTGGAAACTCCACAGGAGCTCTTCTCACTCAGAGACCCCATCACACAATAAATTTACCCCTTCCTTCTCTCCTCCAAAGCCAGCCTAACACAGGCTTCTCCTGCTGGGTCTCTCCTCAGTGTCCAGGACTACCCAAGAAATACCTCCAAGAAGGCTGGTGTAGTGACTTCATTAGAGCATAAGCTCTGAGTTGGACAATTGTGCCTTTCTTTCTCTCCAGTTGTGTGTGAATCCTTTGGCACAGCACCTAACTTATCGGGGCCTCAGTTTCCTCATTTGTAAAATAGGGATAGTAAAGCACCTACCTGATAGGACAGTTACAAAGATTAAACAAAATAGTGTGGATAAAGTACTTTATACCACGTGTTATAAGACTCAATAAATAGGCGTAAGTATTCTTCTTACGATTGTTTTCATAATGAATATTATTAATCGATATTAACAACATGTGTGCCAGGCGTGGTGCTAAGCTCTATGAGAGCCAATATCTTAAACAATTATCTGGCTCGCTTGCCTCACCCCTATTGTCTCCCATTTAGATTACTATGATGGTCATCTCCCATCTGGCCTCACACCTTTCCAATTCATCCCACACTAGATCTTTCTTTCTTTATTTTAGAGATGGGGTCTCACTGTGTTGCTCAGGCTGGGGTGTGGTGGCACAAGCATAGCTCAATGAAGCCTGAAATTCCTGGGCTCAAGTGATCCTCCCACCCCTGCCTTCCGAGTAGCTGAGACTACAGGCACACGCCATCACACCTGGCTGATTTTTAAAATTTTTGTAGAGACGGAGTCTCACTGGTCTCAAAACTACTGGTCTCAAGCAATCCCCCTGGCCTCGGCCTCTCAAAATTACGGAATTGCAGGCACGAGCCCCTACACTTGGCCCAAAGATCTTTCTGAAATACAGATCTGACTATGCCATGTCACTGCTGGATTAAGGCCCTTCCATGGCTTTTGTCCTCAAAGAACAGCACATGCTCCTTTCTTGTGGTTCACAAGCTGTGAGCCATGTGCTGCCTGCAAACTCCCCAGGTTCACCTCTCACCACTCCCAGTCCTATTTCTTATAATCCTAAAAAGAACTGCTCTTTAATGGCCATAAAGTTCTTAGCACCAGACCTGCCTCTCTGGCTGAATGTGAGGACTCAATGACAGAAAGAAGAAAGCTTTGCACACAGTAGGTACACAAGATATATGACTCTCTTGCTCAGTGCTCCTGGGTCACAGCACAGTGCAAAGAGGAGGTGGGTAATAAAGTTGCTGTAATGCTTTTCAGTCATGAAAGAGAGACAAAATCACCCTCAGCATCACTGTGGCATTTATTGGGCTTGATTGTACTCTGAATTCTCTCATAATTGGCCATTCTCATCTGGTAATTGTAACTGAATCAGACCTAGTCCCTCCCTCAACAAGCTCAGTCTGCTGGAGAGAGAAATAACAAAAGTAAAGATTTAATGAGCACTTACTCTATGCCAGGCACTCTGCTGAGAAACTTTACATGGATTATCTCATGGTATCATCTAATTTGATCTTCATAAGAGCTTTAGGAGTAGAATGAACATATAATTTATCATACAAACTGAGACACTTCTGGGAGTAAAAGGGTGCACTATTAATAATTACACAGAGACAACAGGCGGAAACTGGGACGTCTCAGGCAAGCCATGACAGATGGACACCCTGTCTATGAGGCCCATATTCTTATTTTAGAAATGAGAAAATAGAGTCATGAGGCGGTTAAGGACCACACCCAAATTTACACCACTCTTCAGAGCTGGGCTTCAAACACAATGACAATTCAAGGTGAAACAATGTTTTCTAAAAGAAGAGGGTAACACTTGGCTCAGGCTGGAAGTTGAAGCAGGAAGAGAGGGCAGCAACGGGGCAAGGGAGGCCAGCCAGGACAGAGGCACCTGAGCTGAGGGCAGATGGGAAAGGATGCCGCGGGGACACAGGATGTGCAGCAGGTGGAGGCAGAAGAGGGAGGGAGTTGCTTGGAGAAGAACGAGGAGCCGGGATCCAGGGGGTGTGGGGAGGAGGAGCTTAAGGTAGAGAAGCAGACACAGAAACAGGAGAGGACTCAACAGAAAGGGTCTTGAATGCCAGGCCACAGGAAATACGGAGGAAAGAACAATCATTCAGCTTTAGCCCCAGCCTCCTGCGCACACTGCGTACCCCCTAGTCACTTGCAGTACACCCCCACCCCACTGCCCTCTATGGGTGTCAGAGTCTCTCCTTTTCTAAACATGCCTCTTCAAAGCAGGCTAGAAAACCCTGGGCATCAGGGTCCCCATCAGAAAAACAAAGGGGCTGCAGAGGTTCTTGTACCCCTTTCTTGGGTTGATGTTCTATGAGTTCTCCCAACGGGCAGGATTGGGAGTGGTGACCTGGACAGTCACCTGGCAGAGCTGGGCTCAAACAGCATCCTCTTCTCCCAGGCTTTCTTATTCTTCAGACCCCAGTGCCCCCCACTGCCTTGCCCTACTGTCTGCTCTCTGTTCTATGTTCACCCCATCACCTCCAGCTCCTCCTCCACAGAACCCAAGAGGTGTGACGTCACCCCCTGCCTGAAATTGGGGTCAGAGCTGCTGATTTGACTCAGGTGGTCCCTGCATTCCAAGCTCATGTCCAACCTGGGAGAGATACCAGATGCTGCTTCTGGCTGTCAGGCTCAGGGTCCAGGCAGGAAACACTGCTGCTGGTAGAGAAGGAGCCGCACACCCGTGAGAGCCAGGCTTGGGGAACACGCACAGTGCCTCTGCATCCATGCAGCCCTCCTTTCCTCAGCCTTCTGAGGGCTTTGCACCAAACTCTGCCCAGGCCTACTCACCCTGCTCAGAGCCATGGCAGCACATGTGGCTGAGGCCACCCTGCTCCCAGTTCAACCCTCTGAGCCATCTCCACACCTTTTCCAGAATGATCGTTCCAACAGATCTCATCAGTCACTCAATCGCTCTCCATCACCAATAAGAGAAACATTTGAGCGTCTTCACATAGAGCCCAGGGGACCCTGCAGATCCAGGCCTTGCCCACCTCCCCAGCTTCACCTTTCTCCAGTTCCCCCACAGCACCCTTGTACCTGCATTCAGTACTTACTCGTGTATCAAATGGGTGCTAAAGGCCTTCCTCACCCTGAGCCCTGTGTGGGAGCTGAGAATCACTCTCTACTCTCCAGTGTCACCATGCTGCCTAGGCCTCCCACCCCACCCCAGCCCTCCTACCTGATGTCCTCCTATTGATCCTTCACAACCTGGAGCTGGGGAGCATCTGGAGATCACCCCTTGAACCCCAGCTCCCACAGCTTTTCCTCAAGGTTGGTTGGGTGTCTGTTTCCTGTGTTGGACTAGAGCTCTTACACGAAAGCACTGGGTCTGTCAGTCCTGTGCTCTGTCTTCCCGGGGAGGCCTGAAGCACACAAGCCTTCAGGAAAAGGCCAGATAAAAGTCACCCTTCCCAGCTCCTATATTCCTGGGTTGGCATTTTCCCTTATGTTATCACCCACTCCACCCACCTCCTCTTGTCTGCTGCTAGACCTTGGGACACCTGTGTGTGCATTAGAAAAAAGTGTCCCTTCCTCTGGTTGGACACCACCCCAGGCCAGAGGAGTGTGTCTTATGAGCAGAGCTCTGGCTGGATCTCAGCCCTAACTTGCCCGTCACCAGACACCTTTGTGCAGGACACACTCATACAGCCTTATATATCCTTCCCAGTGCCCACCAGATGCCCAGCAAGCTACATTTGGGAGAAATGCCTTCAACTCACAGTCACACTTGCATTAGGGGTGAACAGGTGTCCCATCTGCAGCCTGTTTCCTTCTTCTGAAAGGAAATAATATGGGGAAATTATGAAACAATAATGGGAAACTATAGATGTTCTGCAGACCCATTGGAGGCTACATAAGACAGAGGCCTTGCTAGCCTGCTGCCCATCTCACCACTTCAGCAGGTACCCTCATGGTGAGGACTGGGCCAGTCTCCACTGGGAGAACTTCAGCCATTGTACTTCCTTACTTTTCCCTCTGTAGTCTTGATAGTCTTAAATTCTGAGATTCAACCTCAAAACTCCCTTTCCAATCTTCTACTCAAAGGCACTCATACATAGTCTCTCTCACACACACACATGCATATAAACGCATGCTCACTCCTGGAACTATGTGCTGAAATGGGCTCTAGGAGTTGAGCTCCAGGGAAGCTAACCTGCCAGGAAGAGCCTGGTCCTGGACCAGGTTAAGAGATATGGAGGGTGACAGAAATCCCTCTAAGCCCTGCTACAGGCATATTTACCTGGTATTCACACTGGAACAGTAGGAGATGGGGCTTGGCCAAGCCAAGGCAGCCCAGCAATGGCATGATGGAAAGCCTGGTTGAGAGAAAACAGTTTAAAGAAGAGCAGGCTTTGGGTGCTGTCTCTACCTCTCCCGTTTCTCATGGGAGGAGGAAGCAGATGTGTTCTGGTGGCCAGAGAGAACTAGGACAAACAGGGGCTGACAAAAGGAGGCAAAACTGGGTTCCATATTCAACAACTTCCTAGGGGCAGCCTTAGGAGGTAATGGGCTGTCAATCACAGAGATTTTAGAGCAGACCCTGGACAGCTAGTCTGAACTTTAAGGCCTCAAGATGTGAATATCATTCTGTTTCATAGCCTAAGAGTCCACTTTGAAAGTTATTATTTGATTCCATACTCCATAATCTTAAGACTTTCATAGTTCAGTGATTCAAAAATGCTAAGACCTTATTATTCCCTGACTCTGGAACCTGGAATACTTAGAATTGTAAAATTATCTGAGACATGGTCATCTCTGAACATTTATTTTAAAGACGTGTTAAGCACATGCTTTGCATGAGCTGCTTTACGTATATTACCTCATTTAATCTTCACAGTGTATGTAACATACTATTATTATCTGTACCTTTCAGGTGAAGAAACTGAGGCACAGAGAGGTTAAGTAACTTACCTAAGATCACACAAGCAATACATAGTGGTCCTATAACCAAAACCTGGAGTCTATAATCTTAACCACTGTACTAGGCTGCCTCCCTGTGCTATAAAAGGAATATATCCAGGAGCCCAGGCCAGGCCCAGCGCAAAGTTATGGAGCCCTCTGAGACTGTTGCCGGACCCAGACTCCACCGGCCTGTTGCAGTCCCAGCCCTTGGGCTGGAGGAGTTGTGACTCTCCCTTCCCCTTCCCACCTTACCACGGGAGTGTTCCTTCCATAGTCTCAGGTCCTGAATTCCCCAGGCAAAGCCAGCCACATTCTTCGGGCTAGAGTCCAAGTTTATTTAAGAAGAGGAAAATGTTATTATGGAAATTACAACAGCTTTACAAAACAGAGCGTCGCTGTATCAATCCAGGACCACAAGAATGCTCATCAACTTAATAGCTTCCTGTTGGGAGCCTTTCAAGCTGTGCCTGAAGCTGGCAGGCAACAGGGTGTGGGAGTGAGGCCAAGCAACTGGGTGACATTACCCCCTCCTCTGCCCACTGCCCTTGGGAATGAGAGCCGACAGAGGGGACCCCTCCCTGACTCCTCATGCCCTGCAATCCTGAACAATACAGGCAGCTCAGTTTCCCATTCTCAAAAGTGGAGGTGCATGTGTGTGTGTGTGTGTGTGTGTGTGTGTGTGTGTGTGCTTGTATGTCTAGGGGTAGTGAGCAGAGCAGAGGGCTGGGGCTCCCCTTCCCGCCAGCCCCAACCCCATTCCACACCCTCAGCCTAGCTCAGGCATAAATGAGGTCGCTGCTCTTCAGACTCTCTTGGCAAACCTAGTGCTTAGCATCTAAATCTAGGTCCCTGATAAGGATAGGGTAGAAAAATGTTTAAGAAAAGTATCGCTTTTTTTTTTTTTTTAACCTCCTAAGCCTAAGGAGAGAGAAGACCAGGGTCTTAACTCTTTTTATCTCATTTTTAATAAAGGAAGAAGAAAAGAAAACCATTAAAGCCAAATTCCTGGGGCTGGGAGCAGTCAGGACTTTGGCGCGTGTCTCCTCCTGGGTAATTATCTGGCATTTAGCACCCCTCTTCCCAGCACTTGTAATTAGCAGGGAAATTAAGATGCTGTCATCCTACCTCCCAGCTTCTAGCCACTACACCCAGAGGCCTTGGGAGGGGCCTAATGAGATGGGAAGGGGACCTGCCCAGCTAGAAGAATTGAAACTACACATGGAAAGGGCTTTGCACTGTTGACAGGGCCCTTTGACAAGAGGAGAGCAGGAGAGGGTCCTTTGGGGACCACTTCCTGCAGTCTCCAGCTGGAGCCATCTTTTCCCCCCTGAATTCCTGGAGCATGTGCAGGCTGGACCACACCCCTTCCCACGGGATGCTACCCTAGCTTTGATTAAATGGCTGGGTTTCAGCAGGGTCTTATTGCACTCACCAACATCATTACAGATGTCTCTTGGGTGCCTGCCTCTGTGCTGGACCCTGAGGACAGAAACGAGTAAGACCCACCTGGAACTGCAGGTGTTCACCAGGGAAAAGATATGGCATTTGGGTGGACGAATGTAATACAAGGTCAAAAGTGACAAGACCTAAGGGAGATAGGACCAGCTGCAAAACTGGAGGGCCTGGTGAAAAAAGGAAAATGTGGGGCCCTTGTTCAAAAGTTACTACTAATTTCAAGACAATAGCAAAGGAGTAAACTGAGTGCAGGGTCATCATATGCCTCCAGGGCATGCCCATGAAGCCAGCCCTGGAGGGAGGGCTGTGTAGGTCTTGCCAATTTGGGAAGAATCCTTGGAAGAAGCAAATTTGAATTGGTCTGGTTAAAGAGGTCAGTACCATGTAACATATAAGGTTCCTTTGCCCGTCTGGCCAGTTTTCTCATCCTTTGAGGCCTCACCGTATGCTCTCTCCTCGAGAAAACCTTCCCCACCAAACCCAGGCTGGGTTAGGGCTCTCACAGCCCCCTCCCCAATCCCTCTAACCCTAGACTTCTCTAAAAACCCATTTCACATCATTACATATTATCTGTTTCTGAATCTGCATCTCCCACAAATCCACGTGCTGTCTAAGGACAAGGTCTACACCTAATCCCTATCTGTATTCTTAGTGTCCCATGGAGGCCCTGGACAAGGTAGGTGCTCAACAGTGGTTAGCTGAATGAATGAACACACCTGAGGGAGTGGCTTGGGCAAAGGCCTCCTTTGACTGATGCTTAGGGAACACGAAGGTGAATCTTTACCTGTAAGGCTGGAAAGTTAAGCTGGAATTCCATCAGAAAGACTCCTGAATGGCAGGCCAAGGTAGGAAGGCGTTACTGTCTAGGAAGGTTTGAGCTTTTAAAGATCAATGTAGCTGCTATGTAGAGGATGGATTGGAGTGGATGATGGGGTGCAGGGTAATCAGAAAGAGGCAGGTGAGCCTGGCAGGATGAGCAGTTAGGAAGCTGTAATCATGATCCAAGCAGAAGGTCAGTGTGTGGTTTGGACCAGACAACAGCCACGGGAATGGAGAGTGAGAGGAAGAGTTGGATGAGAGCTTTGAAGCTCCAACTACCCTGGTGGCAGCAATACTGGGTCACTAGCCAGCTATTCCAATTATTCACAGAAATCAATTCCATTCCACAGAGGCTCAGATAAAACTTGTGTTGCCAGCCGACAGTAATGGATGGGGAGCTTAGAGTAAGGAGATAAGAGGAGGCCCAGAGTGTGGGGTGATCAGGTGGGGCTTTGCAGGGTGGGGGAGGAGCGGTAAGAGGTTATCAAAACACCCCTTCAAATAGCAAAGGCTCAGAGCTGGTCCGCCCAGTTGTGATCTGTGACGGGACAAGTAGGCTCCTTTCCAGGCCTGGAGCTGTGAGACTCAGACCTAGTGGTCCTTTGGCATTATTTCAAGGGGAATAATGGGGAAGCTAGAACAGTCTTGCTGCCCTGAGACTTATATTGAGATCTAGCGCCTTCTATCAGGGGGTGGAGAGACAAGGGTAAGGCCATGGGGTAGACAGGATGCCCTCTGAGGCCCCTTTCAGGCTGGACTTTCTGGAATTCTGAGTCCATGAATCACCATAATGACATTTTGTCTGCAGGATCAGGAATAGAATGTTCCATTCTCCAGCATGGGACAGAGGGAGTAGGAGGCAGCCTTCATGGTCTCATTTAAGCCAGGCCAGAAAGGCTGTGTCCCCATCAGCCTCAAATTCCTCCACATACTCTGCTACGGGATCCACAGGGTGTCCTTCCTCCTGAGACCTAAGAGGGATATGAATGTGAGAGAGAAAGTTTACTCAGGGGAAGAGAAAGAAAGCAAAAGACACTGGGGCTTCCTAGAGCAGGGAGGGAGGAGAAGAGAGAGGCTGGGGTGCCCAGGTCAGCAGTCAGAAGGTGGACCAAAGACTGATGCTGATAATAAATAACCGATTCTTCCATAGTGTTTGCCACCATGCCAGGCACTATCCTAGGTGCTTTATGTGAACTCATCATCACCCTCTCAACAACCCTCATTTTATAAAAGAGGAGACCAAGGCACCAAGTTGAAGTGAACTTCCCCAAAGCCACACAGCTAGAGGTGCAGCTGCACTCGGACCCGGGCAGTCTGACTTCACTTCATCCCAACACAGTGAAGATTATCTGTTTGCAAAGGGTGTGCTATGCATCAGACACTAATTTAGGCACTTTTATAAGAATAACATCACTTAGCACCTTGAAGGAATGATCAGCTCCCTTTTACTGATGAGAAGCTAGGGCTCACAGAACTGATTTGTCCATCTTCTGCCCATTTCAGAAAAGTAGCAGAACTAGGATGTGAACACTCATCTCAGATCCTTGCATGCGCACCTCTGGGTCCTCCCTGCTGGGCAGGGGCTGTGCTGAATAGCTGTGCTCGGACAGCTCCAGATGGAGGCAGAGCCTGAGGGACCAGCCCCTCCTGCCTTCCTCAGACAGCTTTTCCTCACAGTGTGGGTGGAGGCAGCTGGAGGTTGGCCCTAGCGGTCCCATCTGCTAACACTCACGGCTGGGAGAAGATAGTGCTTTTTATCTCTGCAGAGAGTTCAAGAGTTTATCCCCACCCGGGGCAGTGGGGAGCCGGGTGCCCATTCTTGGAGGGTGTCCCATGACAGGAGAGATGGAAGGCACTCTTCCTCTCCCCTCCAGCACTCACTCCTCTCCACACCCCAGCATCACCAGAGGCCCACGGGAAATGTCTTGGACCAAGCCCTTGGACACGGGTGCTGGGTCCAGTGGAAAATATCCAGCTCAGAGTCCAGGGAGGGCTGGGTACCAAGCAGCCAGAGCGGCCTGTAAAAAGGTCACAGCTCTGGAGGTGGGCACCCTATGGGCAGTGGGGTGGGGGTGCACTCCTAGCTCTGCCACCTTCTGACCGTGTAACCTGGGACACAGTACTTCACTGTCGAGCCTGTTTCCTCCCATCGAAAGCTGAATTCTCATTCCTACTTTGGAGAGTTGTTGTCAGGGTGAAAACAAGAAAGAGCAAGTATTCAGTACCTGCCTCACAGTCTGACTTATAGATGGGGCTCTGAAATGACCCCTTTCCTGTATGTAGCACATGAATTTGACTTCATTCAATAAAACAAACTCCACTCCAGTCTCCCATAGATAGAGCGAGCGAGCTCACCCTCCTCCTCAAGCCACTTTCTTTTCCCCAGGTCCTCCACATTTTTCCCATGCCCTACAGAGGGCAGAGCACACCCCTCTGCCATTCAGGACCCCCCAGGAGTATCTAGGCACCTGTCTCTAGCCCCCAAATGACTCATTCTCCCTGAACAAAGCAGGCCCTATCTTTGTCCCCCAGTGCATCCTTCAAGGCCCAGATCATCTGCTGCCTCCTCTCTGAAGCCGCCCCCAGATCCCTGAGGGAGAATGAATCACTTGCTCCACTGTGCTCCGACAGCTCTGAGCTCATTCTGCTTTGTGGGATGGGTATGGATTTGTGTATCTGCCTCTCCAGCAGACTGGGATTCCCATGGTATTCTAAAATGCCTGGCACAAAATTTGTAAATGTTATTTAATTAATTAATTAATCGGCTGGGCGCGGTGGCTCAAGCCTGTAATGCCAGCCCTTTGGGAGGCCGAGACGGGCGGATCACGAGGTCGGGAGATCGAGACCATCCTGGCTAACACGGTGAAACCCCGTCTCTACTAAAAATACAAAAAATTAGCTGGGCATGGTGGTGGGCACCTGTAGTCCCAGCTACTCGGGAGGCTGAGGCAGGAGAATGGCGTAAACCCGGGAGGGGGAACTCGCAGTGAGCTGAGATCGGGCCTCTGCCCTCCAGCCTGGGTGACAGAGTAAGACTCCGTCTCAAAAAAAAAAAAATTAATTAATTAATCATATAGAATATCCTAGAATTAGAGCATCTCAGAGCTAGAAGATCTTAACAATCATCTGGTTCAAATGCCTTACTCAATAATTGAAGGGGCCTGGAGCTGGAAATTGGGGGAGGGTTGACATGAGGATAGAGAAGGATGGGATTGAGGTTGCACAGTGAGATAGCAGCCGAGGATACACTAGAATGCTGTCCTTCACAGCAGAATAAAATCAAGGGTTGTTATTTTTGCTTTACAGTTAGATGGACCAAGACCCATCATGGCTCTCCATTGCTCTCTGAATAAAGTTCAAATTTGTTATCCTGACTCCCTAAGTTGCTTTGTGGTGTGATCCCAGCCAACCTGTCCACCCTCATCTCCTAGTGGACAGCCTCACCAGGAGGGGACCCTCACCCTCCTCCAACTCGGGTTACACTGCACTCCTCCAGTATCTGGAATGGGCCCTACCCTTTTGCCTCCAGGCCTTCCTTGCTGTGCTCTGTGTCTGGGACCCCACCCCTTCGCTTAGGACAATTGCTGTTCCTTTGTCTGGCCAAGTCGGATAATCCTTCAGGTGTAAGTTTAGATGTCACATCCTCTGAAAAGGCTCCCTTGTCGCGCCTTGTGCCACAGGCCCCTGTGATCCCATCTGTCAACTCAGGCTAGAGTTGTCTCTGTTTCCAGTCAGCCTGAGAGTTCACTAAGTCAGAAACTGAGTATCTTGTATCCCCGGTACCCAGCGCAAGGCCCAAAACGAATGAATGTGGATGAAAGAAGTATAAGGACCAGAATTCCACACCACAGACAAGGTTACTAGTGATCCCAAATTAACTCCAAGCCCTGTGCAAGGGGTAAGCCACTGAGTTGAGACGAGATTGAAGGGAGGTGTGTGTCAGGGCAACCGGGGGTGGAGTGGAGGAAATTCTAGCAGGAGGGAGAGGGAAACGATGCCCAGTTCATTTACCGGAGCCTCCCTTCTATTCTGAGGTCCAGTGACCACTCTTGTTTCTGGAAAACCTTTGAATTACTGGGAAGCATTTGGGAGAAAGAAAGCCCTTAGGAAAAAAATCCATCAGCACTTCAGCCCAAGTACACCTTCACCATCCTGCCGGCATTCCCACCCTCTGGCCAGCCCTGGGAAGCTGCTCTAAAGCTGGCCTTGAAAAATAGCCTGAAGTTGGCCAGAGGAAGAAGTGGGGAGGCCATCCAAGGTGACCGCACACACAAAGCCTTGGAGGGAATGTGACTTGTTCAGGGAACAAGGAAGAGTTTGGGGACAGGAAGAGATAAGCCCAAAGGTGAGCCAGAGTTTGATGGTTAAACAGTTGGAATGGCATGCTAAAATACCCAGACTTTCCACAAGTTCATACATTAATTGCACTCCTGCCCTGTGCCAGACTCAGTCCCTACCCCAGAGAGCTTACGGTCTAGTTGGGAGAAAAGAAACCAAGACAAACTCAAAATTCAGTGTAAGAATGGATGTATAATGGAGACACAGAGAAGCTTCTGCCCAGCCTGTCCCGGAAGGCGCTCTGGGGAAGTGATAGCTGCTAGAAATTAGGTGATGAATAGGATCTCTTTCCTTCTTTCTTTCTCCCTTCTATCCTATCTCTTCTTTCTTCTTTTCTTTCCTTTTTCCTTTGTTTTCTTATTCTATCTTTCATTCAATTATTAAATAATTTATCACTACAGAACTACCACGTGTCAACCACTATCCTAGGCTGGGCTATATGATGTGAATGTAGTCAGTGATGGCCCGTGACTACTTGAAGATTGTGGTCTACTGGGGAGACAGACATAATATACACGACCATACCCTATATGCACATACACACAAAAAACCACAAACCTGCAAAGGTCTATCAGAGGGAGAGAGAGAGACATTTAGCACCATTAGAAAACAGACCTATGATCTGCCGAATGAGCAGGCGTTGCTCGACAGAGGAGTGTGAAGGATCACATTCAGCAAGAAGGACTAGTGCATACAAAGGCTCTGCAGTGGGAAGGAGCTTCACATGTTCAAGGAAACAAACAAACAAACAAACAGAAGACCAGGGCAGGCCAGGCACAGTGGCTCATGCCTGTAATCCCAGCATTTTGGGAGGCCAAGGTGGGAGGATAATTTGAGGTCAGGAGTTTGAGACCAGCCTGGCCAGCATGGTGAAAACCCATCTCTACTAAAAATACAAAAATTAGCCAGGCCTGGTAGTGGGTGCCTGTAATCCCAGCTACTTGGGAGGCTGAGGCAGAAGAATCGCTGGAACCCAGCAGGCGGAGGTTGCAGTGAGCTGAGATTGTGCCAACACACTCCAGCCTGGGCAACACAGCAAGACTCTATCTCAAAAAAAAAAAAAAAAAAAAGAAAGAAAAGAAAAGAAAAGAAAAGAAGGCCAGAGCAGCTGGCATGCAGGGAACACCAGGGAGAATAGCACAAGAGGATCCTGGAGAGGCAAGGTGCTGGCCAAGTTTTAATGAGAGAAGCAGAACTGCTAGGGGTGATCAGAATAATAAGGGCTTTATTCCAGGATTTGACCTGTGGTTTAACCATCTATCTGAGGCTGTTTTCTTGGGTCTGATGCTGGGGCCTGAAGTCACAAGGGCAGACAATTAGAGGAAAGATGGATGTGAAGATGGAATCCTGAAGGTCTCACTAACTCCAAAGTCCCAACTTGGGCTGTAAGGGTGGCCTCCATGAGAAGTAGCTTTTCACCATGGAATTAAACACATCCTTAGGGCAGGAGGAGAAGAGCCAAAGGAAAACACCACAGGAGGTGGAGGAACTGCAGGCCCAGCTGCTTTCCCATGCCAACAGGTGTGACTGCACCAATGATTGGGGCCCTGCACTGCCCTTCCGAGTGTCAAAGAATACTACTGCTGTTCGTGTCTTTCCAAATGTCCCACAAAATGTCTCCTGTGCCCCTTGTACACCTGACTCTATGCAGGGAAGGGAACTCTGGAAAACCCAGTTCCAACCTAGCTAACTTGACACACTACAAATCCACTACAGGGGGCAGGGAGCAGACCCTACTGGGCCTTGTTAAGTTGGATTTTAAGAGCCCATGAAGTCTGCATCATAAGAGGAAGGTTCCATCCATATTCCAGTCCCATTCCAACAGCAGTGCTTTCCTCCCTGAGCCTGGGATGCAGAAGATGCTCTCCCTACAAGCCCCCAACACAGAAGCCACACTGCTCTGTGCTGTTCCCTTTCTCTGTCTCCACAGGCCAAGAAGCTCAGCCCCACCTGGCTGGGCCCACTCCATGTAGGATGCTGAGAACCTGCTTCATTTTCTCCACAGACAAGAGGAGGGTCTGAGGCCAGTTCCCCTCACCCAAGGCCCCTTTCCCATCTGCTGGGGCCAGACAGAGCCCCAGCTGGGCCCAGAGCCAGAAAGATAAGAAGATTCAGTCACTCACTTTCAATTTCCCACAAACATGACACCCAATTCCTGTTACAGAAAAAACAAATCACCTTCTACTCTTGAGATACCAGGAAATCACAGTGTCTTAGAGCTGTGACTGACCCTAAGTGAGCACCCATTCAGACCTGCCTAGCCCCTGCCGTGCAGGAGACTGCTGTGCAAACAGACGATGGCATAGACACAGGTAGGACATGGTGAGGCACAGACAAAGGTAGGAATTTAGTCGGACCCCTAGTGAGTGTCACTAAGAGAGCTGGGGCCATAAACCCAGCTCTCCTGTTCCTTGGCTTCACATACTTTCCAACCCACAGTACCTGAGAATCCTCATCTGCACATCTGGGGCTCCTCTGCAACCTCACTCTGCTGGCACACCTTTTTTGACAGGGAGCGCAGCACCTCCAGGCAATCTGGATAATTCTATGTTAGAAAGGGCTTCTCTATTCTGAGTCTGAACCTGGTTCACTGTTCTCAGTGAACTCATCTGGGAACTCAAAGATCCCGGAACCCTCTTGGGAAGATACATGTGGAAGGGAAAAAAATGGAGAATGTTGTATTCCTTGGAATTTTCTGAGACTGGGGAAAGCAGACTGGTAGTTCTCCCTGCAAGAAAAGCCACAGGTTGGAGTGAGAAAGGAGCTGGTAGACATCCACTGGGCAGTCTATAAAGTTGGCAAAACCTGTGATCCCTCCCCATGACACCCTCAAATATTCAGTCAAGTGAAAAAGCATGACAAAATCCCCAGTGCAATCAAATTTTTGTGGAAAAAGGAGAAGGGCAAAGCTTTATGCCTGAGTCTATGGTTTGACATGGCACAAACGGTGCTGCAGACCCCCAGGAGCAGGGACAGAGAAGCAAGACAAACATCTGCAGAATAACCAAACAATCTGAGCTTCACACCAATGTTGACCTAAATCTCCCAGGGGCATAAAAGTCCCAGAGGGCATACAGATAACATACAAGCATTGTGCCATTCGCTCACCTTATTCCTTCATGTGTCAGATATTTATTGAATGCTGACTATGTACATGAGGCACTGGGGGCACTATTATGAACAGACCAGGCATGAGATCTTGGATGCCCTGTGTTTTTAGCTAATATCTCTTAAATAGGTGTCCCACATCTCCAAAGAGTTTGCAAGTTCCTTGAGGGCTGAAGTATTTGTTTGCCTCCTCCCTTATCCCTAATACCCACCCCTTCTCCCCTCACCTCTACCACTGCTCCACAAGAAAGACACACCCTTCACACTGTCTCTAGGGATCTGTTCAGGAATTCACTGGGAGATACAATTTCAACAGTCACATTTACTGACCAGCCGTTTAATCAGTTTTACATAACCATGGCTCAATTCTTATTACAACCTCTCCAGCTGAATTAGGCAGACCCAGAAAGGGTCAACCCAAAGTCATCAAGTCTATCCCTCTGCTCCCAGACCAGGCTAAAACCTAGGCTAGATCAATATGAGGGTCTGGTACAGGGGCAAGAACAAAATTCTGGGAGTCAAGAGACCTGAGTTTGAGCTGGATTCTGGGTTGAGCCCACTGCATGGTTGGCAATAATGGTAATGTCCACTGGTAGCAATTTGGAAATCCTTTCTCTCATTTGATCCTCTCAACAACCTATGAGTTAGGCAAGGCAGTTTCTATTATCCCCATTTCACAGAGGAGGATACTGAGGCTTGGAGAAGTCCAGTTGCTTGCCCAAAGTCACAGAGCTGGTGAGTGGAGATGCCAGGATTTGAGCAGGGTCTGTCTGGTCCTGGAGGTGCCTTCTCCTTCCCTACCACAGTGCCCCCGGGGCACGGACTCCAGATGCTGCTGTGCTGTGTTTGATGGACAGGAGCCCCAGAGCTGGGCTGATTCATGAACTGATGGTCTGAGTCTTCCTACCTCCCCTGCCTGATGGATTTACTGGCTCTTCCACCCACCACATCACTGGCCAGTAAACAGGGAGAGGATAAGAAGGCAAGATGGAGGTCTGGGTTGTGCAGAAGAGACAGAGCAGAGGCAGATGAGGAGGCCTCAGAGCATCCATCAGCATCACAAGGGCCAATTCACCCTGGGATCTCAGCTGCTGTCTGATCTGCCCCGAGAGCCAAGTTCCCATCCAAGAGCCTGTGCTGCCTGACAACCTGTGAGTCACTCCCCCAGGAGAGCTCCTTGCCAGGGTAGCTCCTTCCCAGGCTCCGTTGGCCTCAGGGCCTGCTGGGACCCAAGCAAATGGGCAACATGTACAGGGCTTTGACAAGGAAGAGAAGTAGCCACTCAGACGCTAACAACAGACAGACCCATGCTTTTTCAGCCTGTTGCTTTTTACGCCGATTCTCTGAACACCTGGTCCCAATCCTAAATTCCTTAAGCTCCTTTGCTTACTGCTTTAGGAGATGCAAACTCTTCTTAGGCATTTCTCCTTCCCCTGGACTTCATCCTCACCTCCTGGGTTGGCCTATTTGGTTGGACATGCCTGGCCACTATGCATCCTGCCCTGAGTATCCTGTTGGCCTGGATGTGGGTGGGACCAGGAAGAAAGGAAGGAGGGAAGGACCCAGACCAACTAGGGTGCGGTTCTGCTGCTGAGGTCAAATACAGAGGGAAGGATGACTGTTGGAATTACAGACTCTGCCCGTCGCTCTCTTGGGGAGCCGAAGTTGAGGGGAGTACTACCCTGCCGTGCTTCTGTACTGGTTCCATTTCAACAAACAGGCATTGATGACTGCTGTGCCAGACCCTATGCTGGGCCCCAGGTCCAGACATGATTCCAGCTCCTGAAGGGCTTCTAGACTGGTAGGGACAAGAGCTCAGCAAATAAATAATGAGGACCCAGGTGATCATTGCTCTGAGAGGAACTGAGGATGCCCAGGGAAGGACACCTAAGGAAGTGGCAAAGAGCCTTGAGGAAACAGCTGGGAACCTGGACTCAGAGCTAAATGAAGATTGCATCCTGCCATGGTTCACTCACTTCTCTAAGTCTCAGTGCTTTATCTGTAAATGAGAGTGATCATATTAAGTACCTCACAGCATTGCTCCAGGGACTGTGACATCCCTGTTCCTACCTACTGTGTGGATTGCCCTCATCTGTCTGTCTCTGTCATGAGTCTGTGGGCTGCTCTGAGGGCTGGGGCCCGTCTCATTCACCACGGCATCCACAGTGCCTGCTGCAGTGCCACTCAGTGAATGTATACAGGAATAATCAACGATGATTCTGCAGAATGAAAAACAGGAGAAACAGACTAGAAAGAAAAGAAGAAACAAAAGGGAACTCATATTTTTAGCCTCCACTGTGTGTCATGCGTTAGGCTGGTTCCTTATGTGTATGATTAGGTTTAGCTCCCACCACAGACTGCTATGTATGGTATCCTCCCCACATTACAGATAAGGACATGGAAGCTCCACGACCTGCTGCTGGAAAGCAGCAACCCCGTGGCTCCACATCCACTCATGGATCCGCACAGCCCTTTCCATCGTTCTGGGCTACTTCCAACTGTCCGAAGAAGATCTGACCAGAGCCTCAGGTCCCAGAGGGCAGCCCCTTCCCACCCACTCCTCTCCCCATCCCCAGCTGTGCAAACATACTCCAGCTAGACAGTTCAAGGAGTGTTGGGGGAGGGTCTGGGGGTCTGACAGGTCCAGTGAGCCAGGCTTTTCTGAGAACCGCTCCCACCCCAAGGTGGCCCAGTATCCATCCTCGGCAGGCTCAGGAGAGGGACTGAGAGCCAGGCTGAGACCTCAGCCAGCAGTCGGACTCTAGAAATGAAAATGTGTCCCACCCCAAACCCATACCCAAATCCCAACCCCCAACCTCCATCCTCAACCCCCTACCCTCATTCCAAGTGCAGCAGGGTCCCTGCCTGATTAGCGCTGCACTAAAAACCTTTCAGCAAGTCCTAGGCTTATGTGACATACACACCTCTCACTGTGCCACCATGCTGCTGGGAGGGACAGAAGGCCTGGGAATCCCCACTGGCTTTCTTCATCTGCTTGACTGCACCCTCCCTCTCTGTCCTCTCCCTGCCCCAGAGACCTACACACAGCACTAGCTTCATCTCCCGGTTTCCTCCCCGCAGGGCCCATCTAAAGCCAGAGCCTTTGCAGATATTGTGACCCTAAGGGTCCTGTCACCAGTTCTGCAGCAATCTCAGAAAGGAGTGGATGTTAGAGAAAAGATCTCCCTGCAAAGAGCACTTGCAGGACACCCATGGCCAAACACCCACAATCAGAACTTCCCAGCCTGGGTTTCTTCAGCTGAGTGATTTTTTTTTTTCCCTGAAGGATCAGATAATCCACATCTAGGAGGAAATGGGGATGAAGACTGATTGGCTCACACTAACACAAACACAAGCTGCTATACACCCACCCAGCAATGTGAGACACATTCGCTTTTCATCCACACTTGGCTCTCAGACAAGCTGATACGGTCTTGCACATACCACCCAGAGAGCTGGGGATCCACCCTGCCCGAGGGCTGACACAAGCATAAAGGAAAGAAAAACTTTGTCAGGGGATGCCCGCCACCTGTCCCCAGAGGCTACCTGAAAATTTTCCATTTGGAGATCAGGCCCTTGAGTCAGGGAAGCAGCGTCTGTCTGCAGGAGGGGACTTCCCAACTCAGGACAGCCCAACCCATCCTTCCTGTGGGTCAAGTGCAGGGAGGCAACCACACCCAAGTGGACCCTGGAATTCATCTAACATACATTTAATGCTCACCTATGATGTGCAAAACCCTTGGGATGAGGAATGGGGTGGCAGAGGAACCAAAGTTTAGAGTCAGAAAACCTTGGCCTTGTCACTTCATTACTCATGTCAAACTCATGTCAGACTGAAATTCAATAAACATTTCTTGCATACCAACTGTGTGTTGGCCATGCATACATGAGCAATTTCATATAGTTCATTTCTCTATGTAATGGATGCAAAACCGGGACCCTGAGAACATATGTCATTTGTCCTAGGCTACCTCCATTTCCTTATATGTAAAATGGGTTCATAGCAGTACCTACCTCATAGGATTGTTGTGAGGACACATGAGTTACTTCATGTAATGTTATTAAAACAGTAACTGGCACAAAGTAAGTAGTCAGTAAATGTTAACTAATATTTAAAGGCCTTGTTATAAATTCTGTTCATAGGAACAGCAGAAACTGAATCGAAATAACTCAAATCTCATTTTTCCCCCTACAAGCTTTTTTTGCATTTTGTTGGCTTGCAAGTTTTCCAACAAATAGCTATTTGGTGTTAACTCTATACTAGGAGCATTGCAAAGTGTGAGCAGCTCTTGGTCTCATGTTCAAAGCCCCCAATGCACACACCCAAATTCCCCTCTTAACGTCAGCTCCCTCCCCTCCCTTAAGCAAACACTCTCCTCTGTCATGATGAAGAGTAACTACTCCACCAAGCTCACCCCTGGTTCTCCTGCCTCCAGGTCTTTGTTCAGACTCAAAGCTTCCAAGCTCTGTTCCGTGGGCTAGGGAATTCCAGGAGTTATACTCAGGAGTCCTTCTGCTGAGATAGATCTTAAGATCCCTGTGGTATAATAGAGCTTAGCAGGCTTCCAAGTCAGAGCTGTAGCACCAGATCTCAGTTCTGCCACTTTGGCCGTGGAACCGTGAACAAGTCATTTAACCTCCCTGAACCCAAGCATTCCTATATGAAAAGTGTGTGTAATAATTCTCATATGAAGTGTATTAAATGAAACAATGTACAGAGAGTACCCTTCCCATTCAAGTTTTCAATTCACACTCAAACAAATCGCATTAAGAATACGGTTTTCTCTATTTTTAATTTTCTTCCATAAGCTTTTCATGAATTTTTATGCCTACTATATCTTTTTTTTTAGTCTAATTTCATTTTCAGTTCCAGGATACATGTGCAGGACATGCAGGTTTGTTACATAGGTAAACGTGTTCCATGATGGTTTGCTGCACCCATCAACCCATCACCTAGGTATTAAACCCCGCATGCATTAGATATTTATCCTAATACTATATCTTATCCATACCAAAGCCCAATTTAAGAAAGCATAAATTTAACACCAACCAAGATATTTGGCCATTTTGAATTTTACCTCAAAGTGGTTCATGAAATGTCCAGAGCTTCTCAAATCCTAGAGGAGTGACCTCTGAACTCTCTTTGAGAATTTGGTTCAACATTGTCCTCAGCCTGTAGCCACACCCCTTCCATCTTTCAAGGTCTGTCCACATGTTGAATTACAACCGTGGTCTCACCCATCTGTTTACTGTGAGCTCGTTGGGGACAGACGCTGGGTATGACTCTTGGCACAGAGTCTAAGGAAACTTTCAAGAAGTCCTTGAATGGACCGCCATTCATTCCAGTCATCCATTCAACCATCCATCTCCAGTCATTGGCTCATCACAAGTGAATTAAGGCCTCTGTTCTCTTTAGGGAATTCCCCTCCAAAAGTAAGAACCTCTGCCTTATTTATCCCCTTTCATTCTCCCTCTCCTGGAATCCTTCCAGCCAGTTCTGCTGCCCTCATTGATATTCTCTGCCTTTCCTATTTCCAGGCAGCCTCTTCCATTCCCATTCTGCAGGGCCTCACACATCCATGCAGGTAGAAGTTGGAACTGGCACCTCAGAAGGAACAATGTCCTGTGGTCCACAGCTGGAGGCCTTTAAGGACATCTGGATGGACTGTGAGTTCCCTCCCTTAGCCTTTTAAGCCCCAGGGTGCCAAATCTGAGCCTAGGCAGATAACAAAGCTAGATTTTCCTGTGCACATTTGGTGTGTATGTGGAGAGGGGAGGGGAGGGGTGGGGCAGGATCTCACTTACCCCAGAAAGCCCTTCTTATCTACAAGTCCTTTGAAGTAGGGAGTTCCCAGAGACTGGCAGCCAGAGGGGAGCCTTTTTTCCACACCAAGTCCCTGCCATTCCTCAGCTGCAGAGGCCAGGCCCAGTAATTCCGGAATCTCAGAAGCTCACACATTATTCATTCACTCAGCAAGTGCTTACTGAACCTAGCAAGTGCTAGGCTCTGGAGATGAATCAGACCCACATGCTTATTTCCAACCACAAAAGCTCTCAAATTGCTCCCAGCCCAAGAAGGGATGCAGACATGGAAATAGAGATAGTGCAGTGGAGTGTTTACAATCCTGGTTCCTGGTTTGGAATTCGACACCTGTATTTGATGCCTAAGAACTCTGTACAATTTTGGAGGAAGAAAAGAGGTCTCAAACCCCTGCTCATACACCTCTATTGATGGGGAAAACCACTAATACCCCATTTTCTCTGCTCCAGAGCAGCCTGTTACAATAGTAGACCCTCTGACTGGTAGCTGTGCTACCTCCTCCAGAGCTGAAACCTGCCCCCTGTGCTCCTCCCACTGGTCTTAACTCTGACCTCTGGGGCCCCACAGACCCTCTCTGGCCGTACATGTCCCAGAACAGCTCTGAAGAGAATTGGAAGCAATGTCAGATTCCTACAAAACTCAGTTCCTAAAGATTGTTTGGCTTCAAAAAGGCCACTCTAGAACCAGTAAGCAGGAATCACAAGACTGGTGGGGGCTGGAGACGAGGAGCTCAGTAACACCTCAGGTGGGATATGATGTGGCTTGATCCAAGTAGGATCTGGGCTGGGGAAAGCCAGGGGGCCACTCATTGAGAAGTCTTGCTGTTGGAGACTGAATGGGAGGCCATCTATTGGAGACTGCATGGGAGGGCATGCTGAAGGCTGGAAACTCAATGGGGAGGCATGCTGGAGGCTGGAGGCTCAATAGAAGCTCACGCTAAACCTTGGAGACTCAATGAGAAGGCATTCTACTGGCTGGACACTCAATGGGAGGACATGGTAGAGATTGGAGACTCAATGCGCGGGCATGCTGGAGGCTGGAGACTCAATGGGAGGATATGCTGGAGGTTGGAGACTCAGTGGGAGGACATGCTGGAGGCTGAAGACTCAATGGGAGGACATGCTGGAGGCTGGAGACTCAATGGGAGGGCATGCTGGAGGTTGGTTCTCAATGGGAGGACATGCTGGAAGTTGGTTCTCAATGGGAGGGCATGCTGGAAGTTGGTTCTCAATGGGAGGGCATGCCAAAACTTGGTTCTCAATGGGAGGGCATGCTGGAGGCTGGAGACTCAATGGGAGGACATGTTGGAGGTTGGAAGAGGAGAGGGTGACTCAGAGAGCCAGTTAGAGGGAGCTCCCAGGCTAATGAGAGAGCCTTAATCCCTCTTTTAGCCAAGGAGAGGATATAAGACAAATGAAAATGAGAAAATAGAAAACAAGAGTGGCTTTCCAATTCCCAGCCCTCTGCTCCTTCCCCCTTCTAGCCAGGTGTGCATCCTTCCCCCTGCTCTTTCCTTTGAAAGAATCTATTCTCACGCTGCTAACGTTCTTGCCTAAGTAGCTGGAGGTCAAGCAGCTGGTTCCTCTCTGTCCTATCTCAGGCATTACCCTTGTTCATGACTATGCCTGGTTCAAAACCTGCACATGCAAAGGCTTAGTAAATGAGTATTGAATAAATGTCAGCATGTAAAATTGTTCATTGCACTAGTTTATGCTGATTGTGGCTGGTGCAGAAGTTACATGTCTGAAGAGTAGGAATCAGCGAACTTTAGGGTCAGGAGACCCTAGCCTTGGCTCTGACATTAACTTAGTTTGCTCCAGAATGACCTTGAGCTGGTCTTTTTTCCTCCATGGGATTTAGTTTCTCCATCTAAAAGGACCACACAAGACAACTCTGAGGCCTACTAAGCCACAAATGCCATATGATGATCAAGGAGACCCCCTTCACATTTATTTGGCACATTATATGTCTATGTAGGGGACACCTGAAGAGACCATCTTCTAATTTCTCCCGTGGCACCTCCATCCCCCTAAGAGACTAGTTCTGAGCCCTGGGAACCAAAAGAGGAATGTGTTCAACTGTGAGCTTGGCCAAATTAAGCCAAAACCTCTCTCCCTGCAGAGGCAGTCTATTGAGGCTGAGAGGAGAAGCAAATTCCTATTTTTGAATAATGCACTTTGCAGTGGCTCTAAATTCCCCAGGATCAAGAAACCTCCAATGCCAGCTTTCCATTGCCCTTTTCTCTCAATTCTTCCCTGAGACCACTTCAGTGGTAGGTCTTCTGGGGCACTCTGCTGGCCTTACTGTTTTCCAGAACTGATCTGTCATTATAGTCCCCGTCCCAGTCATGTCCATGGGGCCTGAGTTATGCAGCACAGAAGGTCCAGATCTTCTAGGCTGCAGGCCTGTGCATCAGAGAGCAGCTGGGAATGAACTACATCAAGACTAGAGCTGACTGATGGAGGATGGTGGATTTAGTGTTACAAACTTTTGCGTTGTAGCATTTCAAATTGGAAGAGACTTTCAGGATTATTTTGTCACAGACCCCAGCTGTACAAATGGGTAAGGAAGTCACAGAGAGGGCATAGGACTTACCCAAAGCCACATCACATGTTCCTGGTAAGCTTAGGATGCAGATTCAGGTTTCATTTATTCACTTATCACACAATCGTTTTTCTACCACCTTACAAGTTCTAGGATAGAACTTGACTTACTTACATAAATTTGTATTCATTTAACCAACACTTATATAAAACTTATTATGTGCCAGACAGTGTTCTAAGCACTTTATTAATATTATTTCATTTAATACTTCTAAGAACTCTGAAGGTAAGTTCTACTATCTGCAATTCACAAAGAAGGTTGAAACTCCAAGAGGCCAAATAACTTTTCCAGGGTCACACAGCTAAGAAGTGGATCATTGAGGTCTGGATTCTGGTCTGTCCTCTACTCCTTCATAACTCTGGATTGTTCCGTTGGAGGCAAGAGAAGTTAAATCCAAGTAACATGCAGTGCAAACAATGGGAGATCCAAGGCCACAGAACAGAGAAATCCTGGGCAGGCAATAGAGCTCTGAGGACATCAGGCTCACATATAGCTGGGAGATGGCCCCAGTGATATGCCTGTCCCCAGCAGCCTCGCTTCTGCCCCAGTACAGAAGCAATACACAACTCCAGGGAACACTGTCCACTCTGTATTCCATGTGAATTGTGCCCCATGGGGTTGTGCATTGCAGCAGTAGCCCAGCCTTCATGTGCACAAGCGACTGCCAGCCAGGTATGTGCCTCAGCCATTTAGTCAGGGCTGCTTTTCTCCAAAATGAGGACTCCTCAGCCCAGAATGGACGCCTTGCCAGCCCCAGACGTAATGTGCCCCAGCTGCTGCTACAGCCCCCACCAGCTCTGAGCAAGATCATGCCAAGGGCAGCCTGGGGGTCATATGTCTAGACAGTCAGACTGAGAATGGGGCTCGGCATCTTGGGAGAAGTTTCCTGAATTCCTCCCACCTTTGGGAATGGAAACTGAGCTAACAGGGAATTTGTTCTAATTATAGGGAAATAAGGAGAATTGAACAAGAAGAGCTCCTCATGGCTGAACTCTTCTGTAGAGTTTCTCCAACCCTGCTTTGTTCTTCTGTTCCATGAGAAATCACAGGGCACTGACTCTGTGCCAGCTCCCAGCTGGGCATTGGGCACAGAGAGGATTAGACAGGGGACCTACTGCCAGCAATGCCCCTCTAGCTGGCAGGGAACCGACATGCTCAGCCCATACTATAGATTCCATCAGCAAGGAATCTTGGGGATGGAGGAGGGCACACGGACACAAGCTTCCGAAAGCCCAGCCTGGAGGTCAGCCCAGCCTTCCAGACAAAGTCCAGGTTGAGTTGCTCTTTCCTTTCTTCTCCCCAGACCAAGGGACCCAGCTGAAAGGCCACCTCCTTCAGGAAATCTGACTTCAGGACACACCAATGCTCATTCAACAGGCACCATTCAACAAATACTCACGAGGAAAGATCAGGGGATGAGAGAGGAGTCATCCACTCATGGAGTTATGGCCACTCCCTTCTATAAGAAACCTTTGTGCACATTTCACCCATTGAATCATCTCAGGGGTGTGTGTGTGTGTGTGTGTGTGTATGTGTGTGTGTGTTTGCTCTTAAGCATTTCCCATGTTTGCTTCAAGAAATAGGCAAGTATAACGATTAAGAACCTAGCCTCTAGAATGAGATATTCACATTTAAATCCTGAGCTCATCTCTGTGTAATCTCAAGCAAGCTACTTCGCCTCAGTTCTATTTATCAAATTGGTACAATGACAGTTACTTGAGAAATCTGTGTGGATTACATAACGGAATCCATGTTAATTGCTTAACCTAGTGCTTGGTTATTATTGTGAGTGTAAACAGGGGCAGTACCTACTGCTGATCACATCAGCCCACAGTATGTAAGACAGGCTCTGTGTTTAGTAGGCACCTTATGAATGCCTGGTGTTTGACTGACGTTTGGCAAGAAACAGAGGGTAGATACGTGTGGCCTTTTTAAAAATTGTTTTATTAAGGTAAATATATCTTTAAAAAGTTACCATATTTATAATCCCAGCACTTTGGGAGACTGAGGCAGGCTCACACCTGTAATCTCAACACTTTGGGAGGCTGATGAAGAGGATTGCTTGAGCCCGGGAGTTCCAAGGCTACCCTGTCAACATAACAAGACTCTATCTCTACTAAAAAAAAATAAAAATTAGCCAGACAAGGCATGGTGGTGCATGCCTGTAGTCCCAGCTACTCAGGAGGCTAAGGTGGGAGGATCACTTGATCCCAGGATTTTGAAGCTACAGTGAGCTATGATCCCACCACTCTACTCCAGCCTGGGTGACAGAGTGAGATCCTGTCTCTCAAAACAAAACGAAACAAAACAAAACTACATTCACAGTGTTGTGCAACCGTCACCATCATCCATTTCCAGAACTTTTTCATCATTCAAAACAGAAACTCTGTATCCATTAAACAACAACTCCCTGTTCACTATCCCTCAACACACACGTACTACCATTCTACTTTTTGTCTCCATGAATTTGCCTATTGTAGGCACCTCATAACAGTGAAGTCACATATTTGTCCTTTTGTGTCTAGTTAATTTAGCATAATGTTTTCAAGGTTCATCCATGTAGTAGTACATGATAGATTTTCTTCTTTTTTAAGGTTGAATAATATTCCATTGTATGTATATACACATATTATTTACCCATTTACCCACCGATGAATATTTGGGTTATTTCAACTCTTTGACTATATTGAATAACGCTGCAATCTCAAGTGTCTCAATCTCATTGCAAAAACAAGTGTCTGAGTCCCTGCTTTTAATTCTTTGGAGTACATACCAAAAAGTTGAATCGCTGGGTCTATATTTAACTTTTTGAGTGACTGCCATACTGTTTTCCACAACAGCTATACTATGGTATATTCCCACCAGCAATGATGTGTGTGGTCTCGAAGTAGGAGATGCCTCCAGGGGCACCTGGCACCCTGCTTTGAAGATGTTCCTCAAAGCAATGGAAGCAGAGTGATGATGAGGAGGGCAAGTCTGGAGGAGGTGCTCAGCATGAGGAGGGCCCAGAAGCCACACTGAAGAGGCAGTGGAAGGCCCAGAGTGTGGGTCTGGCCAGAAGGCTCTGGAGGATGTGACAGCTGCCATTATATACCACCATGCTGCCTGGGGGCAGAGTGGGCAGCCCCAGAAACAGAGAGAAGTCTGGGGAGAAGGATTCTAGGGAAACTGGATCCATTTCAGTATGAAGAAAAGGAAGGCTTTCTGAGAGTCAGGGCCATCTGGTGACATGAGGAGGGAGCTTGCCATCGCTGGAGGTCTGCCAGGAGCAACTGATGGCTTTTTGGACAAGAGGCCAAAGGGCATAGGAGGTTGGACCAGATGGCCTCTGTGAGTCTGCAGAGCACTGTTCTGAAAGCATGTGACTCAAGGATTCTGTAGCTGGATTCCATTTAAGCCCATTTGTGGGCAAAGATTCTATGACTTGCTATTCCTACCCATCCAGACAAATTCTGCCCTGGCTTCTCTATGTGAGCTGTATTGGCAAGGACCCTGTATTGGCAAGGACATTGCTCAGCCTCAGCAGAGGTGAGTTTCATTTCCACTTGCTGATGCGGATATTATGTGACTCTATAAATTCCTGTGGCTCCCATCTACATTTTCAATTGGAAATAATACCATATGCCTGCAGAAAAGAAAGATGCAGGGAATGGATTTGGAAACCATGCAGGGGTGGGCAGGGGGCAGAGGGAAAAGGTACAAGGAGCTTTCCTGTCTGGCCTTCAAGGGCATCCAGAACCTGCCCCTTCCCTGCCACCTGTGTCCCCCACCCCTGCCTATGGCCCACGTGCAGAACTAACCTTATCTCCATCTCTGCTGCGCACTTAGCCTCCCTGCTGCTGCGGTACTCTCTTTTGTACTCTTCTCTCCTTCCAACCCTTCAACTCATGCTCCCTGCCAAGTCTGCTTCCTGGGATACCTTCTCTGATTCTCTCCACCTAGCAAATCCTACCCATCATTTGTGGCTCACCCAGAAAGCCCACAAAGGCCTTCTCCCATAGGGTTTTGTATGCTGAGATGCCACTCCATGCAATCATTCACAGATATTTATTTATCAAGTGTTCAGCACCAGGAGTGCTAGAGGCACTGGGGATATGTCAGCAAAGAGAGCCAACATCATCTCTGCCATCACTGAGCTTAGACTGTAGCTGGAGACACCAGAAAAGAAATACAGAAGCAAATACACAAAATTTCTTGGCATAGGAATGATTAGTGCAAAAACAATAGAATAGCAGGTATAACAGAGGCTACTCTGTAGAATGGCCAGTGAAGACCTCTCCAGTAAGTGATATTTGAGCCTGAATTATGAAAGCAGCCAGCCCTGAGAGGATCTGGAAGAAGCTTTCCAGATGAGTACAAAGGCAAAAGTGACTGACTAAGGTTAATTTGTTCAAGGAACAAGAAAGTGGCTACTGCAGCTGGATCATGGAGAACAAGGCAGAGTGGAAGATGTGACAATAGGAAGACAGGCAAGAGAGGTGATTTAAGGCATGGTAAAGATTGCAATTGGAAGTTATTTGAGAGTTTTTGTTTTGTTTTGTTTTTTTAGAGACAAAATTTTGCTCTGTCACCCGGGCTAAAGTGCAGTACCACCATAACAGCTCGCTGCAGCCTTGAACTCCTGGGCTTGAGTGATCTGTTTGAGGGTTTTAAGCATAGGAGGGACATGATCTGATTTATAATGGCAAGAAGACGCCAAGGCTGCTGCATAGAGAAAGGTTGGAAGCAGGGAGGCCAGTTAGGAGCTTACTGCAGCAGACCAGGCAAGAGACAATAGTGGCTTGGATCTAGGAGGTAGTGATGTGAATGGTGAAAACAGTCAGATTGGCCAGGCATGGTGGCTCACGCCTCTAATCCCAGCACTTTGGGAGGCCAAGGTGGGGGGATCACGAGGTCAGGAATTCGAGACCAGCCTGGCCAACATGGTGAAACCCTGTCTATACTAAAAATACAAAAATTAACCGGGCGTGGTGGCGAGTGCCTGTAAACCCAGCTACTCGAGAGGCTGAGGCAGGAGAATCACTTGAAACTGGAAGGTGGAGGTTACAGTGAACAGAGATCATACCGCACCCCAGGCTGGGCGACAAGAGTGAAATTCCATCTCAAAAACAAACAAACAAACAAAATCCAAAAGAGTCAGATTTGAGATATATTTTAAAGTTACAATAGCCTGGGGTTTGACAGAAGAAGCTCTTTCTACTCAGAACTCACTTGCATGTCTCATCTTCACACAGGGGAACAAAGCCATCATGTTTGGATGAAGCCCATTCTATGAACAGGCTCAGTCCTGCAGGCAGAGAGGCCCAGCTGGACTCCACCTAAGGGAAACGCAGAATCCTGCTAGGTCTGCTCTTCCCTGTGTGTTCTGGAAAGCACTTGCAAAGCCTGAATTCCCAGCCCGCATGCTGGAGCAAAGCATTCTGCTCTCCCTTTGAAACTTAAGAAAGTTGTAGAAACAGCCATTTACCTGTCACATGGTTTTCATAATTTCCCTGCCACCTCTGCTAATCACTGAAGGGAGTTTTGGCGAGTGGTGGGTCTAAGGCAGGCACGCCGAACTGCAACTAGTTCATGGGGAGAGGATTGGAGACGAGATCTTACAGGGTCCCTCCTGAGTGGGTCCAGCCACAGGGGGTCTGCTCATGAATATTTGGAGGCCTTGACGAAACCTGAGAAGCAAACCGATGTGCAGGAGGGTAAACCAGGTGAAGTGCTGGAAAGTCGAGTCAATGAGTACCTGTGAGCCCAGCCCAGAAACACCCATGTATGGTTTAAGAGGAGGGTGAAGAATTGTGGACTGAGTGACTCAGGACTGACAGGGATGCAAAGTACATGATACGTCCATGTAGTCTCAAACATCATACTTCTTTCTTCCTTCTCTCGATGAAGATTAATGTGTGTGCTATTCCAAGAACTAGGACACAGTGGCAGAACATTAACTCAGTCCTTTTCTGCCCAGAAATACGGATTAAAGGAAGGTGCGCAATGTGGTTCCAACTGCAGATGCTCAGGAGAAGGGGATATGAGCGTGGCCTTGAGTGATGACTAGGAAGGCTTTCTGGAGGTGGTGACAGGCCGGATTAACTATAAAAGGCACTAAGGGAAATCCAGGGCTTCATAGCATCAGCAGAGAAAGCTTGGACTTTGGACTAAACAGGCTTGTTTTCAAGCTAACTGAGACTTTGTTTTCTCATCCATAAAATGGGAATTATAATGCTTGTTTTAGGTATATTACAGAGATTAAAGGACCTAGGAGCAAAGTGAGGTTCAAAGTGAGGTTTCCTGAAATGGTTGGTTGCTGGAGACCAGGAAACAGGAGGTGATAAAGAGTCTCAGAGAGAAAATCTACAAATCTGTCTCTTTCCCCTCAACCTGTGGACAAGGTTAGGGTATGTAGGCCCCAAGGCAGCACCCCAGATTGTTTGAGTCTGGTGACCCGTTTGCCCAGAGCTTCCAGAGGGCACTAGCGCAGAACGCTTCTGCAGGCCGCCAGACAGGCTTTGCTGAGCGAATTTCCACAAGCCAGGAGGGCCCAACTCTGAGGTTCACACCTTGCGAACTTGAGATGTTGGCTAAGTTCAGGCTGTGGGAGGGGAAGACAAGTGCTGCGTCAGCTGGATTTGGTGGGGAAGTAGGCCTCCAGGGTGGAAAAAGAAAATAAAGAGAAGGATTCTTGCCATAGCTTGCTCACAGAGAGATGCAGTTCTCAAAGCTCCCCACCTCCCCCTCCCCAGGATTTTGCTGGAGAACTTGTCTTTGGAATCTGACCCAGCAAAGACCCGCCTCCTCCAGGAAGCCTGCTTGGACTGCACTGGTCACTTACAAGCTTTTATTCCTCCAACCCTGTGCACCTGACTGGCTTCACTCTCATATGCCAAGTACGTGCAACACGTCCTGTTTTGTACAGTTCATTTTTCATTCAGATTGTAAAAGTTCACTAGGAAAGGCAAAAGGAGGAGAAAGTACACACTTACTGAGCCCCTTCTGTATACCTCACTCCAGGCTAGGCACTTCTCATGTCATCTCACATAAATCTTGCAACAGCTCTCCAATGTAAGGACAACTATCTCCATTTTACAGATGAAAGGACAGGCTCAAAGAGATGTAAGTTCTGGAATTGGAACCCAAGTTGGCTGGACTCTGAAGCTTTTCTAAAGTCATCTGTCCTTCAGGGCCTACTTCCTCCACATCAAAGCATTTCCCACTCTGTGGGAAAAAGAGTACATTATGCATACTGTGGTGACATGTTTAGAAAATGCTGCTTGTTAAGCATCTCTCTTAAGTTTCCTGAACCACAGTAACATATTCAAGGCTCTGAGAAGTCCTGCAGAGAAGACATCAGACTTACTTTACCTAGCCTAACATTCCCGAGGGACACCTCAGTTGCATTAGAGCTTCTATAATAACATCCCCCAGAGCCCCTGGGCACACACTTTGAGATATGCTATCTATAAAGCAAAGATCATCAAAATGGCAGTATTCAGGAACAAGCTCTCTGAGAAATCTGAGGTGGGTGGTGAAAGCTGAATGAGACGTGAATAAGAGGGAGTAGGAAGAAGGGTATGTGAGGTGGTGGAACAGAGAAAAGGCACAGAGGTGAGAGTGAGCAGCATGAGGGGTCAGGACCCGGAGAAGACAGCCCCAGCTGAAACTCAACATCTTAAGTCCATGAACTGTTATACTCTTTGACCACAAAAGCCTGTCTCTAAAGCCAGAAGCTCAGTGTGACTCTGAGTCATGCTGTCAGGTGTTGCAGGCAGGAGGCAGTAGTTGAAATAAGTATGAGTATGTGTCCCTGTTGCCTAAGGAAACAGCAGAATGTGGCAGGAAGGACTTTAGTTAGACATTAGTTAGGCCATCAGTAGAAATTTCTAATCAATCCCCCCTAAACCACATGCATTGTCCTACCACCATCCCATTATGTTCCCCACACTGTGATGCTCAGGTGAAAGAACCATGGCCTCCAGTGATGAATACCTTCTTTCTGCACATTTCTATCTTCCCAGCCTCCACCATGCAGTTCATTTCCCAAAAGACTTCTAAAGGCTCCATGCTCTTTGCTTTCTCTGGAATCAGAGGTCCCAATGCATTTGTCCTTCTGAGAGAGAATGCTGGAGACTTAAGATGTCAATGTCAGGATTTGGAATCTTGGTACCAAGATTGGGCAAATAAGTGGTCCTGCCCATTTCTGCCTAAAACTGAGCATATCTGGAGTATTTTACACTATCAGGGCACCTCACAGTGACAAATGCTGGTGTGTCCAAGTATTGATAGCCCAGATGGGAAGCTCCTAGAAACTGTCATAGCAGACATAGGTTAAGGAAAGGGGTGGGGAGACATTTATTCAGGGAAATACAATCAAAATCTTTAAGTAACAGCTCACATTTGTACAACCCCTCATGTAGTCTGGAGTAGGGCTTCTCAAATGTGGTCCCCGAATCAGCATCATCACCATCATCTAGGAACAAGTTAAAAATGCAGATTCTTGCACACCACTCCTCCCAGAACACCTGAGTCAGAAAGTCAGGGTAGAGCCCAGTCAAGAGATTTAATGAAGCCTCAGGGTGGTTCTGAAGCATGCTCAAGTTTGAGATTCTCTGACCTATATTCCCATTATAATAATAGCTCCTCATGAAAATAGCATTATTATTTTTTGTTGTAGAAAGCATCTCAGAAAGGACATTTGTCCAGTCCTAGGACTCACAGCAGATAAGCTGCAGAGCTGGGGTCCCAACCCAGATGAGACATCAAATCCCAGTCATTCTGTTCCCAAGGACACCAGACTCCAGCTCTGCAGGGGGATGAGCTTCCCGGCAGCAGGACAGAGCTGTCTGCCTAAGGTACTAAGAGAGCTGCCTGCCTTGGCCCTAGTCTGCCTTGATTGGCTCATTAATAGCTGTGATAAGTGAGAATGGAGAAGCCTTTATCTTTGAAGTCCCTGGGCTGTGCTAGAAGCTCATGCAGGGAGCTTGCTGTGGCTAATTAAAGCTGAGCTGTGTTTCCTGTCAAGGGCCCAGAGTGTTAATGGCTTCAAGCATGAAAAATTAAGCTTCAATTTCCATTCAGGGGTAATGGATAGAACCAGCAGAATGAAAATGAGAAGACAGGGTCTTTTAAAGGGGCAGGGACCCTGGGCAGGAAGCAGAGCTCTAGGTCTCTTCCTAAGTACAAAACCAAACAGGTGCTGCTGGCTTTAGCGGGGATGGGGTGGGGGCAGGCTCAGATCCTCACATGGCAGCCCCAGGGCTGACACTGTCTTCATTCAGAGTGGTATTAGGATTTTTGAGCACTTCAGCTTCTGGCCCCTGATCACACCTGCTCAGGTGGGTATGATTTGTAAGTGGGGAGGGAGAGCTGGATGACAGTCCTGGTGGTAACAGGATCTCAAGAGCTGTGAAGATTCTGGTTGCAAAAGTCATATCCATTGCAGACTTGAGGTCCTCCAACTACTACTATTAATTTATCAGTCACCTTTCCTCGAGTCTTCACTAAATGCCAGATACAGGGCATTATCTCATATAATGTTGCCAATAATCCTACAGAAATTACACAAGGCATAGGTACATCAGGTAATTGTCTTGTCCAGACATATGTATCTGAGCAACGAACTAAACCCAGCTATAGCTGATTCAAAATCCCTTGTCCTTAACCATGAATATAGCCAAGACACCCTGAATCTTGAACTTTCTTGAGGTCTGGGTCATTTCAAGCTGCAAATGCTAACTCCACCCAGTCATCTACCTGGTGAGGGCTCTTTTCTTATTCAGCGCCACCCCACCTCTACTTTGCTTCTGGGGAGATGACTGAAGACAGAATCTTTCCTGAGACACATTGTGATTGGGTGGAGGGGTCAAACTAGACCCTGGTTGTGTGGATATAAGTATAGAAATGATGCTTCTGAATCAGAAATCAGAACATGTGGTCTAGAAAATGGTCTATTCTTATTTAATTTCTTCTTCCAAAAAGTTTGATCAAAGTAATCAAATGTTAGAAAGTTTGAACATATATTACCTTTAGTGAAAAGAGTATTATATAATAAACACAAAAGTCAGCCAATAATTGATATATCCATTCAACTAAAACTCTGATTGTTTAAATAAGAATTATCCAGGACACCCAGCAGGTGGTAAATGTGGTTCCCCTGGAGTCCATCGTCATAGGTCCAAGTTGTCAAAGCCTTTCCCTTCTTCAAGGCCTAAGTCCTAGGAGCTGTCCCACTGCCCCTACTCTAACTCTCCTCCCCAGGAAAGTGGTTGCACCATCCCACCCCCCAATTTCCTACCACTCTCTTTTCAATGACCTATTTCAAAGTTCAATGTGTCTGCCCATCCTCCACCACCTCAAGGTCTGAGATTTTTTTTTAATTTAAAAATGGTCTGAGTCATCTCTGCCTCCCCAGGGCCCAGGCCCATGGAGCCCAGCAGGTGTCAGTGAGTGTTGGCTGAAGGAACAAATGAATGACCGTGCTGACTGAGAGGAACGTTTCTTGGCCTAGAATTCAGCTCTGCATACCCTGGGCTTTGTTTTTTCTCACAGTCCTCCAGCACAGCCGGTGATGATGGGTCTCCACGTCTGCCTCCTTAGAGATGGTGGTCCAAGTCAAGGGCTAGGTCTAACTTGCTTCTTTATCCCCAGTGTCAACCCAGGGAACAGTGCCAAAGAGACCAATGGAAGGGCTTATTGAAAGAATGAATGATCAAAAGAACAAAGAACTTGCCTCAGAAATGTTCGATCCTTGGCAGCGAAAGCATTAACCTGTATGTGTGAGTCTACGCCCCTCCCCAGCAACCGAAATCAAATTAGAAGGAGGTCCCTGCTGATTGATTATTCTAGGCCAGGCAGAGCATACTGGGCTGAGCCCAGAGGGTAGGGCTGGGACATGGCCAAACTGGGAGCCCAGGCGGGGCAGAAGGGGCAGGGCCAAATGACCACTGTCACCAAGGACCCCTCCACGTGGATGGGGTTAGGACAGCTTCCCCAGCTCCAGGCTCTACTCAGCAGCTCCCTTTGGCTCCTAAGGCTCCTCAGTGGTCTGTGTCCTTGGCCCAGCCATGAAGGTCAACATAGTAAAGAAGAAAAAAACACAGAGAAGTCCTGGCTCCTTTAAGGATGATGCTACCCTCCTCCCACCTCCCCTAACCCATGAAATGAGGCAATAATAATAACGCCACTTTCAGGGTGTAGTTGAAATCTGGAGCTCAATTGGCCAACAGGATTGGGCTTTGTGAATTGTTATGCGGGACCTTCGGGGGGCAGCTTGCCCATAGCAGCTTCCATGAGGACAGAAAGTGGTGTTGTATGTGGGAGAAAAACAGATCAAATTACGCTGGGGGTGATGCAAAATTCCCTTCCTGAGTATTTACCGCATGCCAACCCCTGGGCTGGTAGACACAAAACCATGCATTACTTCATTAATTTTCATAGCCAATATTCAGAGTAGGGACTAATCCCATGGACAAGATGGGGAAATTGAGGCCAGAGAGACTCCAAGAGGTAAAGTCATGTGGCCCACATTGGTCTCAAATGTCAAGGCTGAGCCAGGCTCAGAACCCAGGACTTTCTGACCCCATACTCTCAGTTGCCTCCCCCAAACCACAAGCAGACATCCATTCTGGCTCAGTCTCAGCCATGCACTTGTTCTGTTTCCTCGGGCAAGTCGTTCCCGCTGTGTCTGTTGAAATCAGACTCACTCCCTACCCCCAACTTCAAGGAGCTACTCTTGTCCCAGTCTGTTCATTAACATGCCCATCTCTCTCCACGACCACCTCAAACTGCAGCTGCCATTTCTGTTAGAGCTAGAATCAACATAGCATCATGTATTTCTACCGGAAAGGATTGCGTGAGCCTGTGCCCACCCCCGACTAGGATCCCTGGGAAGACAGAGTCTATATTCTATTCATCTCTATGCTCCTCTACACCACCAAGTCACACGGCCCAGTACACAACCTTGAGCAAAAGAAGGACACAGAGAAGATGCATCTATTAAAATGTCCCTTTTCCAGGCCTGTTTTTTCTCTAAATGGTCGATGAGTTTGATTAAATCAATGGTTTCAGAAAGGCCAGGAGTAAGCCCTATCCAAACAGTCTGCTCCCATTACCCCTCTGACCTCATCTCCTGTGTTCCAGCAACACTGGCCTCCAGGACATCAGTCAGCCCTGCCTCAGGACCTTTGTATCTGCCATTGTCTCCAACTGGAGTGATCTTTTCTCAGATCTACCCATGGCTACCTCCTTCACTCCTTCAGGTCTTCCTTTCCTGACCACACTATTTAAAGTTGTGTCACCCCCACCCCGCAAGAATTCTGTCTCCTCCTCTTATTTCTCTCCATTGCATTTATTAGCATCTCGCATTTTTTAAAAAGTTATAAGGTGTTGGCTAGCTGCTTCAGAATTACCTGGGAAAGCTTGTTTAAAAATACAGATTCCTGACCCACACCAGACCAGCTAAATCAGGATCTCAGGAATGAAGACTATTTGCATTTTATAAACGCTCTCTAGGTAATCCTGATGCACAGACAGGGTTGGGGACTGTAGAAAATCACTGGAACAAACTAAAGTCCCTCCCAGATGGGACACCTTTGGATCAGCCAAGCCCCAGCCTCAGCTCTGGCCTTTGTTCCATCACCTGCACCCCTCGACCCCCAATGCTGTTCACACAGCCTCCCTCACGGTACATGAAACTACTTGCTGTTCTCTGACCATAGCATCCTTTTAGACTTGTTCAACTTTTCCTCATGCCCTATCCTCTGCTCTAACTGTCCTCTCCAGTATTCTCAACTTATTCTCCAAAGCACTGCTAAGATGCCACCTTCTCTGGGAAGCCTGCCTGTACCCTTCACCCCACCTAAGTCAGAGTCCCTAATTTCTTCCTCCACTCAGAGAATCTGCACATTTTATTGGTACAGGATTTATCACACATTTTAGAATCAATTTTTCAAATGCTTGTTCTTCTCAGTAGACCATGGCTCTGAATAAAACAATGATTGAGTCAGATTCATTGATATTCTCAGCGCCTAGAGTAGTACTTGGAACGTAGCTAGTGCCTCCTATGGCGAGTGCACGAGTGAATGTGTTAATAAATGCACGGATGCTTAAGTTGACGCATTCTTAGGAATGCCAGAGTTGTAAGGTTGATATCATTTGCCTTCACACTGACCCAGTATTTTCCAGTTTCGTCTGAGCACAGCTGACTATCACTGACAGCTCAAATTTGCCCTTAGGACAAAACAGACCCTACCAAATTCCCCCCTACCCATCTGTCAATAAGTGACCCAGCTTAGTTGAGAAGCACTCCCCTCCTGGAGCTCTTTACTCTGTTTCAAGGTGAATCCAAGCCTTCTGCTACAAAAGTTCTAGATATCAAAGCAGCCCTTAGGGAGTTCTTTTGTTCATGGAAAGGACTTTCTCTTACCTCACCCAAGTCAGGTGGTTCTTAGCCCACTGCATCACAGAATATGAGAGCTGCCCCTGATGATGCTCCAAGCAGAAAGGAAAGACAACATCACACACACACAAAAGTAATAGGACAGCCCTCTAGTTTGGCATGAACCACCAGAGATCACTGGGTGTAGCCTCCTCACTCTTCAGATGGACAGAGGGCCAGAGTGATTTGAACAATTACGTAAGGTCACTGGGCCCTGGCAGAACTCAATCCTTCAGCGGGAGGCTCTTCCCCTTCCCCACCTCTTGCCCCTTCCAGAGAATGGCTGGATTTCCTCTTAATGAGAGACATGATTTATGTCGGCTAGGCCCAATTAGCGTCAAGCTCTCTTGGGCCGCCAAATGCCCCGCTGGCCAGCAGCTGAGGCCTGTCTGGCAGGACATATTTGGATGATGAAGCCATGCTACACACTAAACTCAGCCCAGGAAACAGCAACTTGACTTGGATGCCCACCAAAGACTGCCAGGCTTGGCTCCTGCCCACAAGTTGGGCAACAAGGCTATTTGGCAGGGGATGGGGCCGTGTTTATCTGGCAAGAGGGGTGAGGCTGGTCTAGGAGAGCACCACCCCAGGGCAGGATGCCCTCCTTGGGCTTGGCTGGGCCCAGCAAGTATAGGCAGTGACAGAACCCTGAGCTGTGAGCCAGGAGATCTGGACTCAGAGCCAGCTCCAGCACTGACTCCTTATTGGGTGACCCTGAGCCCATTGTTTATCTTCCTCTCTATGTCTCAGCTTCTCATCTGCAAAGTGGGAAGGATTTCTTTGCCTGCCTCAGGAAACACTTAAGGGACATACAGGGTACCAAAAAAGGGTTACTCTTTTTAGACCTTGGTTTCTTTATCTATAAAATGGGACAAACATGGCATTTCCCTCACAGGTATAAGTTTGAGTGTAGATTAATACATGATGCCTGGCATGGAATGAGAGCTAAATCAACTGTTACCTATTCCATTCATATTATTAGTATTACATTGGCTTAGCCATGCTCTCTCTAACTCTTAGTTTTCTTCCTTTCCTGACCACACTATTTAAAATTGTATCACCCCCACCTCCCAAGAATTCTCTGGCTCCTCCTCTTCTTTATTTCTCTCCATTGTATTTATCGCATCTTACATTTTTAAAAAAGTTCTAAGGTGTTGGCTAGCTGCCTCAGGATTACCTGGGAGAGCTTGTTTAAAAATGCAGATTCCAGACCCCTACCAGACCAACTAAATCAGGATCAAATTTGGAAACTGTGTCTGAGAAAGGAGCTTATGTAAGTTGGTACAACTAAGAATCAGTAGATTGGGGTTCTAAATTTAGATCTGTCTGCCCCTCAAGCCTCAGTTTCATCTACAATAGCAATATCCACTTACCATCCACTGGTTTTCAGATCCTGCTTTCAGTGCTGGGCATGCAGCGTGGAGCTGGCCTGGAGGGCCTAGACATACCAAAACAGACCCAGCCCCCCATTGCCACCCCAGATCTGCCCTGTTATCTTCATGGTAACACTTCTGAAAAGCCCAACTTCCAGTAGAACAGACTAAAACAGAAAGCAAGGAGAGACTGTCCGGAGTCCCCAGTGAGTCAAGTGCAGGCCCTGAAGAGAATAACCACAAGCTCCAGGCTCTGTCCAGACCTGCCCCGGGTGCATGCCCAGCCCTACGGAGCCACACAGCCTCCATCTTCCTCTGCCCTAAGTCTTCCCTGCCTTACAGGGTGGAGGCTTGAGTTGAGAGAAAGAGCACATCGATTTTAATCCCAATTCTAGTACTGACTTTCTTCAAGACTTTGGAGGAGCGCTTTAAACTTTCTGGGCCTGAGAGGTTTGTGTGTTAAGTGGAAGTGCCATGCAAACTCATTAATGTGGGTGTGCTTCTCACACGTTCCCCACAATAGGATTTTTTGCCCCTATAAACTTTAAGGCAGAGGGATGACTGACTCCTCTTGGCTTTGTGCTTCATTCTGTTTCTTCGATACAGTTTTTTTTTTTTTTTTTAAAGGAAAAAAAAAAAAGAAAAAGAAAAGAAAGAAAAAGCAAACAATCCGCCCTTATTAATGTCTCTGGGACACCCAGCTGGGGAATAAAGAATGCAAGGAAGATGGCCATGGAACCCAGATAAATCTGCAGCTCTTCATTTCCACTTGGAGAACAGACCCAGGCCCTCGCCAAGCCCTGAGAACACGAAAGCCTGCAACTCCCAGAGAAATAAACACGCTTCAGAGTGAGAGGGGAGCCAATGGAAGTCAATCAGTTCAGAGAGACTTGAGACATTTTTGGATCTTTAAGGCAGAGTATAATTCATTTTGGGGAGTTGTGGGCTGCTAGACCCAAAATCTGGACCCCAGATCTAATCTAGATAGATAAATTAAAATCTGCCCATACATGCCTTAAGTTTTCACCCTAAACGTGCCACTATCCTCAGCCACCTTCTTTCCTCCTTTCCTCCTGAGGAGCTAGGACCCAGTCTCTTGATTGTTTTTATTCTACCACCAACACCCTCCACCCTAGGACTGAATCCGTGGGGTGCTCAGTAGACCTTCCATCTGCAATCCTCAGCCCTTACTGATTAGGGGCCCCTGTAGACTGTAAGATGTGATTGCCAGGAGCCAGCCCTGTTCTCAGGAGGTGGAAGGTATCTACTTCAGCTGAGCTCACACATGTTGTAGCCCATGGGTTCCAGGAAGGATGGTCAGTTCAGATGTGATTCATCCCAGCCACAGAGCCTCTGGGTGGGACCTTAGATCAGCGACTATGTGTTGGAATGTATGAACATTCAGAATGAGGGTCAAGAGACACCCTGATTCAATCAACTTAGGAAGGAATACATGTCTGTTTATTAATCAGCAGATGGTATCTTTCTGATCTCCCAACTGCTGGGCGTGGGGAACCCAGAGAAACTGGGACAGAAGAGATATATGAGAATGGAATGAACATTAGTTTACAAAAAAGTTAGTCACTGAATGGGGAAAAAAGGTCAAAGACAGAAAGCAAATTTAACCCTTGGTACGAGCATAAAGAATAACAGTAGGATTTCCTAATTCTGCAGACATGTCTTCCTTCCCCAGAATCTAGTTTGACCCTCACCACAACCTCATCAAATAAGTCTCATTACAGCCATTTTATCAATGGGGAAATGGAGACAACTACCAATAAGGTTGCTCGCTCTAACATCTTAGAAATAAACTCATTAAAAATAAGTGCTATACTTTTGAAATCATAGAAGGTCATCAATTTGACCAGCTTTTTTTTTTTCCAGAGTAAGAATGATGTAAAAAGGATTCTAAACGATTGATTTTGGTCATTAATTAAACTTCCAAAGTGCCTTCCTAGGAGATGTAAAACTTTTTGCCCTGTAATGCTAATCCTGTGGCAAGGTTCCTCTGAAAGACCCTTCTCCCTTCTTACTTTACTTTAAATGGCTCAGCCCCTCAGGGTCTATTCTTAGTCCTCATCTTCTTTTGTATCCATTCCTTCTAAGTGCTCTCATTCACATCAGAACTCCAGTGGTATCCCTCAATTGTACACCTCCAGCATGGAAGCCTCCTAAGATCCACACCTGCACGTTCTACAGTGGTGGGCCCTTTAACAGCTGAGTATCTCCATAGCACTTAAAACTAGACAGAGCAATTTCCCTTCCCCAGGTACTACTGTTCTTTCTTTCACACTCAATCATGGAAGAAGAAAGGTAGGACAGGAGGGAGGGAGGAAGACAGATACTGCTAAAGAGCCCTAAAAGACTGACTAGTCCAACCTTTCATTCTAAAGATGAACAAACTGGCTAGATAGAATCAGATTTGGGACTGGAAATCCTGTCTCCTGACACCAGGACTGGATCTTTGTAAGAGTAGTGACACAGAGCACTAAGAAATGACACAGCAAAGGCAGAAGTCCAGGGACGAAAGCTGGGCCTTTGTTTCAGAGCACTCAACACAACGTGTGGTCATATATTTGTCTGTTTAATGTGTGATGTCTGTCTTTGCAGTGTCGGGTCTATGAAACCAGGGCCCATGTCACACTCACTACTGTATCCATAGCACCAGGCATAGGGCCTGCACATAGAAGGCATTCACTAAATATGTGCACCATTTATAGTATCCACAATGTAGAAACCTAGGAATTAATTAATCTAGGAATTAATTTAACCAAGAAAACAAGATACAAGAAAAGTGGTTAATTTAACCAATTAACTAGGAATTAACGTAACCAAGAATACAATAGACCTCTATGTAGAAGAGTATAACACTAATATAAGGTATAGAAGATTGTGTGAATAAGTAGAGAGACATTCCTGTGCATGAATGAGCTGCCTTAATATTAAAAACATGCTCCTTCTCCAAACTCAATACAAACATATAATACGAAGCCAATCAAAATATCAGTTGATTTCTTGAGGATGCAATACACTCACTCTAAAACGTACATGGAGGAATTCATATGCAGTTAACCTAAAAATGTTAAATCTTAATAATGAAAAAAGGAGAACCTCACTCTTCCAGATATCAACATACTACAAAATCAAGATAATAAAAACACTGTAATAATGGCCAATAACAGATAGAGGCACTGTCTCAGAACAGAGAGCACAGAGACACACCCTCACACTCTCACATGTATTGCACTGGATATTCTTGGTTTGCCCCTCCACAACCTTTCTCCACCCTTCTCTAGCTTCATATGAGAGACTGGCCTCCTGCATTGCATTAACTATACTTACTTGTCCTGTGATTACCTGTTGAGTTTGGCCAAACAGAGTCACTGGAGGGAAGTTGGAGAGAAAAGGAGTTAGAGGGTAGTTATGCCCTAGCACTCCCCTGACAGGCTGCACTCATATGCCCAAGACCAGAACACCAGCTACAGCTTTTTCTGGGTTTGATAGCCACTCCCTTCAACTGCTTGTTCATACTTGATGGGTAGGAGCTGGAGAATGGGAGATAAGACTTCCCCACTGTTGCTACTGAGTATCCTACCCATCCTTGTTGGTGTCCTTAACCTGGGAGTACTCCATTAAGTTCTCCTCCATCACCCCATTTCAGCTTGCATTCTGTGTCCTGCTAGGACACTCACAGACACATCTATAAAAAACTTTACATACCATGGAATATGACGAATCAACTCACAACAAATTGTTAAGTATGTCATGTTGGAAAATTAGTTAACCATATGTAGAAGAGGAAAACTGGATCTCTTACTTCATATCATATACAAAGCTGGTGTTATGTGGATTAAAAACACAAACGTGAAAGACAAAAAATAAAGTTATCAGAAGAATGATAAAGTTAATAGAAGATTTAAAAATTTAAAGTTAATAGAATATGTAGAAGTTTATCTTTATGACTTAGATATGAGGAATAATTTCACACACAAAACATTAAAAGCACAAGTGGGAAAAGATAAATATTACTCCATTATATTTTTTAAAAGATTTCTATGCAATGAAGGGCTCTATGGAGAAAATAAATAAATAATAGAAAGTATTCACAACGTCTGAAACTGGCATGGGATTAAAATCGAAAACATACAAAAACTCCTACAAATCAACAACAAAAAGAGAAAAGCCATGAGAAAAATGAGCAAAGGATATTTGTGCATAGGCAATTTTCAAAAGCAGAAACTTAAAAAGAGGAAAAGTATTAGGAGAGTTGCTCAAAATTATTAGTAGACAGAGAAATGTCCCTTATGTAATTTATACCAATAAAAATTAGAAAGCTGGATAAACAACAAGATTTGCAGGGATATAGGAAACTCTCATATAGCAGGATTATTGAGTGGTGGAGCCATTCTAAAGAACATCCCCCACCACTCTGTCAAATTAGGTATATGCATAGTCTATAAGTCAGCTATTACACTCTGGGATATGCATTCCCTAAAAAAGCCAATCTAGGTGTATAAGAGAATTATTTCTGGAGTCAGAGAGTTGTAGGCAACCTGAAAGATCATCACTCAGAGAGTAGACAGGTAAAACATGTGAAATATTACTACTGAGTGTTACATAGCAGTCAGAAGAAATAAATTGATTGTTAAGAGTATACTGTTTGGTGCAAAAGATAAGAACAGAGTCAGATTAATTACACAACATAATTTATCTAAATTAAAAATATATGCACACAAAATAGGTATACATATTTGCAAGGACATATACAAACAAAAAAATACATTAAACTTGTAATTGTTGCTTATGTGGTGAGGAGAAAGGGAATGAGATATGAGAATAAAGGAGACTAAATAAAGAGAGACAGAAAGAGAGAGAGAGACTAACTTCTGCCACTAACCTGGGCATGTGCACTATGGACCATGAGGCAATAATTTATTTAAAAAGAAAAGGAGAGTATAGGTAAAGGGAAATAGAAAGCAGAGAAGGAGAAGAACAAGGGGGAAGATGAGGAGGAGGAGGAAGACGAGAGGAGGGAAAAAGCTGCTAAGGTTACAAAAGAAAATGAAACCACAAGAAATAGTCAGTTAATCTAAATGGAACAAATAGAAAACAGACAGCAAAATGGTAGATTTAAACTCAAGCAGACCCATAATCACATTAAATTTAAAAAATTGTCAAATTGGAACAAAAAAACAAACTCAATTATATGGTGCCTACAAGAAATCCATTTTAAATATAAAGACACAGTAGGTTATAAACAAAACATGGAAAAAAGATATACGATGCTAACACTAATCGAAATACAGTGAGTGTAGATTTATTAATATCAGACAAAATAGACTTCAGAGCAAGAAATCTTGCCAAAGATAAAAAAGGTCATTTCATAATGATAAAGTATTCAATCAATCAAGAGAACATGACCAAAACGTATATGTACCTAATAGTAGAGTTTCTAAGAACATGAAGCAAAAACTCACAGAAGTGAAAGGAAAAATAGACAACTCCAAAATCATACTTGAGACTTCAACACTCCTCTCTCAATAATTGATAGACTAGGTAGACAAAAAATAAGATTAAGATAACTTGAAAAACATTGTAATCAACTTAATGTCATTGGCATTTGCAGAACATTTCACCAAACAACAGATAAACATTCTTTTCATGGGTCCACAGAACACCTATTAAGATAAATCTTATTCAGTGCCATAGGACAAGTCTCAATAAATTCAAAAAGATTAATATCATACAAAGTATGTTCTCTGACTACAAGATAATTAAATTAGAAATGAATAACAGGAAGAAATCTGGAACATACCCAATAATTTGGAAATTAAACAATGCATTTCTAAATAACCCATGGGACAAAGAAGAAATCAGAAAGGAAATTGCAAAGTATTTTTAATTAAATCAAAATGAATAAACAAATACCAAAATCTATGAAATGCTGATAAAGAAAAATATGTAGAATTAAAGGCTTATCTTAGAAATAAAGAAAGGTTTAAAATTAATGACCTGAGTTTACATCTTAAAACATGAGAACAAGGAGTGAAAACTAAAACCAAAGCAAGCAGAAAAGAAGGAAATCACAAAAATTAAAACAGAAAACACGGAAATAGAATGGAGAAAAATTATGGAGAACGTCAGTAAAGCCCAAGCTGGTTATTTGGGAAGACATAAATTTGATAAACCTCTGACCAGACTGACCAGGAAAAAATAAAAAGAAGATTCAGATTACTAGTAGCAAGAGTAAGAGGAGGGAATATATTTATAGATCCATTTGATCATTTCAGTAGATGCAGAAAATGCAAGGTTATAGAAACCAAGAATAATATACAACTTTTAATTGTATTTTACATACTTTCAATTTTTCAAGTTGAAAAATTTTAAGTACTATTTCTAAGAGCATTAAAAATCATGAAATGCTTTGGAAAAAATTTTACAAAAGGTGTACAGATATGTACACTGAGTAACTCAAAATATTGCTGAGAGAAGTTTAAGAAAATCTAAACAGAGATAAACCATGCCTATGGATTATAAGACTCAATATTATTAAGATATAAATTCTCCCCTGATTCATCTAGAGATTCATGACCATATGTATCAAAATCCCAGGAGACTTTTTGCAGAAATTGACAAGTTGATTTTAAAATTTATATGAAAATACAAATAATTTGATAGCCAAACAAATGCTATAAAGCAATATGTGAGACTGGGTAATTTATAAGAAAAGAGGTTCAATTGGCTCACAGTTCTGCAGGCTGAACAGAAAGCATACAGGCATCTGCTTCTGGAGAGGCCTCAGGGAGCTTTTATTCACGGAAGAAGGTGAAGCAGGAGCAGTCACTTCATATAGTGAAAGCAGGAGTAAGAGAGAGAGAAAGAGAGAGCAGAAGGGAGGTACCACACACTTTTAAATGACCAGATCTCATGTGAACTCAGAGCGAGAGCTCTCCTATCACTATCTCTCCAAGCCATTCATGAGAGATCAGCCCCTATGATCCAAACACCTCCCACCAGGCCCTACCTCCAACGTTAGGGATTACAATTCAACATAAGATTTACACAGGGACAAATGTCCAAACTACATCAAAGATGAAGAACAAATTAGAGACTTAATACCTGGTTTCATGACGAAGTATAAAACTATAGTAATACAGTGTGATGTTGCTGTAAATATAGATGTGTCTACCAATGGCATAGAACAGAGTCCAAAAACAGACTCACACAAAAATGATAACAGATTTTTGATAAAGGTACCAAGGCAGTTCTATACAGAAAGGGTAATCTTTCAATAAATGTTGTCAGGCAAATACGTAGTAAACTGAAACATCATGGGATGCTCAATCCCCTTAGCTTTCGGGCGAAAGCAAAGCTTGTAATCACCCAGCCCACCAATGACCTACATCGTATCCACTGTTACAGATTCCATGCTGAGTTCACTCCCAAGTGACCAGAAGATCCATCTCGGTTTCCCCTGGACTCAGGCTATTCAGGGACTGCCAACTTTGGTAGACATTGTTCTTCTGTTGCCTGAAAAAAATTCAACAACTGTTGTGATGCAGCAAATACCCCGACAGATGGAATTCTCCACTCATCCAAAATACAGGCAACCAATGAAGGGTCTAGATTTGCCTCACAAATCTCAGAATTGAAGGTCTTTGTTCCCAGAATAAAAGGGGCTGTAGAAAGAGGGAAATTAAAGATGTATTTTTCCAGATGCTGTGAAAAAAAAAAAAACAAAAAAGGCAAATGGTGTTGGGACATAGATATCCATTAGCAAAAAGGAAAAGAGAAAGAAGAGGAAGGGGGAACGAGGAGGAGGAAGATGAGGGGAAAGAGGAAGAAGTGGGGAAAAGAAGGTGAGATGGAAGAGGGAAGAACAGAAGGGGATGAGGAAGAGAAGGAGGAAGAGGAACAAGGGGAGAAGTGGAGGGAGTAAGAGGAGGAAGAGGAAAAGAAGCAGCAGCACCCTTGCCCATGATCCTTATCTCACAACTCATACAAGGTCCAAGTAAAAATGGATCACCGACCGAAGTGGAAAACCTAAAACTATAAAAATTCTAGAATAAAACAAAGGAGAGAAAATCTTAGCCACCTTGGGTTAAGCCAAGACTTTTTAAATAGAAGAAAAAATGCACAAATTATTAAAGAAAACAATTCATAATTTGGATTTCTTCAAAATTGAAATATTTGCTGTCCAAAAGAACCATTAAGAAAATGAAAACACAAACCATGAGAAAATATTTGCAAAACTATGTTTCACAAACCACTTGTATATGAAATACATAAAGAACTATCACAACTCAAAAATAAAAAGCCCAAATAGCCCAATATAAATGTGCAAAAGATTTGAACAAAGGCTTCACCAAATAAAACGTAAGAATGGCAAATAAGTATATGAAAAGACGTTCAACACCAGTAATCATTAGCGGCCAGGCACAGTAACTCATGCCTGTAATCCCAGCACATTGGGAGGCCAAGGCAGGAGGATCACTTGAACCCAGGAGTTCAAGACCAGCCTGAGCAACATAGCAAGATCTCATCTCTATTAAAAACTAAAAAATTAACTGGGTGTGGTGGTGCAAGCCTGTGGTCCCAGCTACTTGGGAGGTTGAGGTGGGAGGATCCCTTGAGCCCATGAGGAGCCCCTTTCAGTAAGCTGAGATGGCGCCAGTGCACTCCAGCCTGAGTGACAGAGCAAGACCCGGTTTCAAAAGCCAAAAAAAAAAAAAAAAAAAAAAGGAAAGAAAAGAAAAGAAAAGAAAAGGAAAGAAAAAAGGCATATTACAATCCAATTAGATGCCACTTCAACTCAGTAGGATGGCTGTAATTACAAAACCCGGCAAGACCAAGTATTTGTGAGGAGGCCAACAACTGGAACTCCCATACATTGTTAAATGCCTGTCATATAATTAGTGCTCCGATATATTAGCAATTAGTCATAGCAGCCAGCAGTAGCAGCTATTATGAATATGAGCCACACACAATGCAAAATGAAAAACCCTGACATGGTCTCTACTCTCATGAAGCGTCTAACCACACTTGTTCCCTGTATATGTGAGAATTTTTTGAATTCACCATCTTAAGGACTCATATTTCTCTAGTCCTGGGCTAATGCTTTATGTTGTAGCTAGAAATGGTGATTTCAATCTGTAACATTACTGGAAAAGAGATCTAGAACTGTGAGAAAATAGTTTATATTGAATAGGTTAGACCAGGAGCTGTTGATGTTTTTTCTTTTTCTTTTCTTTTTTGTTTTTTGTTTTTTTTCAGTTCGTGATCTGTTTCCTAGGCTGGAGCGTAGTGGCGCAATCCTGGATCACCACAGCCTCGACCTCCCAGGTTCAAGCGAACCTCTCACCTCAGCCTCCTGAGTTGTTAGGACCACAGGTGTGCACCATCATGCCCAGCGAATTTTTTGTAGATACGGGGTCTCCCTATGTTGCCCTGTCTGGTCTCAAACACCTGGGCTTGAGCCATCCTTCCCCTTTGGTTGGCCTCCCAAAGTGATATCCCAAAGATTACAGGTATGAGCCACTGTGCCTGGCTAAGCTACTGATTTGAGAAGGGGAGAAAGAGCTGGGAATGCTAAACACTATGGATAGATTACTAAAAAGTTCAGAGGCAAAAAACTAAACTAAACTAAAAATTACAACAGCAACAACAAAAGAATCAATTAAGTTGGTGAGTCTGCAAAAACTTCTGCCACTTCAGAAGTTGCCTGGACTCCAGGGCCACTGCTTCTACATAGAGGCAGCTGTGTGTTAGTGAAATAACATGGATCTGAGTCAAATAAAAGCTTAGGAACTGTAAGACCCTGGACAAATCACTTCATCTCTCTTAGCCTTAGATCCTAGGGCACATAATGTTGGATGAATGAGTTAGTAAATCAATGAATGAAAAAAACTATAAATTATTGGTGTCATTTCTAGACAAAAAGAATTGTTTTAGTGGACAGGAGAGTGAAAAGAAGCAAAAGCTTTCATATAAGAAATGGAAGAAATAGCAATAAGACACAGGGTAACTTGATCCCTCTATCCAAATCAATGAATAGCTGTCGTGAAGAAGATAGAGATTTGTTCCATGTGGTCCCAAAGGCAGGAACCAGGGACTAGTGGGTGTAAGCTCCAGGTAGGCAGGTGTGGACTCAGTAGATAGAAGTTTCTGAATGTGAAGAGCGGCTTCAAAGTGGCATCAGCTATCTGAGGCAGTAGTGAGCTTCTTGGCACTAAATGTCATAAGCAGTGTCAAGACAACTACTTGATAAGATTCAAGAAAAGGGCTTTCAAACATAAAATGGGAGTAGAGCATCCAGCCCAAACTCTCAACTGAGAAAAATGGAGGTATGAATTTGGACATAATGAGTTTGAGAGGAAAGCAAGGCATTCAAGTAGAGGAAAGACCAGGGTAGGTATACAGATGGAAAAGTCATCATGAAAATTCCAATGGCTGAAGATAAGAAACTTATCTGATTCTCCATGACTGGATTTGCTAATTAAAGGTCAAGCAAACCTAAACATTTCAGGAAGCATGCTGGTGGGTGCTAGCCTATATGGTGCCTGGTGGAATTATTGCACATGCAGCTCCTTGCCAGGGCACATGGCTGGACAAGCGGAGTGCTGGCTGGATTTCACTGCCACTCACCTCCTCAACAGAGCCCCCTCCTGCGAAGTGCAACCTGCCCACCTGCTCCATGCAGTGGCCCCGAGTGCCACCATGACACAGACTTCCATGGTTCCTTCCACAAGGCATCCATGTTGCAGGTGATTCAGGCCCTTTCACAACTTTTTAAGAGAACTTGAAAGTAGTACAGGAAATACTTTTGAGGTCTCTTCTTTTTCTTAGTATTGTTAATAATGATGACAGAAGTAATATTCACAACCCTTTACAGTACACAAAGTGCATTCACATGCATTATCTAACTTGATTCCCATAACAAACCTGTAAGATACACATTACTATTGTTCCTCACTTTGCAGAAGAGGAAATTGAGGTCTGGAGGGATTAAGCTAGGCCTTAAGTGAAGACTTTAGTGAGCTTCTTGTCACTAAATATCATAAGCAGTGTCCAGACAACTACTTGATAAGACTGACGAAAAGGGCTTTCAAACATAAAATGGGAGTAGAGAACTGAATCCAATCCAATCCACTACTAATGGTAGTAAAGGCTTTCTTTCTTTCTTTCTTTCTTTCTTTCTTTCTTTCTTTCTTTCTTTCTTTCTTTCTTTCTTTCTTTCTTTCTTTCTTTTTCTTTCTTTCTTTCTTTCTTTCTCTCTCTCTCTCTCTCTCTCTCTCTCTCTCTCTCTTTCTTTCTTTCTTTCTTTCTTTCTTTTGAAACAAGGTCTCACTCTGTTGCCTAGGCTGGAGTGAAATGGCATGATCTTGGCTCACTGAAACCTCTGCCTCCTGGGCTCAAGCCATCCTCCCACCTCAACCTCCCAAGTAGCTGGAACTGCAGGTGTGTGCCACCATGCCCAGCTAATTTTTTTATATTTTGAAGAAATAGGGTTTCACCATGTTGCCCCGGCTGGTCTCAAACTCCTGGGCTTAGTCTATCTGCCCATTTCAGCCTCCCAAAGAGCTGGGATTACAGATGTGAGTCTGTGCCTGGCCAAAGCCTTTTCTTATACAGCATATATTTTACAGTTATAAACTGTCGATCACCATATAAATGTGTAAATCTATTTGCGTAGACCACATTGGCCCTGCAAGAGTCCACAAAGAAGGAAAACACTGAAGAGCACTTAGCAGTCCAAGATTTAGTTGGATCACCCCTAACTCCATCCAACCCACTTCATTCAGATCTGCTTGCATGTCCTCATGACCAGCCTCATTCGTTTTCCAATCCTACTTCAGTCTGGGCCCTTCCTTCTAATGAATCCCAACTTTTGGTCCATTTCGAGAGCCTCCTGTTCTTGGCTCTATGTAGTCATGACATGCCCCATAAGTGGTTCTACTCTTACCAAGCCCTCCTCTGACAAGTTTGGGGGATTCCTTTCATCTGTGGACCTACCCAGGTCCTGCTGAGCCTGACTTTGCTTCAAGTTTTCTCTTCAGCTATAGAGATGGGTTATGCTGAGTCATGATAGTGAAAGAAGCCTTCCCAGCTTCTTTCTTATCAACAAAGGGAGGTGGCTGGACAGAACTAGACATTCAGTCTACGAGAAGAGCTCAGTCTGGCGCCAGGACTGGCTTAGTGTGTATCAACGATCAGGACTAGGAGCTGACCAGTGGCTCAAGTCAGAGCTCAGATAGATCTTCCTCTCTGAGAAAGTGGAAATCATTCTCCCAGAACAGCATTATCTAGCTACCAGACTACCTACATCATTCACATGCTTGAGGCCTTCTCTCCTATAATCAGAGATGAAACGTCCTAACAAGAATTAGCCACTCCAGGGCTGGGTGGAATGGTTCACACCCGTAATCCCAGCACTTTGGGAGGCCGAGGTGGAAGGATCACAAGGTCAAGAGATCAAGACCATCCCAGCCAATGTGGTGAAACCCCATCTGTACTAAAAATACAAAAACTATCTGGGCATGGTAGCGCATGCCTATAGTCCCAGCTGCTCAGGAGGCTGAGGCAGGAGAATCGCTTGAACCCAGGAGGCGGAGGCTGAAGTGAGCCAAGATTGTGTCACTGCACGCCAGCCTGGGCAACAGAGTGAGACTCTGTCTCAAAAAAACAAACAAACAAAAAAGAATTAGCCACTCCATTCTCTCTGGATCCCAAGCCTCTTGCCGCTCTAGTACTTCTCAAGGACTTCTCCCATGAACCCCTGTCTCTGGGGATCAGAAGTTCCCCTCTCTCTGTCAGATCCTTCACATTGCCTTGCAAATACATAGATGACTCATATTTTTAAAAGTCTCGCCATTGATCCTTGTTCTTACTCCACTCCATTTCTTTACCCTTTACCATAAAATTCTAGAAAGAGGTCCCTATAGTGGCTGTCTCCACTTGCTCACCTCTCTGTCTTCAACCCATTTCACTTCAGCTTCCATCCCCAAGAATTCACTGAAATGTCTCACTTCAGCCTCCGGTGGTCAAATTTAATGGTCACTTCCCTGTTTTGTTTCATTTTGTTGGATGTCTTGATACCTCTCTCTCCTGGTTTTTCTCCTACTTCCGTCTCTTTTGATGAATGTCTGTCTTTCAAACTTGAAATGAGTGATTTCCCTGACTTATACCTAGGCCTTCTTCCATTCTCTGCCTCTCTTTAACAGCACCTTGGCTTCAAATATCCTCTTTGTGCAATGGATACTAAATTTATCCTTCCAGCCTGGACTGCTGCCCTGAGCCCCAGGCTCATCCCCTTATAAGCTGTTTTCTTCACACCTCTACTTGGATTCTAGCAAGCAGCTCTTGTTTAATATGACCTAACAGTGGCCTCTTGATACTTTCCCTCCACTCCCTCCAACCCCTGCTCCTCCTCAGGCCTCCCTATCTCAGCTGTTGGAGCCAGTTGCTCAAGACAAAAACTTCAGCCATCACCTTTGATTCCTCTCTTTCTTTCCCTCCCACATGATATATGTCACAAAACGGTCACTGCGTGTGAACCAAATTTGCTCACTGTCCTCCAATTTCACTACAATCACCCTAGGCCAAGACACTATCATCATACCCTTTAACTACTGCTCTAGCATCCTTACTGAATCACTCCCTGAACTCCCACGTGTTGGCCTCATCATCCCCACATCAAAATCTGAATGCTCTTTTACAAACGTAAATCAGATCCTGTTACCTTTCTTCAAAACCCTCCTATAGCTTCTCAGCAAAGCTGGAATTCAAACTCCTTACCTTGACATACAAAGTCCTACTCCAACTGCCCCCTCCCATCTCTCTAACGTTACCTCTTAGAATTTCCTCCCTCACAGGAGAATCGCTTGAACCCAGGAGGCTTAGTCTGTCATGAGCAGAGATCGCACCACTACATTCCAGCCCGGGCAACAGAGTGAGACACTGTCTCAAAAAACAAAATAAAACAAAACAAAAAAACAAACAAAAAACGAAATTTCTCCCTTATGACCTAGGTCCAAGTTCACTGGACTTCCTTGTATTTCCTGAACTCACCAAGGTGCCTCCCACCTCTGGCCTTTTCCCAGCCTGTTCTCTCTGCTGGACATGCTCTTCCCCCAGATCTTCTCATGGCAGACTTCTTCTCATCACTCACCAGACATTCTCCGTAACTTACATTATCTCCATTTTTATTGATTTGCTTGTTCATAATTTTTCTTCTCAAATAGAAAATAAGTTGTGTGAGCAAGGACGTTGCCTATCTTGTCTACCAGGACTTTATCACCAAGCTGTGATTAAGCTCTCAATGCATATATGTTGCATGAATGGATGAATGAATCCTCCCACTCTGGAGGTGGAGAAGTCACCATCACCACCATGTTCCAAGCACTGAAGCAGACACACATGAGTTCATGCCACTGCTTTGGTTCAAACCCTGGCACATTGCCTTGGTTCCATCAATTACTAGGTGTGTGATTTGGGGCACGTTTTCTCCCTGTATTTCGGTTTCCTTATCTAGAGAATGAGGATAATGCTACTACCACCCTCCTAGATTTGCTATAAACAGGTACAAGTTGACACACTTTAAATAGTGATAGAACAGTGCCTGAGATATAGTTAAAGCTCAATAAAAGTTTGTAATGATTATATCATCACAAAGCAATCCTAGAAGGCAAAGTTTCTCAATCTTGGCAGGATTAGCATTTTGGGCAGGATAATTCTTTGTAGTAAGGGTAGGGTGGGGGCAGCATCCTGGCCTCTACCCACCAGATGCCAGTAGCACCTTCCTAGTTATGACAAACAAGTGTCTTTAGACATTGTCAGATGCCCCTGGAGGCCAGGAGGAGGGCAAAACCACGGCTGTAAGACATGGCACTTTGCCTCCTTTGACAGGTATGACATTGAAGCTTACAGTAGTTAAATAACTTGCCCAAGGTCAAAGGGCTACAAAGTGGTGGAGCCGGAATTCAAACTCTTGTCTTCTGGGCTCCACCATGCATGCTCTTTCCTCCGCAGCTCATTGCCTGAGGCCTAAGCTTCCCTCCCTGCACCCAGGCCTGCATGCTCACTCACAGATCTGTGCTAATTACACAGCAACATAAAACTTTATATGTGGTTTGTTATTTTATATCCAGGAACATGGTCCACAGCCTTCATTACATAAAGCAGCTGTGTGTATACTTGGGATCTAAGTGCTATTTAGTGGTCAGCTCGATGGGGTATTTTGTTTCAAGCATCACATTTCTTTTTTCCCTTTCCATACTCCTATTGAATCCTAAATAGAGGAGTGGAGCCTCACACAGCTTGGGCTAAAGTGAAAGGCAAAAGTCTCCTAAATGGCAACCATCCCACTAATTAGACTGGGAGCCACAGCATAGGAATTGCCATATTCAGTATGTATGTGCCCCCCAGTGTGTGTGTGTGTGTGTGTGTATGTGTGTGTGTGTGTTTACTAGCCATACCATCTGGCCTGTGCTATCTATTCTGCCTTCCCACTCATGTCTTGAAGGAAGCAAATGCTTTAGTGGAAAGAGCTAGACAGTCCAGTTCTTCTAATTATTAGCTATATGACTTGAATATGTCATGTCTCCCCTCTGAGACCCAGTTTCCTCATCTTTAAAATGGAGTTAAAAGTATCTGTCTCACAACATCATTAAAATCCTTTAGATACAGGGTCTAGTACAGAATCGGTCTGAAATAATCCCCAGCTCCTTTTGCTACTTCATGGGCAAACTGCACCCCAGCCCAGTCCCGACTTCAGCCTGCTCTCTCAATATTCACCCATTCTACTCTAGCCAAAACCTTCTTTTTCCTACCCCACGTTGGCCCTTTCACTTTCCTTATTCCCATTATCTGGAATGCAAGCAAGACCTTTTCCATCGATTTAAATCCTACTTTTCCTTTATAGCCTAATTCAAATCCTGCCTCCTCCAGGATCATTTGGTAGTTCTATATGAAGGTGAGAGTCTTCAGCTCACTGACTTTGCCTGGATTTTTACAATACTACACCACTCACCTGACCCTTCCATGCATGCAAGTGGGTGGGTGGTGATTTCTAACTCTTTTTCTCTTTTAAAACATTTAATTGACAACTAAAGATGGTAAAGGCTGGCCATGCACGGTGGCTCATGCCTGTAATCTCAGCACTCTGGGAGGCCGAGGCAGGCGGATCACCTGAGACCATGAGTTCGAGACCAGCCTGGCCAACATGGGGAAACCCCATCTCTACTAAAAATACAAAACTTAGCTGGGCATGGTGGCAGGCACCTGTAATCCCAGCTACTCAGGAGGCTGACGCAGGAGAATTGCTTGAACCTGGGAGGCGTAGGTTGCAGTGTGCCGAGTTTGCGCCGCTGCACTCCAGTCTGAGCAACAAGAGTGAAACTCCGTCTCAAAAAATAAGAAGATTGCATATGTTTAAGGTATACAAAGTGATAATTTAATATATGTATATATTATGTAATGATTATTAAAATCAAAGTAATAAACACATCTGTCACTGCACTTGCTGTATATTAGATTCCCAGAATTTATTAATCATATAACTGAAAATTTATACTTTTGACCAGTCCTTCCATACTGTTGGTAAGAATGTAAATTGGTAAAGCCATTATGAAAAACAGAATGAAGTCTCTTCAAAAAATTAGAAATAGAACTACCATCTGATCCAGCAATCCCACTTCCAGATATATATATATAGGAAATGAAAACAGTGTGACCTGGAGATATCTATACCCACCATATTCATTGCAGCACTATTCACGTAAACGCATTTTAACTTACCACCTACCCATGTTTTGTCTTGTTCAGAAATGGCAAGTATCCAGAGGGCAGGACTATACTCCTTCCTGCCTAAGACACCACAGTTCATATGGGGATCCAGCAAATATTCGTTGAATTAACACAGTCAATGCCTCTCATTGCTGTAATATCCCTGAGGCTGCACACAGCCAGTCTGGTACCTGGTATGTCAGCCACCCTCAACCAGCACCCACAATTTATGCAGTGCAAGCTCAGGGGATTATCTCCTCTGAATGGCAGGATGAAGGGCTTTCCAAGATAATGCATAGTCCTTCCTGGTGCAGTCTGATTTCTGAGTCTCCCCAACAGTTCTCCTCCATTCTGCCTCTCTGCCTTCATGTTGACAATCCCTGTATGTGCCAAGTACTTGCAGTCCCATGCCTTTGCACATTCAGTTCCTACTGCCTGACCTTCCCTTCTTGCTCCTCCCTGTTCAACTCCTGCTCATCTTTAAAAATCAACTCAAACATGACCTTCCCAGCAAAGACCTATGCTGATCTCCTTTCTCTTAAGGCTGACTTCCTTGCTCCTTTTGTCCCCTCTATTTGTTTCCCAAAGCCCCGTTTGTTTGCATCTCCGTTCTCCTCACTGGATTGCAAGCTCCCTAAGAACAAAACCCTGGACTGATTCCTGTGTACTCTCTACTCCCCCACTGGGCAGACCCACGTAGGGTTTTTTGTTTTTAATGAATGCCATATTATACGGCAATTTCAATCCTTTGTTGCACTTTTGTGACTATGTGCCTATTTTCCCATTGCCAGGAGGAAATGCCCTTTTCTGAATTAGTTTCTGCACTTTTTCACTTTTTCTGTTTTGTGTTTTGTTTTTGTTTTTTTTTTTTTTTTTTTGAGACAGAGTCTCTCTCTGTCACCCAGGCTGGAGTACAGTGGCGCGATCTCAGCTCACTGCAACCTATGCCTCCTGAGTTCAAGAGATTCTCCTGCCTCAGCCTCCCGAGTAGCTGGGATTGCAGGTGCCTGCCAGTACGCCCAGCTAATTTTTTGTATTTTTAGTAGAGACGGGTTTTCACCGTGTTGGCCAGGCTGGTCTCAAACTCCTGACCTCATGTTTCACCTGCCTTGGCCTCCCAATGTGCTGGGATTACAGGCGTGAGCCACTGCACCTGGTCCTTTTTCTGGCTCTTTCCACTACTCTAGACTGTCTTAAGCACTGCCAACCTCTTGCTCCTAAAGTTAGCTGTCCTTCTCTCCCATGCCCCATGTACTTCCCTCCCACGGCCCATGTCGTTCCATCATCAGATTAACTGCCAACTCAGGTAAGGGAATCGGGGAGAGGGTGTGGAGGGGATAGAGCCTGAGGGTGGGTAGGAAGGAGCAGGACCAGGATAGGAGTCAGAGCTGGAAGTCAGGCCAGGCTAGGCCCATTTGAAAATGCCAGTGTGGCCAATGACCAGGGCAATGGCCTTGCAGGAGGGCAGCCCTCAGGCCCAGAGCAAAGCTCCTCCTGTCAGTGGACTGCCGCAGGGGAGCCTCTCACCTCCCTCCCTGAGAGACGCTCTGTAGCAGCACTGGGCTCCTGGATCTGCTCAGGAGGCAGACTTTGTTGGTTTAGTTCCGCTACAAGGCTTTCTGCTCCTGCCCCAGCTGTTACAGCCTTCAATTCCTGGTACCAATTTGATTGAACAACTTAATTAAAATGCAATAAAAGGAAAGTGAGCCAGATGTGCCCCAGCGGAGAGGAGGCAAGCTCTGAGTCCCCTGACTCTCTCTTGAGCCCTGTGCTCTTCCCCATCCTGCCTAAAGCCTCTAAGCAGGCTGTAACCAAGGGGCTCAGAACTCCAGTGTTAGGTATAGAGGCTCCTAAAGGTGACCTGCTCCACAAACTTCTTCATACTGATGACATGAAACCTCAGTTCTTACTCAGGTCCAGAGAGAACAAGTGAATTACCCAAAGATGCCTCGTGAGATGTTAGCAGAAGCAGGATAAGTCTCCAGGACTGAGGACTATCATCATCCAGGGTTTCTCACACTACACAATGTGGAAGGAAAAAAATGGTTTGAAAACACTGAGACCCTTGCTCTTGAGTCTTGAGGAACACTCTCTCCTGAGGCCCCAAACTTATTTATTTGGTAACAGCTTTATGGAGACATAATTCACATACCCTATAATCCACCCATTTAAAATGTGATTCAATGGTTTTTAATATATTCACAGAGTTGCGCAACCATCACCATTCTAGAATATTTTCATTACTCCATAAGGAAACCCAGTACCCTCCAGTTATGGCCCCACCATTGTCCCCATTTTTCCTAGCCTTAGGCACTCACCAATCTACTTTCTGCCTTGCTATGTATTTGCCTATTCTGAACATTTCATACAAATAGAATAATATAATATATGTCCTCTTGCAACTGGCTTCATTTGGCATAATGTTTTCAAGATTGATTTATGCTATCCTGGAAATAGCATGTATTGGTACTTCATTTTGTTTTATGGCCAAATAATATTCCATCATGTGACTATAACATGTTTTTAAAATGTATATATTTAAGGCAAAAGATATATTTTTATATATCACATTTTGTTAATTTATTCATAAGTTGATGAACATTTCGGTTGTTTCCACCTTTCAGTTATTACAAATCATGCTGCTATCACAGTTTACGTAGAGTATTTTGTGTGGATGAATGTCTTCAGTTCTCTTGGGTATATATCCAGGAATAGAAAAATCTATTTATTCTTGCATCTCATTAAGAATATCAATAACAATACTGGTAAAGATCTTAAGACATTATTGCACACATTGACTCACAGAAAGTGAGGGGGACAGGAAACTGGCTGGGGAAAGAGAGGCACAGAGAAGCTAACTGTTCTGCCCTGGTCACAGTCACCACGTGTACCATGGAGGAGGAAGTCATAACTGACACTCATGAAAATTAGCCAACACAACTTTTATAATTTTAGGAAAAAAGATACCAGGGAATCTTTGTTTACAATACAGGAGGGGAAGGTTTCCAAAATCCACACACATATTTACACACCATTATTTTAAATTGATCAGGCTCTTTCTTATTCACTATCTGACTTCTATCTTCTAATTCTCCAACGAGGACCCATGTCCCTCCCTCCAGTGGAATTCAGCTCTCACCTCCCCTCATCCTTACCAGCAGAGTGGTGACTTTGTAAGGAGTTTTGGAGCTCCGGAAAGTGGAGGCTCTTTAAAGGCATCTCTTTTCAGAGCTGCAGGTCTCAGAGCTCTGTGTGTGGGAAGCATGGTGCTGTCCTGTGCTCTCATACATACCATCTGGGCACTCTGGCTTGCTCGGTGTCTGTCACCAAGTGTGTGTATAGCTAAGAAGCTGAGGTTGCTCCAGACAGCCAGTAAACTGAACCATATGAAATTGCCAACATGCATTCACTTGTAACTTACAAAAGTGGCAACTTTATGTGGCACATGAGGGTCAACCTGCCAGTCTCTGGTGTCCCCTTCTTTCCTTCCTGTGTTCCTCCCAACCGCCCAGATCCTGTGCTCTGGAAAACCTTTCTGACCCTCCGGCCCTGCTTGGTCTTTCTCACTCAGCCTTCTGGTGTGGCCATTTTCTAGCTGCTCAATCTGGTACCTGCAGGCATGAGTGGGAGAAGTGGGGAGAACACTGGGCTGGGAGTCAGGAGACCGAGGCTTGGGCTCTGGCTCCCCCCTCACTATCTGTCCACTGGTCTCCCTGCCTCCAACTTGCCCCCTCCAATTCATGCCCCCGATGAGCACAGATCTACTCTAGCCACCTTAAACTTCAAATCTTGCAGTAACTTCCTATCACCTGATACCTAGAACGGACAAACTCCCCAGCCTGGCTGGAAGACACAGGTTCAGCTCCTGCCACTCGCTTTTTGCTGCAGCCATGGGTAACTACTTGGAGTGCTCTCACACTGCTATGCCTTGGCACCTGCTCTTCCACTTGGAAGGCGTGTGCACCTCTTTCTCTAAGCCACCTCTGACTTATTTTTCAAAACCATCTCCCAGGCATCTTCCCTGGGCCTCTGGGCTGTGTTAGGAGCTCTTCCTCTCTGCTCCCATTTCCCTGTGCTTCTGTCTCTCCTGGCCCTCATCATCTGTATTTTAATGGCTTCTTTGCATATCTGTCCCTGTCTGTCTCCTTCTCTAGGCTGTGGGCGGGCTCCTGACAGTATCACCTAATTCATCCGTCAATACCTGTTGTCAGAATAGGAAGAGACAACAAACTCTCCTTTAACAGAACCAAGCAGGGGTGCCTGTGCCTCCCTTTCTCCATTTGCTGGAAACAACTCAGAAGCTTAGATCTTGCGCCCTGGCTTTCTCTAAGTCTCATGTGCCTCTTGAGGACGAATAGGTTGGTTTAAGGGGTCTTTCAAGTCTTGTGGTCTAAGACACTGCGATATCAATCCTCACTCTTCCAGAGACAGGTACAGGGATACTGCGTGGGTCCAAGGACATAGATAAGAGGGGATTTACTTAAATGGAAGATTCCAAGGAATTTTGGGGATTTCTTTTTCTTTTCTTTTTCAGTTGGTGTTTGCAGAGCACCTACCAAGCTCACCCCAGCGCTACGCATGTCATAAAGTTGTACACAGCAGCTTTCTGAATTTCGAGAGACTACCTCCCCAGTCCAATTTCTGTCCCTCTCGCTGTTCGCTCCTGCCAGGATCTGCGGGAGGGACGCTTTGGGCGAGGCTGGTCCCCAAATCTGTCGCTGCCACCCAGTCCGCGTCTGCCGCTGAGCCCGCGGAGGTTGGCCGAGTCGGTCATTAGCCCGGGCGCCCTCTGGCGGTCGCACGGCGAAGCTGCGGCCCGGTCGCGCCGGGCGATGGGAAGTGGGAGGGATGGGGGAGGAGGCGCGGGCAGGGGAGGGGAGGAAAAAGTTGCGCTGGGAAGTTTGGAAAGTTGGGAAGTGGCTGCTGCGGGCTTCGCCTCCCTCCGCGCGTGTGAGGGAGCGAGCGAGGGAGCCAGAGAGGAGCGAGCGAGCGCCTGCTATGCCCATCAGACCCCGCCTCGCCGCGCCCGGGCGCGGAGCTAGCCCCGACTCCCTGCCGCCCGGCCCGGCCCGGCCAGGCTCGGCCCCGGTCCCCCGCCCCCGCGCCCCCCGCGCCAGGTCCTCCCCTCCCCCGCCTCAGCGGCCCCAGCCCCCCGCCCGGCCCGGCTCCGCGCCGCTCTCCCGCCCTCCTCTCTCCCTCTCTCCCGGCCGCGGAACAGCATGGCGGAGCCCGGGCAGCGGCCGCGCGGCCGCCCGCCGCCCCTCTGAGCCGGACTCTGGGGCAGCCGGCCGCCCCAGAGCGGCCCCCGACCCCTGCCGCGCCCTCCGCCGCACTTGTCCCACTGCGCGCCTCCTGGAGCGCCGCGCACCCCTGGGACCCTTGCGCGCCCCGGGCGCCCAGCATAACCCAGGGACCCCCGCGCACCCCGGGTTCTCGGTTCTGCCCCAGGAACCCCGCGCGCCCCTGAACCCCGACGCAGCTCCGGGACCCCGCGAGCCCCCGGACCCCAACACGCCCTCAGCACCTGGGGGCTCAGCCAGCGAGGTTGAGCGCCCGGGGGCGGGGCCCAGCCCTAGAGGGTCCCTGTCTTCCAACAGACGGAGCCCCGCCCCAGAGAAACCCCCAGGTTCGACAGGGACAGTCAGCCACGCCCCAGAGGGCGACCAGCATCCTGTGGCTGGAGCCCAGTGCTCCAGAGGAAACTCCGTGCCCAACTGGGGGCTCCCCGCCCCGCTGAGGGGCGCCGCCCGGGAGGGTCCCCCGCGCCCCGCGGGCCGCGGCAGGATGCACGCCGCCCTGGCGGGGCCGCTGCTCGCCGCCCTCCTCGCCACCGCTCGCGCCCGCCCGCAGCCCCCGGACGGAGGACAGTGCCGGCCGCCCGGATCGGTGAGCGAGCGCCTTCCCAGCCACTCTCCCGCCTACCTGGGTATTCCAGTCCCATGGGACGATGGTTTGGGTACTGCTTCCGCACCCACCTTAGCCCACCCGCTCCACCTCCACCCGCCGGACGCAGCCTCGGGCGCCCTTCCTTCGCTCCTGCCTGCCCCGGCTCCAGCTCCAAGCCAGGAGCGAGAAGGGGCGCTCCCTCTCTGGTTCCTTCTCCACGCGCTGCCGCTCTCGGGCTCTCCCCTTGACTTGTGGTCCTGCTTGGACGCTTCCTCTCTCTGTGCCCCTTTTTGTCTCTCCTTTCTCATGTTTTTTTTTCTCTCTCTCTCTCTCTTTACACTTCTCGTCTCTCTGCCCGTTTCTGACTGTGTCTTTCTACCATTCCTTGCTCTTCTCTTGACTTCTATCGAACCTTTTGCTCTCCCATTCACACACTCTGCCCCCTCCCAGGCTTCCCTCTTTCTCCCTGCCCTCCCACTCTGACCTAAGACAAACTTTCTCCCTGTTGCTGGTTCTCACCTCCATCTCTGCGGTCCAGGCTCCCACCACCTACTCTCCCAAGCGTCCATATTTCATGAAAAGGGGGAAGATTTCAGAGGAGAGGAAAAGGCAATGCCAGGACGTACTGGCCTAATATTTCCTGGGGTCAAGTAATTACTGGTTCTCCTAATTTTCCTTCCAAAACAAAGAACCTCTTTATTTCCTTCAGTATCTTTCCCTCTAAGTGTAAATTAATGCATTGACAGTAACCCTGAATTGGAGGCCAGGAGACCGTAGGGTCTGGCTGCTGTCGGTGTGCTGCCTGTCAGCCCGGAATTCGCTGACCCTGGGCAAGGTGCACCTCCAGTGGCCTGCCTTGTGCACAAACAAGGAGCCCGTTGGCTGGCTGGGCTCTCAGTCTATCGCCAACATGCGGGGATTTACAGTTTTGGGTAGTTAGTAAAGTAATGTACTGTTCTCCCACAAGCTACCCATCCCAACACATACTTTTCATTTGTGCTAGAATCAGACAGGAAAATGTTATGAGTTGGTCTAAAGCTTGCAAGTGGTCAGTGGGCACTCCAGGGATTTTTCTGGATGGAAAATGGCTTTGCCTAAGAGAAATGACAGTCCCCTTCTCATGCCCTTTATGCCCAGCCCTGACTTGGATCTGTAGAAAGGACCCCTGTCTGCATACCTCTCCTCAGCTCCTACACACACACACGCACACACACACACACGCACGCGCACACATACACACACGCACGCGCACACACACACACTCCCCAAAGTTGGAGCTTAGGTCATAGAAAATGACAAACAACTGGGGTTGGAGATCAGGTATACATTTTTAGGGGAGGAGCCTGGAAAGTACCCAGAATATGTACATTTCTTGGGACTAATTGTAATGGAATCCTTTCCTCCCAAGCCAGATTCTGAAACTTGACTTGGCCGTGCAAGATTTTAAAGCACTTTCTCATCTATGGTCTCAGCTGGTGGAGCAAAGTAGCCGACACCCCAGACCTGCCCTCCAAAAAGAAAAGTGTATTCACCGTGATGAATGTGAAGTAGCTGTTTAAATAGGTGTGCTATTTTTAATAGGTGTTCTGCTTTCAAAGTGCTCTTGGCATATATCTTCTAATGGTTGGATTTAAAAGTTATATGACTTCCTCCCTTCTTGCCAGAGCAGGACTCTTGGTCCCCCTTTCCCTACCCTCCACATGAAACACCACCGGTGAAGGTTTGACTTGGCCAAGCATGAATATTCTCAGGTGGTGTGGCAGTCCTTGGCACTCATGGCAATTGCTAATCATGAGAGTTTCCCTTCATTGCCGACTTCCTCTGTGCCTGGCACTGGTCTGAGGGCTTAATATACATATATTGTATCTTTTAATCTTCCCAACAACCCCTGAGGTAGTTGCTTTCACCCCCATTTTATAGATGAGGAAACAGCCTGTGGGAAGTGAAATGATTCACTCAAGATCATACATCTAAGACGGGGCAAAGCTAGGTTTTCCATGTGGGTCTCTCAGGCTCCAAAGCCCTGGCTCTTTACCATGGCCTGTGTATGGTCTCTGCCTCCCATCCTCACCTCCCTCTGCACCTCCCTCTGGGCTACCCTGACTCTACTCTGTTGCCTTCGGCCTCACTGCCTTGCCTCTCCTCTACTCCTGCAGCAGAGGGACTTGAACTCCTTCCTGTGGACGATTCGTCGTGATCCGCCGGCCTACCTGTTTGGCACTATCCACGTCCCCTACACCCGTGTCTGGGACTTCATCCCGGACAACTCCAAGGCAGCCTTCCAGGCTAGCGCCCATGTCTACTTTGAGCTGGACCTGACAGACCCCTACACCATCTCGGCCCTGGCCAGCTGCCAGCTGCTGCCGCACGGGGAAAACCTGCAGGATGTGCTGCCTCGCGAGCTTTACTGGCGCTTGAAGCGCCACCTGGACTACGTCAAGCTGATGATGCCCTCCTGGATGACGCCCGCTCAGCGGGGCAGGGGGCTCTATGCTGACTACTTATTCAATGCCATCGCGGGCAACTGGGAGCGCAAGAGGCCTGTCTGGGTGATGCTCATGGTGAACTCACTCACCGAGAGGGACGTGCGCTTCCGCGGCGTGCCCGTGCTCGACCTCTACCTGGCCCAGCAGGCTGAGAAGATGAAGAAGACCACAGGGGCTGTGGAGCAGGTGGAGGAGCAGTGCCATCCCCTCAACAACGGGCTCAACTTCTCCCAGGTAGGCATGCAGGGCCCCAGGCTGGAGCTGACAGCCCTGGGCGCCTGAGTCCTCTTCTCTGATTGTCTTTCTTCTCCGACGGGGAGCGTGAGGCAGCCAGAGTCAGGTCCTTTTTCTGGAAGGAGAGGTTCTTTTGGGCTGCAAGGCAGCACTTGGCTGCTCTGGTAGTATCAGTTGAGAGTGGCATGTACTGGAATTTGGGGTAAGAGTCTGAGTGTTTGCTTCTATTGCAGCAGTATTACATGTTGGGGATGTACACTCCTCACCTGCTGTGCTTGCCTGGGCAGAAAGAATTTCCTTCAGAGCATCAGAGTGATCAAAAACAAAAAGAGGGGCTTCCAGTGTGTGTCAGGCCTTCCTGAGGCCCTGGAGGTTGTCTTGAGGCTGGTGTGTGGACAGTGCCCGAGAAAACAAGAGGAAGGCATAGCTCCCGGGGCTGAGCCGACAAGGAGTTGCCCGGGACCTGGCGACAGTAGAGTGCTGCTTGTCATTTGAGATTAAGCACCATCAGTTTCCCAGCTCTGTGCAAAGCTCTAGGTGACCCTCAGACCGCCTCCCTAAGGCCAGGAGAAAGTCAGCCAGGACAGTTTTAAGGTTAATAATTTCAGAGAAGTGTGTTCACTTAAAGGTTGACAGTCCTGATTTCTGAACCTCGGAAGTAGGAGAAAAGGGAGGGGCTTAAGAGGTTTAAAGTCTCTGGCTGCCAGAGATCTGATACAGCAAAATGTCATTAAAAGCCCTGTCTCCATGGACAGAGGTCACTTGCTACTCACTGGCCCCAAACTCAACTCTGAGACCCTGGGAACAATGAGTTCACATCTGTGTCTTGAGAACGGGACTGTCAATCCCAGGATGGGGACTCCTTCAAGGAGGCCCCAAGATGGGGCTTGGGCCAATTTCCTGAGTGAGGCATGGCTCAGAGACATGCTGCCCACTAAGGAGAGAGCCTCATAAATTGACTGGACCAGAAACTACCACTGGAATCAGACCTGCTTGCTGCCCCGGAGATGTTGCAAGCTCTTCACCAGGGAAACAGCAGCAGAAACTGATCCCCTTTCCAAGATCTCTGGCCTTTGTTTTTCCAAGGGAAATGCAATATTGTCCCTGGGGAGGTAAGAAGCCAGATTGATTTGCCGGCCAAATGAAAGGCGGGTTTGTCGGTTCTCCTGCTGGCTCTCCCATAATTGTGGAGTCCTTACCCAGAGGGCCCCAGTGGCAGGAGTATTGGGGCAGTTAGTCACGCCCTGCAGGGTTCTGACTACGCCTGACTCCTTCTCCACGGGGGAAAATCCTGTGTATTCTCTGGCCCAGTGCTGATTCCTCTGAACATAGCCGCTTTCTCCCTCTGAAGTGACTTTTCCCTTGCCAGCCTCGGGAGCTGATATTATCTGTGTCGGGACCCCCGGCGCTCAACGCCCATCTCATTTCGGAGGCAGGTTTGTGGGAGGCCTCTCTGTTCAGAGGCCTAGGTCTGGCCTCGATATCTTTTTTAGAGGTGAGGTATCCACCATCGCTCTCAAAACCCTCTTTGCACCAACCACAGAGGAATCCGACAAAGGCTGAAGGGAGCACACACAAACTCTGGCTAAGCAGCCCCTGGCTTTAATCTGTCTCTCTTAAAACAACAAAACTATCTTTCTTTGGGGTCTGGAAGCACTGCTATTTAACCAAATGATGGCTTTGGTAGGGTGAAAGCATTTGCTAGAAAGTGTGTGTGAGGTTATGTTTTAGGAAAAGTTACTGAGAGCCATTCATCGGCCGGGAGGGAGCCTGCTGACAGTCTCCAAAGCTCATGCTTGAAGATCAAACAGACTTCAATCTCTGTTTCAAAAACGTGCCCACCCATCACCAGCCTGGGCCCACTCTTGACATTGTTTTTGGGTCCAGCTCCTCAAAAGAGCTGCAGAAAGCAAGTCTTGCACAAAAGAAAACAGAACTCCCCTTAGTTCCTTAATCTCCATACCCTTCACCACCTGCCTGAGTGTCCAATCATGCCAATTTGTCCTGTTATCATTTTGTAGGGAGGCGATGAAATCTCTCCTCCATCCCCTTGGGCAGCCTTGGACTAAATGGGAAGGGTGGGATTCTGGAGCCTAGGCAGATGAGGTCATTAGGGATCCAAAAATTCAAAATCAGAAATGCAACAGCCTTCTCAGTAAAATTGCATGCACGCGTGCACAGTTTGATATGAACATCTGTGATGCATTAGTGTACTGAAATATCTGTTAAGTGCATCAGATTTTTATTTTTTCTTTCCTTGCAGCATTACTGTTATTGCAAAATATTTGGGTTGGGGGGGCAGTGAGAGAAGAAGGCAGGAAAAATAAGGCTTAAAAGAGTGTCTTTTTGTTAAGATCTAGGATTTTAGTATTAATATTGTTTTTAAAATTTTTGTAATTTTTTCTGGGCAGAAATAGCATAATTTTGCTTGTTGAATGGAGAAAGAAAGCTTGTTTTGGAACCCCGGAAAAAGCTTCTTCCACCCTTGCACAGCTTGGGAGATCAGGTCTATTGTTAGGTTTTGGTGTTTGATTTCAAAATAAACTGAGGGTGCTAGACCCAACATCTCCATGACTTTGCTATGTGACCTTGGGCAAGTCACTTCCTCTCTCTGGGCCCTGTTTTCTGGGTCTGTGAAATGAGACACTGAGATGAGGTCATCGTTCAAGCTCCTTCCAGCCCTGACATTCCATAGGATGATTCTAATCAATTCCACGTGCCAGGCACCCTGCAGGAGGCTCCACATGCTTTTCCATTGCATTGAATTCTCATAACAATCTTATGGCTTTCTAAGGTGGGCATCCAGAAATGTTGAATGACTTGCCCAAGGTCACATAGCTAATAACGAACAGAGCCAGTCAGCCTGACTCTGTATGAAGGACAGTGTTCTCCTGGCTTCCCCACACTGTTTCTCTAGACTTCCTCCTGTTTAGGTATTTGATACCTTCCGTAATCATTCCTTAGTTCTTTCTTCTGTTTCTCTCTCCCCGTTTGAACTTGAGGGCTTAACATTTTATTTCTTGGAAAATTTATACTTGTAGAGATATTATTTCTTTCGGCTATGAGGCTGGTGGTGAGGCAGGTCTCTAAAGGTTTTCTTGATGTGTTATAGATAGCTCAGCACAGTGGGCTGGAGATAGCAGACTTGCTTCCAGGTGTCAGTCCCAGCCTCAACAGTAAAACCAATGACTTGTATAAAATCCTGGACAAGACTTGGTGTGCCCATCCATCCCATGGGGCAGTAATTACCAGTCTTTCAAAGTTGAGCTTGTTTTGTGGGGACATGAGAAGATACTACCTGTGGGAGGTTGTTGATGGGTTAAAACGACTACCTGGATGTTGGTTTTGTGCTTGGCAAACAGTCTAGGCTGGCTTCTGGGCAGGGAAAGAGGAAGGCTACATGGGAAGTTACCACTTCCTTCTCCCAGCAGCCATATCCACTCTTTACCCCTTGCTGAACATAGTAAAGTTGGAGTATTAGGAGGTGGTGAGCCCCTGCCCTCGGGGGCCCGAGGATGCATAAGTCTCGAGTCCAGATCTTATGACAAGCTTGAGACCTGCAGATTTCTATCAGCTCTGCCTGCTGCCTCCAGGGACTGGTACCAGCTGCCACTACTTCTACCTCTAGGGGACCTGAGTCCTCCCCTTCAACTCCCTGCGTGGCAGAGGTGGAGACACTGGATGAGACCTCAAAGTTGCATGGTTCTCTCTCTGAGGTATAATAAGAAAACAAGGACTCTGCTGTTCTGTACTTTACCAAGCATGCGAGCATTACCCGTCTAATATGTGTAGTGCCTGAACACTGAAGCATGCCTGCCAAAGGTGTGCAGAATGTTTGTAAAATTCTACAAGTCCCTCACAATACCATTTATTGAGTTTTGTCTCTATTCAGGGTGCTGCATTAGACCTCATAATTACATTATCTCTAATCCTCACAGAGATGCAACAAGGTTTATTATCGTATTTATTTTTAAGACCATAAATTGAGACCTGAAAAGGTGAAGTCATTTGGCTGTGGATTACACAGACAGGCCAAGTGGACTCAGTGTTCAAACTCAGGTGAGTCCATTGCCACAACCCCTGCTTTTCCAGTGTCTGAAAAATGATCTGGTTTTTATTAGATGACATTTCTGCTGAATTGTGTGTGTGTGTGTGTGTGTTTGTGTGTGCTGGAATGGTGGTAGATCATTTTTTACTGAAAAAGAAAGAGAGAGAGAGAGAATTGAAAAGTGCTGGAACTGATTTTCTCCTTGGCTTATAAATTGGATCTCAAGGTGATTCTAAAATAGGAGTTCTCAAAGACATTCTGGGCATCAGCTACTCCCCTGGAATATGTCGCCAACTTTCTAAGCGACCCCTATGAAGACATACACACACCCCCACCCCCAATATAGGCTAAGCCTGCACGGTTGAATAAAGATCTCTTTGGTTTATAGTCAGAGCTCCTATGTCTATACCCTGGAGGCCAGCAGGTATTAGTATGTGCTCAGTAAATATTTGGAGCATGAATGAATTAATGAGCAAATGGTCAGAAATCATGATGTGACCATCCCTGATTCCGTTCCACCATGCAGCACCATTGCACTGATTCTGTTCCACCATGCAGCACCATTGAACTGATTCTGTTCCGCCATGCAGCACCATTGAACTGATTCTGTTCCGCCATGCAGCACCATTGAACTGATTCTGTTCCGCCATGCAGCACCATTGAACTGATTCTGTTCCGCCATGCAGCACCATTGAACTGATTCTGTTCCGCCATGCAGCACCATTGAACTGATTCTGTTCTGCCATGCAGCACCATTGAACTGATTCTGTTCCGCCATGCAGCACCATTGAACTGATTCTGTTCAGCCATGCAGCACCGTTGAAGGAATGAACAATGAAGAAAAGTATAAATCACAGTGAGGAGCCCCCCCTCTGAACTTTGAAAGTTCCCTTCCATCCTATAAGGACATAAAATGTCAAAATTATCATGTAGGCTGCTACAGCAAAATACCTTACAGTGGGTAATTTATAAACAACAGAAATTATGGCTCACAGTTCTGGAGGCTGGGAAGTTCAAGATCAAGGTACCAGCAGATTGTGTGTCTGGTAAGGGCCTGTTTCTCATAGATGATGCCTTCTGTGTGTTTACATAATGGAAAGGGTGAACAAGATTCCTTAGCCTCTTTTATAAGGGCCCTAATCCCATTCGTGAGTGTAAAGACCTCATGAACTAACCTACTTCTAGGGGTTCCACCTTTTCAGATCATCACCTTGGTAGTTAGGTTTCAACATACGAATTTTGGAGGGACACATACATTTGGACTACAGCATAGGCAGGTCATATTCAAAGCAGGTTCTAATCCTGATCCTGTTACTACCTTGCCTGTGACTTTGGGCCAGCCCTTTTCCCTCTCTAGGTCTAAGTTGCCCCTTAGTCCCATGAGAGTGCTGGGCTACGTGATTTCCAGTGTTGGCCCAGTGTGAGACTTATCTTTGACCCATATTTTGGAGAGCCTACGCCAACCCACTCTGAAATTTTGAGCCTGAGTTACCCGTAGTTGGGAGGGACTGGCAGGCTTGTCTTTGGCAGTTGCTGCTGATACCTATTTGTCCAGAGCCTGTTGGTTCCAGTGGGTGATTCTGCTGCCAGGCTTCAGACAGGAGAGCCCCAGCCTGTCACGGCACAGTCTGCTGGGCACCCCCCAGCCTCAGCTACTCTCCTTCATTGTGACTCTTCTCCCTCTGTTGCTCCTCACTCATTCAACCAGAGCACCTCACTGTGCTGTGCCAGTGAAGGGTCTGGGAAGAGACTTGGAAATGTGTCTTTGCCTGCTGGGAATTCATTACCTGAGGATTCACTCCATTGCTTTTATGCCCTGAGAGATGGGTATTATTAGTCCTGTTTGCAGCATGGAAACTGAGGCACAGAGCACCTGAGTATTAGTCCCTCCTGTGCCCTGGTTCTCTGCACTTTGGATAGAGACCCTGTTTTTCCTTCCCCTTTTGGTTGCATGCTCCCACCTTTCAGAAACATTCTCTGATTTCCTGTCCTCCAAGAATGACCATTCTTGAGTCCTCCAGCCCTCTCTGGGCCTCTGTGGCAGCCCTGGAGCCCACAGTGTTATACCTTGTCAGATCTCTTGTCAGATCTATGTGCCCTCCTTAGAATAAAGGGAGCAAGCTGCCCCTGAGACCCCAGACACTCCTGGAGGACCTCGGACCATGCCGAAGCCTTTTCTCCCCGGAATTCATCCACAGAGGGAGAGCCCCTCCATCACTGTGGAATTAAACATAGGCTGTCATCTCCTACACCGTATACCTCCAGAACCTGGACTGAGGTTCAGAAGAACAGGCTTCTCCTGGCACAACCTTCACTTTGTGCTTCTGTAGTCTGCCACACCCACTGTCTCTCCCTCACAGAGCCATCTGGTTAGGAGCTGCTCAGCAAATGTCCGTCACCGGGTGTCCCCCAGCAGCGACCCCTGGGCATGTGCACACTCAGATTATTTCTGTGCCCAGATGGCTGTTTGTGAAGAACCCCTGCAGGCATGGCGAGCTCTGTCCATCCCCTCTCCATAACCTGGTTCATTCATATCTTAATATTTAATATATTATCTAAATGTAGGGGGAAAGCACATGCAGAAGCAGGAGCACAGGATGGCTTACGCACCTCCATCAGAGGAGAGTGAGGTCCTAAAGCTGGAGGTGACCAAAATGTCATGAGATATTCTAGTCTCAGAATTGGAAGTTCACAGCAGGAAGACTTCCAGGCTCCGAATCTCCAACCATAAACCCAAATTCTGAGGCTCAAGGAATCGAAGAATGGTGAAATCTCAGAACGCTAGCCTCAGGGACATTTTGAGACTCGAAGAATCTTCACGTCATGAAATCCTAGCCTCTTAGCTTTGAAGAACTGTCAGCTCATGGACACAGACTTCTAAAATCTTAGAGTTGGAAGGGGCCAGCTCTCAAGAATTCCGAGAAGCCTCATCCGCAAACATATTGTCTGATCTTCCCCCAACCCGCTCTCCAATCCCAGGCCAAGCAGAGAAAACCTGACCGGCAAAGCACTTTCTGACGGAGATAAAAATGGGAGCGTGCCTTTGTTAATAGTTCCCATTTGGACGTCTCTCAAAGCCAGGAAGAGGTCGCCTGGTAATGCAGCTTTCCTAGGGAGGAAACAAGAATGCCGGCGAGCGCCACAGCCTGCCAGCCGGGCTGCTGACGTTCTTTTCCCCTTGAGTTTGCTTCTAAATATTATCCACTTCACTCCCTTTTATCTCCCATCACTGGCTCTCTGTCCGCCCACTTAATCCACAGGCAGCCGGTGGCCGAGCCTTCAGTTCTGTTCACTGGCTGCCAAGCTGTCTCGCCGAGCAGCTCCTCCAGGATCCGCAGGCTTTTAAATCTGTGCACTATATCCGCTGGAACACAAAACTGTTGCCCCAAGCTTGGAAAAGCTGTTGCTTCTGCTAGGTCCCCTCCCTCTTTAGGAATTTCCTCCTTTTCTATTCTGTTTCTGAATCCTGAAATTTTTCAAGGCTCAGCTCAAAGCTGTACCTCCTCCAGGAAGTCTTCCTAGAATGTTCCCAGGTCTAACCTGCTCGGAAAGACTTGGGCCAAAGCTTTACTTAATGACCCAGCCACATATATTTTTCCCCTCTGTGGAATTCTTTATGGCATTTTATGACATTGTTTTGGCACTTATATATTTTATTTATAATTTTTTCTCAGGCAGTCTTTTCTTTTCTGATTCAAACCTAGCTCAAAATGTGCTCACAATTGATTACAAAATTAGATGGAATGTTCTCCAGTTCTGAAGTTGGGGCTTTGTGGTATATTCTGTGGTTGGAGTGTTGGCAGCTCTGGATGCTAAAAAGGGACTGTGTCTTGGCCTCTGTAATTCTCAGAAACCTCTTAGGCTTTGCACCTGAGACATATTCAGTACTGTTGCTGGCCCATTTGGTCAAAACTTTGTAACATTCACGGGTCCCCACTGGATTCATTAATCTCCATCCTGGGATATTTTGGGGTTTTTTCTCCTCTTTTTCAACTGTTACTTGCAAACAAGTCTCTTTTTTTCTCCTCTTCACTATCCAGAGCACACATGATTTTCTCCAGGCTCACTGCATCCCTCCACTTATTTTCATGTTAAAATGCTTCATTTTATTCTTCGCTTGCTATCTTGGTTTTGGAGCACCAGGGTTGCTGAGCCGTATGATTTCTCCCTCCCTCTCTCTCACATACACTCCTTGGTTATGCCTCCATGCATTTGCTTATGTTGTTCCCTCTACCTGGGAGCCCCTTCCCAGTTTTTATTTTCTGGCTGACTCTTACTCCTCTGAATGGGTAAAGGCCCCTGAGGACCATCCATGTTAAAAGCTTGGGCTCATCAAACAAATGTCACTCTACAGCAAGACTTTTAACCATAGTCATCAGATTGGAGGATGCCATGTAATCATAACTCAGTAGTTTGAGTTTAGGTGCAGCAATGTGATTGGCTTTTAGCATTGTTTTTTGAAAGAACTGGTGGATAAGTTGCAGTTGGGCCACACTGAATGCCTGGCTTTCCTGGAAAAGAGCCATGAGGTCATCAGGCCAGACCTATAAAAGTCAGGGCCCTGGGGCCATCTCTGAGGGACAGAGATGTGTGGTCTCTGCCTGTGCACCTGTTGCTGGATTCTGTGTTCCTTCTGAAGGACTTAGACAAGGTGGTTTCCTTGGGAGAACCCGGGGTTTTCCGATCAGCAGCTGACCACCCCTACCCTGAATGCTGACACTCCTTCACCTTCATTCTTGGGATTCTCCCTTTTCTTCCCATTGACTCAGGAAGGGCAGGAGGAGACATTAAGCTCCTTCCCACCTCCCTTATTCAAATGAACATCCTGGTCTCATTCTACCTTCAGAACCAAAAGTCAGTCTTTAAATTTACACATCGTAGTGCACACTCAGTTCAGGAGTCCCCTGCACTGAAAACCTCCAGACATTGGCCGGTTGGCCCAGTGCTCCTTCAGTTCCCAGAATAAGTGCACTTATTGGGAGTATAAGTAACCTTGGGGTAGTTACATAACCTGTCTGTGAATCAGTTTTCTCATGTCAACTCTATAGGATTGCTGTGAGGATTAGTTGATTAATGTAAAGCACTACAGCACAGTGCCACACACAAATGCTCAGTACATACTAGCTCATAGTTATTACTTCATTTTCAAATTATCATTATACAACTTTTCAAGAAATGTTTGTTAGTTCCTACTGAGTGCCAGACATGGGATAAGTGCTGGACATAGTGAGAGAGAAAAACATTGCTGTTGCCCAGGTGCTTCCTTTCTGGGTAGGGAGGGGACACAGCATCCGTGCAGGTGCCCTGAGGAGGGAGGCTGTGGCTTGTCTTGTGGTGTGTTGTGGGAGTACAGAAGAGGCACAGCTTCCTCGGCCCTGAGGAGATCCAGGAAGGCTTCCTGGAAGCAGCGCAGGCGAACCTGAGATCGGAAGGAGTAAAAAAGCTCGGTAAAGGCTAGGGAGTACTAAGCTCAGGAGATTGGAGGCACCTACGCTAGAGGAGGAGGTGCGAGTTGTGCATTTGAGGGCCGTGAGCCAGTTCAGCTTGGCCACTCTGCATGGACTGTGACTAGAGAGAGACTATACTGCATAAAGCCGCCTGCTGGTGTCCCTCCACCTCCAGTTCACGTTGGCGCTAGCCCGAGAGGCTTGCATGACTGTGCCCATTTCACACCCTGGCGCAGAGGCGAATGCTCTGTACATGACGCGCTTGGCCCGGGCCGTGCCGCCTCTCTGGCCTGGCCTCCGCGAGCGCAACTGCACGTTTACTAAAAGAGCAGCGGCTGGGTGGCCGCTGCTTGGGGACCGCAGCGTGTTTGTCCCCGCCCGTCACTCGGTCAGGCGGCGACACAGGCGGGGCCTTGCGGACAGGCACGTCGGGGCGAGGCGAGTCCGCGTTCCCGCGGGGGAGGAGGCAGCGCGGGGCGCTGCCAGCGCTGCCCAGGGAGCCACGGTGCAAAGATACGAGGACAGGCCTTTCTTCCCCTCCTTGTCTTCTGTTTAAAGGATTTGCCTCCTTCCTCCCTATTAAGGTTATTTAAAGTTTCCTGGCCAGTGTTATCTCCTGGGGACTTAATGCGCCTTCAAGGCCTTTAGTAATTTAAGCCTTGGGTCCCACTCGAAAGCCCCTTTTAGAATGATACGGGCGGAGAAAGCCATTTGGAAATCTCTCTGGCTCATCTTTTAGCTTTAGTTCACACGGTTTCCCTTTCTTGAGCTGCTTGGCCTTGAGTCTGAAAAGAGACAAAAGCCTAATTGGCAATGATAATTTCAACCATTTGCATCGCGGTTTGCAATTTCCAGAGGCTTTTCACATGCGCGACTTACGTGCGCGACTGCGTTCCCTGCCTACCCCAACAAGGACACCAAGAAGAGTGTTAGTCTGTTCCTGGCACCCCGCCCCCCTTTTTTTTTTTTTTTTTTTGCCAGTGTGGTTACTGAGCTCAGAAAGGGAACTGGATTTGGTTCAGAGTGCCAAGTGTTGAGACCCCAGATATCCAGCTGGGTGGCTCCAGCATCCCCTGGATTATAGTACATTTTTGAGCACCAGACCCTGTATTGGGGCCGAGTTGCAGCTGGAAGAGCTGTGGATTGGTCATGGAATGGGTAAACTGAGCCACTTGGGGACTTCGGTGATAACAATGCTTGGTCATTGCGCTTGACCTTGACAGTCTTTTTTTTTTAACTTTTATTTTAGGTTCAGGTGTACATGTGCAGGCTTGTTACGTACGTAAACTACTGTCACAGAGGGTTTTTTTTGTACAGATTATTTCATCACCCAGGTATTAAGCCCCGTACCCAATAGTTAGCTTTTCTGCTTCTCCCTCTCCTCCCAACCTCCATGTTCAAGTAGACCCCAGTGTCTGTTGCTCCTTTTTTTTTTTTTTTTTTTTTTTTTTGAGACGGAGGCTTGCTCTGTCGCCCAGGCTGGAGTGCAGTGGCCGGATCTCAGCTCACTGCAAGCTCCGCCTCCCGGGTTTACACCGTTCTCCTGCCTCAGCCTCCTGAGTAGCTGGGACTACAGGCGCCCGCCACCTCGCCTGGCTAGTTTTTTGTATTTTTTAGTAGAGACGGGGTTTCATTGGGTTAGCCAGGATGGTCTCGATCTCCTGACCTCGTGATCCGCCCGTCTCGGCCTCCCAAAGTGCTGGGATTACAAGCTTGAGCCACCGCGCCCGGCCAGTTGCTCCCTTTTTTGTGTTCTTGAGTTCTTGTCATTTAGCTCCCACTTAGAAGTGAGAACATGCAGTATTTGGTTTTCTGTCCCTGTGTTAGTTTGCTGAGGGTAATAGCCTCTAGCTCCACCCATGTTCCCACAAAAGACATGATCTCATTCTTTTTTATGGCTACCTAGTATTCCGTTGCACGTATGTACCACCTTTTCTTTATCCAATCTGTCACCGATGGGCATTTAGGTTGATTCCATGTCTTTGCTATTGTGAATAGTGCTGCAGTGAACATTACCATGCGTGTGTCTCCATGGTGGAATGATTTATAGTCCTCTGGGTATAGACTGTGATGTTTGTTGACCCAGCACTACAGAACCCGCATGCTGAGGCCTGCTGGTGGTCTTGGAGGTAATTTAATATTCTGCTTCCATCAGTAGTTTTCTGGGGAGGTTTTTTGATGGAGGTGGCTTTGAGAGAGACTTTGCAGGTGGAATAGGATTTGGGCCCCTGGGGATGGGGTGGAAAGGAAGCAGATTTACGCGGAAGTGCCAGGATGGCAAAATGCAGAGGGAATGCAGAACAAGCCTTTCTACACTCCCTCCACTGGCTTTATTCTTTCTCTTTCCTATCCAGCCTTAAGAGAGCCATTGCTATTTAGTGACTGTTATATGCTAGGCCTCTGGTTTATCACAGTAAATTTCTAAAACAATCCTGAAAGGTAAGCATTTTTCCCCCATTTTGAGGACATTGAGGCCAAGTACTGTGTTCAAAATGATGGAGCCAGGATTTCTACTTGGATCTTTTGATACCTTAAGGAAGAAACTGGACTGGAGTTGGAAATCCAGCTCCTCCACTTTGGCTAGATGGCTGAACATCTGTTTCCACATCTGAAAAAATGGGGCTCACAACAGTATTTCCCTCCTGGGGTTGTTGTGAGGTGTAAATGAGATAATGCATATAAACCACACAGCTGAGTGGCTGGCACACAGTAAGAGTTAATGAATGTTAACTGTGGTGGCTTAGGTGGTGGTCATTTTTTATTATTATTGGCCCATTTTCACTATGTCTTTCTTGAACTGAGGCCCATCCCATACAAAAGATGGCTCTTGATCCTTTGGTCTTTCACACACTGAGCATCATCCAGTGCAGGGATGGGTTATTGGTTGGTCTGATGGGAACTATGTGGTCGGACCACCCAGAGCATGGCCATTTATTTTTCTGACCATCTGCAGTGTGTAATGTCTGACTGTATTCGTTCTGGCTTGCCTTCACTGTGGTCTCCCACTGCTCTCTGGAGTTGGGACACACCAAAAGGAGGGATCGAAAGGTTTAGGCTGGAATCCCCAGCTTGAGGCCCAGCTCTGCCCTGGGTTAGATTTGTGACCTGGGGCTCTTGCCTCTCAGCATTCTTTTCCTCTACTGCTCAGACAGGTTGGATGTTACCTAGCAACAGCTCAGAGCACTTGGGAGAATCCAGTGGGATCAAGTCTGAGAAGGCCTTTATCAGCCATCAGGTGCTCTATGCTCTCAGCAGTGCCAGAGGTGCATGTGTTTTTCCTCTTCTTTTTCTCCCAAAGAGAAATTCCCCGTAAATAATTAATTGAATTAGTTATTATTAAACTGTTCATTTATTTGTTCATTTCTTTGAAAAGCACTGCTGGGAACTACACTGTGCCAGGCTCAGTTCCAGGTCCTGAGGGTTCAGAGAGGAATATGGGGCTGGTGAAGAAGGGGGTGGGGTTGAAGAGACTCAAGAGAGAGGTACCTTGCTGCAGAGTGCCAGGAATGATTCTGAGGCCTTTATGTGCACTGCCCCACTTATTCCACATGGCAGTCTCTCAGGTAGATTCAGCCTCATTTTATAGGTGAGGAAACTGAGTCACAGAGCGGTAATTCACTTGCCTGGGGTCACACAGCTAATGAGTGGAGGATCTGGAGTTTAAACACAGAAACTCTGGCTACAGAGCCCTGTGCTCTTGACCTATCTGCATCTAAATGAAAGAGAGAATGTGGCCAGGTGCAGTGGCTCATGCCTGTAATCTTAGCACTTTGGGAGGCCAAGACAGGTGGATCACTTGAAGCTGGGAGTTCGAAACCAATCTGGTCAACATGGTGAAACCCTGTCTCTACTAGAAATACAAAAATTAGCCAGGCTTGGTGGTGCATGCCTATTATCTCAGCTACTTGGGAGGCTGAGGCACGAGAATTGCTTGAACTGAACCCGGGAGGCAGAGGTTGCAGTGAGCCAAGATCGTGCCACTGCACTCTAGCCTAGGCAACAGAGCAAGACTCTGTCAAAAAAAAAAAAGAAAAGAGGGAATGTGACCCAGAGGAGGTGGAGCTGGAATCTGAGAGTACAGGTGACAGCCCTTCTGAAACTGGAGATGTGATGAAAGGTAGGAGGCCAGGAGGTCACAGGGACAAGGAGTTGAGAGACTTCTGAGGGTCCCTCTTGAGGAAGGCTGTGGCCCTAGGAAGCAGAGAGTGAGAGAGTCTACTTTCTAGGAGCTAGAATGAGAGGGAGAGTGAGGAGAAAGTCTGTGGTGGGCATTCAGAGTAGAAGCTGACCTTTGCAAGTAAAGCAATGGCAGGGCAGGCTGAGGGGCCCAACAGACGTACAGGTGCTAAATTTGTAATGGCACCAGTCTGGATGGCTGGGATGCTTCTCTGCAGAGCTTTCTAGTGTAGGGCAGGGAGTGGGGAAATGTGATGGAGGGCCACCCCTTGCCTAGAGGAATTTCTGTTCAATTTGCCTCAGTAGCTGGACAGAATGTCACTTCCAACCTATCATTCAATCCACTGTGTTAGTGTACTGATGAGCACTGACCCTGAATTCCCCACCCCCATGGCAGCTGGGACTTTGCAGAGCTCAGGTATCTGGAGGGTCCTATGGATGCTACCAAATGGATGAACCTGTATTCTTGCTGTCTGGGAGTTAGTTCTCTTTGCTGTTGCATATGCTCAATTGTATACAATAGACCAGCCTCCCCTCCTTGTGAGTACCTGGTTTGGCTTTAGTGTGATACCACTTGAGCTGTATTGAAGGACAGCTGGGCATGTCCTGGGTTCAGGAGTGGCACCATGTTATGGGGGTGGGTGCTGATGGTGATATTGATCTGGATTCTCACATGTGGAGAACACTAGTGGGAAGCATGGGGAGACTAGGCAATTGACTATAGAAGCACACAGGGGTCACATCATGGAGGCCTTACAACCATGTTAAGAAGTTTGGGCCTGCTCCTGGGTGCATTGGGGGCCATTGTCCCTCACACTCATGTTCTGCATTTCAGAATTCCTTCTGGTTAATAATTGGCCCACCCACTCATTCCTCTGTTGGCTAAACTGGAACACCTCACCCAGGCTTATCTATACCTTCCCAAGTCTCTTGCTTGAGCCAGAGCATAATGGTTCCCAGCTTCTGGGACGGAACTCGGGACTGAGTTTCCTTTAGAAACAAGGTGGTAAGAGCGGTCTGGTGACTGAATTAGATCAGAGTAGTTATATATTACAGAGGCTTTTGTGAGGGAGCCTGAGACCCTGACCACCATTTCTAACATTGTTGCTGAAGGATGACATTTCCCTGCATTTTGTGTCACTTATTTTATGTGATTTATTTGTGGGATTCCACCTGTTCAAAGTGGGGGCGGGGTAAGGCAAGCGATTCCTGATGTTCACCCCAGCCCCAGCAGAAGTAGGGGATGGGAGGATCTTTGGTCAGTGAATAGAGCACTGGATTGGGAGTCCCACAGCATGACCAGAGCAAGTCCCTCCCCTCGCTCAGCCCCCTTAGTGGGTGTGAGATTGGTTGGTAAACCATAAACCACACCCCTGCTGCTGCAAAGCCACTTTCTAAACTGGCTCTGACCTCACTGGAAAGTGGCATTTTAAATGTTATTGTCTTTTATATGTTCACACGTCTGTCTTCTTCATTAAACTGAAGTTCTTTGCGGGAAGGAACCTCGCAGAGTGAATCTGGGTTTCCCTGACACCTGGCTTTGAGTACACGTGCAGGGACCCTGTGTGTAGCTGTAAAATTATCGACCATGTCTACACATCATCGCCTGAGTATCCTGGTAGAAAACAGGAAGCCCCCTTCCTGCATTGTTCCCAGATTTCTAGATGTTTGGTTCCAGGAGGCCAAGTACCTTGGCAGCCACCTCCACTTCCCACAACAGTCCCCAGGTGCTTTGGCTTTGGGAGGCCGTGACCACTGACAGCCTTCTCAGCCTCATACTGTGACCAACTCCTGGTGCGGCTGTAGCATCCCCCTGATCCTCCATTCCCAAAGGGGCCCTAAGGGCTTTGACTGAGCCACCCTGTGGATGGGAGCTGCTTCTCCTTGGATTGGAGGAAACTTCCCAGCTCTTCCCCACAACCTCCTTTCTTGCACTTCTGTGTTTTTCCCAGGGCACGGATCAGAGCTTCTGTTTGCTGGTCATTCCGTGATCCTCACACAATGTAAATGAAAGCTGCTAAAACCAATAAATTCAAACCATGTGTGGGGCACTGGGGAGGAGCGAGGACGTCAGAGGGCCGCAGTGTGAAGTGGCGTCAGCTCTGACGGCACCCGAGCTGATTTGTTTATGAGAAAAGTAAATATCCAAAGCCATAAACAGCCTTGGGTCTCTCATCATCGCTGGGATTCAAAGGCATTTCATAGGAACACACACTGTCTGTCTCATGTAAACAAAGCGAGATTCTCTGTGTGTGCTGACCTAAATTCTGCATTTTCATCTTTGGGAATGCCAGCCAGTCATTCGAGTTGGGATCCCACAGGCAGTGTGGGCCTGCATTGGATTGCCTTGTTTCCCGGTTCTGGCAGTTGGCCTTGCACCTTGCTTTGCAGAGGGCTGCCCCATCGTCGCTCCTTGGCCTTAGAGCAGTCCTGGGTAGTTGTCTTAGTCTGTTCATGTTGCTATAACAAAATACCATAAGCTAGTTTGCTTATTAACAACAGAAATCTATTTCTCACAGTTCTGGGGGCCAGGAAGTCCAAGATGAAGACATTAGTAGATTCAGTGTCTGCTGAGGACCAGCTTTCTGGTTCATGGATGGTGCCTTGTCCCTGTGTATTTACATGGTGGAAGGGGAACTTTGGTTCCTTCAGTCCCTTATAAATGCACTAATACTATTCATGTGGGCTCCACTCTCAAGACCTAATGACCTCCCCAAATCCCCACCTCCTAATACCATCACATTAGAGATTAGGTTTCAACATAGAAATTTGGGGGTGGAGGAGAGACACAAATTTGGTGGAGAATTTTGTGAATGGGAACATGTTATGGACGTTTAGAGCATACCAGATGGATGGAATGGGGTGGCCATTCCCGCCCCTGTAGGGATGAGGAGCATGAAACCCAGAGATGTAAATCGACTTGCCCACGATCACGCATGAAATCAGGGCTGAACCAGGACATCTCCCTTTTCTTATCCTTTAGAGCCCTCCAGCTCTTCGTTTCCTCTTCACATGATGATACTTCTATTCTCCCTAGCTCAGAATCCCAGAGGCATCCTTTTCAACTCCCCCTCATTTCCTCTCTCCTCCAATGTCTTCTGGAGCCTGTCCTTCCTCTTGGTTTGTGATTCGTGTGTGTGTGTGTGTGTGTGTGTGTGTGTGTGTGTGTGTGTGTTTCATCCAGGCCATTCTTGTGCTTAAGAAAGAGCCCCAGGGATTAGCTAGACAGTCAGATATTTGGGGTTCTGATTTTTCTGCCTGCTGTGACTTCCAACAGATTCCTTCTCTGAGTGCCTCAGTCTTCACATAAGTAAAATGGAGATAAGAATACCTACCTTCTTAGGGCGATTGCTCAGGTAAATGGAGCTCAGGCATGTGAAAATGAACAGCGTGCCTAGTGGATGGTGGTTCACTTCATCCTACTTCTCTTCAGCCCTACACCCTTCAAGTGCCCTTCTATCTCACATATTAAAAATGGACTAACCTGACCGGGCACAGTGGCTCGCACCTATTATTCCAGAACCTTGGGAAGCCAAAGTGGGTGATCACTTGAAGCTAGGAGTTCAAGACCATCCTGGCCAATGTGGTGAAACCCCATCTCTACTACAGATTTAAAAAATTAGCTGGTGGCATGGTGATGTGCACCTGTGGTCCCAGCTACTCGGGAGGCTGAGGCATAAGAATCACTTGAACCTGGGAGGCAGAGGTTGCAGTGAGTGAAGATCGCACCACTGCACTCCAACCTGAGCAACAGAGCAAGACTCTGTCTCACAGAAAGAAAAAAAAAAGGACTAAACCTTAAAATTGCATAGAGCAAAATACACCATCCACACGTATACATAACTGAGTGCATGCAAAACTGGTGAAAGCTGAATCACATCAGTGGATTGTTATCAACATCAGTTTCCTGGTTTTAATATTGTACTATAGTTATGTAAGGTGTTACCACTAGGGGAAACTGGGTAAAGGGTATTATTTCATACAACTGCATGTGAATCTACAATTATCTTAAAAGTTTAATTTAAAAAGTGGATCAATCTTCCCAACACCCTCAATTCATACACTCATTCATTCTTCTGTGCCTGCTGCATGCCAGGTACTTCTTATGTACCAAGCATGTACGCAAAAGAAAAGAATTCCAGCCCTATCTACCTCAGGTGCTCAAAGGTGTTTTCCCCTGACCACCCTATTGGAAACTGCAGATCACTCCCTTGAATTTACTTTCCTTTCTCCTTGCCCTTTTCTTCCATAGCAGCTGTCACCAATTGCATTCTATAGATTTTACATATTGCTCTTCACCCCATCACTACAATGCTAGCTCCGTGAGAGTAGAAATGTTTGTGTATTGTGTGTATCCTTAGCACCTACAACATGTCTAGCACATAGTAGGTAATCGGTTAATGATTGTTGAATGACTGGAAGGTGACAGATAAGAAACAAGTACGCAAAGTACACAAATGATTAATAAGAAGTCAGAGAGGGATAAATGCTGAATGAAAACAAGCAAAGGAAGGGGTTGGGGAGATAGTGGAGGAAATGTCATTTTGATCGTGGATTTTTGTACAAACCCTGCAGGTCTCCCAGCGTGTAAGGAGTAGAAGGTTGGCTTCTTAGACTATAATTCACTCATTAATTCTCTCTTTTATTCACTCACCAGATATTGCTTTGGGCCATTACTATGTGCAGAACCTTTTAGAGCAGGCAGAAATTAGGCAGGAAAGGATCTTGCCCCCAGGAAACTTACAGGTGGAGTAGGAGAGATGGGACAAAAATGCAAATGACACATGAAAAGGAACATGAAGCAGGGGACCTCGAAGGTCTGGAAGGTCTTTTCTGGTCTGGCCCCAGGTCACCTACCAACCTCCTTTTCTATTGCCCCTCTAGGGAACCCCACAGCTCTACTCAGAGTACCCTCTGCAGTTGATTCTGGACTCTGTGCTCACCCTAGGGTGCGCTCTGTCCTTCCTCTTGTCACTCCAAATCCTGTCTCCTATTTCAGGTCCAACCTGGCCCTTCCTGCAGGAAGGTCTCTTTGACCACCCCACTTCCATGATCAGTTTTCTCTGAACATCTTTGCCATTTATAGTTTGTATTGCACCATTCGACCCTAGAAGAGTCTTGTGACCAGATCTGTGTTTGCCCATCTAGGACAAGAACTAGCTGTCAAGCCAAACCCAGGCTTGGGTGTGCAGTAGGCCCTCAGCAGTCCTTGTGGCTGAATGGACTTGAGAACAGTAAGATAACTGGATTCATCCTCAAAAAGGGCAAGATTTGTTATTTTTGTCATTGACCCCAACTTTCCTCACTTAGAACCACTGATAGTTCAGCTTGGGGTAAACCGATGTCTGCCTTTACAATGTTTCAGGTGCACAAAGTGATGATGCAAATGGTATGACCCAGACAAGGCTTGACAGCCTTCGGGAATTCGTCTGTTTTCTAGTATCATGCTAAACCCTGTGCTTAGTAAATTCTTACAAAAAGACATGAAAATAATATGTGCAGCATTTATTACTGGACGTTCATTCACCTAACAAATATTTTCTAAATAAACTTTTAATTTTAGAACGATTTTTGATTTACAGATTATTGCGATGACAGCACAGAGAGCTCCCCACACCCAGTTCCCCTGTTGTTGCATGTTGTGTTAATGTGGTACATTTGTCATAATGAATGAGCCAATGTTGGCGCATCATTATTAACTAAAGTCCATATGTTACTCAGATTTCCTCAGTTTTCCGCTAAAGTTACTTTTCCAGGATCTTATCCAGGATACTGTATCACGTTTACTGATCGTCCCTCCTTAGAATCCTCTTGGCTATGACAGTTTCTCAGACTTTCCTTGTTTTCGATGACCTTGACAGTTTTGAGGAGCACTGACTAGATATTTGTCCCTCAATAGGGATTTGTCTGATGTTTTTCTTACAATTAGAGTGGAATTATGTGTTTTGGGGAGGAAGGCCACAGAGGCCAAGTGCTATTCTCCTCACACCATATCAAAGGTACATGTTAGCAACATGACTTATTACTGTTGATATTAACCTTGATCACCTGGATGAAGTAGTGTTTGTCAGGTTTCTCCACTATAAAGGTACCCTTTTTTCCCTCCATCTTTTCTTACTGCACACATTGGAAAGGAGTTGCTGTGAACAACCCATGCCTAAAAAGTGGGGAGTTAACTGCTCTGTCGTTAACAAATGCATTTTGAAGGCTCAGTCTGCACTGGGCACTGTTACAGATGCTGAAAATGTAGTGTGAACAAAACAGAAAAGATTTGTGTTTTTTTTCCCTGCATGGAACTTTTATTCCAGTGAGGATTTAGCAATGAATTAACAAATAATTTTAGGGCATGGTAAGGGTATAATGAAAAGCAAAAATCAGTAGGCTAGAGAGGGACCAGGCTGCAAGTGGGTGGGGCTTGGATGGGAGCAGCTGCTTGGTGTCCTTGGGGTTTGGGGAGAAGGTGCCTTAAAAGCTGAATCCAGAAGGATGAGGTGGAACCAGCCATGAACACCTGGGGAAGGCACATTTTGGGCAGAAGGAACAGCACGTGCCAAGGCCTTGAGGCTGCTTAAGGGACAGAAAGGATGTAACTGGAGCCATGAATGTACAAGACATGCATCTCAGGAGATAGAGCAGAGAGGAGATGAGGTGAGATCTCACCTGGTCTACAGATAATAAGAAGGTACTTGGAATTTATTCCAACAGTGGAAATCATTAGTTTGAAGGAGGCAGTGATCTAGTTTACTTTTTGGAGGAGATGGGGGCAGAATCTCACTCTGTTCCCTAGGCTAGAGTGCAGTGGTGTGGTGTGATCGTGGCTCACTACAGCCTTGACCTTCCAGGCTCAAGCTGTCCTCCCACCTCAGCCTCCCCAGTAGCTGGGATTGCAGGCATATCCCACCGCACTCAGCTAATTTTTGTATTTTTTGTAGTGATGGGATCTTACTGTCTTGCCCAGGTTGGTCTCAAACTCCCTGAGCTCAAGCTATTGGCCCACCCCAGCCTCCCAAGGTGCTGGAATTACAAGTGTGAGCTACGGCCCTGGCCTAATTAAATTTTTAAATATAACATTGCTTTGCCTGTGGTATGCAGAATGGACTTTCCTGGAGGACAGAGTAGAGAAACATGGGAGGCCAGCATGGACACTATTAGAACTGTCCAGGTGGGAGATGCTGGTGGATTGACCTGGGGGAGGAGTGAAGTAGGTGTGGCTCTGTTTTGGAGGTGGAGCTGAGACATGACTGATGGATGCTTGTGGAGATTTCAAGAAACTGGAGTGGCACTTGCACATTTTGGTCCATGGTGGTGCCATTCACTGAAATTAGGGGAGGCTGGAGGAGGAGCAAGTATGAGTATACACACAGTACTTGTAAAAGTTCAAGTACTATGTGGTTCATTAGAGAAGCCCCCTGGAATTCATTTGTTGGCAACATTGTTAGTAGTATCTTCGGATTACATCACATACCTGGTGAGATTAGCATAATGCCCTGTTTCTTGATTCCCATGCCCCCTTTCTCCTTAGTAGTCCACACTATTGAAATAGGAGATGCAAATATCAAGTGTCCATGGCTGGGGACCCTGGATGTAAAGAGCACACCAGTTGCCAGAGACCTGGCTGCGGGGGCTGCCCTCTGCTGTCCCAGCCCCTGTGTGCCTGGCATTGAACTGTACACCTGCTAGCCTTTCCTAGTGTCCAGCCCATAGCAATTTATTTTTTCCTATGCCAGCTGCCAGTAAATAAGCATCTCTTGGTTTGTATTTAATTACGTCCACAGTAAAGTCTGTCAACAAGTATTTATTGAACACCAGCTGTTGCGCAATGCTGTCTTAGACAGGAGCCATGATGTCTGTCTAGGTGGATAGATAGGGCATACACACGGTAAATGAAGTGTATGGGGGGTATGTCCAGTAAGGAGTACACAACCATGCATGTACAGTTCCCCACAGGAGAGAATGCACATGTCCTTAGAGATGCCTCATTTACTAGGAGGGATCCAGGAGGGCTCCCTGGAGGAGCTGGACACAGACTGTAGATCTGAAAGGCATTAAGGGGACTGGGCCATGTAGTTGGGGTTTCTGTTAGAGAATTAGTGAGAGAAAGGATTGGAAAGGTAAATGTATGGACCTTTGAGTAGCATGAGGGTCAAAAATTGGTGCTTGTCTTAGCTCAGGCTGCTCTAACAAAGTACTGTAGACTGAGTGGCTTATAAACAAACAAAAAAAATTCTCACAGTGCTAGAGGATGAAAGTCTGAGATCAGGAAGTCAGCATGTTCGGGTTCTGGTGAGGGTCTTCTTTCAGATTGCAAGACTGCCGTTTTCTGGTTTTGTCCTCACGTGGTGAAAAGAGGGCTAGAGAGCTCTCTGGGATCTCTTTTATAAGGGTGCTAATCCCATTCACTAGGGTGCCACCCTCATGGCCTAATTACCTTCCAGAGGTCCCACCTCCTAATACCATCACGTTGTGGGTTAGAATTTCAGCATATGAATTTGGGTCAGGAGGCTAAGGGGACACAAACATTCAGTTCAAAACAACTGAAAAACCAGTTGTTGTTGAATGAGTAAGTGATTAGAAAGTAAGTGGATACTGCTGCCTGGAGGGATGCTCAGGCCAGAATGAGGAATTCAGTGGCTCCCATGGGTAGTGGGGGACCACTGCCGGATATAACACGTGCGCAAGAAAACTGGAAGAAATCAGATCCCGAAGAAAGACTTTTGAATTTCTAGCCAGTATTTAATTTATTGTAATAATAATGATACTGCTAATAATAACAATAATTTTTATAACTACTTAATTAGCATTATTTGTGCCGGAAAGTCTCAGTTAGTTGCATGCTTGGCCCTGTCTTTTTGTGATTAGAAGTTGTGGACTTATCTTGAGGTTTTACTGTTTTCTTTCCTGGTTGGTCTCTGCTGATAGTCCATCTCACTATTGGCTCTTTCATCTGTTTGTGCTCCATGAGATACCACAAAAGCACAATCTTTGACAAGGCAAATATGTCAAATCCTTGTTATAACATTTAATCACTTAGGGAGGTTTCACTCTGGGGTGGGAGTGGGAGGGGTGGTGGGAATGGAAAGAAAAGGCCAGATTGCTTTGATTAACTGCATTTTTCTTTCTGGGTGAATGGGAAGTCTTTGGTGGAAACCTCAGTGTTTGAGGCTGTTTCCAGAAAAGAGTAAGAAAAGCAATTGAGGAGATTCTGGAGTCTTGGTCAGCAGCATATATTGAGTACCTGTTGTAGGTGTGGCATTAGACTGGGTGCTGTTAGGGAAGGCAGGAAGAACACACCTGTCCTCCTGTTAGAGTGTGGTATCTGAGCGTAGGGAGTTAGGGCTGGGCAGGCCTACCTGGCACAAGGTAGACCCGGATAAATTCTCATTGATTGGTTGGGCCTTTACCTGTTTGGTAATTAATTGTTTTAAGAATTCAGATTGGCGAGAGAGATCATTTCCAAGGAGGTAAGCCTTTCTCCACTTATAACTATACCCAAGGCTGGCTTCCTGCGGGTTTTCCCATTTATTGCAAGGTTTATCATGTATTGAGAGAGCTGACATTCAGAAGGTTAAGAGCTTCATTCATACCACCAGGATAGCAGGGACATGTCTGTTTTGTTTATGAAACCGGCTCAGGGTCTGGCATGATGTTCCTATATATAGTAGATTGTTAGCTTATGTGCACCGAATGAATGAAGTATTGGGGGAGTATACTGTGTCTGAGTCTCTCAGAAAGTAGGATGTGTACCTGTGATACAAGCCAGGCCTTCCATTTCCAAGCCTGACTTCTTTTACCATACTATCGAATTTCATTAGGCAGAGATGGTGTGTTAGATTAGATTATTGTTCAAACATATTCACTCCCTGCCTCTTCCTTCCCACAGCCTCCAGTGATATAGAGTTTGACAATGTCACTTGCTTTGGCTTTCTGGTGGGCTAAGTGTTCTTCTTGCTTCTTGACTTTGGGATCTGTCTTGTCGCTTGCTTTGGCCAGTGAGACACTAGCAGACATGCACCACCAGAGCCTTAGATGTGCTTGCTTTAGTTGAGCTCGTCCTCTCATGCCTCTGCCATCACCATGAGAAGGGAATCTTTCACGTAGCTGCTGGCTCTTCAGCCTGGGTCCCGGAATGTGCACAGCAGACCTGAGTCCAACCCACAATGAAGAGTCACATCCAAGACACATAGGTAGAGTCCAGCCAAGTCCAACTCAGATCAACCAACTCCCGGCTGACCCACAGACATGCAAGTGAAAATAAATGATTATTGCTTTAAGCCACAGAGGCATGGGGTGGTTCGTAACACAGCAATAGCTGACCAATACAGATGAGAAGGGCATTTCAGGCAAGGGCAGGACCATAAAATATGTAATGGAGGGAAAGAGAGAATGAGGGATGGGAGATGAGAATGGGAATATAGATTTCAGCTAGATCTTAGAAAGTCTTAAATGTCAGTATAAGGAATTTAGCCATTTTCTAATAAGCAGTGGGAGGCATTGAAAGTTGTTGAGTCAGGAGGAATGAGATCCAAACCCAGCTATAGAAGGGTACATTTGAAAATAAGTACAAAATGGTTAAAATAGAGAGGAAACTAAAGGTCAAAATACCTTTTGAAAAGCTGTTGTGTTTTGTCCCCCACTGAACTCTAGAGCCCAACACCCTGCCTCTTACATCGTAGATACTCCATATTTATTCATATTTGTTGAATGAATATATGTGTAACAGAATTGTCCAGGCACTTGATAATGAGGACTTGGAAAACAGGAGTCTCTGATAAGTCATCCATTTACCCATTCATCCATTCACCAATGTTTGCTGAGCTCTTAAAATGAGTAAGTGCTTGAGTTGGGTCAGGGCTGGATAGAGCCTGAAGAGAGATCCATAGGGTCCTTCCCCAAACATTTTGGAAAAGGGACCAGAACTGCAATGTGAGAGTGAGGAGCAGTGGGGGAGGTGAAGTTGGACACTGGAAGGGGTAGCCTCGGGGGAGGACATGCTCCTTTCTCTTGATCATGAGGATGTGGCAGGGGGAGCATCACCTTGCTGCCTTCACCTGGGTCCAGGACATCATCGCTCGTCCTCCCTCTGAACCCCAGGGCTGGCTCTGCAAGGGCCACTAGGTTTGTGAATCTGATTGTTTGCCCTTTCCTTTTAGGCCAAATTACTAATGCCATGCTGTCCAGTCGTTTTAGGCTTTGTGTCTATGCCTTCGATCATTTACGTGTTCTAGGTCACTGACCTGGGTGTGGGGAAACATCAATGACTGAGAGGTCTCCTCCCTAGAGGAGGGCACAGTCTAGTGTTTGTAAGTTTCTAAAGTGTGACTTTTGGCCCGTCATGGACCTCTCCCAGCCTTTTTCCTCATCTGTGAAATGATCTCTGAAAGGTCTACTCACACTGCCCTGTGCTGGTTGTGTCCTTGAGTGAATCACTGCTTAACTAAGCCCTTGTGAAAGGTGGTCTCATCTCCCTCTGCACGGCATGAAGATCTTAGAGGATGGCACCTGGGAGAGAGGCTGAGTGTAAACTAGTGAATGCCAGCTTTTTAAAAGCCTGCCCCTGCATCTCAGAGTTCCTTCCTATAAGCAGACATACCCAGTGAGCACTTATTTCCTACCCAAGGTCAGAAGACACTAAATCCCTGCTTGTGGATCCACTTCCAAAAGAAAAACAAACAAACAAGCAAACAAAACCTCCAGGCGTCTGTGATAATAGCCTTGGCTGGGTATGGCGAGCAGAGCTCCTATGTTCACGAGGAGCTCATGGTAGTGGCTTCCTGAAATCTTGGGTTGAGAATGATTCTGAGGCTCTATTGGACTTGATACAGGGCTATAATGTGTTAATGACAGGCATGGGGACACTGCAATTCGGCATATGCTTGCCAGGGCTGATATCTTTCTTTAGTCTACAGGATCAGCCACCCATTCATTTGTCTTCATTCAACATGTTATTACTGAACCCCTACTCTACTGTCAGGGAGTGGCCTGGGTACTGAAATCCCAACTCCAAAACAAAACAATGTTCAGGGGCCTCAGGCTGCTTCCATTCTAGCGAGGACAGATAGATAGCAAATAATAAACATAACAAGTAAATAAAATAGTAGATTGGAAGGTAAAGTATGCCATGGAGATAGGAGTAGAACAGGGTGAAGAGGCTCTGAAGTGTCACGCCCACCCCAGAGCTAGTCTTGTTTGATGTAGTTAGAGCAGCCTATGAACCCTAATCATTGCTGGAGCTTCTGCCTGGGGGCTCATACATGGTGAGTGGTTGAGGTGATTCAAAATGATGTGTTGCCTTGGAGTGTGTGTGTGCACGCATGTGCATGCCAAAGTGTGATCCTGTGTTCCTGAGCCCAAGATGAATGACTCTGGAGTAACCGTTGTTTGGCATTAGCTGTACTTCCTCTAGCTGCCCAGACAGCTAAGAGTTATTGTCCCTTTGTGGCAGCTCATGCCCAAGGTCCTGGCCTTCTGGCAGCTGGTTTGGGGACTTGAGTAGTAGAGGGAGTAAAACCACAGTGATTGTCATAGGAGCAGCCTGCAGTTTACCTTCTCAGACTCTAGGAAAGGGATTTGCCAAGCAAATTAGAATGAAAATGCATATTCATGAGGAAATGTGCATCTGGGTCATGAACACATAGTTATCACAAGGCAGGGATGTTATTTGTTTGGGATCAAATATTAATATGTTAATTTGAGCAGTTCTTATCTCTGTGAAAGCAGGTAATGTAGGTATCTCTAGTACGTAAGACTTTCTTGCCTAGTTGCAGTTACCATGGCAACCAGTCAGCCAGGATGGTGCCCACCACATGCTCATCATTGCACTATGCATTACAATCAGTCTCATCTTCCATTGAAAACCATGCTGTACACTGTAAGATAACACACAGTGACACCTCATTTAGTCAACATCACTGTAGAGTGAACTCTTCCACCGAAATGAATTATCTGGATAATAAAATTATAACCGTTAGGTATCATGATGTTAGTTGGCATAACCACGTTGGATGAAAAGTTTATAGAAGTATGTTTGTTGTGTACAGCAACCAACTCTTCAACTGGTTCACAGTTTTCTTGGAGGCTCAGTATCATTTATAATTTTCCTGGATATCACATGGTGAGGTGTGTATAGTATTGCCTTTTCTCTGGATGACTCTAGGCTGCTATTATTTTCTAGTTCCTGTTTTTCTAGTTTCCAGTCATTTATCTATCTCTCTTATCAGAGTCAGGCAGAACATTTTGACTTCTTACTGAAGCCAGCATCCTTTGCAGTGTATTGGTTGTTTTTAATCTTTTGTGAGCTAGAAAGCCAGAGAACCAGACTTAAAAGAGAGTCCAAAGATATGCTAAATAATTTCAGATGAAGATGCTGAGGTATTCTTCTAGCAGTCAAGTGCATGGATGTGGTGTGATGTAAATTTTGTTGTTTTAACATGTGTTCTGGATATCGGAAGTTGCTAGATAGTGGACTTCTGGATAAGTAAATTATTGCTCTGTGTGTGTGTGTGTGTGTGTGTGTGTGTGTGTGTGTGTGTGTGTTTTCTTGCTTATTCACATACACTCATAATACATGGTGAGGGGTGGATAACTCAGCTAATTCAATTTCTGAAGGGCTGTCTCTAAGCACCATGATCTAATGTGTTTTTTATGACCCTGCTTAGTGAATAAAAGCTTCCAGGAGGCAATTTCAGCCCAGTAGGAAGAACTTGCTAAAAGAGAAGTTCAGTCTTAGAACAGCTGCCTTGGGGGCATGAGCTCCTGTCAAGGAGCTGTGTGCCAGCAGAGGCCAGGCCACTAACCATCCAAGCACATGATCAGGGGGATTTAAACATCTGTCAACTATTGAACTGTTTTTCTCCCATTTTTAAGATTTGTTCAACTTTATTGAACTACACTAAACTATGTATTTGAAGGATTGACCCGATTTATTATATTATATTATATTATATTATATTATATTATATTATATTATATTGGGACAGAGTCTTGCTCTGTTACCCAGGCTGTGATGCAGTGGTGTGATCTCAGCTCACTGAAACCTCTGCCTCCCTGGTTCAAGCGATCCTCCATCATCAGCCTCCCAAGTAGCTAGGATTACAAGTGTGCACCACCACACCTGGCTAATTTTTATATTTTCAGTAGAGATGGGGTTTCACCTTGTTGGCCAGGGTGATCTTAAACTACTGACCTCAAGTGATCTACCCACCTTGGCCTCCCAAAATGCTGAGATTACAAGTGTGAGCCACTGCGCCAGGCCAACCTGATTGATTTTAAATTCCTTCTTGAGATTGGCAAAGCTGTGTTAACCAAATATAAATCTGCACATGCGCTGTACCCATGTGGCTCAGCTTAGCACTCCTCTTCCCAGGTGGGCTAGAATCGCCAGTTTCTGTCATATACTCAGCAGGCAGTCTGGTGAGCGCCTCCTTTTTGTCATCCCACCGAAAGCTGAGTGGAGATATGTCCGTTCTCACCTCCTCAGGTGAGATATTCACTTTAACAAATAGAAATGGGTGACATTTCCTTTGGTGTCAGTTGACAGCTGGTCAAGTCAGGAGCCCAGCTGTGTGGCCATACATGCCAACAAGAGTGGCCAGGCTGTCTTCCAGAGTCACATTGGAGGCTCTGGGCTACATGGGTCAATGTTGGGGAGCGGTGCCAAGGGTTCCCACAACCTGCCTGCCCTGGCACTTCCAGACATCATAACACACAGCCCTGCCACCTCCCTGCTGTCCATTTCCTGAGCTGGTGTATGGGACTCAAACCCTCAGCCCCTGTGCTGACCTTCAAGAGGATTTCATAGGCCTTTTTGTAAACAGTGCCAGAGGGTTCTTCAAGTGACATGTATGGCTTTACATCGCTGTGATGTGGAGTGCAGCTGGGGCTTTTTGTTTATTTAGGTTATTTCCCCCTTTATAAACAGTGAGGGGTGTCTGCTACAAAATATTCTTCTTGACGGGATAGAGAGGGGATCGAGATGGGAGAGTGGGGGATTCTTCCTTTCTTGCTCTATTCTCCATGGTTCCAGGGTAGCCTTAGGTTTCCAAACCCTTGTTCGAGTACCCATGCTCTTCATGATCTGAAATCCTGAGCGGTCATCCTAGTATCCTAGAAGTGGAAGGGACTCAACATAGACTTAAAACAACCCCAGATCACATGGTGTCAGGAAGGAAGAGGTAGCTCCATTTCCCCATGTACTGAAGTGGGAAAAGAGATGTGATGTCACATTTAGGTATTAGGCACCTTGTCAGAGACCTTTCAGAAACAGACTCTCCCAGTGTCCACTGGGTTTGGGGTTGGGGCTGGGGGAGGGCTGGGGCTGGGGTCATCAGGGCACCCATTCTCAGGACAAGGGGAGGGAAGGGGCAGTCAGATATTGCCAAAGTGAGTCAAGGGGCATCTGGCTTGCCCTCCCTCTGCCTGGACTTCATCCACAGGAGTGCAATAGACTTTCTGGCCCCCAAAGAGATTTTTTTTTTTTTTTTTTTTTTTGCAGGGAAGGAGATGCTTAATTGCGAGCCCAGATCTGTAACTTTGTCCTGGACCTTGCCAGACACCCTGTCGCTTTGGAATGCAGAGATGTAGCCCCAACTTTGCAGAAAAGTCAGACTTGTACTCTTGTTGAAACTCCCCCCGACCCTCCTGAATCTGATGGGATATTCCCTCTTCCCTCATGGCTTTGGGTTGAAACCACAACCTGGTCTTGATGCTTGAATTAAACCTATTTGATCAAGTCCTGGAAGAAAAATCAAAGGCTATTGAGGAAGAATCATGTGCAATGCTTAATGTCCCTTAGTACCTCTCTAAACAAAAAAGACTTATTCTTTGAAGATCGAGTCAGATGGCTCAGTGCCCTGAATGGAGGGGAAAAGGCTGTAAAGAGTTAGGTAAAACTCTGGGATGAGAAAAAATGGTGTCTGCCTGGGGTAGGGAGTGGGGGCTGCATCCTTCCTGGGCAGGGCTTCCAAGGGGTCTCTGACTTATGCAGTGCCCGGCCAGTACATTGTTTCCTCTCTCTGGGTTTCCACTGCCTCCTTTGCAACATGAGAGAAACTGGATGAAGTAACTGAGTCTGGCCTGGACCCCAGAGCTCCCTAGACATGGAAGAATACAGTAATACGGTGTTACCATAATACACTAGTTGAAATCCCAAGGCTGTTCAACATTAAAAACAAACAACTTGTTAGAGGCAAAACTATAAAGATAACTAAAATTTCAAGTTTCTACCCCCCAAAATACATCAATATCCATGGCTCAAACTCTGTCATCTTTTTCCTGATTAGAAGTCTGGACTGGCATTTTGACACAATCATTTGGAACAGGGATGTGGTTTGGTTAAAAGGGAAAATATTTCAAAACATGATACTCAGTAGTCTAAAGGTAGGCAGGTCTTTCCTCAGCAAAAAGTTTGGAAATGATGTTTACAATCTTTCAGAATTCTTAGTGATTGTGCCCCTTCCTCAGCAAGTTTACGGGTGATCTTTGTGGACTCGCCCCTAAAACTGCAGGTTGGACAAGGTTTGGGGTCTGGAACCTGCTAAGCCCATTCATGGGAAGCTTCAAGAGACCTCCTTGACCCCCTGCGCCCCACTCAGGTAGTGATTTCAGTGTGTAATGTGACCATAACGCTCCCTTTTCATCTCCGTTAATTTCCAAATTGGCTTGTTAAATCTATACATTCCAGAAACTCAGTCCAACATTCCAGGGAACCTTTCCATGGACAATCAGAGCAGGAGTTCTTTTCACCAGGATTTGTTTAAGCAGAGGGAATGTAGGGGGCGGGGGGAAAAACAACACTCCAGAACAATTTATCTTTATTTCTGCGAAGGGGACCTCAGATGGTAGCCTCACGGTGACCATGGCCTGTATCTTTCTTTTGCTTCATGAAGTGTCTCAGTCTGGCCTTTGGGCCTGGCCCAAGTTCACTTGCTCACATGTTTGTTGAGCTCCTATTGCAGACTAGACATTGTTAACTCCGCCAGAGAGTCAGCGCCGTAAACCCGGGGTGTTCTTTTTCTTCCCTTTCTGTGGTGTTATTGGGACGCAAACATGTAAGTGTGTTTGAAACTTCATAGGACGGTTGCCAGGGGAGGTGTCAGTCTTGCTGCCAGATGGGTACATAATGTACCACACATGCAAGCAAGGCACTGGGGAATTTTAGCTGGAATTAACAACTGCACAAGAACTGGAAGCAAATAAATAAATAACCCAAATGTTCAAAGGCCATTTATCAGCTCAGTTTATCTTCACTGCTGAACGTTAACTTTTTTCCTGACTTACCTTTTCCATTTCCCTGACCTTCAAAATTCTTCCCACATTCTGGATTAATTGAAGTTACTCTCATGTTTCTTTATGCCTTGGCTTAAAGGAAGGGCCTGCTCTTTTTCTCAGAAGTGCTTTGGTCCCTAAGAGGCAGCTCCAGGCGGTGGGAAAATGCCCTGGCCTGAGAATGAAGAGGAATGGGCTCTGATGCCTTGCTGATCTCTCTGTTCATCACCTGTAACCTGGAGATGGGGCTAGCAGAACATTTGCAAGCCTTGTCCGGATGTCACCTGCCATCTGTCGCTGTATTGAACATGCATATCTTGAATATCCAGTGAATGCATATTGCAGGACATCTATTTGTGAGATGGTCCCTGCTTCCAGAAACCTGTTATGTTAATCTCTCTTTGGGAGACAATCCATCAGATAAATTCATATGTGTGTTTAAGTCAGTCTGTGCTCACTGCCCTGGCACAGACATAGTTGGTCTCCCTGCATCTAATGGCATCCCACATACAATTAATATTTAGTGAATGAATGAATGGATGAATGGATACCAAAATTATAGAGCTTCAGTTCCAACTCAGAGGTAAACCAGGGAGGCTAACTGTGTTTCATGGCGGGGCAGCAGGCCCGCTTGCATGGCATCTTCGTGTTACATGGGAATAGATACCCCTTCCTATGAATGGAGGCAGCCCTGTGCTCAATGCAGGGCTTGTCCTCACCAGGAGCCCTTGGGCTAGAGTCAGAATGCACCATTGTGCAGGGTGGCCCCACTGGGTGGGATGGAATATGGGGAGAAACAGAGAGGTATAGAGCATACATTCTGCAGCTGAATTGCTTGAGTTGGTGTGCTAGCTTCACCACTTTGTACCAGTGCCTCAGTTTCATCATCTATAAAATGGAGGAATCATAGTACCTACTTCAAAGGGTTGCTATGAAGCCTAAATGAATCAATCATATGTAAAGTGTCTAGAGCAGTGCCTGGCACATGGTAAGGACTAATTATTAGCTCTTGTTCATGCTGATATTATTATTAAGGGCAAAGGGAGCAGGTGTCAGGATCTGAGAGACAGAGCAAATCGTAGTTTCTAGACGGGTGAAGGAGTGAGAGGAAGAGGAGCTGCAATAGGAAATAATCTTGTTTGGTGGGCTGCAGTCAATGAGTTGGGTTTCTGAAGCTGAAGCTGTAGTTCTCTGTAGTCTTCAGGTTTTATGTGATGGGTGAGTTTCTATGGTGGTAGAAGCAGGAGATGGTAGGCAAAATTAGGTGGCCAGCAGCTTCCTCCGTGTTCTGGTTCTGAGCAACAAATACCTCTCACCACCTCCCATCCCCATATACTCTTACTGAATGGCAGGGACGTTAGCAAACAGCTTCCAGGAAACTGGCAAGATCAGGCAGGGCAGTCAGGAGCCAACTAGGTAGGCCAGGATACAGAGATTCATCTACATGCCTAGCAGGGAGACTGAGGCAGCATCCTAGGAGGTATAGGCTGCCTAGAGTTCCTTGCAGGTATAACTGAAATCTATGGCAGCCAGACTATCTGTCCCTCTCCTGGGGCTGCTGAGCAGTAGACTCCTGGCCTGGCAGGCTTGGCCCAAGGGCCACATGAGCACAGTCAGCAGTGACCTGCAGCCTGGATGGAAGGGGTCCTGGAGACATATGAGGCTAATGAGTTGGGGTGGGAGGTTTCATAAGGGTCTTAGAGTTGAAATGAGGCCTAGAAGGAGGGTTAGGTCTTGGATGACCAGAGCTGAGACATTCCAGGCAGAGGAAGAAAATCAAGGGGAGATTCAGGTGGGCTTGGGCATGATGAGATCCAGAAATACGAGTAAATTTGTGTGTTAGGAACAAAGTGACTGCTGGTGCTTGTGGGGGAGAAGCCTGAGATCAGACTGAGGAGATAAGGCCAGGATGGGGAGCTTTGAAGACTGAGCTGGTGGTGAAGAGCCATTGGCCATTCTTTGAGCAGACAGTCATGGTCAGAGTTGAACATTAGGATAATGGATGGATGGTGACATGGAGTCTGTACTATTCTCTGTGTCTGTACTATAGACAACTGGATCAGTAACAGAGAGGCGGGATTCAGGGGAGGTGGTGGAAGGGGAAAGGGATTGGGGAAGGAGGTGACTAGAAGCAGCTGGAGCAGGTTTTTAGCGTAATAGTTGTAATTATAGTCTGGAAAACGAAAAGGCTTAGGTGGAGGCAGTAGGAACAGTGAGGAAAGGAGAGATGGGAGAAATGTCATGAAGGAAAAAGCCCTAGGGCTTATTGGCTGATGAGCTACAGAAGACATGTGAATGGGGAATGGGGGCCTGTTTAGGAGGAGAGGCCAGCTGTGGGTAGAAAGGAATTCCATTTCCATTCCACAGGACTCAAGGTGAATGTGAAGGACTCAACTGGACAGGCTGTCAGGCAGTTGGGCCCTAGGGACTACGGTCTGGGCTGGAGATGAAGATGCAGGAGGCCTCTGGGCAGAGCCAAAGCCACAGGCTTGGAGGGATGGAGCACAGAGGGAAAGAGAGGAGACCAATGACAGAAGTTGGGACCATAGCCATCCTTGGGGCCAAGAGCAGGAAGAGGAGATGTAGCAGCCTCAGAAGGCAGGGGTCAAAGTGGCCAGAGATACAGGAAGCAAAAAGAGAGTGCAACTTCCTGCTGTGCCAGCCACTGAGAGCTTCTGCAACTTCGCCCAGGCTGGCACCTCTGCTGAAATCCATTCTTCGCAACATGCAACACACAGGCACACACACAGACACACACACACACAGACATGCACCATAGCTCAACCCCACGACCTTATTCACATGACAGCTCAAATGTTCTCTCTCCTTGAAAACCCTCAGCAGTTCCCAGACCCAAGCACCATTTTAGTTATTCCCTCCTCTGTAAGCCCATGGTTCCTCCCTCTCCATAGCACCTGTCGGACTCTATTGCAGTCACTTGCTTTATTCAGGGTCTCCCCACCAGACTGTGAGCTTTGCAGGTCTGATTTTTCTCCATGGTGCCACAGCCCTGGCTAGTACTTGATACTATAATGACTCCCAAATGGACGTCAGCCCACTGAGGAGAAAGTTTCCAGGGAAAGGGAGGGAAATAGGATAAACGGAGGCCTGGAAAAGCCACTGGGTGTTCAGCTATGGCCTTTGAGACTGAAGTCAGAGTGGAAGGTGGTAGGGGAGGAAGTCCAATTTGGGGAACATACCTCACACTTCCAGCTGCCAGGAATCACTTATCTCTAAGTTATCAGTCACCTCCTTACCACCTCTACCATGATCTGAATCTGTAGTGACCCTCACCGGCCTTTCTTTTTTACTTGCATCTCTTGGGTCTGCAGTCCTTTGAAGCTGTGACTTGAGTGTCTCCCATAACTGGGTGCATAGTAGGCCCTCAAGAAATACTACTTTGAATGAAATGTTATACATTTGTGAAATAAGAACTGTCGAAAGAAGAGAAACAGCTGGCCACTCAGGCAGAAGGGAGCTCACACGGTCTGATTCTCTGAAGTCAGGTGAACAGCTATGAGGGAGGCTCAGCCATTTACTAGAAAGAGCACTGGAGCACTGGAGTGGGAGGCCCTGGGTGGATTCAGCCCCCACTCAGCCACCAACCCCCAAGCTAGGTGAAGGAATAGGAAACTCACATTTCCCAAGTGTCTTCTGAAGCCAGGCATAAAGGTCAGAACTCATTTTATTTCATTAATCCATATAGCAACCTTGGGATACTGGCTTATGTGCTGATACATTATCTTCATTTTATTTAAGAACGTAGGGGGACTTAAAGAGGTGAAGTGACTAGCTCAAGGTCTCAGAGCTGGTAAGTTACAGGTTGCCTGATTGCATGTCTTTTGCATGTCACTGAAACCGATTCTGTCCTAAGTCCAGAGCCACATTAGACATCTGATGCCTGGCCATCCCCACTGCCCCGGAGGCCTCTGTAAGTAGGAGAGGTTTCCTTTTGTCTGAGAAATGGTAGGACTGAGCTTTCAGGAAAGTATAGGTTGGGGAGCTTCCTGTGTCCAGTTGAGTCCTGTGATTTTAAGAGCAAAGGACCATGTGACTTGAATACACAGTATTTAGGGCCAAACTCTGTTGTGGATGCCTGGAAATATTTGACATGATGTCATGAAAAGCTATGAAAGTGTGTCTCTCCAAGCTCCAAGGAAGAAATTAGGCTTTTGCATGTTTGTATCTGTTCCATTTATGCTGTCCTGATTTCTCTCAAAAAGCTGGTTCTTTCTCAAAGTTGCCCCATGTCCCTCTGTGCATCATCTGCACTGGGACAGATGCAGTACCTGCATGCCTGGCGCTCTCGGCCCATTTTTCTGGGCTTGTTGGGTTGGGCAGTCCTCTGTGGCATTTTTCAATTATGCACTGTCAGGAGCTAAGAAAATTAAAACAAAGCAAATGTTCCCCCAAGCAAATGTTCCCCTAATAGTAGCTGGGGATTGCTGAGTTGCCCCATGGACTGAACCAGAACCTGGGGCCGGAGATGCCAGCCAGGCAGAGTCCCTCTTCTGTCACAGCAGAGTGCGGCTGTCTTGAAAGACAGGGCAAGAGGAGACCCACACCTTCCTCATGGGATCTGATAGTCGAGAAGACCCAGAGAGAAAGAGATTGGACCTGCCCTTGGGGAGGCTTCGGTGTCCTCCAGGAGACAGGTCATGTAGGAGAGCAGTTCTGTAAGAGTGGGGATAGTTCATTTTGCTCATTTGGTGTTCAGCAAATACTGAATAAGTCAAGGAGGACCTGGGTCACAGGAGCCCTGGGTGGCCCTTCTCTCTGCACAGTGTATTACGCCCTTGAGGGACACACAGTCTAGTGGGAGAGATAGACAGACACATGTGAGTCCAGGAGGGGGCAACAGGTGCTGAGATGGAGGGGTATGCTTGAGGCCTTCGAGTGTCAGGAAGGGAGTCCTGAAGGAGTAGGAACTGCCATACGAAGAGGAGAAAGGGTGTCTTGGATACAGGGAACAGCAGTCAGCAGATGGGACTGGAGGCCTGAAGCAGCCTGGCATTCTTCTGTTTGTGGCCATTGTGGGCTTGGCTGCCCTCTGCACCCTATCTAAAGGCCACCAGATGTCTGCTCAGGGTCTTAGTGGAGTCCAGCTGTCAGGATGGGCAGCAGAGGCTGTAAGAAGGGCTAGATGAGCAGAGGCAGGAGGGAGCAAGAGAGGATTCCTGGAGGAGATGTACTTGGGGCCTCAATGAAGGAGCACGTTTGGACAGGTAGGAAGAAAAGCAGGATAGGAGCTCAACAGGAGCAAAGAACCAGGGGCCAGTTGGGAACGTGACATGGAGTCTGTAGGTGCCTTGGAGTGTGGCACATGGCATAATGCCTGGCTCCTTTAGGTGAGGCTGTAGCTTACTTCTCCCACCTGCAGTGAGTGCCAGGGAGGAAGCTTTGGGTCAGAAGAAGGCTTCTGCAATAGAAGTGGCTTCTCCCTCCTCAGGGCACTGAGGATGCTGAGCGATGCAGGAGTCAGAACTCCCAGTTCCTATGGGATCAGGCAATGCCTTTGACTGCTTTATGCCTCAGTTTGACCATCTAGAAAAAAAGGACACTGAAGGGAACCTCTGGCATTCTGTGATTATTTCACTTTGTGACATTGAGCGAGGCATGTCACTTTTGGGACTAGTTGCCTAGTATTTAAAGTGGGGAGAAGCATGGGCCACTGCTGTCACCTCACTGAGAGTTTGAGAAGAATGTGCAGATGGTCCCTCCAGACCAAGCCTCTGGACCAAGGTGAGAGGTCAGAGGACACCAGGCTACTAGGGCCTGTGCAGCCTGCTTCCCTGCAGCCAGGCCCCCATCCTCTCTACCTTGGGTATGAGATGGCACAGCCAGCCAGCTGTGCCCCACATCTGGAGGGACTTCCTCAGGCCTCAGCAGCCTAGCCTGGAGCCTGCCCCTCTGCAAACTCACCCACATGCCTGGCAGCAGGAGTGCAGGCGGGCCCACCTGACAAAGGAGCTCCCTGGCCCTGGGAGGATGGCATCCAGTCTGCTCTGGGCTCAGGGTCCTGGCTCCAGTGCTTTGAGCTCACCAAGGTTTATTTATTTATCATTTGTTGGGGTGAAATGGGATAGAATCAAATCCAGTGGGCTGTTTAAGCAGCAGTTGGTGGAAAGAAAGCCATGTCTGTTTCTCCCAAAAGAATCCCCCGCATTGTGGCCCTGGCCCCTTGGTTGGGTTTCAGCAGACAATGCCCTCCTTTCTCCGTGTGCCCAGTGACTCACCCCCGCTTGCCCGCCTGCCTGTCTGCCTCTGGTCCAGTAGGCCTGCTGCTGCCCGCTTGGCTTGGCTGCTGGGGAAGAAAGAAGAGGAGATGCCTGAGGTCTCAGCCCATCAGTCTGGCTTACCATGCCCTGCAGGACTTCTGGGACCACCGTGCCCCTGTGACCTCCAGATCTCTGGGACATTTAGTTCATAAAAGTGCATTGAAGGCCTACTGTGTGCCAGGCCTTGCGTCTACGGAAATGAAACCCTCTTCCCTACTGGAAGCAGGCCCAAGGGTTCAGGTGCCAAAAGAGCCTCAGTGCCCTTCCCACCAGTGCCCCTGTCACCACTGCCAGTGGAGTTTCTGTTGCCTTTCTGCAGATAAAAGATAAAGGAGACATCAAGGGGCTGAGCGACTTGCCAAGTTCACACAGCGAGGTGTTGGTGGCTGAAGATTTGGGGACACATTTTTCCACCAGTCTGGTAGAGGCAGAGATGACTGCACCAGCAGAGGCTGAGGGTGACTGAGGCAGCCTCCGTTGGTGAGCTCAGCATTCCCTATTTGCTTGTCTGCAGCCATCTCTTCTCACTCCCCTTGTGACTTGGCTGAAGCCATTCTTCACATGTGGAATGGGATCCAGAGCCATCCCCTGGCCCCTGTCTCCTTCTCTGCTCTCTCCCTGCCTCTTCAGCTTCATCGTCTCCCTTGGCTTTTCCCATTCTGATCTCATTCTAACTTTGCTGTTTCTTCAGCTCATCAAACTCATTTCTGTCTTGGGCCTTTATATTCTTCCGATGTGTGTGTGTGGCTGCTCCTGGACAGATAAAGGGTCCATTAGATTTGCATGATTTCCTGCTGCCCATGCTCCTGAACGCCTTACCTCTCTCTCCTTTCTTTACACCATTTGTCACTTCCTGAAATCTTGGCACTTATTTGCCTACTTCTTGTATTTTTGTCTCTCCCACTGGAATGCAGTCTCCATGGCTGGCACATCCTAGGAGCTTGGTAAATGTGTTTATTTTTTAAATGAATGAAATCTGAAATGTTGTGTCTTGATTTTCAGAGACTTTTTCTCAGAAAAAATATAGTTTTCTCTAGAAAGTTTCTGAGGCCTGGGGGGACACAGATCCGAGGAACCATGCCCTAGAAAGTACAATCATAGGCTGGGCACAGTGGCTCACGCCTGTAATCCCAGCACTTTGGGAGGCTGAGGTGGGTGGGTCATTTGAGGTGAGGAGTTCGTGACCAGCCTGGCCAACATAGTGAAACCCTGTCTGTACTAAAAATACAAATACTAGCCAGCCATGATGGCATGCACCTGTAATCCCAGCTACCTGGGAGGCTGAGACAAGAGAATCGCTTGAACCCAGGAGGCAGAGGTTGCAGTGAGTCAAGATCGCACCACTGCACTCCAGTCTGGGTGACGGAGCAGGACTCTGTCTCAAAAAAAAAGAAAAGAAAAAAAAAGAAATTACATTCATAGCGTGAACTGATTGGGAGAGGCCAATAGAGCTGGGCAGGGAAGTGACCAGGCTTCACAGGCTTCAGAGTCAAACAGAACTTTGAGACCTTGGACAGTGCTCTCTGGGCCTTGGTTTCCTCATCTGTAAAATGAGAATAATAATAATCATACCACCCTCAAAAATTGCTTTAATATTTTAAAAGTACTTAGAGTAGTGTCTGGCCCACAGCATGCATCATAGTAGCATTAATTGCAGTTACTCTTACTATGTATTAGCAACTTTACTATTATTAGTAATAGTAATAAAGTTATTGTTTCAACTCAGCTCTGACATTTACAACCCATGTGCCCTTATGTTAGTCACATAACCCCCTTGAACCTTGGCTTTCTTACTTCTAAAATATGGTTAATGTCAGTGTATTAGTCTTATAGATTTGTCATGAGGATTTAATTTTAAAAAAACTTAGCAAAGTCATGAGAGCTGGAAATGTAGGGACAGAAAGATGGAGACTAAAAGTGAGAGAGGGGTGATGAGGAGGCTTGGTGGGAGGGGGGGTGGGGCCCACAGAGAAGAGATGATTCAGATGCAGAGAAGTGGCAAGTGTAAATAACTAAGTGGAAGGGAAACCTCTTGAAATTTTGAAGGAGGAATAGAGAGATTATTTGTCACTTGGGATGGTCTTAGAAGCTTATGGAGGGGTAAGAAGTTTGTATTCTTCTCAGTAAACCAAGTGCAAAGAAAAGAATTTGGGGTGAGGTCTTGAAGCTGCATTTCCTCTCCCTCACTCTCTTGAAAATGAAAATATGGTCTGATTTTTTAAATCCAAGGGTTGGAAAGAGATAGGGAGGTCTAGACATTCGAGGTTTAAATCTGAAGGCTGTACTCGACCCTCAACTCCTGTCTCCTGTCTCCTGTTTCCAGGGGCAAAAAGTTAACAGCTTGAGATAGGCATGTTTACCACCAGGTGCTCTAAGCACAGCGGGTTGGCTGGGGTGACAGTTCCGGCCTGATTGGGAAGTTTAATGTTTGACTAGACCCCTTTTACCCTTTGCAAAGCCATTTTGCTTATTGGCCGTTAGCTGGTCTGTCTGCTCCCCCTAAAGGACATCCCTGGCAAGCCATCACTCAGGATATGCCCTCAGGATAACAGCACCTTTGCCCACATGCCCACGTCTCTCTATCCCCACTGTCCCAGAGCCTATTAGCACTATTTCATAGTCTTTGACTCCAAGTTTTTACAGCCTGTGTCATCAGAATTTCAGATCTTTTGACCTCAAAATTCCAAAGCCCATGGCCCCCCAAATTCCAGAATTTTTGTTGCCACAGATTTAAGAGTCCATGTCACCAAAAGTCCCAGAGCCTTTTGGGGTACTTATCTGGCTTCATTCAGATTCATGACACCTGAGCGGCTCTGTTGCTTGACTTTCTGTCTATGGAGTACTGGACTAGGAATTAGGTCTATGCCTGGAGCTTCTGGTAGGTTATGTATAGTCACCAGCAAGGGCTTTACCCTCTGGGCCTCGGTTTCCTCACCTAAAAAGTGCGGGTAATCACCCTGTGAGCTGCAGGAGATAATGTGTTGGAAGGCAAGTGCTCTGCAGATATGAGCTACTCCTGTGTTAGTGGATGTCAGCTCTGCTCAGGATCAGCGTCATGACACTGGGAAATCCAGCTGCATGACCTCCCTGTTTTGGCTTTTATTCACTCTGTGGGCTGTGTCCATCCTTTGCTGTTTACCAAGGTTTTTAACTCAGTTGATGCCCCAACTCTTCCAACCGTGTCTTCTGGTCTTGCTGCTTGCCTTCTTTCCTGTACACTTTCTAGGAGTGCCCAAGTCATAATTAATCCCTCCCTTGCCTTCAACCTCTCTGTTTATGCCTCAGTTGTGGCACTCTACAAAGCTGCTTTGTATGAGTTATATATTATATGTGTTAATGATGCCATTATGCGGATTACTTCCTGCCCCATCACTCCTGGGTGTTTGGTGTCTAACAGTATTGACCAACCTTGGGCAAGGCCCTTGGCCTTTCTGTATCTTAATTTCCTTGCTGTTAATGTGGGGGAAAGTAGCACAAATCTCATAAAGTTGCAGTGATTACCAGTGACAAGAAATAAAATATTTAAAATAGCTGGCACTTAGTAGGTGTTCATAAGCATTAGTAGAGATGACAAAATAAGGTGGGAAGAACATAAGCTTTGAACCAGGCTTCAAACCACAACTCTTGCCTTTGAGAGTAATGTGACTTTAGACAGGCTACTTAGCTCTTCTAAGCCTAAACTTTCTCATCCTTAAAATCCTTAAAGCTGGCATAACAGGGTTGCAACAAAGGTTTGGTGTTCACATGAGTAAAATGCGTGGAAAAAACCGGTAGCTCAATAAAGGGTAGGTACCTGTTATTATTATTTCTCTTTACCTCCATATGGAAAAAAAAAAACCTAGTTTTATTTGTCTTTTTTCATCACCTTGAGCTACTGTGTATAGCACAATTTAGTCTCTGAAGTAAACTGAATAAGCAAAACTGGTAACACAGATGGAAAAGACTACAAAGAATAGCAAAAGGACAAAATTTTGAGAGAGTAGAGGAGGGAACACTTCCCAACTCACTTCCCAACTTTATAAGGCCAGAACTATCCTGATACCAAAACAAGAACAAGAAATTATAAGAGAACTATAGACCAAAACCCCTTGTGTCATTAAATTGATGCAAAAACTCTCAACAAAATTATTAGTCATTCAAATCCAGCAAAATGTAAAAAGGATAATATGTTATGACCCAGGAATTATCCTGGGAATACAAGGCTGGTTTAGTGTTCAAAAATCAATCAATGTAATTTCCTAAATCAATAGACTAAAGAAGAAAAACCCATATGATCATCTCGTTAGATGCAGAAAAGCTCTTTGACAAAATTCAATATTGCTCATGATAAAAACTCTCAGTAAAGAAGGACTGAAAGAGAACTTTGTTTATCTGATAAAAAACATTTACAAAAAACCTACAAGCAATATCATATATAATGGTGAAAATAAAATACTTTCCCCTAAGGTCAGAGACAAAGCAAATTACATATCTGATAACGAACTTGTCTTTAGAATATATAAAGAATGCTCAAAAGTAAATGATAAGAAAATAAATACAATTTTTAAATGAGCAAAAGATTTGAACATTTCTCAAAAGAAGATGCATAAATGGCAAATAAGTACCATAATAAAAGATGCTTAACATTTTTAGTCGTTAGAAAAATGCAAATTAAAAGTACAGTGGAGTACTACAGCACACTTATTCCAGTGGCTACAGTTAAAACTGATAATAGCAAGTGTTGATGAGATGAAGGAGCTATTACAAATCTTGTACATTGTGGCTGGGAATGCAAAATGGTACAACCACTCTGGAAACCAGTTTTGCAGTTTTTATAACATTAAACATACATTTACCACATCCAGAAATCCCACACGCAGGTATTTAGCCAACTGAAATCAAAGCCTCTATTCACACAGAAATGTTTATAGTGGCTTTCTTTGTAACTACCCCAAATTTAAACAACCCAAATATCCCTAAACTGGGGAGACGATACAACACGCTGTGGTGTATCCAAATAATGAAATACTGCTCAGCAATAAAAGGAAAAAATATACTGATACAGGCCCAACATTGATGAATCTCAGATGCATGATGCTGAATGAAAAGAAGTCAGGCTCAAAAATGATTCATTTATATGACATTCTGGAAAAGGAAAAACTATAGAGACATTCTGGAAAAAAAAAAAAACATCAGTGATTGTCAGGGGCTGGGGAGGAGGGAGAGTTTACTACAGAGGGACACGAATTCTTTGGAGTGTTGGAACTGTTTTATATCTCAGGTTCGGTGGTTACATGACTGTACGTGTTCATCAAAACTCACAGAACAATACACCAAAAAAGGTGCATTTATTGTATGTAAATTATTTTTTAATAATGAAAACCATGAAAGCTCTGAGAGCAGGTTACTAAAGCTTCAAGGTCTGTAACACAGGCAGAAAGCATGCAAATGTTTGTTGGACCTGGTAAAATCCTTCCTGAAGCCTCTCTCCCTCAGACTAATTTCAGAGCTATGGCTATATCCATGTTCAATCCAAGATGTACCCGGGGGCTCATCGTCTCCCTGGAATATGGCAACATTGCTTCCCTGCCTCCCTGCCTTTTCACCTATCTCCAAGTGCTGCTACAGAGATCTAAAACAGAAATGCATACATGACTCCTTCCTTCAGAGCTCCCCATTGCCTGAGCTGTGAGTCTGAACCAGTCTCATGGTATACACAGCCCTTGGAGATCTGTTCCCCACCCACCCCCAACTTCCCCAGCCCTTCCTAAGCTCCAGAATCACTGAACTACTTGTCCTGCTGCACATGTCAGACTTGTCCCCACATCAGTGCCTTTGAGGGTTCATTTTCTATTCCAAGAATTCTAGCCCCCTTTTTTCTATCTAATGAGTGTTTCTTCTCAACCTTCATATCTACTCTGAGATGTTCCCTCCTGGGAACTTTGCCCAGGACAGAGCTAGCTATTTCCTCTTTGGTGTTCTGGAATCAGCCTACTTATCACATCTACTGTGGTAGCCATGTCCGTGAGGTGCTCACATCTGCCTTCGGGAAGAGTCTGCTGCCAGGGAATACAGAGAAATGGCAGACTTCCAGCTAACAGTCAAGCCTGACCATTTCTGCCCAAACTCCTGTATGGACAATTTTGGCACTGGAGCTTCTTGTTGGGCAGGCTGAGACATGTGTAGAGGGGCTTCAGTCTGCAGCACTTCCTACCTGGTCCTTCTTCCTTCCTCCACCTGCTCTTTTCACCATGTCTGGCCTGCACTACAGTCAACTTTTTGCTTGCCTACTTGTGCTTCTTCTGTCCTTTGCCTTTCACAAACATTACTCCCAGTGAATTGCTTGCATCTCTGACTCTGACTTGGCTTCTGTTCCCTGAGACACTTCCCAGTGGTTATTTCTTTTCTTTACTTTATTCTCCACTGGTTCTGAATTCATACATTTATTTATTCATTCAACAAATATTTCTTGAGAACCACCATCCAGAGTTCCCACCATTCACAGCTCAGTGCTACGATTGCTCTCTTTTCATAGGACCTAGCTGGATCCAACTCTTCTACCATTCCCCCTACCCCCTCTCTCCACACCCCTGAGATTTCATGTCCTGTGGCCCCTCCATTCCTGGGCTCATGCACTCCCATGTCCTGCAGCATCATCCTTTATTCCCCGGGTAGCTTCCTCCTTTAAGGCTTTGCCAAGCCTCAGGTCTGGGAAGCCTCCCTCGATGGCCCCTGGCCCTGGTTATTGCTCATGACAGTACATAGCATATATTAGGTTGCAGAAATGATTAGTTGAGTGTCTGGCTGAATCTCATATGACTATTGTCAGCATTGATTAGAAGACATAATGTGTGTAAAGCAACAAGCATGGGGCTTGGCAGGCAGTAGGTGTGTGGTAAATGCTCATGGTTGAGTTCCAGTAAATTCTGTTTGATGGCATATCTCATAAATTGTAGCTGATGTTTCTTTCCATTGTGTTCTGTGTGTGTATGTGTATTTTCTGGATGCATCTCACGTATAGTTGGAAAAGAGAGAGACAGTGAAATTTTCTACATTGTGTTTTTGTTTTGCTTTTTTGAGACAGAGATTGCAAATGTGCATGCCTCTTGTGGTGCCAGCACACCAGGCTGGAGTCAAGAGAATAAGTTCTAGCATGAATGGGGGTGTCTCTTCCAGTAGCTGAATATATGACCCTGTCCTTCTATGGACCTCAGTTTCCCCATCTGTAATGAAGAATTGGACTCTGATTTCTGTGATCTTTGTAGAACTAAGGTCTTGCATTAGGGTGTAGAACCAATGAAATGAACTTGCGTTTGTTTTTTGAGATTATTTGTGCTTTTTTCAACCTCCTTTCTCCATGAAGGCTGAAAGTGCACAATACTGACTTGTAGTAATGGGAAGTAGAAGCTCAATAATCACTTTATAACTTGATATTAATTACATTTTACAGTTTACCTGTGGGGGAACTTTGGCATCTTTCACACACATGTGAAATTTCGTGCCCAAAGTGGGAGGACCCTAACATGGATTAAACACTAGTCATGTGCCATGTCCTTGAGTGGGGATTGTGTGTGTGTGTCCTCGTTGAATCTTCAGAACCCAGTTCTGGAGTAACCAGTGTTACCCCGTTTTTTAAAATTGGGCAACCAAGGCCCAGAGAGAGGAAGAAACTCTTCTAAAGGCTCAGAATAATCAAATGATTAGACTTTGAACCCACAGTTCCTTGACTTCAAAGCCTGTGCTCTTCTTTTGGAGTCAAATACCTTTGGATTTAGTCTTCCAAAAAAGAAAAGAAAAATCCAATAACAACTCTAAAATACTTAGAAATGACGCATCAGTGAATGCTTGGGTATAGCAAGTAAGAAGCATGAGCTCTCACATTGCCAGCCTCTTTCAAATCCCAGCTCGGGCCCCTACCAGTCTTCCTGTGTAGAGCAAGTTCCTTAGCCTCCTCTACTTCCATTACTTCAACTGTAAAATAAGTGTAATAATAGTATCTGCCTCCTAGGTTGTTATAAGCATCAAATAAATTAATATGCATGAAGAGTTTAAGGTAATGCCTGCCTGCAACCTGGTAAATATGCAAAAATTATTATCATTAAAATTATTGTTCTTGCTCTGGTCGTCATTATTTTGATCCAAGCCTGGGATCTGGGAGATTTCTTCTGATCAGGAGGGCAGTAGGTGGGTGGTGAGGGATGTCCTGAGAGTGTCATCATAGCAGCAGCCACAGCTCCTTTGAGTCTTGCAGAGGAACAGCAGAGCACCTGAACTCTACTTGGTCTGGAGTAGTGCTTGCTGGTTGCTGGAGCAGGACACTGTAAATGTATAAACACCACCGCTATGGAGCCAATGCCTGCCCCAATTGGCCCCTTCACCCTATCCCAACCGCTCACAGCTCTGGCCCTGCTCTGCTCTTAAATGCTTAAGTGCTCTGGGCTGATGAGCCAAGGAACTACCATGCTTATTTTCCAAAGAGGGCAGGAGGCTTTTGCTCACCCGTAGGTGGAGAACGTGACATCCTAAATGGGGTACTGGGGACTCTTGGTGTCCCTGGTGAACCAGGGAGTCTGAGAACAAATGAAGGAAGAGGAAGGCAGAACCTAATTCAGAGAGACTGTAATGCAGTCAGATTTACTCCCAGTACCAGGTGTGAGTAAATCTGATTGCATCACCCTCCTCTTCCAATAGTGTTTAGTCATTCATTAGACAAACATTTACTGAACTCCTGTGTTGCACCATTCAAAGCTAAGCTAGTAAGTATTAATTTGACAATGGTATTCCATTGACTAACATTTATTGGACACTTAGCCCAGGCATTGTTCCAAGAACTTCACAAGTGTTAATTCATTGAATCCTCACACTAAAACCTGGTGGCTAAATTCCATGATTATTCCTTTTTTGCAGATGAGGAAACCAAAGCACAGAGAGCATAGCTCATCAGTACCTTCTCACACCTCCTCTCCTTTCATCCTTGTAACCGACAGCCTGGAGAGGTAGGCAAGGGGGATTACTAGCCTGGTTTATACCTGGAGAACTGAAACTGTGAAATGACTTAGCCAGGTTCACATAGCTAGGCAGTGTCCAGGTAAATTGGAAGTCAGGTTTCCCAGTTCTCAATGTAGTTCACTTTTTCTTGAACCAGGTGCATTTGTGTATATAAGTGAACACACATCTATGTGTTTTTGTGTGCAAGTATGTGTATATGTGTGTACATATATGTCTGCGAGTGTGTGCATATAATTGTGTTTGTGTGTATGTTCATGTGTACACAATGTGTGCATGGGTGTGTGTACGTGCACATGTGTGCTTATCAGGATGGGGTCTGGTGGCAGGGGAGGGTAATGAGACACAGTGTGGCTAGCGGAAGCTTGGGGACTTCTACTCTGAAGAACTTGGTGTTCATCTTGGCTCTACCACTGAGGTTCTGGGACCTTCAATAGGTCCCCTCTCCTCTCCTTGGTCTGAGTTAGGATGAGGAGTCGCCAGGGTGAGAGTCTCAGAGGTGCTGCTCTTCTCTGGCAACCTCTGGCCACGGAGAGAAGGGAGGAGGGGTAAGTCTGGGAAGGTTGCACGGAAGAAGCACAAGATGTTTTGGGACAGAGACAGCCAGTCAGTCGGGAGTGGGTAAGTGTGGGTGGAAAGTGTCATTCATATGGCCCTACTGCTCTTCTGGGCTGGAGTCCAGGAATCGCTGTGGTAAGAACTGCATTTCTAAAGTGGGTCTTAATGTTTTTCACTGCTGGAAAATACGCCATTATGGGCATTTTCCCCTTCGGATTCCTGGACTGCCATGCCCTTGAGATTCCCCCACCCTGCTGCCTTTATTTCTCTCTGGCTGAAGCTTATTTTTATTCCTGCATCCTACCTCTGTCCCTGGGTTTTATTGGACTTTAGGAGATAACTCAGGTCGAGGCTGGATGGCAAGATCCTGTCTAGCAAGCCCGCCTGGCAGATGGGGACAGAGCACTGCAGTGGGGCTTAGGAAGCCTGTGGGGTCCTGGCCCTGTGGCCACTGATCTTCAGTTCATGGGAGGGAACGTGTGGTCACATCTGCCACATCCAGAGCTCTCCAGGAAGCAGTAGTGACACAGCAGGCAGGCATGTGATGTGACTTCTGCACCAGCTCCAGGTTGATTCTTCCTAGAGCATGTGGACTTGAGCCGTTCCTCTGTCTCTGTGCCTCAGTTTTCTCAAGTATGAGATAATAATAGTCCCTGTCCATAGTACACCCCAGCAAATTCCATCATTGCCGTCGTCGGACCCAGTGACTTGTTTTTGAGATGCTCACAGTCTAATGGTGGAGATAGGTAACTACTCAGCTACTTGTGAAGCAAGGAGAGTGATCCTGCTGCATAAGAATTCTACGGGGTGCTGGAAGCATTATCCATTCTACCTGGAAGCCAGGGGAGGTTCACCAAGGCTGCATCTTGAAGAGTCAGAGTTTACAGATAGGACAGAGAAGGGGTCTAAGGGCACTGTAAACAGAGGAGCAGATGGTGTAAGCAGAGTCCCTGTGGGAAACCACATGGTGATCAGGGCCAGGGAGAAGCTTGATAAAGGGTGCATCAGGGATGGTGGGGGACAGAAGACTGGGAAATTAGGTTGGGGCCAGACTGCGAAGGGCCTTCCATGACAGTATTTCCTGGGGCATTGGGAGCTCAGCAAGGTTTGCTTAGGTCTCAGAGGGATCAGTCTGGGTTCAGTGTGGGAGGCAGGTGGACTAGAAAGGAGAGGCCAGAGGCAGGAAGGCCAGTAAGGAGGCTATGGAATAGTCCAGAAGTTACCAGAGGCCTGAGCTAGATGGAGCCTGGTTCCTAGGAAGCTCTGAGTTGATGTTTGAATGAAGGACTTGGAAAGGAGGACTCCTTGTGTGACCTTGAGTAAGTCTCTTGTCCTCTGGAGGCTTCAGTTTTCCTGTCTGTAACTGACACTGAAATAGTCTTGCGGTTAATATCAGGGTTAGACTCCCAGCCCAGCTTCTCATGAGCGGGGTGAATTAGGACAAGTAACTACACTTCTCCAAGCTCCTGTAATTTTTTCTCTGCAGGGGATTACAGTGCCCCTGTCTCATAGGGCTGTTGAGGGGACTAAAAGAGAACTCAGGCAGAAGAGAGAACATGGCACTTGGCAAATGACAATCCTGTGGAACTGTAGGCTCTCATCAGCGTTCTTCACTGCTTCCTTGTTTTATTCTTAGTGTTACTACTACTATCATTTAAAATCTTCTTACCATTTTATGATAAAATTTAAAAGTAGAACTTCTCTGAGTTAAATCACAACATCTGTCCTGGTATCCCGGTCTGTGTGCACCAGCCTGCTCATTGAATGTCTTCTCTTCATTGTCATGTTGGCTTTTATTAGATTTTGACCTCAAAAACTTTCAAAACTCTCTGCCTGTGCTTTCAATCCCATCTTCTGCCTGCATACCCGATCAAAAGTGGAACTTGTTAATTAATGATAATTACAGAATCCTTGGGCGGTGGGGTGGGGGGGCATTAGGAATTCAAGGCTCTTCACCATGTGATCTCCGTGATCCTCATTCTCTTCCTCAGCACCATTACCCCAGGCACCTAACGCTGGAAAGCTCTTTCCTGCATGCCACTCATCTTTCCCTAAGCTGTTTATTCCTCCTAATTCACACCCTGTGTCTGTCTGTCCCTCTCTGTCTCTGTCTCTGTTTCTCTGTCTCATGCACACACTCTTATTTTTCTGTCTGTGGGATTCGGAACCCATTAAAGTCAACCTTTTATCCTCCTCCTGCCAAGAAACTATCTGAAATCCCTGCCTCCAGAAGAAATGAGTCCTCTAGTGCTCAGCCAGGATCTTCTCTCTGGTGGAGAGAAGCACTGTCTTCACCCCACAGGTCTCAAATGTTGTGTACTTCCTGCTGGAGTTGAACTGAATCCAGTCCAACACCATCATTTTAGACAGGGACACATGATTCCGGTGAAAGGAAAGTGGGAGATCCCTCTTCTCCATTTCCCAATCTCAATCCCAAAGAGAAGAATTTCTCTGGGATCCCTCCAGCTGTTAGTAAGCTAAAGTCATGGAATATGCACTATTCTCAAAGCAGAGGAGAGAAATGCATTTTCCCAGTGTCTGGTGCTTCCAAAAATAAGATAGATTGGAGCAGATGCCTTCTGCCACTGCTCCCTACCTCCCCATCCACCACTATGTTTAGTCCAGGATTTGAGATAGAAGGGACCATAGTTTTCAGAAAAACAGATGGACAGATGAAAAGGTTTGTAGGTGGCCACACTCCAGAGACAGATAGAGCTGGGACTGAAATAACCAGTGGCGGTTTGACTCTTTAATCCTGAGTTTACTCTTGCTTGGCCTCTCTGCTCTCCTCTCCTTCACCTTCTGTGTCCTCTCTGTGCCTGCAGCCTTGAACCCTGCTCAACTATATAACACTGAAAAGAGAGAAGGGTCCTGCTAATGGACTGTACATCCCTTTCTGTTTTCTAGTCTCTTCCAGGCCTGAGTTCCCTTTGGCCTCATCTAATTTCCCTCAGGCCTTTTTCTGTGGGCCTGTGCCGGAAGTTTGGTGGCTACAATATGTAATTTAGGCCCTATTTGCGGCTGGCAAAATATATCATGAGTAGTAGAACTGGAGAATGATAATATTGTTGGAGACCACTGTGGGATTGAGGTGGGGAACTAGGAGTTTTTCTCGTTTCCTCTTGGAACAAGGAAGTCATGACAGATTGTGCACTGACCCTGCTTCAACCCTTCACTGAGTCATGGAGCATTTGATTCCTCTCCCTGAGTATTGGGGTTGAAATGTTCCCCTCTGTCCTTGGCTGCAGGTGGTGTGAGCTGAAGGACAGTTTGCATCCATAGGGCAGGAGGCAGAATGATTAGCCTTAAGAGACAGTACCTTCATCTAAACATTGGGTGGCCCCATCTCCATGAACCTTACTCCTTTATCAAGGATCTTGGGTCTCCTACCTGTGACAAGAAGCTTGTTGTTTATTTTTTTCCTAAAAATTCTGTGAATATTAGAAAAGTAAAAGTTTTGGGGCCTGCCTCTGACTTTCCAAAAGTTTTCCTGAACAAACCTCTTCCATTTTCTGGGCCTCAGTTTTCTCATTTGTAATGATGATGATGGTGATGATGGCAATGATAGTGTTGATGATGGTGATGATAATGATGGTGGTGGTGATGATGGTAATGATAGTAGTGATGATGATGGTGATGATCATGATGATAGTAGTGATGATGGTGATGATTATGATGGTGATCATGGTGATGATGATGACCATGATGGTGGTGGTGATGATGATGACAGTGATGATCACGAAGGTGGTGGTGATAATGATGGTGATGTTCGTGGTGATGATGGTGATCATGATGGTGGTGGTAGTGATGGTGATGATCATGATGGTGGTGATGGTGATGATCATGATGGTGGTGGTGGTGATGGTGATGATCGTGATGGTGGTGGTGATGATGATGGTGATGATGATGGTGATGATCATGATGGTGGTGGTGATGGTGATGATCATGATGGTGGTGGTGATGGTGATGATGGTGGTGGTGGTGATGGTGATGATCATGATGGTGGTGGTGATGGTGATGATGGTGGTGGTGGTGATGGTGATGATCGTGATGGTGGTGGTGATGATGATGGTGGTGGTGATGGTGATGATCATGATGGTGGTGGTGATGATCATGATGGTGGTGGTGGTGATGGCGATGATCATGATGGTGGTGGTGGTGATGGCGATGATCATGATGGTGGTGGTGGTGATGGCGATGATCATGATGGTGGTGGTGGTGATGGTGATGATCATGATGGTGGTGATGGTGATGATGGTGGTGGTGATGGTGATGATCATGATGGTGGTGGTAGTGATGGTGATGATGGTGGTAGTGATGGTGATGGTGATGGTGGTGGTGGTGGTGGTGGTGGTGATGATGATGATCCTCATTTATTGATCAATGTGTTATAAATGGTTTCCACATACTTATTCCATAGAACATTCCAATATGGCAGGTATTGTTATCATACTTATTCTACAGATGGGAAAACTGAAGCATTGCATGATTAACTTGGCCAAGATCACGCAACTCATAAGCGGAGAATACCTTTGACAACAAGGAGAGTGCAATAGATTTTTTAAGCTTCCTCCAAAATCCAAAATATAATGTCAAACTAATTTTTAAAATTTATTATCCTTTTTATGCCTTATCCTTTGTCTGTATGGCACCCCTCTGTAACTGAAGTTACGCTTTCCTAGAAGTTCTATCCCTTCCTTAAGACTCAGCTCTTCCACAAGCCTCCCCTGACATCTCTAGGCTTGGTAGAGCTCCTCATGGTCTGTCTGCCCTTTGCCCTCATACCTGCTCACCTTTCCTGTTGTTTTTCTGCTCCAGCACACTGTGAGCTTCTAGTTGGGAGTGGGGCAAGATTTTACCCATCTCTTTCCATCTGCCCTAATGTAGGGCTACTCTTAGGGTGGTCTGTTATTTCATCCACACTCATTGTGAGTCTATAAATGACGAAGAAGCCAATTCATGACCTCAGCCCCAAGCAAACCAATCTTTTCTCTTTGATCATTGGTCCACCAGCACATCACACCCTCTGCATTCAGCTGAGTCCATTGCTAAGAATGGCTTTCTTGCCTGACCTCATCTGAGAGAGAGGAGAGACCTCATAGTTCCTGAGGCCCTCCTGTGTGCCAGGTGCCGTTCTGGGTGCTTTCCCATATGTTCTTCTGTTTACTACTCTTAACAGCCCTGCAAGGCAGCAGCTCTTAGCTCTATTTTTACATTTGAGTCTCAGGGAAGGGAAACAGTTTGTCCAAGATTGCACAACTAATGAGCAGAACAACTGGAATTGAGCATGGGTCTGGCTGCCTCTAAAGTTGATGCTCTTTTTTTCCTGTCTTTATTTCCTGAATCCTAAATTACAAGAGAGTGGGATCTTTGAGATGCCTCTTCTGGGCATGAAATACCATATAAGAGATACAGTTTAGATATCAATATATTGGGGTTTCTAGGTCATTCTGGTGACATAGGAACTGGTGAGTTATAGAATTTAAAATGAGGACTAACCTAGAAAATTCAGGACTTTCAGTCCCAGTTGAGATATAGCATTTTTTCCTGCAGTCCTATCTTACTTGCTCATTCAAGCCTTTGCCCACTGCTTTTTTGAGTCCACTTAAATATCTTGCAGTAGGGCAGTAATAAGTGACTGCCCTAATTTTATTACCTACTTAGTGCACTAGGACTTCCTTTATGTGAAATTTGCTCAGTGGTCATTTCCTGAGCACCCTTCTTATTGAGATCAAATATGTCCCCATAAGCTCTATTTTAATGAAGCAGGAGACAAAACAGCCTGTTGCAATACAGTGACGACAGGTGTGAACACACATGGTATAAGTCTTAAATTTTGAGTTGGAATCTTCTGAATTTAAGTCCAGCTCCATTATTTGTCAGTTGTTTTACCTTAAGCAACTCCCTTAACCTCTCTGAGCTTTTGTTCCCTAGTCTGTCAAATGTGGATAAGGTAGTGCCTTTCTCCCAGGGATGAGGTGAAAAATAGATAAGGTACATGGTGCCTTGCAAAGAGGAGACCCTCAATAAATAGTAGGTGTAATTATGATTATGGTGTGCCATGCTAGAAGAGATTTACAGGGAGCAGAGATTACTTGCCTACCTGCAGGTGGGTAGCTGCGGGTGTCAGAGCAGGCTTCTTGTGGGACACCAAAGCTGCCTCCTGCGGCATGAGTAGGAATTTTCCAGGTGGATAAAGAGAGGGCATTAGCAGAGTTGGACAATGTTTTTCAGAAGTCCCTTTCACTGTGACTGTATCACCCGCTGCTTCCAACTCGGACTCTGCCTTGCATTTTGAGAGGAAGGGAGCAGGCTTTTTTGAGTGCCACCTTGAAGGTTCTCCAGGACCCAGGAGATGCCCTGTTGGGGCTCTAATGGGAATTCCAGGTCAGATGCCTCCTCTTACATTCCCACTCTGAACCCTGTGTCTGGCCTTGGATCTTCCTCCCTTGTAAATGTGGCCGATGACGAAACAGAGACATCAGTCCCGTTTGTGGCTCCATCAGCTTTGGAAGCAGATCATGGGAATTTTCAGAGTCTGGGCCCCCAGCCAGAAGGCATTTATAATCAGACACGGAGCAATCATTAGAGCAGAAACAATAAATTACAACAGCACCAAGAGAACTCCCCAAAGCTGCTCACGCGAGGGGAGATCCAAGGAGCAGAATGCTAGCAGGCTGTGGGCCCCGCCTGCCGCTCCCGCTGGCAGGCAAGGCCTCCTGCCTCACCACACTCAGCCTCTGCCCCCAGACGTCTGCGAGTGATACAGCAGCACTGCCAGAAGAATGCGCCTTGCCAGCTAGGACAGGGCTGTGGGCCTGACCTCTGTGCCTGCGGGGACTGTGGGAGGGGTCGTGGGAATGGGGAGAACTCCTTCACAAAGCACCTCCAGGGCCAGGCCCTGCATAGGTGTGGGGTCAGCCTAGTGTGGTGGGATGAACCAGAGACTGGGGAATCAGGGACCTGCTGTGCAGTCTCCAAGCTGAGGGCTCACAGCAAGTCACTGCCTTTCTTTGAGGTTCAACTTTCTTGTCTAAAATGGGAAAATAGTGCTTGCCATCTCACATAATTATTGTGAAGATTAGCATATTAAAGAGTGTCAAAAGCCTAGCACATACTAAGTGTTTAATAACATCAGCTTTTCCCCAACCCCTTCTTTCTGCCCTCTAACTTGTGTTGTCCAATATAATGATCCTCAGCCATCTGTGACTACTTAAACCTAAACTAAATTAAATTAAAAATTCAGTTTCTTAGTTACACCAGCACACATCAAGGGCTCAATAACCAGACACTTGTGTTGAGTGATCACTGTATTGGAAAGCACAGACACAGAACGTTTCTGTTGTTGCATAAAGTTCTATTGGACAGTGCTATCTATCCCTCTGATTGATTTGCTATCTGGGAAAAGTTTGGTCCGGCAGATACTCACTGGGTCAAGCCCTGGAGTTACAAAGATGATTGGAGCTCTGTTCTGTCTCTCCAGGGGCACACAGTGTACCAACAGAGCAGTATGTGCAAGAGGCTAGCCCCAGTGGAAGGGTACCTACACAGGACTAGAGAGAGTCAGAGAAGGTTCTCCGGAAGGGAATGTCTCAGCTGCTATTTATATACATCAAAGTGGAGAATGACATTCTAGGTAACACAGCAGAGAGGAGAGCATTTCCAAAGATATAAAGCTGAGTAACAGCAGTGTGTTTGTTTCATAGTCTCATATGTGAGACTATCAGGAACTCATTGCTGCCAAAGCACAAAGTGAAGTTAAAGAATGACAGGAGAGGCCGGGCGCGGTGGCTCACACCTGTAATCCCAACACTTTGGGAGGCTGAGGTGGGCGGATCACAAGGTCAGGAGATGGAGATCATCCTGGCTAATAAGGTGAAACCCCGTCTCTACTAGAAAAAAAAAAAAAAAATTACCCGAGCGTGGTGGCAGGTGCCTGTAGTCCCAGCTACTCGGGAGGCTGAGGCAGGAGAATGGCATTAACCCAGGAGGCGGAGCTCGCAGTGAGCCAACGTTACGCCACGGTACTGCAGCCTGGGCGACAGAGCAAGACTCCATCTTAAAGAAAAAAAAGGAAAAAAAAAGAGTGACAGGAGATGGGGGCTCAAGGAGGGCTCTGAATGCCAAGGAGGTGGGAGACTGAGTTCAACTCCTGGTCTGCTCATTGCCACTCATGTCCTTTGCCCTGTGCTGGTGCTGAACCGTAAAGCTCAGACTCAAAGAGGTTTGCTGCATGACAAAGCAGATCGCATGACCCAAACCCATGTTCTGGGACCGAGAACCCCAGTATCAACTGCTGCAAGAGCCAACCGTTCTTTGAACTAGTCACTTGACAACTATCAGTATGTATGATCCTTCTGACAGCCCTGTGAGATAGGGATCATTAATCCCCATGTTCAGATGAGGAAGCATGACCTGCGCAGAGTCAACCAGCCATTGAATAGTGGGGCTAGGACCGTCACCTGTGGTTTCTCCTCTTTGAGAACCCAAGGCTCTGCCATGTTATGGCTGTTCTTGTGGATAAATTGCACCTGCTTGTTCACTTGCTTCCTGAATCACAAGTTCCTTCTCCTGTTGCATGAATTTTTGCTCCTGTGCTTATCCCTTCTCTTCCCTGCATCAATTTCTCACTCTCTCCTGATCACTCAGGGGACACACATGCTATAGGATCTCCCATCTAGAAACAACTCCCTTGACTCCACATCCCTCCTCAGCTCCTGCCTTATTTCTCAGCTTCCCATTATAACTCAGCTCCTCCACTGACTGTCTTCACTGCCTTCCATTGTCTTCTCAACTCAATCTTTGTCACTATTTCATCCTCACTCCTGCTTTGCCACCACTTTTGTTCAATCCATTGGTCAGCCATTTGGCCCTCTCCTTGGTGCACCTTCTGTAGCTATACTCCAGAGAATCCCACCCAGCTTCATGGCCTTGAATCCATATTGGCACTCCACTGATGCCATCGTTTACATCATGGATGCATGTAGAAGTCTTAAAATTGGAGCAGTCTCTACCCCAAAGCTCTAGACTAGTCTCCAAGTGTTCACTCTGCAACTCTTCTTGGATGTGTACCAGGCATCTTAAATTTAACGTGTTCATAAAAGAACTGTTGATTTCAGGTACTCTTCCTGCACCTCCCAAACTCCTCCTCCCCAAGACTTCATCTCAATGAATGATTCAGGCCCAAAACTCTCCGTTAAGCCCTCTAATCAAATATCATTTTCTCAGAGAGACATTCTCAGAGAGGTACAGTCCTGTTACCCTTTGTCCCTTTCCTCTGCTTTATTTCCCTCACAGCACTTGTCGCTACTTGGATGTTGGGGTTATCTATTGCCACGTGACAAACCACCATAGACTTAGTGACTTCACAGTACTTTTATTGTGCTCCTGTTCCATGGGATCAGGACTTGGGCAGGGAGCAACTGGGCCATTCTGTTGTATGTAGCATCCTGAGAGTTCACTTGGGTATTAGGCAGGCAGCTGGGCCTGTGTGATGACTTCTAGAGGCTTCCCTCTGGAAGGCAGGTGTAGCTGGGAGATGCCAGCTGTGATACTTGCCCTCCCCACGTGGTGTCTCCGGAAGCATTGTTGGACTTCTCACATGGCATCTCAGGAACCCATGCATGTATGCCAGGAGACAGGAAGTGGAAACAGCCAGTGTTATTGAGTCCTGGGCCAGAAAACAGGCACAGCATCACTTCTGCCTGATGTCTTAGTCAAAGTAGTCACAGAACCCACCAAGATCTGAGAAGTGAGGACATAGACCCCCTGCCAAAGGTCTTCTCAGCACACCTGTCCAGATGGAGAAAACATAAGGTAGGGTATGGCTGCTGGTGTGGAAAAGAGAAAGATCTGGTTGTACTTTCATGGGGCTGCATTAAAGGCTCTCTAAAGTTCTTCCTGCTCTAGAACAATCTAGGACTCCAGAACAATCTAGGACTCCAAAGCTGAAGCAAGAATAATCAACTCCCCTTTTTAAAAAAGAAGGAATCCTAAAGCCTGTACAAGACAAATGGCTTATTCTACACATAACCGTTCATTCATTAGCTCATTCATTTATTCCTTCACCGATTTGTTCTGATCTCTTCTATGGGCCAAGAACTGTTTTAGATGCTGGAGATAGAGCAGTAGATAATACAGAAAAGGTCTCAGCCCTCACAGATCCCATATTCTGGTGAATGACGCAGGATATATAAAGTAAGCAGATGCCCACATTCTGAAACATCAGTGTCGCAGATTGAAGGTGGCCATGGTCTTTACATTGCTCCCATCAAGAAGTGGTGGTCTTTGGGAGCACCAGGGGAGAATCAACAGCTGTGGGGTCGGGTCCCAGCTCTGCTCATAAGCTGCTGGTGAGACGCTGGGTGAGTCATTTTTCCTTTCTGGGCTTCAGTCTGCCTGTCTGTAAAGTGAGGGACATGAGCATATTCTCACCACAGAGAGCCCTAGAGATGAAGGTCACTGGGAGGGAATGAGGACTTGTGTGACTCACAGGCTTGAGATGTTCTTTCTCAGGATGAGGGATCCTTGGAGAGGAGACCAGAAGATGAAGGCAAAATTAGTCTCCACCTGTTTGTTGCCAAGTGTAAGCCAAGGTATGTGTGTGTCTCCTGACACACAGCCAGTTCTGAGGCTCCTGCTGTCCTTTGAAGCCTCTGCAGGGCTGTGGCGAGGAGAAGGGCAGGCAGAGCAGTCCTCGTTTACTATTGCTGACTCGTAACTCCTCTCTCCTCGCTTCCTAAGCCACCACGGGCCTTGTTCTGCTCCAGGATGTGGCGCTGAGGAGTAGCTGGAGTCAGCCAAGAGCTCAGCGCTGTCCACAGGGATCCAGATACAGATGCCCAGAGAAACCCCAACACCCCTCAGGAAGAGGCTGTGCACTCTGCTTTCGCCTGCCTTAATCTCTGGAGCTAAAGCTTTGTCAAAGCCACGACTTCCCTCATAAATCACCTGGCCTCCTGGTCTTTCTCTTCTCTGGCATCTCCTATCAGACACTGAAAGGCATCCAGGAAATTGGACCCTAAACCTTGGCTGACCGTGGCTCAGGATCGGCCTTTTGGCAGGGAGGAGGGGAAGGGTGTGCTGTTTAGCCCAGCCTCCACTCAAGAACTGGGCACCTCCCTGGCTGGTTCCTGGGGAACTGAAGACAAGGGAGAGTTGGTCTCACAGTGTATCACAGTAGAATTGGGATATATGTGGAGCAGGGAAGTGGGAGAAGTAGGGAGCCAGGTGTGCACAATAACCACCTCTTTTCATAGCAGAGCAGGGCAGTGGAGGGCTGGGAAAGGGCATTTGGCTCAGGACATGGAACTAGAGACAGTTAGATGTTTCTGACAGGCCCATTTGGCTAAAGAGGAGCTGGACAGGGAGAGCCTGGAGGTGAGGAGGGAGATGAAGATGTTGCTGGAGTTGTCCACACTGGGTTTAGTCCAAGCAGTGTGCATTGCCCATCGTTACAGCATTCCTCCAGGGCTAACCCTGCCCATCAAATGCACAGGAGCATCCACTCTCCGCCAGGTCCCCAGCTGGGTTCTGAGCATGCAAAGCGAAGGCCGGCCCCTGGGAGTGCAGTCCAACCAGATGAGGTCAGTTCTGTGGAGCAGAAGGCAGAGACTGATAGATGCTAGGACACTGGGTCCTTCAGTGGGATTTGAGAGCACAGGAGGAGGGAGATCATATTTTTGTGAACGTCCAGCAAGTACTGATTCAATGTCTGCCCTCTGCCAGGCTCTGGGAGCGAAATGGGGAGCGAGGCAGAAGTATTCTGGCTCTGGAGCTTAACAGTTCAGAGAGGGGACTGATAAACACCCAGGCAATCACAGCCCTCTTAAGTAAAGAATATGACCAGGGGATGGCACAGAGCAGGGACTCTGAAATAGCAGGGGATTCAAGGAGGCATCCAGAGGACCAGGGAGAGGCAAAGGAGGCACCTAGGACTCAAAATTTAAGGAGGCTCTCTTTCTCCAAGTCATACAAGTGCAGAGTTGACACATGAGACTCAGGACCTCTGTAAATTCTGTGCTCCAGGTGCCTTGCTTCCTCATCCTAGTCCCGGTTCTGCAGGAAAAATGTGTGTCTAAATTTACATAAATTCCAGCCTAATTTATGTCTCTAGGCTGAGACATAAAGGCTGGTTAGGAATTAGATTGAGGCGGCTTTACAAGAAGAGTATTTCAGATAAAGGGAACAGCATGTGCAAAGACCTTGAGGCAAGAGGCATCTGTGTCCAGAGACCTGCAAATTGTCTCATCTAGGGTCAAAATGCAAGGCTGAGAGGTTAGATAGCCTTGTAAGTTATGTTAAAGCAGTTAGGGTTTTACCTGGGAGATCAGTTCCAACAGGGGATCTAGTCATGGACTTTCAGAGGACGTGATGTTTGGGTTGGGCCTTGAAGGATGACCAGAATCCAGACATGTGAAAATGAGGGATATGAGCCTGAACGAGCTCAGAGTGAGGGCCTGAGGGACCCTTCAGTCCTGCATTCATCAACCTTACTGAGCATGGGCTATGTACTGGTACGCTAAGGCACTGCACTAACTGATGATGTTTGCAGATTGACTTTTTGCTAGAGGATTGGACTGGGGACTCTTCAGAATTCTGCATTGTTGGAGGCAGAAAAGCAGTCTTTTCACAGATTCCTGGGCCCAATAATCATGGGGTATGGGGTTTAGAGGTTGTGGGGTGCAGCTGAAGGCAAAGCTTGTAAACACCGAACATGAGATGCGTGCAGTGCAAGGCGTCTGATGCATAATCTCATTTTAATCCTCATCATAATCCTAAAAGATAGCTGTTATTATACCCACTTTACAGGTGGCAAAACCAAAGTTCAGAGAAATTAGTTAGCTTTCTTCCCAGGCCACAGAGTATATTATGACAGAGGCAGGATTTGAACCTAGGTAGCTCTGATTTCAGGGCCTGTGATTCTTCCTTTGCACTGCACTGCTGGTTGAGCCCATGTCTACCACTTATTTACTGTGTGGCCTCCTGTAAGTGACTTATTTCTACTGGGTCTCAGCTTCTTCACTAGTAACATGAAGGGGTTACATTCCATGGACTAGAACAATACTTCTCAAACTTTACTGTGCCCATGGATCACTTGAGGATCTTGTTAAAATACAAATTCCAATTCAGAAGTTCTACTGTAGGACCCGAGAATCAGCAATTCTGACAAGCTTCCAGGGGATGCTTATGCTTCTGGTCCAAGACTGCACTTTGATTACCAAGGACTGAACCCTCTCCAAGGGTCCCCCTCTCCAGAAAGACTGACTCTTGTTGGGGAGAGAAGCAGAGGTCTTGCTCAGGCCAAGATTATTCTTGCAGTTCTTTTCCATTCCATTCAGCTTCTATGCAGAGATCAGGACAAGGAGAATGTCCCCCATTTCACAGATGAGGAATCAGAGGCTCAGAGAGGAACAGGGTTTGCAGGCTGTCTTTCCCGCTTTGACAGCTTCTTCTTGACACACTGGGGATCAGCATCTTTAGTAGGCACCTCCCATAATGGATGGCCCCCATATTTCCCCTAATGGGGAGGTCCCCTCCTTGCAAAGGTGGAGCGTTTTTTTGTGGTCTGTGTTTTTCCGCTGCTAGGGGCTGCTGGAGCATCTGTCTGTCCCTCCCTTGCAGCCTGGTTAGACTGAGACAGGCCTGGGCGCTCTGGAGGGAGGTGCTCCTGAGAAGGAGCCAGCTTCGGCCCGGAAGCCTGTCCTCGTGCCTGCAGCCAGCTCCATAGTGCTTGGCACTCCCAGGCTCACGTTCCATGGAATGGCTTTGGGCTTGTTGGCTTGGAAGGGAGAAGGCACCGGAAGAGTGGATGTTTGCAGATGGATTTATAGGCTCTGTATTTACCATATTGTCAGGGAAACGGGGCTACAAGACTGAGTCAGCCAGAGCAGGAAGGCTGCACCCAGCACCTCTGGTGGTCTCAGCACACCCAGCCCTGGGGCCACCGTGCCAGGCCTTCACCGAGTCCAGCTCAGCCTCTGTCCTCACCTTCACTCATGCAGGTCTCCCTCCCAAGAATGACCTCTTATCTTGTGCCATTCTCAATCTTAGTCCTGTTAGACCCTTCAAAGGTCTTCAAGGAAGCTTTCCCACTCACCTCCATCAATCCTTTCTGTGAACTTGGCCTGCGTCATACAATCCAGCACTTGCCTACCATAGTGCCTGTGTATGGATGTATGCTGCATGGACTTGTTTGTGGGTGGATCTTGTTTTTAACCTACTTCTTGAACCTAGGAACTAGGATGTATACTGAACCTGCATCATTCAGCTGAATACACAGTCAGCACTTAGCAAAGACTATAGGATGAGCTCTCTGAAGCAAGGCAGGAAGGGTGTGCTGGAGAAGAAGGGAGTAGGGCTGAGTAGTTGGCACCAGTCTGTGGTGCTGCATGCCCCAGGGAATTTCTCTTGGCCTCCTTCCTCTAAAAAATGTTTGGAATCTATGCCCTATCCTCAACCCTCCCCATTCTCTCCAACCCCTCTGTCTGCACAACCATTGGGTAGTAATGCCTGCCCCTCTCAACAGGAAAGGGGCCTGCCACCAGATCTTGTCCCATAGCATGGCAGGATCTGGAGGTGGTCTAGGTGGATGCCAAGGGAGGGGTCATAAAAGGACAGAGTGCTTGGTCACCCAGGACCAACAGTCCTGCAAAGTGGGAGAGCCCCAGCAGATCAAGTAAGGTTGAAGCACAGGCACTCATTCCTGGGAGCAAGAGCCTCGGGAGTGGAAGCCTTTCCTCCTCCCCAGCATCTGGGAAGGAGGAAGGTCATGGCCCCCAGGAGCCATGACTTGGCCTGGGCAGACCTGCAGAGAAGAGGGCAAAGGCACTCTTGGAGCCATGCTGCTGTATGTGTGAGATTTTATTTCCCCAGTTTTATCCTTGGACCTCGGTGCCTTTTCCTCTGTGACATGGTAAGAAGTTGAAAGGGCAGGGACCCAGCCTCTTCTTCTTTTTATTTTTTATTTTTGAGAAGGAATGATTCCATTTTTATTATTCGTAGATAACATATGATTTACCTAAAATATCAAAAATGAATTATAAGAATAAACAAGTGCATTTAGCATAGTCACTTGACACTATGTCCACATATAAGTCAGTTAGATTTCTATGTATCAAAAACAAATAGAGCATAAAATTTAAATGATTATAACATTTACATCACACTTATATGAATGACACAGGGAAAAGTTGAACAGAAGAGTTATATAATTCTTCTATCCTAGAACTACAAAATGTATTGAAATAAAATAAAGATACAAAGGAAGATATACACCAGCCTCTTCTTTAATCCCTCTCCTCCTGCACCATGGCAGCCTAGACTTTTGAGACATTTCTTTCTTGTCTCTCTAAGAAAGGATAATGATACTTGTAAATGGATGTAAGAATTCAACAAAATAATGCTTGTAAACTGCTTAGCCTATGCTTGGCATGCAGTAAGTGCTCAAAGAAAAATGAACTCCATCTCTTGAACCCCAAGAGAAAGACTTACTCCTTAGGACAAACTGTGTCCTCTGAGATCTAATTTAAACCAAACCAGAGCATGAGGCTGCAGCATCTTCAGCACTGTGTGATATGGAGATAATAGAAACTACCTCACTGGGCTGTTTAGTGAGGATTAAATGAAAGAAAACAGAACTTGCTAAGTTACTACTTATCAGTAAATGTTACTTGCTGATGCTATTACACTACAGAGATTTTTTTCCCATTTATTTGGAGGTCAGTTCTTGAATCTCGTGAAGTAAAATCTTAATCGGAATTATTTTCAGTATAAAATATAAAAGATCTTCTTTCATATCCTCATTCTTTGCTTTCTTTTTTCAATTTAATTCCTTAATACTTTTTGAATTCTTCGTTTATGAAGGATAAAAGGCTCTTGAGAAGTGCTAATATGTTTTTAAAGTCTATTTTCTATATAATCCTCATGAAACTAAGGACACCAGAGGATGGGATAGGGATGTTTTGAGAGAGAGTAACAAGAAGGACTGGAAGTCAGACTAATCAAAACTGGAATCATGAGAGTTTCTGTCCTACCTTAGGAGGTAGAGAAAGTGAGATCTCTGGACTGAGTTTCAAAAAGGCTTGATCAGTTTGCTGGAAATATTAAGAGAAAGATTCATACTTTCTGGGCTAGGTGGCTTCCCAGGAGTCAAAGCCATTGGGGGTCACAGCCTAACAGTTGACCCTGGCCCCACGCTGAGCCAAGCCCTGCCTCTGGTTGCAGACAGAGACTTGCCCTTTTCACGGGAGTACGTTCTTAGTCACTAAAAGACCATGACTAAGAAAGGGTGGGGGATAGCTCCCTGCACCTTTTTCACCACCAGGCAGGCCAGCGGGAGCGCCGGTCCTCTGTCCTGGATGGCCCCAGAGGAAGCTTCTTTCACTGAGAGAAGTGACTACAAGCAGAGTGGTGGGAAGAGGTTTTGAACTTATATGTCTTCTACTTGCTTACTTCCATTCCTCTTTCAGGCTAAGAGCAGGGAAAATTACTGCTTTGAAAATGCTGTCATTTGTCCAGCAGTCTACCCTGGGTTCTGTTGGCACCCTTCGCAGCTGGGGGTCAAGTCTGAGAAGGTGAGAACTAGACGGGACGTAAAGGGCTGGGTGCATCTGTTCTGGCTAATGGGATCATTTTACATCATTCAGTGTTACCCAATCGCCACCCTTCTTGTTCTCAGAGAAAGCAGCCTCGGCTTGAATTCCTTAAGGGACCATGTACCGGTGTAGAAGTCCACATTCTGAGCATCGGGTGTCAGCTGGGGACTAGAGTTTTCAGCCCTAAGTTGTGCTTTTCAGTTCACAATGCACTACTGTACTGTGTTCTGCTTTGATCTGCCTGACAGCCTGTATCATTCCTCAGATGGTTCTGAAGTGAGTAAACCTTGGTCTTCTGAGTCCAGTCCCTGGAAGCAGCCAAGATGCTTGAGCCGGTGAATTTCACTGCCACTCCCTTTCCATCTGTGGGAACCTGGACAGGGACTCTGGTATGGAGGAGGCCACCCATGTATTCCATGGCAGAGTGAAAACTTCCCCTTGAATCCTAGGTGCAGACCCAAGGTTCTGCAGCTGCCCCTTTAAGTGATACTGAAGGCTGAATAAAGACCAGGAACATTCTAGACCATAAATCTCAGGCCACTTGCGTAAGTCGGGTTCTCCAGAGAAACAGAACTAATAGGGTGTGTGTGTGTGTGTGTGTGTGTGTGTGTGTGTAGAGAGAGAGAGAGAGAGATTGATTTAACAGAATTGGCTTACAAGATTTTAAAGGTGCAGGTACACAGTCTTCAGGGTAGACTGGCAGACTGGAGACCTAGGGAAGAGTCCAAGGTCATCTGCTGGCAGAATTCCCTCTCCCTTGAAGGAGGTCAGGCTTTTTCTCTTACAGCCTTCAACTGATTGGATGAGGCCCACCCACATTATAGAAGTAATCTGCTTTACTCAAAGTCTACTGATTTAAATGTTCACCTCATCTGAAGAGATATCTTCACAGAAACATCTAGAATAATGTCTGACCAAATATCTGGATACCATGACCCAGCCAAGTTGACACATAAAATTAACCATCATCCACATCTGAAGAGCCAGTTATGATGAAAAATCCCTTTCTCAGCCATCCTTTCCCAAGATCCTCTGACAGCCTGTGCAGTGGTCAGGGATGGCTAGGATTCATTGATTCATCCTGTAAATTGGCTGCATTGAACCTTGACTTTATGCCAGGCACAGTTAGGTGCTAAAGATACTGCGTCCACCAAGTCGCTCCCATTCCTTTCCCTCTTGAGAATCCAGTGGTGAAGACTCATCTTGAACAAGTAATTGCCTGAATACATTACTGTCTTAATTACCAGGGTGATGAATCCTGCAGAGAAGGAGGAGGACAGAGCATGTAAGAATGACTGGCATGGGGCCTGGCCTGAGACCAAGGCCAGAGGGGGATCCCCTGAGGAGGTGACACTCAGGCTGAAACCTGAAGGCTGAGCAGGTTGGGCAGGGAAAGGTGGTAAAGAGGAAGGTTTCAGGCCAAGGAACCATGAGTGTGAATACCTGAGGTAGGAAAGGGCTTGGTGCATTTGAGGCTCAGAGGGAAGCAGCTGTGTATATGCCTTGCAGTGCACAAGGAAGGGAGCTCCTCTTTGAGACAGAGAGAAAGGCCAAGGCCAGACCCTGAGCTTTATAAGGCCATTCAGGATCTTTCACTTTAGCTGAAGGGCACTAGGGACCCTTGAAGGGTTTTAAACAAGGGAATTCCATGAGAAGATTTGTTCTTTTGAAAAGCACACCATCAGTGGACTGCAGAGAACGGCCTAGAAGGAGGCCAGAGTAGCTGTGGAAACTTAGGAAATAAGTCTAGATTTCCAGGGGAAGAAGTGCTGTGGAGATGAACAGAAGACAGATTTGAGTGCATTGAGGAGGGGGAATCAACAGAGCATTGTGTGTGATCAGATCTGGGAGGTGAGGAAAGGAAGGAATCAAAGGTGCGTATCATTATCTTATAGATGACAGCTGAGGCTCAGAGAGACCCAGGGAGATGCCTATGCCTACCCAACCAGTGGCAGGTGAAGCCAGGGTGCAGCCCAGGCCCATGTGACTCCACCCCTGGCACCTTTCTGGCTGGTTTTCTTTAATTGTGCCAGATTCTGTGTAGTGCTGATGAAGCCAAGGTTTAGGCTCTGTGTTATGATCCACCTTGTCCATTCAGAATCCTTGACCACAAGCTTCAGCCCTGACCTGGCCCCAGTCATTCCTACCTGGTGTCTGACCAGGCCCTGACCCTGGTCACCCACTCAGTCCTGCTTTTGGCCTCTTGTGGAGCCCGGGCCAAGGCTTGTTGATTCTGTTATTCTTAGTACAGATGGCGAGTAGCCACTCTCCATGGCAGTAAGCTAGGTACATGTCAGCCACAGCCTGGGTCCCAGCCCCCTGGCCAGCTCACACTGCTGCTTATCTAGGGAACCAGATGAGAGAGTATAGATATTAATCATCCCACTGGCTAAATAGAGACCTGGAGGACTGCAGCAGCCCAGATGGCAGAAATGGCATGGGCTTTGTAGATGGACAGCCCTGAGTCTGCACCCCAGTTCTGCCTCTCATTAGCTGTGTGACCATGGATAGCGTACTTTCCCTCTCTGAACATGTTTCCTTACTTGTCAACTGGGGATCACAGGACCTACTTTTCTAGTTGAGGTATGGATTAGTGAGCTTGTATAGACTCTAGCCTATATTAGGTACTCAATACATGTCAGAACCCCTAATTTTCTTTACAGTCACTTATTCAGTGACTAGTATGTCTTTGGATTCAGGGTCCTTTATTAGATGCTGAGGATACAAGGCCAGAGTCTCCTGGCATTGCATCAGAATTTCTAGCACATTCCATTGCACATAGTAGGTGCTTTGCAAATAAAAGGTCGTGAAGCCAAAGAGGTGTTAGAGACAGTTGGCTTTGCTGAGCTGATTGCAAAATCAGATTCTCAGAAGCATTTTTTCTGCAACATAAAACAAAAATACAAACATAGAGTAATCCAGTTCTAAAACACAGCAGAGACACTGTCACATAGATGGATAGGAAGAGAGAGACATCTGGGATGCCTGGAAGGAAACAGTGACTTCGTTTTTCCTCTCTTGTCATGAAAGTTGTGTGTGTCACAGTCTGGAGACCCTTTGGAGATGGTTGTTGGAAGGAGTCTGGAAAGGGCCTGGGAAGCTTCTGCTCTGCCCACCAACCCCACCTTGGGACTTGTCTTTCTTAGCTGCTGGCCCTGGCAGTAGAGGCAACTCGCATATTTGTGTCTTTGGAGATCATGGTTTCCAGCCCAGAAAACATCTCCACTTCTGGAAATTCACAGGTCATTCTGACCCAGCAGTTGGTCCACCATGACCTGTCATTCCTAAGGAGTCTAAAGTTGGGGAGAGACCACCAAGGGTACAGATGTGGCAGAGAAAGGTTTCAGCGAGCACCAAGCACAGAGCAAATTCTGTAGTCCAGTTTGACAAACATTTAATGAGTGTGTGTCTAGGCCAAGTATGGTGCAGCAAGCTGAGGGTGCAAACCTCAAAGGTGTTTCTAAATTCCTTTAATAAAATGGATAGTTTCCATAGTCAAGGCAGTTGTGCAGCAGAAGGAACACTGTAGTCCGAGAGGAGTCCAAGAGGGTGGATTGCAGTTCTGTGTGCATCACTGACTGTATGACCTTGAGAAAGCCCCTTCCCCTTGCCAGGGCATTCATAAAGTACAAGAGACAGACTACATGATGTCTAAGGGGTCCTCCAGATCTCCCATAGTGTCATTCATTCATTCATTCATCCTGAAGTACCTGTCAAGCGTGCAGCCCTGTGCTTAGCACTGTAGAAACACCAATAAGGAAAAGAGGCTTTCTGCCCTGCAGGGAGTTACAGCTCAGGATAGGGGACAGGCACTGCCAGGGACCTCTGACCAGTGGCTAAATTCCATTTTTCTCTGAGTTTTGACTGCACATCTTGGCTGCTTCCAGCTCAGAAGACCAAGGTTTACCCACTTCAGAGCCATGCTAAAGAATGCTTTTCAGCTTCCAGAGTAGCTTCCAGAGAGGCAGCAACCCAGGGCAGAGTCAGTGAGGCAGCCCCCAGGGGAAAACACCCAGCTTCCCTGTTCAGCTACCTTGAACAGGGAAGCACTCTTTTGGATGGAAAGTGCTCTGATTCAGAGTCACGTAGTCTAGGTCATGCATCATTTTGAGGACAGGAGAGGCCATTGTCTTAAACCTGTAGCCCTCTTGACCTCTAATTTGCCGAGGATTAAGCCGGGGACAGGACATCCAGAAATCTAGGGTTGACTTGCTCTGTGTGACTTTGGGCACATCACTTCCCCTCTCTGAATTTCACTGCCTTCACTGTACAAGAATAATAATAACACCTGCCTCTGATTCATGGAGCCACTGAGTACTCTGCCAGGCACTGGGCATCATTCACCACTCGATCCTCAGGAAAACCCTATGATACAGGTAACATAATGAGTCTCATCTTACTATACATGTACCAAAGTCTCACACACTATTAGAAAGTAGCAGACCAATGTCTCCAAAGGTAATTGAGCTTTCTGTGTAAAGTCTGTTCAGGAAGCTGAGGCATGTCTGTTCCTACATCTCTTTCATCTCCTGTCCCACCTAAAGGAACAATAACTGATGCTCAGTGCCACATCCAGGAGCCCTCTCAACCCCTCTCCTCCTATTTACATCCTCCCTCTCCTTCCTGTCCCAGCACCAGCACTCCCCACTCCAGGAAGCCCTACCAGATCCCTCCTTCTGAGCACTTGGCATGCAGTGCTGTGCACTTAGCATGCCTTGTTGGAAGAGCATGACAGGAGCTGACTGAAGCAGTGACCCGGCTCAGGCACAGGAACAGGCATGGGCATGCAAGTTCTCTTCCCTTGAGCAGTGTCCTCCTTAGAACTCTTGCCCTGTGCATTGCTCCACTAGAAGGTCCTTACGAACTGTCTAGTCCAGCCCAATCCTCTCATTTTACAGATGGGGAGACCAAAGTCCATAAAGAGGTGCTGATTTCCCCACGGTTAGCCAACAGATAAGGTGGAACCCAACCAGCAGTTGAGCTGCTTTTTCCAACTTATCTTGGAGGGATTTGAAGGCAGGAAGCTCCTCTCTGTTTCCTGCTACCCCCAACTGGGACAGGACTATATCTCCAGGCAGCTTTTAAGATAGACTTTGCTGTTTGGCTCCCCTTCGATTTCTGGAGCCCTCTATGGCTAAGAGATGTTTCAGTCTCCTCGGATAGCTCACCATGAGGAGGGCTGAGAGCATGCAGTTCATTCACTGGCCCAGCCAGCCAGCCACTTACTCCATTCCCTCTCTTTTATCCTCCCATCCATATGTTTATTTACTTCCTTTTTCATTTGTTCATGTAATTGTCTATTCATTCATTTATTCGCTGACCCTTTTATTCCTTTATTGGCCCATTCATTTAACAAGCACAGAGCACTCTGCCTGCACGAACTGGGGAGACCTATAATAAAGCAGATGACCACAACACACAATGATTGTACAGTGGGCAGCTTGATGGACTGTGGGAGCCCCAGAGGGAGCGACTAAGCTCCAGGGAGACACCTCAGAGGAGTGACATCCCAACAGGACCTGCAAGAATGAGCAAGGATTCTCCAGATGAGAGAGGAGGAAGGAACATCTGTTAGCTCCTGATGTGGTTTTCTGGGGCCACTTAGAGCTGAGCTTCCCAAATCCTTTGGCTTTTGGTCAGCCTGGGCAGAAGGAACCACAGCCCAGACTATGGCTCAGATCAAGTTCTTGGATTTGTTTACCTCTAGCCCTAGCTCTGGACCTTGGCCACTGATTTTCCCCAGTCTACATGGGGGCATAGAATGGTATGAGTCCGGCTGGGCACGAAGAGCTTGGAGTCCTTTCTTTCCGTCCCCGTCTTGGCTTATGGCCAGGCTTCCTGATTATTATCTGAGTGCACAGTTCCACATGGTCTCCTCTACCCGTGCTTGCCTGAGTTGGAGGAAAGGAAGAGAAGGAGGGAGGGGGTATTCATAAACTCAACAAGAATTTCTTTATGGGCGGGATAGCAGTGAAGGCCACTGTGTTTGGAATCAGATAGACATGGATTCAGATTCTGCCATGTCGTGTACTAGCTATGTGACCTTGGACAGGTCCCTCTGAGCCTGTTCTCTTCTCTAAAATGTAACAGCATGTAACTCGGAGGGTAGGTCACATTCTCTGTGTCACCATTGTTGACAGACAGTCTGTTCTCCAAATATGGTGGCTAATGTTTTCCTATTCATCCACTTGCTACATAATTGTAGCACACTTGCCATGTGCAGGGCTGCCAGAAAGGCACTGGTGATGCAGACACATAAGGCATTCACAGCCCAGCCACGGAGACAGACAGGTGAACCCTTGCCTTCCATGCAATATGGTACTGGCAGGGTCTCAGGTCCACTCAGGGCACTTCAAGGAACCATGGCAGGCTGTAGAGTGAAGGTGACGTCCTGCCTGGGCCTTAAAAGCAGAGTACATAGGAGGCTTTCTTTTCTAAATCCAGGTAGCACCCCTGACTGCTAAATTACTTTATCCTGACCTTCAGCTCTTCCAAATGCAAAAAGGGAATAATAACTGTTGCAAGAATGAGACAGGACAGCACATGTTAAGAGGCTTCGTAATGGGAAAGAGCACTTCTTCATGAAAACGACCAACCAAACCCAGCCAGCCTGAGTCTAAGGCCCTTCCCCAGCAACACACGCCTGCGGGCCAACATGCGTGTCATAGATCATAACAAATTCAGGAGGATTTGTTCTGGAAAAGACAAGAGGGAGGCAAGAACACTGGTTTCTCTTGCTCTTTTTTTTTTTTTTTTTTTTCTTTTTGAGACAGAAGTGCAGTGGTGCAATCATAGCTCACTACAGCCTCAAACTCCTGGACTCAAGGGATCCTCCCACCTCAGCCTCCCAAGTAGCTGGGACCACAGGCACATGGCACATGCCACCATGCTTGGCTTTTTTTTTTTTTTTTTTTATTGACATAAGGCCTTACTGTATTGTCCAGCCTGGTCTCAAACTGCTGGGCTCAAGCAATCCTCCCACCTCAGCCTCTCAAAGTGCTGGGATTACAGGCATGAGCCACTGCACCTGGCCAAGAACGCTGATTTCTAACCCATTAGAACTTGGGAAGAGTGTCCCATGAGTGACAGAGATAATAGCTTCTCAGCCTGCTGCCTGACGCCCACCCAGCCACGGATATAGGGGAATGGATTTTCACTGTAGCAGGAAAGATAGGCTAGAATCTCAGTGGAGCATCCTGGACTTCAGCACCCAGCATTTCAGAAGTTACTTTCTAAGGGCTTCTGGGGTTGCTGGCCTATCTGGACTGCCTGCCCAGGGCCTGTGGAACTCTCTCTTCTCACCTCTGTGGCCCACCAACTTCTAGGGGAGTCCTGGAGCCCGTCCTTGTGTGCTAGACTTGGTCCATGACACCTGAACACCATCTGTTGGGTCTGGATGCATCTCTGACCCTGCTCTGCAGGAGCTGTACGTGGTCTTGAACAAATCGCTTAACCTCTCGGGGTCTATTTTCTCATCTGCAAGATGGGAAAACAGTACCTGCTTCATAGAGCAGTTTTAAGTGCAAACGTTAAACTGTGTACAGTGCTTTGGCTAGGGCCTGAGACATAGTTGGAGCTTTCTCGACTGTGCCTCTCATGATCAGTCAAGATAGGGACTGGGGAGGAGATAAAACAGAATGGGGAGAAGAAAAGAGACAAGAGAAGGCAACTGTGAAGTGGGTTTGAATAGAGAAAAAGAAGAGCCAGGTGGGAAGGCATTAGAAGAGGGGGTGTAAACCCCCCCCCAGTCTGACCCTGCCCATCGCTGACCCATGTCCTGCAGCTTTTCTAATGGGCCCTTCTCCACCTGTGTGGATTTTCTGATCATTCAGCCAATGTGCAGAAATTTCTCCTGCTTCCATTTCATCACCCTCTGTGAGATGTTATTTCCTACCTTCGTCCACCTGTACTTGACCTCCAAGATTTGGCAAAGTGCCCCCTCCTCCTGGAAGCCTTCCTTGACTGACCTGGTCCCCAGTAGTTAGCTACTCCAACCCTGCATGCCTCCCCCAGCCCTCTGCTGCTGCCCTCAGTCACAGTGCTCATCCCACAGCTGGTCCCCCCCTTCAGTGTTCCCCCACCTGTCTGGAAGTCCCTTGATGCCAGGGGCATGTTTGATCCATCTTTGTGCTTCCAGGGCTCCCAACAGTAGTGGGCTCCTTAGTGGATGTTGGAATGTTGAATGAATGGATGAACCAATGAGTGAACAGCTGCGAGGGGAGGCGGTGAAGCAGGGGAGGCTTCTGTAAGCCTCAGTCGATTTCATCTCCCTCTGCTGCTGAGACTGCATTTCCCCCTCAACCCCCCCGTACCTCAGCCAACTAGTGAGGGGTGAGGAGCAGGCAAGCAGCCATTGTCCACTGCTGCCCTAGAGGTGCCTTCCCCTCTCTTGTCTGCTTTAGGACTATCTGTGGCTTCCTCAGCAACCCCAGGTCCTTGCAGACCTGCAGAAAAGGCTTTTTCCTCCCAGCCTGCACCCTCCTCCCCAAAACAAACACAGCCGCTGCCAGAGAGCCACAGGGGCCTGCAATGAAAAACAGGTGTCTCCTGGAGACCTGTCAGCCATGGCTACGCAGCAATTGGGGTCACCGCCTGGTGGGGGTAGGGGAGGGTGGGGGCACGACAGGGCTTACCCTGCATGTTCAGCTCCCAGGGTCCAGCACGGGCGCAGCAGTCACTTCATGCCCTGTGACAGGAGGCTGTGACTGACAGGACATCCCCCGAAGGCGAGAGGAGCCAGGGAGTTCTGGTTCTGTAGGAACAGCTGGATACAAAGACCTGGCCCTTGTTCCCACCCCATCATCTCGAATTTAAGCTGCACTCCAGGGAGTGAAAGAGCATGGGAGCATGGAATGTCTTAATCCTGGCTTTGAATCCCTGCCTGGCCTCTTACAAGCTGTGTGAACCTACGCATCTAGTTTTCCTCTTGAAACTTGACTTTACTCATTTGTAAAATGGGTCAGTAAAGACTCTCTCAGCCTGTTAGTGGGATGGGACTGGGCCAGGCAGTGTATACACATGCAAATGGTATGATCCAGTGTAGGGCCTGGGTGTAATACACTTGTAAGTCCCCATGCCTCTGGCTCTGAAATCCATTGCTGAAAGACTGTGTGAACTTCAGCAACTTCAGAGGCCTTTGAGAAGAGTCTGTAGCCTCCACTCTGCTGTTGCCTGCCGAGGCAATGCTCTCTGGAGTTGCTTCTAGTCTCCTGCACAAGTCACCCCTCTCTTGCACCTCCCTGCTTTTGTGCATGATGTTCCATCTGCCTAGAATGCCCCAACCTAATCGCCTCACTCCTTGCAGTAACAAGATGTGCTAACTACACCCCTACTGTGTGCCAGGCCCTATTGCAAGTACTTGGAATACACCAGTGAGCAAGACCCTTCTTATGCTCTAGCTGCCTCTGCTCCTTGTTAATGAATCTGCCTCATTGCATTTGTCTCACTGTACTGAAGTGGGCTGCTTTCATGTCTATCTTCCCCATGACTGAGCTCCTGGAAGGCAGGGACATCTCACCAGGTCTGTACCCAGAGCACGGGCCACAGAGGACTGTGTCTATCTGGTTCGTCCTTGCCCCCCCAGCATTCAGCCTAAAGCCAGTGCCTTTGGATGAGTAAGTGAAGGGCTCAGGTAAGCTCTGCTCACTCCCTGGCCCTCACAGAAAGGATAACTCCATCTCCATCCCCTACCAAGACCCGGTTCCGACTCTGCTGACTCAGGCATTATGAGCAGTGCCAATGGACCAGCTCTTTCTATGGAGGAGGCCGGGTCCAGACACCCTGGAAGATTTGGCAGTGGAGGGAAAGAGGCACAGTGGGCGCTGGAGTAGTCTTCTCTATTTGTATTGTAAGCCACTCCTTGTGTACCAGCACTCACCCCAGATTTCAATTATCCAATTGCACACTGCTGCTAAAACTGCCCCTGGGCAAATGAGCTGGCTCTGGGCCCTCACTCCATTCATTCCAGCAGCCCCTTCCCTACACTGCTCTGGCTCCCTCCCTGTCCCCAAGGAGCTCCCCGCTCCTCCCACAGCGGGCACCACGGAATCTGTCCAGGTCACCAGGACAGGAGCCTGAAAGAGCTGAGGGGGAGGAAACTCCCTAAGAAAAACACTTGTGTTTGTGAGAGGTTTCAGGTCAGACACCTCTCTTCCTGCTGCTCTTGTGTCTGTGCAATGCTTGCATTCTCTGGGCTAGTTCTCGACCAGGGATCATTTTACCAAGGCAACTGCAAAGGAAGGTATTTGTAATCTTTGGGACTGGGGCTCACAACTTCACCTGCCAGGTACTGGAATTGATTTCAAAGGTGGATAATTTGCCCCCATTTCCAATTATCCAGGCTTTGCCATATGGTGTGTTTGGGAACATTGGAAGTCTACAAAGAATTCAAGAAGCTGCAACACAGTGAGCAGTTCCAGCACTTTCCCGAGGCAGGCTGCCATGTTGGGGCTGTAGAAGCGAATGACACAGGCCCCAGACTGACTCTGCCATTTATTTATTCAGTTGCTGAACTTGGGCAGATTAATCAACCAGGCCTTAGTTTCCTCATCTATGAAATGGCAGCAATAGTACCACTCGTTAAGAGTTGATAGGAGGATTAAAAGAAATGATTTTTCCTGTGCAGGCACATAGAAGGCTCTTTCCCCTCCTCGCCTTAAGTTTCTTTATTTAATTGTTTATTGCTCTTTTCCTGATGTTTTCGACATAAAGGACATGGCTGCTCTTCTCTTGGAGCCAGGTGATGGCAGCATGACGAAGTAGGAAAAGAAGGGAGGAGGGAAATAGGAACTCCATGCCGCCCCAGACTGCTTTCATAGGAGTTCATATTCGTGGGGTGCTGACCACCACGTGCATTCCTGTCTTGGGTCTGTGCTGGGACTTCAAGGGACAAAAAGGCAGCCATTCAAAGTATCATTTAGAACGTCAGGCAGGAAAGGTCAGACACCTTTGTCTGGGGACAAAGTGCAAAATAGGCACTGGGTAAACAGCCAACTGGGTTTCCCAGACCGATTGGGTGCCTCTCTGCCATTAGAAATGGTGTCGTTTCTGATGGGTGCAGAGCACACTTAGGTCACGTATCCCGCTTGCAGAGAGCCAACGCTGGAAACCATATTGGTTTGCTCAGCCTAATCCCATTCCCAGCCCCAGGGCAGTTTGGATAAAAGGCAGCACCCGTGCCCACGAGTGCTCAGGAGAGAGTGGATCGATCTGGGGGAAGGTGGTGAGAGTGAACCTGGGAGCTACGAGGAACTGTAAGAACTGGGGCTAAGCATGGAGAGGAGAAGCTTGGGAAGGACAAAGTCATTTTCCCCAAATGTCTGCTGGGCTGTCCTGGAGTGGAGGGTAAAGAGAGGGCTGCAGAACAGGGAGCTGGGTCTGGTGGGGGAACTGAACTGAAGAAGTAAAAAGAGCCTTTTCACAGTCAGGAGCTGCCCAGACACTTGAAATCAGGCAGTAACCTGCCGTGGCCTCTGGTGGAAGGCACAGGGGGTTCTGGATTAGTAGTGCTATGGGCAGCCTGTGCTGCTTGCTAGAGCTGTGGCCACAAGTCCTTTCTTCCCGCTGAGCCTCAGGCTTCCCCGATGTCCTGGAGATGGTAATGACTAGGGAGAGTGAGATGCTTCCTTGCCAGCTCCTGGGACAAGGTGGGCCTGAGAAGAGTGAGTGTGCCTTGTCGCACAAGGCTGAGCATACACAGAAGGACCGCCCCGGAGAACCCACAACCTGAGGTGACCAAGACGAAGCCTGATGTCTCCCCAGCACTGGGCTGCCCTCTCTCAGCCCTCCCAGCATATGGTAAATACCCTCTCAATGAGTTAAAACTCCACCACTCCAGGAAATGTTGTTACAAATTGTTTTTCCACTAGAACACATACTGGATTTTCCATGCCACCTCCAACACATTTTCAGGAAATCCCAGGTGGTGGGATGGAGACTGAGACCCTCCAGAAAGGCCAAGGCCCCGGCAAACCAAAACCAAAAGACGGCTGGGTTTTATTTAATCATAAGTACATATATGTCTCAACCTTTGAATACTGGAAAGGAAAAAAAATTTAAAAACCAGGCAAACTGAAAAAACCCACACATCGCTTTGCTTTGGAAGGTAATTACTTTGAATTCGGTTAAACCAACTTGCTCTAGCTAACTAGATTAGTTTACATCTTGTGGCAGAAAAAGAAATACAAATTACTTAGATTGCAATAAACCATGTTTTTCTAACTAAATAGATTAGTTTATATCTTGTGGCAAGAAACAAGGAGAACGGCTCAGAAATGCCTGTTGCTGACTCCTGCCCACTCAGTCATTCAGGGAAGTTTGTTTTCTGTTTGACCTCTGGCCTCTGACCCCCATGCCTCCCTCAGCCCCCTCCTCCAAGAGATGTAAAGAATTGGGCTTGGGAAAAAGAAAAACAAAACCATATCCAGCCCAACTGCTTTGATGATGAAGCCATAGTACTTGGGCATTCCGCAATCCACATTGATTGCATTCACTCCATGACTGCCTACTGTGTGTGGCACAGAGCACTGGGCACCCAGTGTGGCAGGGCTTCCTTCACAGGCATGAAACCTGTGTGTCACACAGGGCCCTGTGTTTATTTCATCTTCTGCTGTTGCTGTTACGTAATTCTTAATAATGTATGAATAAGGAGCTCCTCATTTTCCTTTTGCACTGGACCTTGCAAATTATGTAGCCCGTCCTGGTGGACAGACAGCACAGAGACAACACAGGGATACGGGAGACAGGGGCCTGCGCTCCTGAGCTGTGGCTCCATAGGGGACACAAGGGGCTCGCAATAGCCCATGAGCTCCTCCTGGGGCAGGACCATGTGGGACCCATGTCCAGGGACCCGTCCACATGAGGGTGGTGTTCGCAGGATGAGTGCTGCTTATAGAACTGACAGACGGTACCTTGGCCTGAGTCAGTCCAGCCACTTCCATGACTCAGGAGTTCTTCGGCCTGTTCTTTCTCTAAGGAGAAAGACACTTGCTGCCTCCTGTCTGTGTCTTTCTATCGTTCTATCACATCTTACTCTTTCTGTCATAGGAAAGGCCTGGGGAAAAGGTTGTAACTTGCACCAGCAGTTTCTGAGGAGACTGGTCTTGGCGTGGTGTCCCCCCAGGCCTGTGCAGAGTGGGTCCTCAAGGGTCAGCTCACTGGAAACAATTAATTCAACCGCCAGAATGCCACCTGTGCATCACAGCCCGCTGAGGTGTCCCTTTATGTGCATTGTCTCGTTTAATTGTCACAATGACCTTATAAGGCTGTTAGAAGGAATGCAGATTCAATGTAAGGGCCGGCTAGCTTTCTATTAGACATTTCTATTTTCCCCAATGTAAAAATCCTGGCTGGGGCTGGCGCTGTGCTCCAGGAAGCTATGAAGGGTTCAGGCTCTTTTCACTGCTTCTCCACCATCGCCAGGAATTGCCTCCGATCTAAGGTGGCTCCACCCTCTGCCTGGCCATTCCAGCCTTGGGCAAGGAGAAAGACAGAGCCCGGAATTAGACCCATCGGTCCTGCTCATGACCCATTGGCCACAACTTGGTCATTTGGCCACATTTAACTGTGAGAGGAGACTGAGAAATGGGGTCTCTTCTGGGTGGCCATGTGCTCAGATGAAAATGAGGGGTTTTATTACTATGGAAAAAGGAGAGAATGGACATGCCGGTAAAAGAGCAACCTATGCCATATGAGGATAGGTATTTTACCTCTGTTTTATAGATGAAGACACAGGCTCTGAGAGAGAAGTGGCGTGGCCCAGGACTCACAGCATACAGGTCTGTGCTTTTTCTAACTACTACTCTCTAGGGTTTTAAGCTTCAGGAAGCCTCCTGGACTCCCATGGGGGAGGGTACATGTACCCAGTGCTGGTCCACTGCCTGGCTCTGTGACTGAGGGTCACTGACTCATTCGCACACTCTCTGAGTGACAAGGTACTCACTGCTTCCCATGGCCATCCTAGAACTTTGTTGGTTAATTGTGACTGTTTCAGTTCAGCAAATAATGAGCACATCATCCTGGACAGATAGAGCTGTGAAGGCTGACAGGAGGAGTCCCTGATCCTGGCTGAATAGTCAGGAAAGGCCTTCTGGAGTCAGGTTTTAGGGAAGTCAGTCCTAGGGAATGAATTGGAGTTATTGTCTATCCTTTGACCTTGGACACTTTATTTGACCTGTCTAGACCTCAGTTTCTTCACCTGTAAGATGAAGGTAGTAAGAATACTTTCCTGATATGGTTTGGATGCTTGTCCCCACCAAATCTCATGTTGAAACGTGATCCCTGCCGGGCACAGTAGCTCACACCTACAATCCCAGCACTTTGGGAAGCCAAGGCAGGCTGACCACTTGAGTTCAAGGCCAGCCTGGACAACTTGGCGAAGCCCCATCTCTATAAAAAATACAAAAATCAGCCGGGCGTGGTGGCATGTGCCTGTAGTCCCAGCTACTCAGGAGGCTGAGGTGGGAGGATTGCTTGAGCCCACATGGGGGAGGTTGCAGTGAGCCATGATCATGCCACTGCATTCCAGCCTCCACCCTGGGTAACAGAGCAAGACTGTCTCAAAGAAAACGAAAGAAAGAAAGAGAAAGAGAGGAAGGGAGGGAGGGAGGGAGGGAGGGAGGGAGGGGAAAGAAAAGAAAGATGATCCACAGTGTTTGAGGTGAAGCCTGGTGGGAGGTGTTTGGGTCATGGAGGCAGATCCTTCATGAGTGTCTTGGTGCCCTCCCCATGATAATGAGTGAGTTCTCGTTCTGTTGGTTCCCATGAGATCCGGTCGTTTAAAAGAGTCTGGCTGCTGCTCCTCCTCCTCCTCCTCCTCCTCCTCCTCCTCCTCCTCCTTCTTCCTTCTCCTTCTCCTTCTGCTTCTCCTTCTCCTTCTCCTTCTCTTTCTCCTCCTCCTCCTCCTCCTTCTTCTTTTCTCTCTCTCTCTCTCTGTCTCTCTCCCCCCCTCTTTCTGTCTCTCTCTATCTCTCTCATGCTCCCTTTCTGACCATGTGACATACCAGGTCCCCTTCTCCCCCCACCAGGAGTGGAAGCAGCCTGGGGCCCTCACCAGAAGTAGATGCTTGTGCCATGCTTCTTGTAGCGCTTGCAGAACCGTGAGCCAAATAAACCCCTTTTCTTTATAAATTATCCAGCCTCAGGTATTCTTTTATAGCAATGCAAAACAGACTAACACACTACCTTGCACAGTTAAAGTGAGAATTAGAACGTGTCCACACTTATTTAATAGATGTCAGTTATTATCAAGAGCACGCCTAGTGAAAGGAATGGCAGGAGCCAAGATCGGGTGGTGACTAACCGCACAGGCCACTCAGGAGGCTGGCCTGGAAAGCGGGAAGTCAAGAGCAGCAGGAGCTCGGCAGAAGCTTTTGCTTTTAAGGTTCCTGGTGGTTTGAAAGACCTTCCTGACATCCAGCCCTTGTCTTCCGGCCTAGATTCATGCGCTGAAGCTCTGTAAAGGAAGTCTGCTATGTCTTCTGGGAGCTGCAGTTCTGACAGACTGTCCTGAGGAGCAGTTAGAAGGGCCTCAGAGGGCAGGTGTTCCAGAATGCTGGAACTGCCTCCTCCCAAAACAATCTCTGTACATGGTATGAGGAGCCAGAGCCCTCCATGGCCTGCTGCCTCCCAGTTGGGACACTGGTGGGACTTGTGTGCCTGGCTGAGCTGGCTCCTTGGCCATTGTGGGTTGAGGAAAAGGCCAGGGAGGTTTGGAGGAGAAAGAGCTGCAGACAGAATGGAGGAAGGAAAGGGGACAGAGGAGGTGGCAAGAGACAGGAAATGAGAGTGAGGGAGAGGCACGGGAGGGAGAGAATAGGAGCCTGTGCAGACTGGGTAGTCCCGGGCACCAGGTCCCTCCATAGAATTTGTCTAACCCTTGAATCAACTCTGGAGGTGGAGTAAGAAGCCCATTTTACAGATAAGGAAGCTGAGGCCCAGAGAACTTCTTGATTGGCCTGAGTTCTCCCAATCAATTATCTGATTGCAAAGTTTTTCCTCTTTTTAAAAAACAAGCCATACTAGTATGTATTGTTATATAGCATGTAATCATCGTAAAAGGCATAAATAAAAAAAGTTATAAAATTCCACCATCTGGTGGGATACCCACTGTTAACATTTGATGAATATCCTTCTAGACATTTCCCTTTGCAAATTTGTGTCTCTCTCTATATGTGCATATAGATGAATACATAGTTATAAAAATGGGATTATTATTATACATACTTTTCAGAAACTTCCTGTATTTAGTTCACCATATATCATGAACATCTTCCCACTATGGATAAATACATATCCATGGTCTCATTTCTAATGGCCACAGACCACATTTAGGTCATTCCCAGGTTTCCACAGTTTCATGGGAGGGAACACTTCTCCGGTTACTTTTTGATGAGAAAAGAAAGAAATTCAGAAAATTTGGAGGAAGAGAAGAGGCAAAAACTTTAACTAGTCCCTCTCCTTGTGCCACCCACAACCAGGTACCTCAAGTTGCCTTCCCAAGTGGGTTCTATGACATTATGACGCCAGTGAATCCTACAGTTAACATTATTGCTAGAAAGACAGTTAAAGCTCAGTTCTTTCAATCAGTTATTACACAGAAAGGAGGCAGATCAAAGGAAACATTGCAAGGGTTTTCCTACCAATTTGACTTCTAGAATCAGGACTCCTTCTTTTGCTTTTCTCATGGCCTCCAGCGGCCTGGGCTCCTCCTCCTTTAGATGGATAAAGAGTGAGAACAAACATGAATGCACCCGGCAACTGGCTTCTCCCTCCTGACATGGCGTAATGGAGAAAGCACCAGTCAAAAGTCATACAAACCAGGTTCAAATCCCAGTTCCCCTCCCTATTTACAGGGTAACCTCAAGCCGTAACTCATGTTGGAGTCTCAGTTTCCTCATCTATTAAGTAGAAGGAACACAAGAAACATGAAGGATACCTGGTAGGTGTAGGGTACAGAATAGATACTCAACAAATACTTTTTGATGTTATATCATTTCCTGTTCTCAGGAGTTTTCTTTAAGAGAGGTGGGCCCACCTGTTCTTGCTTTAATATCTCCATTATTCAGTGGCTTGAGGAGAGCTAGAAAACCAAATTCAATGACCATGACTCTCTTGTAAAAAGCCATGTTAGTAGCCCAGCCCGACTAATGAACAAATCCTTGGTCATGAAAGAAAGTGTTTCTAATAAGCATGAAAGTGTATTTGTGAAGGCAGCCTGGGGCCCACAGCCCCAGCTGCTGGAGCTTATAGCATCTTTGCCTGAATAGCCACACTTTTGTGCCTGGAAAATGTGTGTTATTGGAGCCAGACTCCCCCCTCCCTTCCCTCCCCACGCCAGCGGCCGGCTGGTGCTCGCACGGGTTGCCCGTCATGTGCAGGCAGGAGACTGCCAAGCCTATTCCAGGGAGCAGGCCATCACTGTCCGGGGAAGAGGCTGAAACTGGGCAGGCACCGTGTTTTCCAACATTGTGCCTATTGCCAGAGGGGGACCGACAGCACAAGGGATTGGAGTTGGCAGGTCCCCCTGCTAAGCTTCTGGCTGCCCTCAAGAGCCAGGCCAAAGGGCTTGTGTTTTCTTTGCTGCATTATTAAGCTGTCTTTTGCTTTTAAGGTTCCTGGACCTGTCATAATACAGGCCATCCTAGCCAAGATTCTGGGCCCCTGTTCCTTTGAACTGCAGGGGCAGCTGTGGAGAAATCCAGCTTTTCCTGTGGTGTGGTTGACAGCCGGCTGACAGCCTCCAGCCAGGCTGCTACCGAGCGGGGTTGCAGTATTACCCGTCTAGGCTTGGGGAATCAGTCTCATCCCATAGGGAGATTGGATGGAGCCCTGCTACGCTTGAATCCTGTCAGGGAGAATGGAGCTGAGAAGAGAGGAAGAAAGGCAGCCTCAAGACTGGGATCAGAATTCCTGGGTTCTTAGAAAGGCTTTATCTCACCACGGCTAAGAGCATGGAGCATGGAGCATGGTGCAAGAAAACCTGGACTGAATCAAACTCTAATGTGAACTCACTGCTGTTGACCTTTAGCAAGTTCCTTAACCTCTCTGAGCTTGAGTTTTCTCATCTGTGAAATAGGGATGATAATAGTATCCACCTCATAGGGTTATCAAGACTATAACTCATTATAAATGAGTTATGTTTCTTCAATGAGTCATTCAAAGCACGGAGCTCTGTGGGTGGTACACTGTGTGCACACCACACGATGTAACCAATAGTGTTTTTCTTTCATGGGGCCTTAGTCAGTGCCCCAGGAGGGGCATTGAAGTAGGGAGCACTCAGGAAACCTGGCTTCTGATCCCAGCTCTGCCGCAGGCCTGTGGTATGACCTTGAGCAAGGGTGTGCCACTCTCTGAGCCATTGTTTACCGGTTTCGGGGCATAAAATAATGAGAGATGGTAGGAGTGCTGTGAAGACCTCTAAGCCCAGAAGTAACGTGGAGTACTGGGGCTAAGAGCGGCAGGTGCAAGGGGCAGAGGCCAGTGAGACTCCAAATGGGAAGCAGCAAACATCAGGTAGCCCTTCCCCAGAATTAAAGCCTTGCCTTGCACTTCTCACTGTCTCTGCAGCTGGTTCAGTATTGGGGTCCAGGGAGGTGACCCCTCCCAAATATGTATGGCTGTATCCTCTCACACCATATGCCATAGAGATTGAGGGCTGGGGACAAAAGGGAGGTAGAAAGAGAAAGAAAAGAGAGGGGGGGGGAAGGAGGCAGAGAGATAGACATGCAGAGAGGGAAAAGGAGAATGTCAAGAGGGTTTATGTAGAGCAGCAGAGCGGAAGAATTGTGGCATCAGGTGCAAAGGATGTGAACTGTAGATTTCTTATCTGAAGTGGAGGCACAGCCATGGGATGCTGGGGGCAGGGGTGGCTAGGGAACCATGTAGATGTAGGGTGCTAGTATATTTCTGCTGCATGGGATGGGGTAAGTTGCAACACGTTCTCCCTGAGAACCCCAACCAGAAACAGGCCCAAAGATAAGACTAGGTTAAGGGAACCTTCAGATGCTTCCCTGTTCAGACATCTAGCTACCACTCCCTTCCCCATCCCCAGCTGCCAGGCCTGCTCTTCTGGGAAGTTGGTTCTCATTGCTCGTCACACCATAGTAGTCCCCAGGTCTTGGATCCTTTGAGAAGAATGAAGGAATGGAGTTTAAACTTAGCCACTATTTTTTGAGAACCTGCTGCCCTCCAGGCATGAGCCAGATGCTTATACATGTGTTGCCTCATTCCTTTTGCTTTTCTCAAGCACCCCTTGTCCTGTGAATCCCTGCTTTGGCAGTCATGATTTCTCCCTCTCTCCGGTTACTTGTTCCCTGTCTCCTATCCTCTTCTTTGACCATGAACTCCCCGAAAGCAGGCTCAGCCTGTGTCTTCCTTTGTGTCATCCACAGAGAGCCCAGGCTATGGGCTCAACGTGTCAGCTGGTTTCTGTAGAATCAGAGTATGTTAACTTAAATCTGGTGAATTTTTAGGGAGCATACTGAATATAATTTAAGTGATTTGGAGCATTAGGAGTCAGCCTATACCAGGAGAGAGCACAGAGGATATTATATTTTGAAAGCAAGCAGAATGAGGATATAATGTATGGAGGGTAATGCTTAACTCAATTAGAAGAACAGCATTAATGGTGGAATTTCTGGCATGGAGGCAAGTATGATAGGGAGGAATTGGGCTGTGGGTCAACATGGCTTTCCAGGACCCTCCTCCTCTCCTGTGCTAGGCTTTGCAGGAGAGAAAGGAGGCTGCATGGTGTCTCCCTTGGGAGTGCATGATCCTATTGTGAAGATGAGATTCTCTCAGGTAAAGAGCGAGAGCCCTGGGACTGCTCCACTGTTGTAACATAGTAACATGGTTTCCATCAGGGGTTGAATATTTGCTCCTATAAGAGTTGCCCCAGGATGGGAAAGGATCCATCATGTAAATGTCTTCACTTACTGAGTAAAATCTAGACTCCTTGATTTCCCCTGTCTGCTTTCTCAGCCCCCAGTGCTTTCTCCACCACACCCTGTGCTTCCCCCATCCCAGCCATTGGTCACCCTATTTCCATCTCTTTTAATGGCCTCCAAGACCCTGACCTATTATCACCTTCTTCCCACCCATCTTTCAAGGTTAGATTCAGATCACTCCTCTTCCAGGAAGCCTTCCCTCATTTCCCCTCTGCAAACATCATCCCACTCTCCAAATCTCACAATCAGTGCCCTGTTGCAGCTTCTTCTGCAGCCCTTATTTTAGTTTGTTCTCAGGTTTAGAGGAAATATGCCCATCTCTTTTCTTCCCCAGAATGAGCTCATGGGTTCATCACACAGGGCCTGGCCCAAAGGGTGTGCTCAGTGGGTGTGGGCGAAGGAGGGACACCTCAGAGCAGGAGGCAGAGGCAGGAGAGTGACCTGATCTGACCAAATTGGAGCAGGCAGGCAGATCCTGTAGCCTGGCCTGGTAAGCCCCTGGTGCTCTAGGGGTTAATCAGGGTTACATGTGATCAATAAATGTTTACTGGGTGTTAAGTTTTTAGCCTAATGCAGGATTTAGCAGCCATTCTCATTTATGGTAATGAGAGGCATTGCCACCCTGGGGGATTTGGAAAGGAAACTCCTCCACCTGCCTGCAGTCTGGGTTCAGAACTGTACTGACTCTAACTTCCCCTGCCCAGGAAGCCCTGTGGTAGTGGAGCTTCCACTTTGGCTTCCCTTCCAACTATTTTCTCAGGGTCTCAAGGCTTGACTCGACCCCACAGGAAACTCCCAGTGCCTCCCTCCCTCTCTCCTCGCACAATCCCCACCCCATCTCTGTGCCTGGCTCTGCTGGGCCCTGGGGGCACAGACATGATGCAGACAAAGCTCCTTCTCCTCAAGGAGCCCCTGCTCTGAAAATGATTCCCAACCCTTTTTCTTACCCACTACTTCACAGTGAGGTCTTCACACCAAGACCCTGAGGCACAGCTGGGTCTCTGTGAATGGCAAGGCATAGGGGATGGTTGGAAGTCCCTAGGCAGAGGGGTGTCAGAAACCCCCTGACATGAGGTGTGCAGAAGTTGCAGGTGGAGGGTGTGTGTAGAAGCCCCAAAGCAATTTGTTGTACACTCTCAAGGGTGCCCTCCAACAGACGTCACCAGTCTAGAAGCTGAGATAGACATATAAATAAGCAACATGACCAGAGGAAGCCCAAGAGCTCTAGGGGACAGGAGGAGGCATCTCACTTAGCCTTGGGAACACTCCTCCAGGAAGGTGACTCTTAAGTGACTTCATGAACCCAGACAGAGAAGAGGGGAATGACTTTCCAGGCAGAAGAGGCCATGAGACATGAAAAAATCTGGCATGGTTAAGAGACCAGGATGAATTTATGACTAGACCTGTGCTGTCCACTAGTCACATGTGGCTATTTAATTAAACAACATTAAAATTATATTCCTTAGTCTCAATAGCCACATTTCAGGTGCTCAACAGCCACATGGACTAAATAATGTCCATCATTAAGCCAGGCAGGTTGGCTCATACCTGTAATGCCAGCACCTTGGTGGGGGGCAAGGTGGGAGGATGGCTTGAGGCAAGGAGTTCAAGACCAGCCTGGTCAACATGGTAAGACCCCGTCTCTATAAAAATTAACCAGGCATAGTGGTATAACCCTGTAGTCCTAGCTACTGAGGAGGATATAGCAGGGGGATCACTTGAACCCAGGAGTTCAAAGCTGCAGTGAGCTATTATGGTGCCACTGTAGTCCAGCCTGGGTGTCAGAGCTAGACCTTGTCTCTTAAAGAAAGAATTTCCAATCACAGGAAGTCAAGTTGCCCAGTGCTGGCCTTAGAGTATAGAGCCACTGTGGATCCTAAAGGGCCTGAGGACTCTGGACTCCTTCTCACGGGTCTCAGTTTTTCTCTAGACCCCCTGTTTGCCCATCTACTTGGCAGTCACCCTGAGAACGCAGAGGCTTCTCTTTCATCCCACCATTTTATCAGCACCTATTGTGCCCTGGTTTTCAAGAGAGGCACATGCCTGAGACCTTGGTTACGGAAGAAGGGTTAGAAGCCTCCTCAGAACCACAAGCCATGAGGTTCCAAGGGTCCTGTGAGAAAGCAGTGAGCACAGCACCTGTCCTACATAAACTCTTGATAAAGACCAGTCAGGGCCAACCAGGGAAGATGCACCTTGTGGGAGGCTTGGTCAAAATATTTGGCCATTCATGAACAGTAGGCACTGGGGCAACCATGAGGGGCTGGCCAGATGAAGGTTGTGCTGGGGGAGTGGGCAGAAAAGTGGGTGGAGGGATCAGGAGGAAACTTACCAGGACAGTAGCTGCCCGTTTTCTAGGGCATCCTATGGCTCCTTGCCCCACAGATGAGTTTCTTCGTCTTCCGTGCTCAGTTTCAATGTCACCTCCTCTGTGAGGCCTTCTCTGATTGCTCAAGGAGCCCCAAACTGCCCCTCATCCTGGATTTTCACGTGGCACTTGTCCCACAGACTGCCAATGTGGCTGTCCCCCTAACTAGACCCTGGACTTCTTTGAGGACACAGACCTGCCTGGTTAATTATGTTGCTCCATTAGCCTGAACCACTCTTCCGCAGAAGTCTGCCCCCATGGCTGTAATCAGTCTGTATCAGTGTTACTTCTTCTGTATCTGTTGCTTCCATTAGACTATGAACTCCTTGAGTGCAGGGGCTACGTTTTGTTCAGCTCTCTAAATACCTGAATGAATGAGTGAAGTCAGGGAGGTGGAGGCTGTTGAATAGCAGCCAGCCTGGAGGCAGAGGATTTGTGTGCAGACAGAATCAGGAAAGGGACTGGGAGCGGTGGAGGGGTGAAAGCAGGCTGTCCATGCCCCTTGCCACTGAGCCATGCTGGCTGAGCAAGGGCTTCCCTGTGGTTCTATCTGAGCAGACTTCCCTAGGAGGGAGACTCTGCTTCTCGTGGACTCTGTTTCCTCTGTGAGATGACTGTTCTCCCCTGCTGATTGCTGCAGAGAAAATAATGGCAGATCCCTTTATTTCTTGGGCCGGCCTCCAGGCAGAAGGACTTGTTCCAAGTGCCACTTGGTGACTCTTGCAAATTGTTCCTGACAGCCCTGCAGAAGGCCAGGCCATCTGCCTTACCCTTTTTCAGGGCAGCAGAGGCTGAGAGGAGAGATATTAGGTTTCCACTTTAGCCAATACTTTGATGTTCAAAGCTGTTTAATATTCATTAAACCAGTCCTTCAGTTGTAATTGCAGTCATTACCCTCCCTTTTATGATTGTCTGTAAATGTTATGGGACAGACAGGCACAGCTAACCTAATGATGGAGGGTTTTGATGATGGATAAAAGGTTGAATAGAACCCCTTCAAATCCATCTCCTTACTCCTTGGCATCCACTCCCACCCGTTTCTGCTTTCTTTCTCTCTTAAAAGATGGTGTTTGGATTGAGGGAGCAGGATAGCCCTCCAGTAGTGTCATGGTTAGTTAATTTTACCGAGACAAAAGTGCTGTCCTGTGGTCTCAGAATGAACCCAAAATCACACACACAACTGGACCTTGGTTTCAGGTGAGGCACAGAACCCTGACCCTGGCCATAGTCAGAGCACTTAGCTGACACCAAGAAAAGGAAACTAGGTTTTTACTTCGTTTATTTAGCAAACATAGAAATTTTCAACAGGTTCGGCCATCAGATAACAGTGCTCTTGCTCTATGGAGAGGTGGGGCCTCTTGGAAGAAACACACAGGCTTGTGTATTGGGCGTCAGACTTCAGTTGTAGGTGCTCCCACTTTCTAGCTGCATGACCTTGGCAAGGACTGAAACTCCTCAGTGTTCAGTTCCTTCATCTATTAAAGATAAGGAGTTATAAAACTTACAGGTAGAGTCGGTGTGAAGATCCCACTAAATAATAGGCACTAAGTACCTAACAGAGTGCCTGGCAGGTGGCACGTACTCGGTTCCTGCCAACTCATGGCTTTAGCACCCTCTCCTGAAGTTCTGTGAGAGCAAGTGTGCCCTGCATTAGGGACCTTAAGCCCAAACAGGGAGAGGGAGTATTGTGGGCTGCCCAGGTCCTGCCTCTCCAGCCCAATCTGCCAACAGTCCCTCCAACAGCAGTCTGCCAAGAACACCCTCTTCTGACCTCCTCCCCACCACCCCCAAGTCTGGCAGGTGAGTTCTCTGGGAAGCGGACTCTGAGGTGGTTTCCATGCATTTTTATTAGAGAGGTCACTGGGGGTGGGAGGAGAAAACAAATTGAGCAGAGGGAGAAGTCAAGCTGAGATGCGAGCCCTAGCAATTTCCACAGGGAAACTTGGATCTGAAATAGCTGGCTGGACCTTTACATACCTGCCTTTACTCCTCATTGGATTGACTCTCACTGGATATGGGTTATGCATGGAAGGGCCCATCTCTGAGCAAGGAGGCTCTGCAACGGGGACAAAAGAGACCGTCAGTGGAAGGCTGCACTCTGATAGCACTGACAGCAGCTGGGGCAACAAGTCCTTCATTGACAGGGGACCTGGGGGCTGCATCGCCCTGTCCACCACAACCAGGGCTCATTATTATTTCCAAGAGCTTCCCTTGGAATGCTGTATCTACCCACCACACACACCACCACCACCACCACCACTATTGCACAAACACACAAAGCTTACCAAAATCCTTTTTTTTCTTCAAAATGTTCTAAAAGTACCTCCTCCAGAAAGGCTTCCCTGGTTTCCCCCACTTTGAATGACTGCATCTGTCCCTGCTCCCAGGATTCATGGGCAGAGTGCCACGTAGGCAGGTATCCTCTTATCAGACAGCAGTGTTCCAGAGGCGGCATTGTATGTCATGGAATGGGCCACAGCCATGTCCAGGTGGCTTTGCAGGGCCTTGTTTCAGGGGCCCAAAGCACCAGAAGGGGCTGAACCAGAAGCGTTGGCAGGTCCTTCTTGCCCTACTGCTCTGTGATTCTCTAGGTGCCACTCTGGGTGGCCCACTGTTCCAGGTGTGCATGAGCACCTTAGAGAACAGGGCCTGGGCCTTCTCCGTGTCTGTAGGAGGCTGTTGAGGGCACTCCACTTGCAGAGACCAACATGCATGCCAAGATCTGTGGGGCAAGCAGAAGATCATGCCCTGTTCACATAAGAACCCCCACCCGGAGTGGAAGTCAGATGGAAACAGAGGACATAGCCCAGTGGACAAATGCAGAGACAGAAAGGATGTAAGATGAGCCCCTATGGGCCCAGGCTAGGGTCTCACATCCAGAAAGACTCAGTGGGCACTTGCTGAGGAAAAATATGGATGTAGGGCCTTCTCCAATAGCAAAAGGATACATGTAGGTGGTAAAGGCTGTGAAGACTGAATACATGAATGAATGAATGAATGAATGAGTCAATGGAGGAATAAGCAATTTAAAGAAATTCACAACTGAGTAGAATAGATCTCTAGTCTCTCATCTGAAACCCTTGAAGCCACATTTGTTTCAGAATTCAGAATTCAGAATTTTTTGGATGTTAGATGGCAAAATATGATATATATCCATACATCATTTAACACACCATTGTGGCCTGGAGCAGCATTCTTAATCAAATACATTAGCATTTGTGCAGCAAAACACGAATATTCACAAAAAGTGGGAGAGATCAAGGCTACATATAGCCTTGGATATGTTCAGGTCAAGTTACCAAAGACATTCTTCAGAGCGTTTTGGATTTCAGAATTGTGGATAAGGGAGTTAGAGCTCGTATGACCAACAAGGTTCCTTCTGGCTTCAAAAAAGTCCCCTTGAAGATGCAGAGCCCCTAACTTGCTCTTGACTGTGCCCACCCAGTGCCTCCCTGGCTTTCCTTCAGAGCCTAAGCTGGGCCTCAGCTCCCTGCGTCTCTCCTTTTCTGTATGTTTTTCTTTCCTGGCCTCCAGGCAAACCTCTGCCATCCTGAGGTCAGTCAAATAGGAGTCTCAGAGTAGGTCTAATCACACATCATTAGCGTCCTAATGGCACCTAAGTGAGAGGGCAGTGACTTTTATCAGAGGGAGAGGCAGAGCAGCCAGGGCTCAAAGATTGGGGCGGAGGCCTCTGGGAATGGAAGAGGTTATGACTGTTTTTCTTGCCATTGTTAGGGCTCAGGGCTCCAGCAGTCCCTGCTTGACAAGTTGCCTCCTCCACATTCCTCACCAGCAGCTTACCTGCCTGCTTTTATGCCTGGATTCTTCCCATCCTTCATCTGCTCATTCATTCATCTAACAAAAATGTTCTGAGCCAGTATTCTGTGCCACCCTACTGTGTGGTGTTGGAGTGATTATCAGTGAATTGGGACAGTGTAGATACTGAAGGAAAATTCTTATAGGATAAAGGTAACTTGCAGTTATTTTTTTCTTCAGGTCAATACCTAGCACTTCTGTTTGTATAGGATGCCATCCTTTGCAAGGGAGTTTTGCACATGTTAATTTAATCCTTACCAATAATCAACCCTGTAAAAAAGATATGGTTAGTTCCAGCTTAAGAATACGGAGGCTCAGAGAGGTGGAGTAGGTCGGCTGCAGTGTCTGACCCATTAGGTACCTGCTCTCTAGCTGGGTAGGGGCAGGTCAGATTGTGTGTGTGTGTGTGTGTGTGTGTGTGTACACCTGTGTGATGCAAATGAGGGGCAGGGAGGAAACTGATTGAGCTGTGATAAGGGCAAGTATGTAGTTAGGGAAAAAGTGGTGAATACAGGATCTGAGATATGGTGGCCCTACCTCACCTTTTAAAAGAAGAGCTATTTCTTCCTCAGATGCAGTTCACCTTTTACAAAAAGTCACATCAAAAATCTTCCATCTTTCCAGGTGCCCTCCAGGGTTCTCCCCCTGTGGAAGAGCCTCTTTTCTGGATACACCTCTGAGCCTGTCTGCTTCTTGGCTCAGTGAACTCCTCCTCATCCATCAGGGCCATTCTGCAGGTTACTCCTTCTATGACCACCTAGGAAGTAGCTGTACAGTAGCCTACAAGGCCCAAAATGATCAGCTGCCCCCAGCTTGCTTCTTTTCTGATCATCTTCTACCTCCCCTCCAGCCACGTTGGCTTCCTTGCTGTTTCTGGGACATGCCAGGCATGACCTTGTCTCAGGGTCTTTGCTCTCCCTCATCTCTTATGTATCTTTATTCAAATGTCACCTTCTCAATGACTGCTCCATTTAAAACTGCACCTGTCCCCTGTTCCTGCTCCACTTTCTCCTTTCCCATAACACTTCCTGTCATCTAACATGTTATATGATTTACTTGCTATGCTTTTTGTTTATTGGCCATCTTACCCTATCACATACAATACCTTGTGAGATTCAGGAGAGCAGGGATTTGGGCCTGTTGCGTGCTGAGTATCCCACATACTGAGAACAGTGCTCAACATATACTAGGGGCTCAGTATATATGTGTTAGGGAGAGAGAAAGAGCCTACTATGTGCGACTACTTTTACTGGCACTAACTTGCTTAATCCTCATAACACATCTTTTAGATGAGTTGTCATGATCCCCACTTTTCAGATGAGGAAACTGATGCCAAGGGAGATGGAGTTTCTTGCCCAAGAAGTGGCAGTACCAGAATTGGAACCCAGGCCAGTCTGAATCTAGACTGTATTCTGCAGGCTGAGAGGTAGAGGTACTTCAGAGAGGGTGAGCTCAGCTTGTGGGCAGGACACACATAGCCTGGCAAGCCCAGTTCCCAAGCCTGCCCGATTTTAGTGACGCACAGACTGGGCTTCTGTGCCCACTCTCACTACAACATCTTTGGGAAGCAGATCCTAACATCTGAGGCCTTTTCCATCCCCACTTCCCACCAGGGTCTCTGCTTGGGTTTCAGAGGGAGGTTTGGGCAGTACAGGCCATGGCATTTGGGCCCAAGCTGGAAATAGCCAAGCCTAGGGTCTGCTTCATCAGTGTGGAGTGGGCTGTGTGGCTCTGTTGAGCCCAGAGTTTCTTTGTTAGTTTTGAGCCTCTGCAGCCCCATCCCTGCCTCCCTTAACCCACCCTTCTCTCTGTAACCCAAGACCCCCAAATTCCCCATCCTCTCTTCCTTCTAGGCCCTGGGCCAAGCCTCCACTGGCTTCCCTCTGCCATCCTGTGAATGTCCCTTTGTGCGGCAGCCCTGACGTGAGGTCCTTCCTGGGGAGGTGTTATTTTAATATATGGAGGGCAGTCATTGCATTTCATAAAGATAGCTTGTTTGGAGGGGCCAGCAGGGGCCAGGAGAGATCTCACTTGACAGATGCAGGGACAGCCTGTGGTTTAGGGGCTAGAGATCACAATGTGTGCCTGTGAAGCCCAGTGCTGGGCACCATGCCCCTGACAGCCATTGCTGGAATGAGTCCTACCACTGGGGCCAAGGCACACAGGAGCCTTCCCCGCTTCACTGGTAGTGCAAGTCCCAGTGATGGAGAATATGAGCAGGCCTGGGGGAAAGCAAACACTAGTACGAGGAGGCAGGCCTGGAAACTTTGAGGGGGGTGGGCATGGGATCTGTGCCAGTACCATCTCTGCCCCTCTCTCCTCAGCAGTGCCACCTGAGGAAATCTCTGCCCTATGGGTTCCTTTCAGCCCAGAGGATCACCCAAGGGCTTTCTGGCACTGTCGTTCCAGGAGACTTTTAATCCAACCTCCCTAGAGTGGATGTTGAAAATAAATGAGGAGTGAACTCTGTCTCCTGCCACCTTGGGCCCTGCAGCCAAGCCAGGGTGATGGACAGGGTGATAAAGTCTGAACAGGGTTGGTTCCAGGACAGCTCTGGTTTGCTGCCGAGTAAAACACCTGGTCCTTGGGGAAGCAAGACCTGAGGGCAGCCTGACCAGCTCGTCTCCTCAACAAGGAGCCTTTCTTTAACTGTGGTGGGAGGAGGGCAGTGGGGTCCAAGCTGGGCAGTCCCAGGGCACCCACTGCCAGGCATCAAGGTTGTTGAACTTGGAAATATACATGCTTCCCTCGGCTCGGCAGAGCAACCCACAGCTCGCTCAGTGCTCACACAGAGTGATCAGATACAGGCTGTGCTTTATGGTAACTTCAGTGAGAAGCGGGTGTTGGGCTAGGCTTCCTGGCTGGGGGGTGGGGTCAGTGGGCTGCAAGACACTATCCACGTCCCCTCAGCTCACCCTCTGTGTCCAGTGTGGGGCTCAGGCTTTGAAACTCAGGTCTTCCTCCTTGTGGCTCTCTCCTGGGAAATTCCTTAGTTGAATGTCAAACCTATATCCTTGGGGTGGGGCAGGGGCTGCAGGATCTGATTTTGTTCTGAGGGCTTTTTGAATATCTCCCAACCCTTTGAGATGCATTTTTAGATCCCTTGTTATGCAGGAAGCTGAGCCAGGACTGGGGTGGTGGAGGAGGAGGCGGGAGGCTCCTGCCCTGGCACTGGCCCCGCTCTTTCTCCTGAACTCTTCCTACTCAGTATTCTGGTTGTCTGTGGCCATGTCTGGCCACTCCCCTGAGGGCAGGAGTGCCATCTGAGTCATGTCTGTGCCCTCAGCACATGCTGCAGGGCGTGTGTCACGGTGCATCAGATTCTTTGTGGAAGGAGTGGTACATCATGTTCACCTCCCTGTCCCTATTCTTCGCTCCTGGCTTGTTCTTTCTCCTACTGGAAGTGTCCTCCTTCACTACTAGCACTCATACAGACTGCTGGTGGGGTGCTAACTGACATAATGACTTGATCCCATATGATCCAAGATGCGTTCAGTGCCCTGCTGAAATATCACCTCCTCAGAGAAACCTTCCTGACTGCCGTATCTCACAGAGCACACCCTGGTCCCATTCTATTCCATCGTCTCACTCTGCTGTTCTTTGTGGCACTTGGTATTAGGTAGCTCCTTATCAGGGTGCTTGTTGTGTGTCTCCCCACTGGAATGTAATCCCTGTGAGGTTAGTGACTTTTCTGTGTTCACTGCTATAAGAATAACAAGAACTTACTGAGTACCTGCCATGTGTCAAGCACTGTTCAAAACACTTTATGTGATGAATTTATTTAATCCTCCCAAACCCAGTAACCAAGTACCATTATATCTCCATTATAGAGATCTGGAAGTTGAAGCCCAGAGAAGTTCAGTAACTTGCCCAACATCACACTACTAAGTGTCAGAGCCAGGATGTGAACCAAGGCGGCTTGGTTCTCAATGGCAGAGTCCTAAGTATTATTGTAGGCTACATCCACAACACCCCCACCCACACTGCGTATCACTGTATCCCCAGCATACAGAACAGTGCCTCCCCATGCTCTGAGCACTCAATAATACTATTTGAATTGCTGAAGTAAAGAAAGAATATCAATGAATGAATATAGGCTGACAATGTGAGTAAGTTCAAGGAGGAGAACAATCAGCTGTCAGAAAGAGGATCCACAGCAGGTTATTTGGGGGTTTGGGGATAATGCCAGGCTTGGAAGACCATTGTCTCACGAATCACTTTTTGGTGATCCCATCACCAAAGCCAGGATCCTGAAGCAGCCAGAGAAGTTGGGCCCTCCCAGAATCCAAGAGCCTGCCCCTCTGAAGAATCCAGGCAGTTTGCAGACATGCCTGAGCCCTCTTTTGATTTGTGGGCAGGGAACTTTTTCATAACTCTTTTCTTTTAGTCCCTGGAACAACCCTAGGAAGGTAGCAGCTCTGCATTTAATCAACAACAGCATATTTGGCAACTTCTCTGTGCAGTGTACTCATTGTCAAATCAAACACAAGAGCTCCCCTCAAAAAGCTTATAGCCAAGTGTCAACAAGCTCTCAAGTGTTGAAATGTGAGGCAAGATGCGCTAAGAGCATGGCTGTAAAGAGAACCTACACCAGGCTGGGCTAAGAGCAGATATAAGTAGGGCCTTCCTAAAAAGGCAACACCCAGGAAACCCAAGTAGAATTCAGGGAGGCTCTTATTTGTTCAGCACCCCCCAGATGGCGTGTGACAGAGCGAGGGTTTCTACTTAAGTCTGATCTCAAAGGGTGTTCTTTCCACACGCTGGCCACTCCCTCTGCCTGGCCCCCCAGCGGTTCTGTGAATGCACTCTGTCCCATAGAACACCAGGAGTTGCGATGAGGACAATTTTAGAAAGCAAATCAGTTTCGTTTTGTTTTTAAGATATTTGAAAACTGTATATTTGATCAACTGAATTTAAATGTGAAACAGAAAACAGTAAATGAGTCACTAACTTTATCCACTTCTCCTGGTAACCCAGGGTAGATGAAACATACCCACTAGCTGAGAGGCCATCTGGCCAGATGACATTGCGTCTGGACATAGACCCGTCTCACCACTGACCTCACAGTGGCTTCTGCAGGGTGCCGGAAGCCCTTGGTACCGTTTATGTACTTCTGTAATGTGTGTAAATCACTCCCCACCAGCTTACCTTTTTTCCTCTTCCTATTTCTCTGGATGCCCTCATAAAATTTTAAAAGCTTTGCATGTCAGACTGTACTTCCCAAGGCTCTAAAACCAGAGACTGGGTTTGTACCTGCTGTTTCATGGTGCTGGCCTTCCCAGAGCCACATGGTCAACCTGCATTCTGATGATGGCTTCCATTTCCTCCACTGTGTGATACATTCTTCAGCTGTTATCACCTCCTCCCCATTAATTCACATGGAAGAATCCCAGGGTCATTTTCAGTCCTTATCTTCCTCAACCCATCAACACATACCCCTTCTTGAAATACTTCCTTCACTCATCCTACCTCAGTAGCCTCTGTTAGTCTCCTTGCTGGTTCCTTCTCACCTCTCTGACCTCTAAACTCTGGAGGGTCCCAGGGCTCAGTCCTCAGTCCTCTTCTTTCTGTACTTACCCATTCTTACTCTCTACCAAGGAGGCCTTCATTTCAATCCGTAGCCCAAATTTTCTCTTCATACAAACTCTGGACTCATATATCCAGCTGTGATGTAGAATCTCCACTTGGGTGGCAAATACACATCTCTAGCTTAACAACTTTTAACCAATAGTTGATTCTCTTCCTCATGGCTTCCCAGTCCTGATTCTTACCAGAATTCTTCAACTCAGCACATGGCAGTTTCATTCTGCCAGTTTTTCAGGCCAAAAGTCTTAGAGTCATCCTTGACTGTTCTCTTTCTTTCTTAACCTCTATCTAGTCTGTCAGCAGTTTCTGTCATGTCTGCATCCTACAGACAGCAGGATTCCACTGCTTCTCCCCACCCTTCCCATTCAGCACCATGGCCCCAGCCACCATCAGAGCTGCATGTAATAAGCTGCCTGTAACAGGTCCCCCTTCTGTCGCCTTCTCCCACTCAAGGAGGCTGTGCTTCTCACAGAGCCTGGAGCCATCCTTCAAAACATTAATTTGGAAAACCCTCCACTGGCTTTCTGTTTTAATTCTAGCAAAAGCTAAATCCTAATGTGGCCTAAGAGCCTCTGCATTATCTGACCCCAGCTACCTCACTGACCTCACCTTGGACCACTGACACCATTACTCCACTCCAGCCATATTAGTCCCCTGCTCTTTATTTTTTTTCCCTTTCATTTTTGTTTTTGTTGTTGTTTGTTTGTTTGTTTGTTTGTTTGTTGAAACTGGGTCTTGCTCTGTAGCCCAGGCTGGAGTGCAATGGCATGATCTCAGCACACTGTAGCCTCAACCTCCCGGGCTCAAGCAATCCTCCCACCTCTGCCTCCCAAGTTACTGGGACTACAAGCATGTACCACTACACACAGCTAATTTTTAAAAATTATTTTTTGTAAAGATGGGATCTCACTATGTTGCTCAGGCTAGTCTCAAACTCCTGGGATCAAGCAGTCGTCCTGCTTCAGCCTCCCAAAGTGCTGAGGTTACAGGCATGAACCATCATGCCTGGCTCTTAGTGAACACACAAAGCGTATTCTTGCCTCTGCCTGGAACCCTTTTTACCCAGGGTAGTCCTGTGGCTCATATATATTTCATTTCATCCAAGCCTATGTTAAAATTCCACCTGCCCAGAGAAGCCTCCCTTGCCTGCATAGTAGCCCCCCTTACTCTCTGTCTCTGCACTCTGTTTTATTGCTTATAGCACCTTTTCCTACATGGCATGTATATTTATGTGTTTCTCATCTGTTCTCCTGCTAAAATGTAAGCTCTATGACAGCTGGAACTTTGTTCGACTCATTGCTATGTGAACAGTGCCTAGTATGATCCTTGGCACATTTTCACAGCTAATACTTCTATAGCATTATTATGTACACTAAGCACTATTCTAAACAGTTTACTTGTAATAATAATTCAGTTAATCCTTGTGACAAACAGGCAGAGACTAAGCAACTTGCCCAGTGTTACAGTGAGCCAGGATTGGAACTCAGCCACTGTTCCCTATGCCTTTCCTTGGGTAACTACTCCAAAAATACCTCTTAGATGAATGGGATCAAGTGAGTGGCTGTTGTGCTCCTCCAGACTCCCTACCAAACAAGATAAGGATGGGAACCAGCACTAGTGCCAAGGATAGCCACATAAACATCCTTAATACAGCAACCTACGTGCTGTAATGAAGATGCACAGAGGATTTCTTTCGAAGCTGTTGCCTTTTGGAAGTTAGGAATCATATTCTTCTTCAGGGCCTACAGTAGGCTCCAGTGAATATTTGTTGAATGAATGTTAAAGGGACAGTGGAGGAAAAGACACCTAACTTTGCTCAGGAGATTCTGAGAGGCTCCTAGGAGTGACCATGTGAGAAGGCATTTGGCGGATCAGAGGCCTGCAGCATCAGGTCTGTGAATCCTTTGGCCCGCCTGTCAGTGCTCAATCACCTGTGGACACCTGGGCTCCCCCAGCAGCAGGAAGCTGAAGAAATGCTCCTGCACTGCCTGGTCACCCTGTAGAACACTGATGCTCAGGAAGTTGCAGCATCTCCCAGAAGAGTAGGCTCCACGGGCCTGGTAACAGAAAGGAGGCCAGCAAGGCTTGAGCACAGTGACTACCTCTGTCACCTCTTCTGCTACCAGCCTATCACTGCTGCTACTGTTACTGTACCTGCCACCTCCATGACCATGCTGGTCATGGCCACTGCTACTAACTGGGGCAGTGTTAGGCATTGGCCACCCTCACTGTTATTACATCCATCACAGCCTCTGCTGCTATTACCACCTGACCCCTGATCCTGTTTCCCAAGTCTTCTGTAGATACTTCTACCATTTCCAGCCAGAGCTACTGACACTACTATTACTAGTACTAATAGTTGTAGCTATTATTAACAACCTACCTGTGTAGCATACTCTGCATTGTACAAAGCAGAATGGCATCCATGCTTGCTTTGACCATCACAGCAAGTGGGTGAGGCAGGCAGGGTAACCTGTACCAGATGAGAAAAAGGAGACTCAGCCAGAGATATTCAGCAACTTCATTCCATCCAGGTAGCAAAAAGCTCAGCTAACAAAGAGAGCTAATAATTTACTTTGGCTTCCTCTAGATCAGACACTGTCCTAAGCATGTTTACAACTTCTGACCCATGTAATCTACACTGCGCCTTAAGACATTAAGTATTGTCTTCCTCGTTTATAAAATGGAGAAAGTGAGACTCAGAGAGGGTAAAGGTTGTGCCTGTGGTTGCCCAGCTGAGCAGTGGCAGGGTACTGTCTGGCTCCAGCGCTCATGCCTTAGGGGCCAAGGACGGGATGTTGAGTAGAAATGCCCCAGTCCAGGATTCTAGATACCTGGAGAGTAATCCTTCCACTGAATCCTTCGGTCATGAACTCTTAGCAGCTGTGCATCTTTGACCTAATAGATAACCCTGTATGAGTCTTATTTTGACCATCTTCTGGTGACATCTGCCTCACTACCCTCACAGTTTGCTATTGGCAGAGTCAGCAGCGGCTTCAGTCACGTCCAAGGTCTCATCCCCACCTCTGGCAATAAGATTCAGGTATCTGCCATCATACCTGATGGCGACATGAACACCTACAAGCCACACATTGTGCTTGGCAATTGCACAGGCTCTCTGTCCTTTATTTCCCCCCAAACCCTGAGAGGTGAGAAATTGTTTCAGTTGACAAATAAGAAATCTGAGGCTTAGAGAAGTGGTGTGAAAAGACCAAGGACACTTGGCTTCTGCATGGTGGGGCAGAGCTGGGATCCAAGCCAGGGCTCCTGACCTCCCATTCTGGGCAGCTTCCATGAGGCTAAGATGTGTTGTGGATCTCAGAAGGACTCACCATCACCCAGTCCATCAGTCATGTGGTAGCTGTTATTGGGTCTTTCTGTGCACTGGGCACTGTGTTGGGCCCACATTTTCAGTGGCGAAGAAGAGAGACGGTCTCTACCCTCAGGGAGAACACTGTCTCCTGAGACAGACAGACGCCATACGAATTCCTCCAGAGAGTGCAGTGTAAGTTAGGGTGCCAAGTGCAACCCAGAAGTACAGGGGCTGGGGAGTGTGGGCCACAGGGACCTGACCCAGGGTGGGTGATGCTAACTGTTGTAATGACAAGCCCTCCCATCATTCAGTGGCTTCACAGCTCCAGTGTGAGTATTCCCAGTGGGCTAGGGAAAACTCAGGGCCCCAGGTGGACAGAAGCTCTCCCGTGGGCAGAGACAACAGTCAGTGTCTGTGGGAAGGGACAAGGATCACACTGGGAGGGTCTCAAGGGCCAGGCCTGGAAGTGGCCTCATGCTTCAATGGCCAGAATCGGTCTCATGGCCTTGTCTACCTACAGGGGAGGCTGGGGGAAGGCAGTTGAGTTGTGTGCCTGGAAAGAAGAGGATATGGGTGTGGTGAGCAGGTGACAGTCACTGTCACTCCCAGTTTGGAGGTGATCAAAAGCAATTTTCCCTACAGAAGTGACATTTCAGAGATCTGAAGAAGGGACAAGAGGTAGCAATGGCAGGTGACTGGTGCTTTTTTGACCAGAGGACAACAGGCTCCTCCTCTCTGCATCCAGCGCCCAGCCTTGTATGGGCTGAATAGCCTGAGCCTCCACTCCCCTCCCAGGGTCCCAAGGGCCTTGCACCTGCAGATGAGAACCCTGCCTTCAGACCCAAGCAAGGGCCTCCCTCCGAACAGAAAGCCCCCTGCTCTGTTTTCAGCCCGTCAGAGGGAATTCCACGGGGCTGTCTCTGGGAAGAACCCAGATGATCCTCTCCAGGGTTTTAATATGCCTTTGCCCCTGCTTTGCTGCTGGAGGCTGACTTTCAGGCCCGTCAGGCTAAAGATTTTAACCCAAGATTTAAAAGGACCAGAGATCAAAAGCAGATGCTCCTGGAAGACACTTTAGCCTCCCCAGCCGTCTGGGGACATGGCTATGGAGGAGAAGACGATTCATCACAAACCATGCACACCCCTGTTCAATAATAAACAGATGTATTATGGGGGGAAAGAAAGGGATGGGTGTCAGCCCTTTGATTCATTTGTCTCCCTCGCGAAGTCACCTTCATCCCAGGCTCCGGAGGGCAGGCGCAGGCGCTTTGAAGCAGAGACATCTTGTCAGGGAAATGGAAACATTTCACGTTGTAAATCCTCAGGGTTGTCAGAGAGATCCTAATGAGAGAGGAAGCTGTCAGGGGTGGCGGGGAGCACCCAGGACTGCTTTGGAGGGAGCTGGGGAAGAAGACCAAAGGCGGTTCTGGGAGACAGGAACCTGGCCGTGTCCTCTCCTGATTTACACCCTTTCTTCGCTGCTCTTCAACACTGACGGGAAGCAGTTTTCCTGGTTTTCCCGGGTGCCCCTGCCTGCAGCAACACTGTTTGCACTTGGTGCCCTTGGCCCAGCCCACATGCTTTGCTCAGGTTAAGGCTGTTCATTGGCTTTGTCATGTAATCACCCACCCGCCCCAGGACTTTCACACCCTTCACTTATGGCAAAGAACCTGAAAACGTTTTGACAAGTGGGAGATTTAAGTGTGCTTCTCTCAAAACATAGGATGTCTCTTGGTCCCTCCTTAGGGGAAACTGAGTCATGACTCCCAAGCCCCACCCCACTCAAAGCCACAGATAAAACCACTAGGCATAAGGGCATCCTCCACAGACTGAGAGAGCTAATAGAATATCCAAGTTAAGATCAGGGTCCTCTGGGGTCAGTCAATCCCAGAACTGGATTCCAGTTCTCCACTTATAGCTGTGTGACCTTGGGCAAGCTACTTAACCTCTCTGAGCCTCAGTTACTATGTTGCAGAATGAGAATAACAGTAATAGGAACTTCTGCCTTTCCCTGATTGTTGAGAGGATTGTGTTAATACATGTAATGTGCTTAGCCTGCTTAGAAATTGAATTATTATCACCAGATTTACCTCAAAGTAGAGCACACTCAAGGTGTAGATTATTAGCCCGCTTTACCTTTGAACAAACTAAGACTTAGAGAGGGAAGGGTTTATCCAGCTTCTCACAGGGAGCTAGAACCCAGGTTTCCTGACCAGTGCTTTCTCTGCGCCACCCCGCTCCCACTTCCATGTTCTCAAAACTGTTTACCAAGTGTGATGATGACAGTGTGGAGGTGGAGAAGGCTGGAGCAGGGGACCAGGGACGTGTTAGAAGCCTGTCAGAGATGAAATGGCCCCAGACCAAGGCCGGCCCTTGGTATTTACAGGAGAAAAACTATTTGAAAAACTGTTTAGAAGTTAAAATTCCCCCTAGACCATTCCTGGCCAATTCATCATGTTTGTCCCCAGCCCCAACACAGGGCCTGGCAGTGAGTAAACATAATGTTTTTTGTTGTTATTTCTGAAGGAGTAGAAGAATGAATGAATGAACGAACGAACAAACGATTAAAAGAGGCAGAGGGGGGACTCATGGATGACTTCCAGGTGTCTGGCTTGGCATAGTCACTGAGGTGGAGAGAACAGGGAAAAGGACAAAATTCAGGGAGTGATATATAGTAGAATCGCAGATAACTTTTGAACTTCTTATGTGTGCAAAACCCAGAGACTATGAATTCAGTTAGATCAACCATTTGATAGAAATTTCCCTAACACCAGCTAGGCGTCCAGCAGTGAGGAGAGGTAGAAAGGAACAAGAAGCAAACCCCGCCTGCCCCACGGGAGCCCCCCACCCAGTGGAACGGCCAGACTTCAGCAGGTAAAGTTCATCCAATATGCTGAACAGTGCATATGCTCTGCACAGTGGCAGAGAGCAAGCAGAGCTTGGAGGAGTGGAGATCCCTGCGGACTGGACTGGTCATGGAGGGCTCTCTGGAGGAGGTGGATTAGATGATGAATCAGGTTTGAACTGATGGGTTAAATAATGAACGAGGTTTGGGTGAGGATGGAAGGATCTTAGGGAAAAGGTTTGGACCTGAGGATGAATCCTTGGAATGAAGGAATTAGTATCCATCTTGGCATCTCTGACATCTGGTAGAGGACCTGGCATTGAGCAGGCAAAAGTGAACTTCTCAGTTTCTCTGTCTCACTTCCTATATTCTTATCCAATCGCTACAAAATAAAGATTCTCTTCAGCCATATGCCTGAAGGTTGAAGGCATTCCAGACCCATAAATGTTATTTTCAAAACCAACTGATGCATAAAACTAGACTTTGATTAAATATTACAACCAGCGTTTGGTAACGGAGCATGAGACTGTCATTTATCAGCAAGCAATGTGGACATAATAATTCATTAAGCTCCTTTGAGCTCTATCTCAGCTGAGCACTCAGGACGGAAGGAGCCTGGAGAGGTTGTGTTTTCTTTTGGCTGTTTGCAGGACTCCTTCCCAAACTGCTCCTGAAAACCATTAGCTCCCTAGGAGGCCCCAGGCTGCTGCCCTCTAAGTGTCCTGGCCACCGAGCTACTTGAAAGGGCTCCATTTATCACCATGAACTCCCTGCCTCCCCCTTCAAGCCAGAGATTTGGGGGGGGAGCACATAAAGAAACTACCCCTGCTTCGTTAAATCACTGTCCCCTGCCACCAACAACGGACCTGTGTGTGGAGGGACTCCATCCATTCATTCAGTAGATGCTCCACAGTTATCAGATGGCAGATGCTGTGATGGGCACTGGTGATACCATGGGGAAAAAAGCAGACACAGCCCTTTCTCTCAAGGAGCCCACAGCTTGAAAGGAGGTACTGCAAGTAAATAGATGGTCCACAGTGATACAAATGGTAAGAGTGGAGGCACTGAGAACACACCTAGCCTGGCCTGGGAGTCAGCGAGCGCTTCCTGGAGGAGGTGGGCACTCAGCTTAGGCCCAATGGATGTATAGGAGTTGGTTAAGTGACTAGGACAGCGAAGAGTGTTTTAAATACAGGCAATGGCATGTGCAAAAGTTCTGGAGATGAAAGAAAGCATGGCACCTTGTAATGAAGTAATTTTGGTTAACAGAGCTTAGAGTATGAAGCAAGAGGTGGCAAGAGCTGAGGCTGGAGAGGTGAATTGGACCAGGTCCGTGATATCTTTGAGCCTTATCTTTTGTGGTTTTGAGCAGCTGGGTGGCAGGGGGAGGGAAGGGGTGCAGTGTTCAGGTTTTGAATGTCTGGGCACTTAAAGTGGGAGGCAGAGTGCCATGATAATGTCTGTAGTTTAAAAAGATAACCCTGACTAGGTGTGTTGGCTCACACTTGTAATCCCAGCACTTTGAGAGGCCGAGGTGGGTGGATCGCCTGAGGTCAGGAGTTTGAGACCAGCCTGGCCAACATGGCGAAACCCTGTCTCTACTAAAAATGTAAAAATTAGCCAAGTATAGTGGTGCGCACCTGTAGTCTCAGCTACTTGGGAGGCTGAGGCAGGAGAATAGCTTGAACCTGGGAGGTGGAGGTTGCAGTAAACTGAGATCGCACTACTGCACTCCATTCTGAGCAACAGAGTGAGACCTCATCTCAAAAAATAAATAGATAAATAAAAATAAAATAAATAAATAAAAAGAAGACCCTGGCTACTGTGTGGAGAATGGACTGTTGGGGCTGAGGCTGGACTCCATTAGAAGAGTTAGGATGAAACACATGCCCTTCACGCCTTGCTTCTGAGGCTTACAAGCTGGTGTGTGGGTTGTAAGGAGTTACCATCAGGATAGCTAGGGTGTGCAGCTGGAACAAGCAACCCCGAAACTCTTAGTGTCTTCAAACAAGAAAGAGTTATTTTTCACTGTGCTGCATGAACACCACAGATCTGCTGGGGGCCTCAGACCCGCCACTGTCTAGAACTTGGAAAGGGAAAAAGAAGAGGAAAATTCCACACTGGTTCTTAAAGCTTCCACCCATAAGTGGCAGGCACCATTTCCATTCACATGTCATTGGCCAAAGCAAATCACATGGCCACTGCTGTTTTTAAAGAGCATAGGAAAGAGCCACCCTACAGGGCTCTGGGAAGATTGCAGAACTAGGCTATTTATGGACTGGGCACCTAATGACTAGCACTGTGAGACTGGAGGCTCTGTGGCTTTCCCATTATATAACCGTCACAAATGCTGATCCAGTGCTTTTAGAATTTATTTCCATGTACCTGGCCACATTTTATCCTCTCACCTCCCCTGGGAGTCAGACACAATCATCCTTTCCAAGACACCAGGCTCAGCTTCCTTAAATCCCCACGGAGACAGAGATCATGGCTCGGGAACCTCAGAGCTTCTGGAAAAGTTGAGTAGGCATGGACCTCCCAGATGCTTTGAGCACATTTCTTACTTTCACTAAAATGAGCAGTACAAGCAACTTGCTGAATAAAGAGAAAGCCAGTGGCATTTACACATCTAAGTGAGACATCATGGAGACTGAACAGTGGGTTTGCGTTTGCCATCCCTCTGACCATCTGCCTCCCTATAGTTGGAACAAGAAGATTGTAAATGTGTTTTGGTGAAGACACTACATATGCACTGGGGCATTTATTTATTCTGGATCTGGCTAACCATCCAGATGTCTTGATTGTGTGATGCAACTGAGGGCTTCAGGCTCTTGGTCCGTCTAAGACCTCAGAGAAGCTGCCCCAAGACACATCCATATGCAGGGCCACATTTACTTTCTATCTCTGAGTCTCCTCCAGCTGTCTTGTCTCAGCCTTCCTTTTCTACTCCCTTCCCCCTAGTTATGTCTCTATCTTGTTGTCAACAGGTATGAGTTTCAGTGGAACTAAAATTCTCATAATGACTGACATGAACTTGAACATCAAGCCTAGAATAGCAGCACTTTTGAGCTACAGAACTCAAATACCAGCATTTTGAGCTAGAGAACTCAATTTTGAGACAGTGTCAAGACCAAGGGCTCTGGGAAAACCTGACTTAGAATTAAGTCCCAACTCTGCCGCTTAACCCAGGTGTGGCCTTGGACAAGGTACTTAGTATCTCCAGACCTCAATTTCCTGGCCTACAGGCTGAGGATATGGAGGTAGAGAGCTGATAGGGACATTGTAAAGAGTGGGTGAGATAAGACAAATCAGGCAGTTGACACTATGTCTTGAAAAGTGAGAATTACTAGAGTGATAATTATTATTTGTAAGTTCTTCAAGGAAAGCTCACATTGGAGAAAGATTTCTGTGTTATTAAGTGACTTGCCCAGGGCCATGCTGTTACCACATGGTGGTGCGAGACCTGCCAGGGGTTGTGGGAATGAGCAGCTTCTCCAGGACTCCTCTCCCAATCCCTTTACCTGCCTGCTTCCTGGGGTGCATCTTCTGCTTTGCCCCTCCAGGTGCCTCCTTCCTCACTCTTGCCTTGCTCATTCCTCAAAGAAAAATTTCCTCGCAAGCTACCAACTTATGCCTATTTCCTGATGACCTGATTTGGAGGTCATTGTGACCCTTGCTCCCCCAAGAGCTGCATGACATGTTAGCATTCACAGAGCTCTCCTGGTAAGGCCAGGACTGAAACCCAGGGCCTTGGTGGCTATGGTGGGCTTTCTGCCTCTGCTCACATAGGTGCTGTCTGTGTTAGATACAAGGTGACTGTTGCTTACACAAACACTCCTATGTGCTTGACAAAGCAGACTGTCTGAACCGAACATCTGATGGACCTGCATTTTATAAGTTTCTTCTTCACCCTGGGACCACCAGATGGAGCTGAGAACAGAGACCCCTCACCCCCCATCCTGAGACCTTTGCAAAGGTCTGGGCTAGAGCTGTCAAGACCTGAGCCAGGGGAGATGTCACAGGTTGGAGAAGAGGGGTGAGGAATCAGACTCAGGGGGCAGATCCTGGGGGAGATGCAATGGCAGAATGAACACTATCACTGTGGTGGGTGGTCAGGCACACACGTGCAGTCCCCACAGTGAAGTCCCACGCAACGACAGCATGGGGAACATGAGGCAGTACGTGCTTCTGCCATTGGAGCCCTGTGTTTGCCAGTGTTTACATAGGGAGTGGAATTAATTAAATGCCACAGGGCCTCCTCCGTTGCTGAAAATAAACCCAGCCAGGCCCCCAGCAGTGCAGCCTGCCTGCCTGCCTGCTTGCTGCAGAGCGGGGCGTCTGTTGAATTTCTCCAGGCTTCTGAAGGCAGAAGGCATACACGCTCACAGCGTGGGGATTACTGTTGCAGTCACCCTCTCCCCACAGGCAGTGTGTCAGAGCCAGATGTGGCTCTGAGCCCTGCCCAACTCCTCATGGGGGTATGCAGATGCACGGGCACATACAGGCAACCAGAGACACGCAGAAACCCAGAGACACATTGATTCATACAAGTAAGCATGGGCCACCAGGATGCATGGTTATATCAGGACATACAGACACAAAGACAGATGCCACCAGACATGCAGACACGTGGTGCCTATAAGCACATAGTGAAACAGATAGCCTGGCCACATAGGTTCAGATAAGCCTGCCACACATGCTTTCAGAACCCATGAGAACACGTTCACCCAGGCATGTGGCCATATACCCACAGACTTGCGAGGATACATGGCTTCAGAACCAGAAAGCTTCTATCTGCTCCTGAATCTGCCTTTTGCTAGAACTGTGACTTTGGGTTTGTTTCTTAGCTTCTTTGTGCCTCAGTTTCCTCAGCTGTAAAGTGTGGTAACAATAGTACCAATCTCATGGTGTCATTATGAGGATAAAAGTGGGAAAATGAACATCAAGTTCTTAGCAGAGTGCCTGGTGTATACCAAGCACTCCACAAACGTTAACTGATATTATTCTGTCTTAACACTGTCCAAGTAATGGGCTTAAACATGGGACACTCAAATATGTTCTGACACACAAACACACATCTGCACCAAGTGACGCAGGGGAACACACAGAGACAACAGATCCATTCACAGGAGCTCACAGCAAGCCCGTATGGACCTGCCTCACGTAGGCCTGTGCTTGCACACACACTCCGGGGCCCACCACCACCACTGCAACCCAAATTGATCCCGGGCATGTGCCCAGACCATACCCGAAAACCAGATTCTTGGCTGTGGAGGCCCATGCCCTGCGGTGTAGTCTCTAGCCGCTGAAACACACAGACTTTTTTGTGGCTCTCCATGGCCTATGGGCCAAGATCTAAGCTTGAACCTGAATTTATGAACCTCCATGTGGTGCTCTCGTCTCTCTCCCAACCTCACTCCTCCCCGCTGGACTGCTGTTCTCACTGCTGCGAGAGGGCCCCCAGTGAACAGTACCCTCTAGTTCTCAATGATTTAGGAATAAAAGCAAATGATAACAAGTGGGACCCAGGCAGAACCTTTATTACTAAGAAAGTTCAGGTTGGCCCTCATAGCTTATTGTGAGAGGCGGAGAAGCCTGCTAACTGGATCCCAGAATTGGGTAGACCCCATCCCAGGATTCAGACAGTGGCAGAGGAGGCAGACCTCCCACGGAACACCTCCCCAGGTAAGACCTAGAGCACAGAGGGGCAGAGGAGAACCTGTGCACACGCTGTGCCTCCACACTGCTTCCCCATGACACCTCCCCAGACATTTCTCCTTGATGTCTAAAACCTAGCCACTCCCCACTCTGTTCTCTCATAGCCTCTGTTTTGACCTGGTATCCATGTTCCATGCTGTGTCACAATATGACCACACACTTAGCGACTTAAAACAAAATTGATTGTCTCACAGTCTCTGCGTAATTATTGTTTCCTGATTCAAACAATAAAAATAAAAACCTTCACCCAAAGGGAATTGACTGAATGATTGATTGGTTGATGATCAATTCATTTCTGTTTTTACATCTTTTTTTTTTTTCTTTTGAGACTGAGTCTTGCTCTGTCCCCCAGGCTGGAGTGCAGTGGCACAATCTCAGCTCACTGCAACCTCCACCTCCTGGGCTCAAGCAATTCTCCTGCCTCAGCCTCCTGAATATCTGGAATTACAGGTACCCACCACCATCCCCAAATAAACAATAATTTTTGTATTTTTAGTAGAGATGCATTTCACCACATTGGCCAGGCTAGTGTCAAACTCCTCGCCTCCAGTGATCCGCCCACCTCAGCCTTCCAAAATGCTGGGATTACACGCGTGAGCCATGCTCCTGGCCTGTATTTGTATCTTTAAGGAGCCTCCTCTCTCCTAGAAGCTAAGGGTGGAAAAGGAGTGAAACAGTTGTTACTCCAGACAAAGAATCAACACAGATGACTAAAATGGGAGGGAGGAAGCACGAGAGGGGTCAGCCTGGCAGGAGTGGCCTCCCCATAGCTCCTCGTCTACATCTCAGCCACATCAGTAACAGCCCCACACTGCATCAACCCTCTGGGCTCTGGGGTCTCCCCACTCTCACTTCTGGCCCTTCTTGGCCTCCCTATATATGACATTTAAATGAGCTATCTCTTTTAAACAACTTTTTGTTCTAGTTGTAAAATATAAATTTATTGTAGAATAGAAAAGTACAAATAATGTAAAAATCATTCTGAAATAATTGTTACCATGTGAGTGTATTGCTTACTTACCTATTTTCAACAGGTATATACTCATGCATCACTTAATGACAGGGACACGCTCTGAGAAATGTGTTGTTAGATGATTTCATAGTCGCACAAACATAGAGTGTACTTGCACAAATCTGGAAGGTGTGGTGTAGCCTTCTACACACCTAGGCTATCTGATATGGCCTATTGCTCCTAGACTACAAACCTGTGCAGCATGTTTCTGTACTGAATATTGTAGGCAACTGTAACACAGTGGTAAATATTTGTGTATCTCTACATATCTAAACATAGAAAGGTAAAATAAAATAAAATAAAATTTTTACGTAGTAAAAATATAATCTTACGGAATCACTGTTGCATATGTGGACTGTATTGACCAAAACATCAGTATGTGGCCCATGATTATATATTTATATGTATGTGTATTTTTAAAATAAAGTTGATAGTAGGTCATATACTGGTGAATATTTTTTATCATAATGCTTCCTACATGTCATACTATCATCTATGCATAAACTTTTTTTTTTTTTTGAGACAAGGTCTCACTTCATCACCCGGGCTAGAGTGTGGTGGCACAGGCACAGCTCACTGCAGCCTCAACCTCCTGGGCTCAAGTGATTCTCCCATCTCAGCATCTCCAGTAGCTGGGACTATAGGTGCATGCCACCACAGCTAGCTAATAAAAAATATATATACATTTTGTAGAGATGCGGTCTCACTATGTTGCCCAAGCTGGTCTCAAACTCGAACTCAAGCAATTCTCCTATCTCAGCCTCCCAAAGTGGTGGCATTACAGGCAGGAGCCATTGTGCCTGGCCCATAACCTTATTTCTTTTTCCTTGTTTGCTTATTTATTTGTAAATACCATAATAAACAACTCTGAACCTACAACTTAACCCAAGAACTAAAATCTTATCAGTAACTCACATTTACCTGCGTGCTCACCTGCTCTCCTGGCCCCTGCCTCTCAAGAGATAATTCAATTCTAGATTTTGTATTTCTCATTCCTTTAATTTTTAAAAATATAGCAGTGTCATATAAATGCTATTGCTTGATCATGCCTGCTTTTTTGACGTCATTAAGGAGAGAATGATGTCATGCAAGATGTCTGGGACTTGCTTTTTCACTCACTATCGTGTCACTAAAAATCTTCCCTGATGTTGCCCATGTTGGTGGCCCCTCTGGTTGGTGGCTGTGTGATGCTGCATTGTGTGAATTGCCACAGTGTAATCCCTTCTGTCTAGGCACATCATGTTGTCTCATTATAACCTACTCACTTTTACAAACTTTTTGTTGTTGTTGTTGTTGGGGGCAGGGGAGAGTCTCGCTCTGTTGCCCAGGCTGGAGTTCAGTGGTGCGATCTCGGCTCACTGCAACCTCCACCTCCTGGGTTCAAGCAATTCTCCTGCCTCAGCTGCCCAAGTAGCTGGGATTACAGGTGCTCGCCACCATGCCCAGCTAATTTTTTGTATTTTTAGTAGAGACGGAGTTTCGTCATGTTGACCGGGCTGGTCTCGAACTCCTGACCTCAGGTAATTCACCTGCCTAGGCCTCCCAAAGTGCTGGGATTACAGGCGTGAGCCACCGCGCCTGACCACAAACACGTTCTTTTTTTTTTTTTTTGAGACGGAGTCTTGCTCTGTTGCCTAGGCTGGAGTGCAGCGGTGCGATCTCGGGCTCACTCCTCTGCCTCCTGGGTTCAAGTGATCCTCCTGCCTCAGCCTCTAGAGTAGCTGGGACTATAGTTGTGCACCACTACACCTGGCTAATTTTTGTATTTTTATTAGAGACAGTGTTTCAACATGTTAGCCAGGCTGGTCTTGAACTCCTAACGTCAGGCAATCTGCCAGTAGCTGCATAATATTTTATTCATAGAAGACTGCATCTTTTAAGAATCACTTCTCTACGATTGACTTTTAGATTATTTATAGTTGTATAAATGCTGCTACACACATCCCTTCAGGTAATTTTTGCATGCCTCCAAAGTGTGTTTTTCTTCGAGTGAGTTCTGAGATGTAGAACTGCTATTCAGAAAGTTTGAACATTTTTATGGTTTTTAATAGAGATGGCAAGATACTCTTAGATGGTTTCCACTAATCCCTGTGTTCACAACACCTGCCAATATGGGGTACCATCATTTATTCAAGGGACAGAAAAGGGAGGGAGGGAAGTAAGGGAGGACACAGATGTATCTGTCTCTTTCAAAGGACCCAAGCCTTTGCCATTTGAAGCTGGATATGCGCTTAGAGTAGACCACCGTCCCCTGCTTGGCCACTGTCTCCCTTCCCTCTGTTCCAGCTGCCCTGGAGCTGGCCTCCTGTGAACTCCTTTAACACACCAAGCTGTCTTCCCAACAGCCTTAACGGGCTGTTTGCTCTGCTTGAGACATTCACCTGCCCACTCCCCGGCCCCATTGCCAAAATATACACAGAGCTGACTTCTAGTCCTTTGGGCCCCTGCTAATAGCTCACAAACTCAAAGAGTCCTTTTCAGATGTCCCTTTCTGAGTGCCTCTTTCCTGTCCCCATCATTATTCCCCAACCCCAATTTGATCCCTTCATGATACTTATCACAATTTGCAACATATATTTATCTGTCTGTCTTCCTTACCTGACTGTAGGCTTAATGAGAATGGGACCATGCATGACTTACTAGCTACGATTACAGATCCGCAGTGCCTAGCACAGTGCCTGGCACACAGGAAGAGCTCAATAGACAGTTGTTATTGAAGGAATGATGAGTGGATGAATGAATGCATGAATGACCTAGCATGTAGCCCAGTGCCTGGCAAACAGTTGGTGCTTAGTATATGCATATTTAAAGAGTAAGCAGAGACATGAATGAGTGCTGCCTGCTGCTGTCAGTGCTCTCTGAGTGGGGCAGCACTCTCTCCCTCCTGGAACCCCTCCCAACCCTGCTGGAGGCTGTGGGCCCCCAGCTGGGCCAGGGGAAGTTTCTGGCATGTTGCAAGTAGGCTTCTGAGGAACAGGGCTATGCCTTCCTTCTCCATGAACCTGTACTTCTTCTCCAGAGAGCTCTGAATCCTGAAGGTCTGGGGATTTCCTAGCCCCTCCCCACCACCACACACAAGCTCCACTTTTAGGTACTTAGTCTGTCTCCCAACTAGAGGCCTCTTGACCCTTTGACTTAATGATTAATGTTGCAGAGATGGGGTTGGCTGGCTAACCTAGAGTCTGTGCCCTGGGCCAGGAGTCAGAGACAGTTATGGTTCCCAGGTTGCCACGGGAAGTCCCCTCACTGGATCTGTGCTTTGTTCTCTCAAGTCAGGGCAATGATGACATCACACTGTTCTATGTTTAGGTTTATGTTTCTCTTTCCCATGAGTTATTTGATTTGATTTTTCCCAGCAGCCCTGTGATCTCAGGGTTATGCTCCCCACTTGAGTTGACTGAACTGAGGCTTAGAGAGGGTGACGCACTTGCTCAAGGTTTCACAGCTCAATGACAAGTCAGGCTTGTCTGACTCCAGACACTTCTTTTCATTCCTGTTACTGTAGAGTAGTGGAGTAGATGTTCTGGGAGGCTGGGACCTCCAGTGGGCTGGAGGGAGCACCATTTCTTTTGGTTATGGAAAAGTACATCTGTCTGTCTTGGCTTTGTTTGTGACACTGTTCTTTCACATGTTCATTTTGTAAATATACATCACGTGCTGATGCAGCACAAAGCACCGTGGAAGGTTCAGTGGGAAACACAAATATAAATAGATGTGAGTGTGCATAGAGGCCAGGACTGTGGCCAGAGCTGGCACTGGTCTGTGGCTGGGTTGAGAGCTCACCTGGAGGCCAGGATCAGAACTCTCAGGGGCCTTGGGATATTGAGGAAGTATAATGACCTCCATGCAGACAGGAGTCACTTTGTCCTTTTCTTTTCTTTTCTGCTCTTTCTTCTTTCCTTTCCTTCTTCTTCTTCTTCTTCTTTTTTTTTTTTTTTTTTTTTTGAGACGGTTTCACTGTGTTGTGTAGTGGCATGATCATGGTCCACTGCAACCTCCATCTCCTGGGCTTAAGTGATGCCCCCACCTCAGCCTTCTGAGTAGCTGGGACCACAGACATGCACCACCACACCTAGCTGATTTTTATATGTTTTGTAGAGACAGGGTTTTGCCATGTTGCCCAGGCTGGTCTTGAACTCCTGGGCTAAAGCGATCCTCCTGCCTCCGCCTCCCAAAGTGTTGGAATTACAGGCATGAGCCACCACGCCCAGCCCACTTTGTCCTTCTTAGCCTAAGAGAAAGCTTATTGAAATCTAGGACTTTTCGGCTTTAAGGGCAGCATTATCTAGTGCTGCTGCATGTGTGCTCACGTGTACGTGTGTGTGTGTGTGTGTGTACACTAATGAACACCCTCAGCTCCTATTGTAGTAGGAAATTTTCAATCTTCCACTGTACCCAGGAAGAAGTCTCCATGGAGTGCTGACATGCTTTTAACAACTTGGAACAGACTGTTTCCTATCTGGGTGGGGCTGATCTCCTTTTAACACCTAAAGCTCAGCCTGCCCTAGAGACATATTCCAAACCTCTCAATCTGAGCCCATGAGCCTTACAGCACTGATCTTTTCTCCCATGTAGAGCCCTGGGTGAAAGCACTACATCCATCACCAAAACCCCACCAGGATCTCGAAGTCACTATGAGCAAGTGTGTGAGGAAAGACTGAGTCGGGGAGCTCCTGGGTTCAGAAGCAGTGAGTGAGGAGACGAGAATAACCACTTCTCATTTCAAGACCTCAATTTTCTCCTGTCTAAAATGAGAGTGCAGGCTGGGCACAGTGGCTCGCTTCTGTAATCCCAGCACTTGGGAGGCTGTGGCAGGGAGATCACCTGAGACCGGGAGTTGGAGATCAACCTGTCTCTTAAAAAAAAAAAAAAAAATTAGGCAGGCCTGGTGGTGCGTGTCAGTCGTCCCAACCAGTCAGGAGGCTGAGGTGGGAGGATCCCTTGAGCCCAAGAGTTCAAGGCTTCAGTGAGCTATAATCCTGCTACTGCACTCCAGCCCCAGCAACAGGGAGACCTTCTCTCTTAAAAAAAAATAAATAAAAGTTAATTAATCAATTTAAAAATAAAATAATCTGGGAGTTAGGGAAGAGAATTGAATTATTTTATTGCTAAGGTCCCAGGTTGCTCACTTATTAGGCCACCTTGCCCACTGGGAATTCACCCACTTACCCCTTGCAGTAGAGATGGGGCTTTCCTTGCAAGTTTCCATTTTTACAAGTTACGCACTCTATCCTGACCTCTGCTAGGCAGGCAGTCTTCTTTCTCTGAGACAGGGTCACAGTCTGGCCATGGTCGGCTTTGAGGCAAGTGACAGCAAGTTCTCCAATCACACTTTTTGCCCCTAGCATCTGTGTCCTCTCATAACCCATGTTCTTACACAGAAAGCCAGTGTTTTGTCTTAAAAGGAGAGAAAAAAAGCAAACACCTACTTTATATAGTGTCAGAATGACTCCCAAACCCACTCTTCGTGTCTAGTCCTTTGTATTAATTCATGCAGATTCTGAAATAGTAAAATAATGTGCTGGACAATGTTCTAGTCCCCAGGGCCTGGCGCACAATAGATTCTTGGTGTGGTCCTCTCTCAGGCTTCACAGGGCCACCAAGCATGGCTTGACATGTGTTCAGACCTTCTCCACTGGGAGTGGAAAATCAGTCGCATGGTCTAGACCAGAAAATCTGGTGGTGTAGACACATCTGGAAGATGATGCAGCCGACGCCCTGCTTCCCTCATTGTCCTGGCTCTGTGAGCTCGCTCTGTGTAGCATACGCCCTCACCCCAGCCACATGCTGTCTGCTGCCCCTGCTGACTTTTGCTTGTAAAGAGTGTATGTTTGGAGCTCTTTAGACAGTGAGCCAGAAATGGATATATCCACCCCATCAATTTGGTAAAAAGAGGCAAATAAAGACTACCTAACATCAACATTGTGGACACACTGGGAAAGCTCCCTTACTGGTACTTGGGTAGGCCACACACCAGCCTCATCCCTTTCTCAGGTTCTGAGCATGGGAGGTGCTATGGTCCAAATGTTTCCATCCCCCAAAATTCATATGCTGAAATCTTGACCTCCAAGGTGATGGTATTAGGGTGGGGCCTTTGGGAGGTAATTAGGTCATGAGGGCTCTGCCCTCTCGATAGGATTAATGCTGTTAATGATTAATTCTGTTAATGATTAATGATAGGATTAAAGCTACCCCCGAGAGCTAGCTAGCCCCTTCTACCAGTGAGGACACAGCAAGAAGGCGCCGTCTATGAACCAAGAAGCGGGCCCCCACCAGGCACTGAATCTGCCGGCGCTTTGACCTAAACTTCCCAGCCTCCAGAACAGTGAGAAATAAATTCCTGTTGTTTATAAATTTCTCAGTCAATAGTATTTCATTATAGCAGCCCCAAAGGATGAAGATATCATTGTCTGTCAGGTACAGGAGCCCTGAGGGGCCCCACAGGCAGCACTATCAAGGTCAGACACCTCAAACTCCCAACCTTCACCCCACTCCCTGGACCTTCCCCCTGACCCAGTCTTAGTCTTCTCGAGGGACTCCCTATCCCTCCAGGGAGCCAGATTCTCCCCAAGATAAGGTAAATAATGTATAAAGATTGTTCTCATGGAACAGCTTCTTAGTAGACATCTCAGTCCTTCTCTGACTGTCTCTTGGCCTTACCCCTCCCTCACTCCATCTTCATTCTCTCCCCATCTATACCAACTACCCACCCACTTCTGTTCAGCTGCCTCCCCACATGCACATGGGGAGTTGAAACCAGAGAGGCAAATGCAATACCTGGGATGGGAGTTGGGACCCTAGGCTGCTGGCTCTGTCACTGCCCCTGTTCTTTGTGGGGCCTGGCATTTACCTCTTCATCCATCCATCCATTCCTCCATTCATTAATTATTTTCAGTCTCCCGGAGGTGGCAGGGAGAGTGGCAGCCAGTGAGGTGTATGAGGCTAAGGAATACAAGCAGCCTGCTCAAGGTCATCTGAAACCACAACAGCCTGACTTACAAGCCTGAGCCATGACCCAGAAAGGGAATGGAATGTCATCCTAGGGGGCCAGACACAGGTCCAGAGGGACTGGAGTGAATTAGACTATAGATGCAAAATAGGTCTGAGCCCACAGACATAGGGCCCCAGAGAGGATGGGACTAGCACTACCATGACCCTGCATGCTGCTCTCTTCCCGAGGTGCATCAGACCGACACACCACACATCCTGAGCACATCACAGACCTGGTCCATCCTGGAACTGCCCTGCTTTGCAGGAGCCCAGAGTTCAAGGTCTCATTAATAGATTCTTGTTCCCCAGGGCAGATGCGAGATGACTCATATCCCAGATATCCCTTGGGAGGGCACCAGTGCACTGACGCACAGGCACCTGTTGACCCACTTGGTCCTTCTCCCTCCTTGGAGAAGTCCCTGATTACTGCAGAGGCCATTTGGCCACTGTTTGTACCAAGATCCCCTTGTTGCTGGTGTAGAGAGCTAATGACTTCCTGCGGGGCCAGGAGGAAATGGATGAGTGATGTAAAGACAGAGCACCAGAATGGAAGTCAGAGCACCAGGATCCTTAAGCAGGCTCTGTCTCTAACCAGCTCACTGGGAGCCACTGCCTTCTCAGGGCTTCGCTTTCCCTACCTGTGAAGTGGGCAGGGGTCAGCTCCGTCCAACACATCTTCCCACCTGTCCCGACCATCTCTGGCTCTGAGTGTGTGAGCGGCAGGTATGAGCCTTGCAGGAACCAGCCCACAGGATGGAAAGGGTTCCATTCCCTGGGCAGCCATTCAGGGTGGTTCATTCAGGGCTTCAAGTCATTCTGTTCAGTAGACATCCAGTGTCTATGTGTGGCGGGGTGGGTGTGGGGGCTGGTTTGTTTTTGGAAGTGAATGAATTTCCTCGCTGGCTCTGAGCCAACTTGCCTCTTACCAGATTTCAAACCCCAATCCAGGTCTGGTTCTGGTTACTGCAGGAATTGAGGGCAGGGCAGGTGCTGGGAGGGGCCACACTGACGGCAGGTATGCTGGGGTTTCCTGGGTCCTTTGCAGTTCACCCAAGCACATTCTCCTGCTCCTGGCCACCTCTCTAGCTTCCACCCTGTAACTCTCATAACTCTCGGTCACTACTTGGGCAAGTGACTGTGCCTCAGTTTCCTTAACTGTAAAATGGGAATAATATTATCTACCTCATAGGCTTGTTTGTGAGGATTAAGAAGAGTTAACACATGTAAAGCACTTAGAATAGTGTGGCATATAGAAAAGAAGAAAAGACGTAGGTGTAGCTATCATTATTACCCTGATGATGATTATTTTTATGCAGTATGCTCTAACCCAAAGGAATGTCTCCCTGCAGTCCTGATGCTTTATAAAATTCAGTGCCTCCACATTCTTCGTATGCTCTTCTCCCTGCCTAAATGCCCTTCCTGGTCTGATCTGCCTAGAAAATCCCATTGTCCTTCAAGATTAGCTCAAACTGACCCATCCTCCCTGACACACTAAGTGTAAGAGTCCATTGTGTCCTAGTCAGGCTTCCTGCTGCACTTTGTTCCCATTTAACATAGGTTATGCTGGCTTGTGATGTACCTTCTCCCGTGTCTGTCTCCCACACTAAACCCTGAGCCATTTGAGGGCAGGAACCACAACTGATTCACTTTTGTGTCACTAACACAAGCACAAGGCCTGAGGTAGGCAATGTAGGCAATTGTGTGCATGTTTCCTTCCTTCCGTGTGTGCTGCAAGACAGCAGGGGACGTGTGCATGACTAATCCTGATGCATGATGACAAGTGCCACCATAAAGACACAGACAGACATAGGTGGGTGCCTGGGAGAAAGATTCCTTCTGATTGAGGCTGCGTGGAAGGGGTGTGGGAAATTGAGGAAGATGAGGTGAGGCTGTGAGCCCCCAGCTAGTTGTGGAGGTGCTTCATAGGTGTAAATTGTTCTGCAGCTACCACCAACACAGAATTCCCATCAGTTTTCTCTGTGTAATGCAAGAACATCATCATGCTGTGTTGTTTATCGTCATCAGAGCTGGATTCAGGTCTGCATCTCTAATAGGGAGTGATCTATCCACTGATCTCCAGGCTCCCCTCCCTAACTCCCATCTCTACTTCCATTCTGAGATGAAGGCCTGCTTCTCCCTTGCAGTTACAGGTGGGATGGGAGTACAAGAAATACCAGATAACACATTGATTGGTGAAATGTTAAATGTTTAGCTGCAGGTTTCCTTGCCAGTTAGGCAAAGGCAATCATTATTCAAGGTGAGAAATGGGGATCTTCAGTCCGGCTCTTGGGACGCTAGGTGTGCCAGGTATCACCTGCTCAAATTACTGTGTGGTTTCCTGATTGGATCCTGACTGATACCCAGGGCTCCCACTTTCTTGTTGGTCTGATGGGTTAGGTCTGCCGAGAATCTCCCCCTCCACCACCCTCATACCCCTTCCATAGCACAACTGCTGGGACCCAGCCCCAGCTGCCTCCGTGGCTTCCAAATGTTCTTTGCTTGTGATTTGCCTTGATTTCCCAAACCACTTGTGATTGGGAGGGAATTTGCCATGTGTTTCTGATTCAGCTCTCCTGTGCTCAAAAGCAATGCGATTTTGCACTATCTGATGGCTGTTGAGCCTCAGAAATAGGTTCTTCAAGCCTTCTTTTCCTGCCCTCTCTCTGCCCTCTCCCTTGATGAAGAGGAAGTAACCCTGGCCAATAACTGGTCAACTCCGCAGCCCCAAGACTTGGCAAACCAGTCCTTGCCTCCCCTTGCTGGATCTCTGAACCTACGAGACTGCGGATATCCAGAATGGAAAACAGGGTGCCCTTTGGGGAAGACACATGCCATCACAGCATCGTCTTCTTTTGGGGACCACTGTGGCACATGTGTGCTTAAACCGGTGATCACACCTATTGTTGCTGACTGATTTGGTGGTTATGATGAGTTTCCTTTCCAGTGCATTGCAGATCTATTGCTGGAAATCAGAAAATATTTTTATTTGTCTTAGGTTCAACAAGTCTTGAGACTTTTCCTTTTCTTTTTCCTGCTAATCAGCAATATCTGTCCATTTATTTAGTAAAATTTTATTGAGAACCAACTTAATATGAATGGTTTAGTATATATGTATACATGTATATATATGAATGTAATATGTTAAGATATTTCCTACCCTCAAGGTGGGAGAAATGAACACTTTAAGAGACAATTCCATGACATGGAATTCTTATGGGGGAAGCACAGGTAGAGGATGAGCCTAACTCTTTTGGGGGAAGGAGGGAAGGAGGGAGGAAAGAAGAAGGGGACCAATTAGGGGAACCTTCCCAGAGGCATCAAACCTTTCTCTGACTGCTCTGTGATGCTCACCAGCATAGTCCAGAGTGAGGTCCCAAGAAGGGACTGTTGGGATGAAAAGTCCCCAGTTTACCAACAAATGAATATCTCAGTTTTAACAAAAATGACTGTGGATACTTGCCAAACTGGGGAAGGTGAAGTCTCACAGTTCAAAATTCGTTTACGTTTCTAGGCAGATTGCACTTGAGTAGAGTGATGTCCCCCAAATCTGGACCATGCTTTAGAACAGCGGTTCCCAACCTTTTTGCCACCAGGGACCAGTTTGGTGGAAGACAATTTTTCCACGGTCTAGGTTGAAGGAGGTGGAGGGGATGGTTTAGGGATGAAACTGTTCTACCCGAGATCATCAGGCATTAGATTCTCATAAGGAGCATGCAACCTAGATCCCTCGCACGCACAGTTCACAATAGGGTTCCTGCTCCTAGGGTTCCTGCTCCTATGATAATCTTATGGTGCTGCTGATATGACAGTAATGCTCGCTTACTTGCCCACCGCTCGCTTACTTGCCCACCGCTCACCTCCTGCTGTGTGACCCAGTTCCTAGCAGGCCATGGACGTGTACCAGTCCATGACCCGGGATTGGGCACCCCTGCTTTAGAGTCTACAGAGTCCCAGCCATGACCTCATTCTCTCTTCCTTCTGTCCTTCCTTCCTCCTTTGCTATCTTTCTTCTGTCCTTTCTTTCTTCACTGAAAAGTGTTTACCAGCCTATGTTAGATGCTAGGTTAGGCTCTGGAAATAGTGATATCTAAAGTCAACACAGGCCTTGGCTTCATAAAGCATCTAGTTCAGGAATTCTTGTCATTTTAAATTGAAGAATGATCCTGTCCCTCTAGATACCAAATGCCAATGGTGCTTGGGGACTTCTGAGTTTCTCCACATTGAGGTTTTCTGTAAAATAGTTCCCTTTTCCTCATTTCACATTAGGTAGGAATTCAAGAGAAACAAACAAGGAGATGGTGTTTTTCAGCAATCAAGTTCACCTCCTACTCCTTTCTGACAAATTGATCTCCTCTTCCTGCCCTCGAGATAATAAAGGAAGTCCAGATTCCATTTCAGGCCTCCAAACTTGGAGCTTCCCAAGCATTTTAGCCCTGATAAAGCATCGATTTCAATGGTTCATCTCCAAAAGTTTTGTTATTGATTCCAGCCACATTTTGCAACACTCTGTTGGTTGCTAGTATTTTAAAATAGCACACTTCACGTTTGCTTTTTTGAGCCCATTTCTTATTGTTTCCCACGTATTTCCAGTGAATGAAGAGATTAGTGAGTGAATCTCTTTTTTTTTTTTTCATAAAGGACAAAAGTTAAACATCCTGTTCTGACTGCAGAGAAACTTTCAGGTTTCTGGAATCCATTAAAACCCCAAATGTCACAAGAAAGTTATTCTGGAGCTGCAAAAACACAATTTTACACTTGTGATGTCCATTAGGCGTGTTTACCTGTCCTTGGAAGGGATCACCATTTTCTTTCTTCACTCCCTCTGTCCTTCTCTCCTTCCTCCCAGAAGAATGGAAGGAAGCCAGTGTATGTAAGGCTAAGTACTTTGCGAACATTATCGTATTTAATCCTCCTAGCAGCCCCTCTGAAGCTCAGACAAGCTGGCTAACTTGACGAAGTCACCCACAAGGAAACAGCACATGCAGCCCATATCTTGTTGAATTTTTATCAGTTTCCTCCCTTCCTACCACCACCAGCTCCTAGTTTCATATCCTAACGCCACACCATTTTTTCCCCACTTTGTAGAAAAAGATATGGATATGGAAGCCCAGATGTTGAGACAGGCTAGAAAAAGACCAACATTTTTGCCTTCCCTCTTGGCTGAAGACCATGTTTTCTCATTTGTAAGCAGATGTGCCACTGCAAACCTTACAGCAAAGTGATTTCAGAGCATCTGGGTCCACAGCCCAGGGCAGCGCTGTAAACGCAGTTGTCATTACACATTTCACTTCCTTGCAGGAGACAGGTGGGTGGCTGTGAAGTTTGTATGTCTGAGTGTAGGGCAGCCTCCTCCTACCGGCAGGTAAAGGGCGGATTGGCTGTGACAGGGCCTGAGAATGGGGGTCTAGCTGGTTGCAGCTTTGCAATCAAATCTGGGCCTTTGAAATCTATTAACAGCTCATTTCTAGACCTTGGGGCCCCCAAGGCCTTTCAGCCTGCCTTCATTTGGGTGTTTGTTAGAAAGTCAGGGAATAACAGGCTTGGACGGGCTGAGTGGGATGGAGAGGGGTCCAAGGGGGAGCACAACCATTGAATTACATCACAGGCACAGCCAAGTTCTACAACATAGGAGGAACACAGCCAAGGGGCCTCCTCTGGCTTATCCTTCACCCTCATTCCAGCACGTGCCTTGGGAATTTTCCAGGACTCTCCTAGACTAGGAAGGGTTTGGGAAGTCTGTGCTGGTGATAGTAGGGTTGGCAAACAGGGAGCGCTGTCCTGGCTGGGCACTCAGTTGTTCAGAAGCATCAAGGAAACTGAGCCAGTGTCTTCTCTCTCAGAGCGTAGGAAGCAGTCAGGAGGGGCTTCTCCGTGGCCTCACAGTGACCCTCTGAAAAAGGGTAGGGTGTAGAGAAATGGTCAAGATGCTTAAAGTCAAATTATATCTCTTGAGCCTTCTCTGATCTCCTAGGAATTAAAGCATCCCTTTTAATAGAGAAATTTGCTCTTTGCTCTTGACCATCTTAGCCAGCCCTGAACTGAGATACTTTTCCTGTGTCTACCTCCCTTGGACTTGAACTATGACTTCCAAGGGACAGAGTCCCTCGGACATTGACTTTAGAGCCTGAGTCTGCAGGTTCCCGCTTGCTTCCGATGTTTTATATGCCGAGGCTGGTCTTCCAGACTGGGGGCTGCCAAGCACATGGACAGGGCTTACCTTCCTGCTTGCGCACAGAGCAGAATACATTGGCAGTGCAAATGTGCTCTTTGGCCTGTGATGACGATAAACAATAGTCAAAGTACTTATTCATGCACTCTACTGGAGCCTTATGTTCAGACTTTTAATCCTTAAAGCAATCCTGAGTCGTTCCCTTTACAGATGAAGAGACTGAAGCACAGAGGAAGCCTGCCTGGGCAACAGGGAATAAGTGGAAAGTTGAGATGCGGACCCAGGCTCAACTGATTCCAAACCCACTATGTACACAGTAACATCCTTCTGCCTCCTGGCAGTGTCTGCCACTGTCACTTGTCTGCATGTCTGACTCAGAGCCATAGTCTGATGTGAATTATCATCACCATTGGAAGGATGTGACAAGCACCGCAAGGCCAGAGGGCCATTAGAAACCTGCACGACCAAACCATTTATTTTAAAGTGAGAAAACGAGGCTCAGAAAGAGGATGAGAACCTCTCTGGAGCTGGGCAGAGAATCCAGTGTCTTAACTTTTCTTTTATATTTCCACAAACAATATTTCCTGAACCCTGGGACAAGTGCCCACGCTATGAAATTGTATTCTCTTCCATAAAAGTGAACCATCAGATGTCTGACAAAATTCCACATAACTGTTCAACCTTCAGTGAAATTTGGTCAGAAGCATTAGTTGGCTAGGTAAAGAGTCCACTGGCAGGCCCCATATCCCAGTGTTCGGGTGGAAGGTCAGTCCCTATAAATCAGTACTGCGAGGAATGGGGCCTTTGGGTCAGCTTGTAAAATAGAAGTAGCAAGCAGAGGAAAGAATGGTGGGAGTAAGACATCACCAACCAGAAGGAAACCAGGGCCTCGTTTCCTGCTCCTGGCTTCCTGGTCCCAGCTGCAAGTGGAGAGGAGGCCTGGGCCCTACTGTGATGCTGAGGGCAGAAATGGGCAATGAACTCCCAAAGGAGTGTTGCTGAAGAGAAGGGAGCAGATTGCTAGGCCTTGTGCCCAGTTTTTGGGGAGGACCCCCTTGCAACCTCCTTTCCCGCCAGCAGTCAGGTTTTCTGCAGAGTCCCAACTGCCTCCCTGGGAGATCACCCCACACCACCCCAACCCCCATGATCTGAGAGCTGCAGAAGCCAAGGTCAGGTGTCCAGCCAGTGGTGGTATGCCTAGGGCAGAGGGCGGTCAGGGGCTCTACACATCCAGGGCAGGGTTCAGGAGTGGCTATTTGACAAGAAAGGAGAAACCTGGGTGCTGTTGTGATAACTGAGTCCTGATCATCCACCCAACGCACAGAGAGAAAGGAGAATGGCAGGGATTCCAGGCAGATGGGAGTTTTCAGGCAGTAGGGCTCCCTCCCTACTACCACCCACAGCAGGAGCAATGTCCCCACCTAGGCCCCTCAGCATGTCATCAGGCAGCCATGTGGATTTGGGAGAGGCTCCTAGGAGGCCTGATGCAAGAGAAGAAAAGGTTAACCCAAGAGGAAAACCCAGTGAGGCACCATCTGTTCCTAAGAAGCAAACTAAGGCTACTTCAGACCACTCTGGAAAGGGCCACAGATATCACAAGGACGAAGTTTTGAGAAAACTGGATAATTTTCCTTAGTGTAGACTAAAGTTTCTCAACACTATTGACCTTTTTGTAAGACTTTTTTTTTTTTAGAGCAGTTTTAGGTTAACAGCAACATTGAGAGGAAAGTACGGAGTTCTCGTACACCTGCTGCCCAACACATGCACAGCATCCCCTATTATAAATCTCCCACCAGAGTGGTTCATTTGTTACAACTGATGAACCTTCATTGACCCGTGTCCACTAATGATGGACATGTGTCCATCATTACAACTGATTGAGCTCATTGACATATCACCCAAAGTCCAAAGATTAGTTGACTACATTAGGGTTCACTCTTGGTGATGTACATTCTGTGGGTTTGGACAAATAGTGGATATGTATCCACCATTATAGTATCATACAGATTATTTCATTGCCCTAAAAATTATCTGTGCTCCACCTGTTCGCTCCTCCCTCCCCACAACACCTGGCCACTACTGATCTTTTTATTGTTTCTGTAGTTTTGTTGCCTTTTCCAGAATGTCATATAGTTGGAATTATATAGTAACTAATCTTTCCAGATTGGCTTCTTTCACATAGTAATAATGCATTTCAGTTTCCATTATGTGTTTTCATGGCTTGATGGCCAATTGCCCTTTAGTGCTGTGTAATAGTCCATTGGCTGGATGTACCATAGTTTATTTATCCATTCATTTACTGAAGGACATCTTGGTTGCTTCCACGTTCTGTCAGTTATGAATAAAGCTGTTATAAATGTCTATGTACAGGTTTTTATAAAAGTTTTCAACATTTTGAGTAAGTACCAAGGAGTGTGATTGCTGGATCACATGGTAAGAGTGTGTTTAATTTTGTAAGACCTAATCATCTTCCAAAGTGGCTGTACTATTTTGCATTCCCATCAGCAATGTATGAGAGTTCCTATTGCACCACATCCTTTCCAGCATTGGGCATTGTCAATGTTCTGGATTTTTGCCCTTCTGATAGTTGAGTGGTATCTCATTGTCATTTTAATTTGCATTTGCCTGATGACTTAGGATGTGGAGCATCTTTTTATATATTTATTTGTCATCTGTACATTGTTTGGTGAGTTGTCTATTAAGGTCTTTGGCCCATCTTTTAATCGGGTTGTTTGTTTTCTTATTGTTGAGTTTTAAGATATATATATATATATATCTGATATATATATATCTTAAATATATATATAAAAAACTCAAATATATATCATATATAGGATACATATATATATAGGATACATATATATATATAGGATAACTATCTTTTATCAGTCTTTTACAAATATTTTCTCCCAATCTGTAGCTTATCTTTTCATTTTCTTGTCAATATCCTTCACAGAGCAGATTTTTTATTTTAATGAAGTCCAGCTTATCAATTCTTTCTTTCCTGGATCATGCTTTGGGGTCCTATCTAAAAAGTCACCACCAAACTGAAAGCCATCTAGATTTTCTCCTGTGTTACCTTCTAGGAGTTTCATAGTTTTGTGTTTTACATTTAGGGCTGTGATTCATTTTCTCTTAATTTTTGTGAAGAGTGTAAGGTCTGTGCCTAGATTCATTATTTTACATGTGAATGACCATTTATTCAAGCACTATTTATTGAAAAGACAGCCATAGTGCCTATGTCAAAGATTAGTTGACTACATTTATGTGAGTCTATTTCTGGGCACCCTTTTCTGTTCCATTTGATCTACTTGTCTTTTCTTTCACCAGCACCACACTGTCTTGATGACTGTAGCTTTATAAGTCTTGAAATTGAGTACTGTCGGCTGGGTGCAGCGGCTCGCACCTATAATCCCAGCACTTTGGGAGGCCGAGGTGGGCAGATCACAAGGTCAGGAGATCGAGACCATCCTGGCTAACACAGTGAAACCCCGTCTCTACTAAAAATGCAAAAAAATTAACCAGGCTTGATGGCGGGCGCCTGTAGTCCCAGCTACTCAGGAGTCTGAGGCAGGAGAATGGTGTGAACCCAGGAGGTGGAACTTGTAGTGAGCTGAGATCTGGCCACTGCACTCCAGCCTGGGGGACAGTGCAAGACTTTGTCTCAAAAAAAAAAAAAAGAAATTGAGTACTGTCATTCCTTTAACTTTGCTCTTCTCCTTCAATATTGTGTTCACTATCCAGTCTTTTCCCTCTCCATATAAACTTTAGAATCAGTTATATTGTGTTCACTATCGTCTTTTCCCTCTCCATATAAACTTTAGAATCAGTTTGTTGATAGTCACAAAATAACTTGGTGGGATTTTGATTAGGATTGTGTTGAATATGTAGATTAAGTTGGGAAGGCCTGACATCTTGAAAATATTGTCTTCCTATCTATGAACATGGAATATCTCTCCATTTATTTAGTTCTTATATTTCATAAGAGTTTTGTAGTTTTTCTCATATTTATCTTGTGCATATTTTGTTAGATTTATACCTAGTATTTCATATTTTTGGTGTTAATGTAAATGGTATTGTGTTTTTAATTTCACGTTCTTACTTGTTCATCATCATCATTGCTGGTAAATAGGAAAGTGACTGACTTTTGTATATTAATCTTGTATACTGCAAACTTGTTATAATTGTTGATTAGTTCCAGGAGTTTTTGACAATTCTTTCAGATTTTCTACATAGATAATCATGTCATCTGTGAAAAAAAGATGTATTTCTTCCTTCTCAATAAGTATATATTTTATTTCATTTTCTTAATTACATTATCTAGGACTTCCAGTACTGTGTTGAAAAGGAATTATAAAAGGGGACATCCTTGCTTTGTTCCTGATCTTAGTCAGAAAGCTTCAAGTTTCTTAGCATTAAGTGTGATGTTAGCTGTAGGTTTTCTGTAGTTATTATTTATCAACTTGAAAAAGTTCCCCACTATTCCTATTTACTGAGAGCTTTTATCATGAATGGGTGTTGGATTTTGTCGAATACTTTATCTACATGTATTTTCTTCTTTAGCCTGCTGATGTGATGAATTATATTAATTGATTTTTAAATATTGAACCCGTTTTGCATACCTGAGATATATCCCACTTGGTTGTGATATGTAATTCTTTTTATACATTATTGGATTCAGTTTGCTAATATTTTGTTGAGGATTTTTACATCTATATTCATGAAAAATAATGGTCTGTAACCTTCTTTTCTTGTAATGTCTTTGTCTGATTTGAGGTTGGCTGAGGTTAGGCCTCACAGAGTAAGCTAGGAAATATCCCCCTGCTTCTGTGTTCTGAAAGAGATTTAGAGACTTGGTATAATCTCTTTCCTAAATGTTTGGCAGAATTCACTAGTGATTCCTCAGGGCCTGGTGCCTTTTGTTTTGGAAGATTCTTAATTATTGATCCAATTTCTTTAGTAGAAATCGGCCTATTCAGATTGTCTAGTTCTTATGTGAGTCTTCGCAGATTGTGGGTCTCTCAAGGAGTTGGCCCATGTTATCTAGGTTATCAAGTTGTAGCTCATTATTTTCCTTTTAATGTCCATGGAATCTGTAGGAAGTACCCTCCTTTATTTCTGATATTAATCATCTGTGTCCTCTCATTACTGACATTTTAGGGAGGATAATTCATTGTTGGGGGAGAGGTGCTGCCATGTGCATTGTAGAACGTTTGACAACATTCTTGGCCTCTACTCATTAGATGCCGATAACATCCCCCTGCTTCCCCCCCACCCACCACCATTTGTGGCAACCGAAAATGCCTTCTAGGCATTGCTGAATGTCTCCTGGAGATGAGAAATAGCAAAATTGTCCCTAATTTGAGAACCACTGCTATTGATAATCAAATAATTTAAACCTAAAAGGGATTATTGAGGTCACCTAAGCCAGACCAGATGTAGTCCTGGTTCTTCTGGGAACCAGTAAATATATCTGGGTTTCATCTCCTCCCCTGTAGCACAAGAGAATTGGAAGAGATGATCACCGAGGCTAACATTCCATTGGTCTATGAGACCCTGTTTTAGTCCATTTCATGTTGCTTAGACAGAATATTTGAGACTAGGTCATTTATAAAGAAAAGAGGTTTATTTGGCTTATGATTTTTCAGGTTGGGAAGTTGAAGGACATGGTGCTGGCTTCTAGCAAGGGCTTTCCTACTATATCATAACATGGTGAACGGTCAGAGCAGGAGCAGGCATGTGCAAAAGGAACCAAATGGGAGGAGGAACTTTGCTTTATAACAACGCATGAGAGCAAGAACTCATTACTATAAGAATGGCACCAAGCTATTCATGAGAGACCCCCCATGACCAAAACACTTCTGACTAGGCCTCACCTCCCAATACTGCCACACTGGCAATTAAACTTCAACATCAGTTTTGGCAAAGACAAACCACATTCAAACCATAGCACATTCTCATTTTACTAATAAGATGCTGGGGCCCAAAGGAGAAAAGTCATTCAGGAATCCAGGACTCACCCAGGTCCCTATGTCATTTGTAACAGGGATTTGGCACCTGGGATCATTTCTCAAGCAGACTCAAGCCCCTGGGTAGTCCGTGAGGCATATTTTCTGAGTGTCCAGTCCTATGCCAGGAGGCACTCGTTAAGAGACAAAGGGAAGGAGGAGACAGAGATGTTCAGGTAGACCCAACTCACATAGGTCACAGTAATGGCTGCACACCATCAGGGTGAGCTTGTGCAGCTGTGGTAGCTTGGAAGAGGGTGAGTGTTTAGTAACAACTAGGTGGGAAAGACTTCTTGGAGAAAGCAACCTTCAGGAATTTGAAGGAGAGTTTTAAGAGAGAGAAACAGCAGGAATGAAGGAGTGGAGGTGGTGATTTGAGTCTGTTTAGATCAATCAGCATTTAGTTCTCCAGGAATGAAAGCTTCAGGACATCAAGGCCCAGTGCCTGCCCTGTCCACCGTCACAGCCCTGGTACCTGCACTGTGTCTAGCACCTGGGAGGCACACAAGGTAATGCAGTCTGACCAGGCAGATTCACACCCTGGTTCCACTGCATCTCCAGTTGGGTGACCTTAGGCAAGATACTTCACCTCCCTGAGCTTCATTTCACATCTGTCAACAGGACTAACCAGGTTGCAGTAAGGGCTTACTGAGCTCCTGAATCTGAGGGTTATGGTTAACCATGAAGAGCTGTCGATGTGAGGAGTGATCATTATCATACAAAATAGAATGAGGTCAGTCCTTTGATAGAAGTGCCAAGGCTGGAAGGTGCTAAGGACTTCATCCTCAAGGGAGAAGCTGGGAAGACACTTGTCAGATTGGTCTGATTTGGGCAGGTGGAGATGGTGGGGAAGTGGGGGCCACTCTGAGCCAGGAGATGTGATCACTGCCTCTTCCACCATGACGAGCAACAGCTAAGGTGTGCTCTGGCCACATGCCTGCTGGTACATGCAGAAACCTCCCCAAACTCCAGGGTCAGGCCAGAAAGGTACTGCTGCAGAAAGACTTCTGAATTCTGTGGCCGGAGCTCTACAAGTCAAAACTAAGGCAGGTAATGCCCAGGGGCTACATGAGCCTATCCTCAGACACAGTTGTTGGGAAGAAGTATAAAGGGAGGGTGTGGGGTAGACAGGGCTATGGGGCTGATTCTGAGTACAGGGTTGGGGTCCAGCTGGAGCTCAGATGAACCACCAAGGCCAGGTGAGTCCCTGGCTAGCCCCATCCATTTCCCAGCCAGTGTGTGGCTGGCTGACTCTGGGTAACCACCAGACCACAGCAAAGTCAGTGGGAAGGCGGAGGTGGGAGGAGCAGCCAGATGGGTTACAGAGGGCAGGAGGAGGAAAAAGGAAGGAAGGATGGGGAAAACAAAAGGGTCAGGCCTGCAAAGCTGCAGTCTGTTGGAATGAAGCACCATGCCAGCCTCAAGAGGGGCAGCTTTGTGTCCCAGAAAATGATAACTCTCAGCAAGTACCCCTCTGTTCCTTGCCAGCTGAGCAGAGACCACAGCTTGCTTGGTTGCAAAGACCACCCCCAAGCAGGCTCAAAGACCAGCCTGTGAGTATATGTATGTGAATGAGGAGGGGTGGTAACTGTGGCTGGATTTGATTTAAGGAGCAGACAAGTTTGCCCACCTTGACTAAGCTACCACGGTTCCCATGCCCAGACAGAAGCTCTCTGCCGTGCCCAGTTATCCCACTAGTCCACCAGGCTGCCAGCCTGAGGACCTTTCTCTAGAGGCATCTGCAGACTCAGCCACTCTAGCGGCGCAAAGGCCTCTTCTTGTCTGGCAGGCTTCTGGAAGAGACAGCAACACTGGCTGCCTACCACCATTCAGGATGAGGCAGAGTTCAAGCACATGGCTTCAGGGGCAAGGCAGTCATGTTTGAATCCTGGCTTGTTAGCTATGGGAAACTTGGAAGTCATTCCCTTTGCTGAGGCTTACTCTCATTATCCAGCACTGGATTAATAAATTTCACTTTGTAAGGCTATTACAGATACAGTATGGCTAGGTGTGGTGGTTCACACCTGTAATCCCAACATTTCGGGAGGCCAAGTGGGGAGGATCACTTGAGGCCAGGAGTATGAGATCAGTCTGGGCAACATAGCAAGACCCAGTTTCTACAAAAAATTTTAAAATTAGCCAGTCATGGTGGCACATGCCTGTAGTCCCAGCTACTCGGGAGGCTGAGGCGGAAGGATTACTTGAGCCCAAGAGTTTCAGGTTGCAGTGAGCTATGATTGTACCACTGCACTCCAGCCTGGGTGACTGAGCAAGACCCTGTCTAAAAAAAATAAAATAAAATAAAATAAAGAATGAATGACTATTGCAGTCGCCCTTTGTCGGAGGATGCCTGAAACCGCAGATAGTACCAAACGCTGTATATGCTGTTTCTTCCAATGCATACATATCATAAAGTTTGATTTATAAATTCAGCGCAGTGAGGTTAACAACAATAACTAATCATACAATAGAACCGTTATAACAATATACTTTAATAAAAGTTATGCAAATGGAATCTCTATCTCTCTCTCTCAAAATATTTTATTGTGTGTACTCAGCTGTGTGCAAGTAACTGAAACCATGGAAAGTGAAACTGTGGATAAGGGGTGAGGGAGGTACTGTATTAACTAAGATACAAAGTGCTTGGCACAGGCCTTGCACACAGACATTATTAGCAGTTACTGCTTAATGAGGACTTCCTATGTGTCAAAATGATGCTAAGAGAAGCAAGGGCCAGTGGTTACATCCAGGGAGTAGACCACCTAAAAGTAGGAGTGGGATCCGGGTAGAGTTCCCTCACTCCCTCACTCTTTCGTCATTCTTGGAGGCCTTCTCTGTGCCCAGCCTGGGCAGAGCCCTGGGAAACTGACGTCCATCAGAATGATGTCCTAGGAGGTCAGCTGAAAGGACAGACAAGTGAACAGACAGACCTCGGCACAGCAGTCAGGAGGAATTCAGAGGGACACCCAGAGGTAGATACTGAGAAGGGGGCCTTAACCCCCTTGCCCATGGGATCAGGGAAGTCTTCCCCAAGGAGAAGTCTATGGTTCTGTGCCTGGAAGGAGGCATAGGAGGTTGCTAGGTAGGCACACGGTAGGGCAGAGATAATGCAGCAACCGTGGCTGGCCCGGCTCATTGTGCCTAAACAGGAGCATCTGTCAAGTGTGCAGGCTGAGAAGATGAGAGCTCAGGCACCTAGCTCTGGGAGTGGCTTCAGGAAGGGGGAGGGTCCACGATGCCAGGGTTTCTCTGATTAGGGAACACCTGCTAAAGGCCCAGGGGCTGAGGGAAGGGGAATCCACTTCAGGAAAATCCTTGCGATGCACCAAGACTGCCCACTTAGATGCAGAAGGTGCCTTTGTGATGGTCAACGCCAAAACATAAAGGTGAACAGAGGCCACAGTTTGCTTGGCTGCAAAGGCCATCTCCCAACAGGCTCAAGGACCAAAGGCAGTGCTACTGCAGTCCCCTGGCAAGTTGTTGGACCATTGCTGAAACTGTCAAAAAAACCTCCTATTCAGCTATTCTCAGCTGACTGTGGAGGAGCTCTGAGTGACAGCTTCTTCTGCACATCAATGGCTGACAGCCTCTAGTACGTTTTCCTTTTCCTTTTCCTTTCCAGGCTCACATCTTACCACTCACCTCTCTCTCTGCCTGCAGGGCCCAGGCCTCATCATTTATCAAGATAAAGATCTATCAAAGTCTCTGAAAAGGAGTAGGATAAAAAGAGTTTGTGGGAGTAATAAATCTCTTTTACCATAGGTGGTGAGCAAGGAATTCATCCCAGACTGTGATCTTGAAAAATGAGAGGCTGTGTGTGGACAGTGTGTAACCAGAGCTTGAGGGTGGGTGCATGGTTGGAGTGAAGTGGTCCACTTAGACCATCAGGACATCATGACTGGAAAAGCTCTGAGCCTCTCTACGCACCATGCTATGTCCTATGATGGCAAAACTGGGCCTAGAATCAGGGACTGGGACTCTCAGCCCACCTCAAAATGCCTTCTCAAAGTTGAAGGAGATGGTTTTCTAAGCCCAAACGTATCCTAAATCCAAGAACTAACTGCATTCATCCACCCAGCCCTTTCATCATTCACACACTCGTTCATTTTCACTTCACACTCTTATGCATTCACTCACTAATATTTACTGAGCACATACTGTGTGCCAAGCACCATGGCGGCAGTAGGACTGCAGAGGGTAGAGCAGGATCCACGGCAAGGGAGGCAGAGAGACCCCAAAGTAGGGGCAGGAAGCACCCCACAGTGTGTGTGGAAGGAGTGCCTGGAAGTGGGCAGGGGTCCTGCCCGCAGACCCCGCTTACATGGTGGGCAGAAAGGGAGCTATCTCTGTGCCACTCATCCAGGCTGAACACCATTTCGGGGGCCTTTCTTTGAGTCCCATCTCATGCTTAGAAAGTGGCTTGTCCATCCTTCCAGGGAAAATGGTTTCTCCTCTCCTCACGTCTCTCTTCTTCATGACAGCACAGTGAAAAACTAGGGGCCAGGGTCTTGGGCATTGTTCATCTGCAAGCACCCTCATCCACTGAGGATGCTATAACAGAATATCACAAACTGGGTGGCTTCAATAACAGACATTGATTTCTCTCAGTTCTGGAAGCTGGGAAGTGCTGTATCAGGGTGTAGGTATGGTCAAGTTCTGGTGTGGGCCCTCGTCTGGTGTGCAGATGGCTGTCTTCTGGTGTGCTGTCACAAAGTGGAAAGAGAGAGGAAGTAAGCCCTCTGTGTCTTTCCCTGTAAGGGCACTAATCCTATCATGAGGGCTCCACCTTCATGACCTGATTACCTCCCAAAGCCCCCATCTCCAATTACCATCACATCTCAGCATAGGAAGTTTGGGAAAATACAAGCATTCCATCCATGGCAGTGGACAAATGGATAAACGAATCATACTGTGTTCACGCAGTGAAATACTAGACAGCTGTTAGAATGGATGACCTAGGTGTGTCAACAAGGGTAAATCTTACTTAGATAATAATCGGGTTAAAAAGGCAAATCAGAACAGTATGTGCAGTCTTCTATTTATGCAAATTTAAAAACAGAACAATATCCCATACTGTTTATGCACATATGTGCATGTAATAGAAGAATAAAAATGCAGACAAGGATACACTCCAGCCTCAGAAGTGATTGCCTCTGGAGGAGAAGAGAAAGGACTGGGATTAAGGAGGGGCAAGGGAACTTACGATTATACATTTTGTTTTTAAAAAACATGTGAAAACAATATAGTAGAAGATCAATCTTTAAAAAAAATATGGGAAACGAGTATAGTGGAAGATCAATGTGTGTTAACTCTCGGTAGCAAATACATATGTATTTATTAGATTTCTCTGTACTCTTCTTCATCTTAAATAAAAAGGTTTAAACAAAACCCAGTCTTATTCAAAAACCCACATGAACCACAGTCTGAGGGCCTCTGAAGTTTCAGCACTGTGCAAGTACTCTGAGACATTTTATATCATATCTTCTGATGATCCCGAGAAGGCCTATTACCCTCATTTCACAAACGAGGAAATAGGCTCAGAGGTGGTAAACAGCTTGCCCTACATCACACAGCTATTCACTTGAAAAATGTGAGCTCCAAACTTTTTTACATGTGACTCCAAAGGCACACTCTCTCCCCAACCTCTCACCACCTATACAAGCTGCCTTTTTAAATAAAATACTACACACTTCAATAAACAAACACCAAACAAAATGCAACCAGCTCAGGGGTGAGAGAGCAGAGCCTGGCCTTGAATTCTACCTCTGTTACTGCCTATCTGTGACCTTTGGTGAACTACTTTCCCTCTTTCAGCTTTATTTGTTCTAAATGCAAAATGCAAATGGCAAGGTCACTTCCTTGCAGGGCCTAAAGCACCTTGTTAGTGTCATTATTACTTGCTAAAGTGGTTTGTGGCACCCTACACTCTGATTTGAGACCCTCACCATGAAATCGCAGAGGACTATGACTTATTCCAAGCAATTAGCAAAGTGATTTAGTTTCATTGATTGGATAAAACTTTCTGCTCCAGTTACATCTTGATTATATGACCTCAAAGGAAAAAAGCCTTAATTCAGATGCCCGAAGCATCATCCGCAATACCTTCCTTCCCTGATCAAAACAGAACCAGACTCTCAGATCAGCTGAAGGACGAGAACAGGGACTGCAAAAGCCTCATGAGAGAGGCCAAAGGAGGGTAAGTCATTCACACCCTTTCCTAGTAACCCCTTCCCAAGAGGTAGCATGACTGACCCTGCCAACTCTAGGCAGTAGGCATTGTGCTAAGAATCTGACATATATTTTCCTAGTTCCAAACCCAGGAGACCATCCTCATTTTACAGAGGTTCAGAAATTGAAGTGGCCTGCCCAAAATGACATAGCTAGTAAGTAGCAAAGTTGAAACCCATGTCTTTCTGACCCCAAAGCTCTGCTTGTAACTTACTATATCATATGAATTGTGGGAGATAGGCCAGAATGAGGCTAGAGGGAGAAGGAAACAGTAATGAAATCATTATGGTCTCTCTGTAAGCCATCTAAGGAACTAGGCTTGCCTGCTCCTGCAGGCAGCGGGAGCCACTGCAAGGTTTAAACAGGGAGAGATGTGATCATATTTGTGATTTATAAAGTCCACTCTAGCTACAACTTGGAGAATAATTGCAGAATAAGAGGTGGGAAACAGAGAGCCCAGAAGTCTTATTATGGTTGTCTAGGCCAGAGGGGCTTAAGCTTGGGTAGGGCCAGTGACAATTGAGAAGAAAACAGATTGACAGAGCTATTTAAAATCTAATAAATATTGGATGCGTGGATGGGTGGGTGGATGGATGGGTGAGTGGATGGTAGAGAAAGTCTAATAAATATTGGATGCGTGGATGGGTGAGTGAATTGAAAAGAGAGAAGAGGAATCAAAGATGACTCCTCCCAAGATAACCCATATTAACCATCATGGTCTCCACACAGTCCCTGGGCTAGGCTCCCAGAGATCCTTTTAGACTCTTCCCTGCATGATTTTCCTGGTTCTGAAATACGTGGAAAGGTTTGAGGTCAGACACGATGAGAAATCCCACCAGAGTTATCCCCAATCCTCAGCCTCCAAGTTCAGTGACCACCACCCTGTGGAGACCTGCTGGGCCTAGAGTGCATTTGGGAAAAGATGCTGGGCAGTGGGAGGCAGCACTGTCCAAATACAGATGCTGCCGGAGGTGGGACCCAATATGTACCAGCAAATATTGATCTTGCCCCTTGGCTAATTCAGGCCACTGCTGCACAATGCCGGGGCGCGTTGGTGGGTTTGGGCCCCAGGCTGCAGGCTGAGGAATGTGGAGTCCCGGGGATATGTGTTTGCTCAACTCCCAGAGCTTGACATTCCCCGGCTTGACCATCTCCCAGTGAGTGGCCCTGGGCCCTAGCATCAACCAAGCCCCCATTCAGGGTATTTGCTCAGTGGCCACTCTGCTTAGCCAACATTCATTAGGAAAGGCTTTTCTCTGCTAGGCATGTTTCCAGGATGTAGGGGAGGCTTTCCCACCCACCCCCCTTTACCTGCCCCACCAGCCCTGGCTGCCTTTGGGGAGCCGTGAAAGTGAAACTCTTAAACCCCATCAAAGAGAATATGAGAACTCAGCTGGGCCTTCAAAGAGGTATTAGTCACCATCGCCCTGTTTTAAAGATGACCAAAAAATATATACATACTTTGAAATACTCAGCTTTGGGGCAGGTATTATGGTTGTTAAGAGTTTTTCAGTCCAAGACACTTGGGAAAATGAGCTTGGATGAATGACAACCTCAACAGCACCACAACCACCCACCCCATCTCTTCATCTGCAGAATGGGGATAACAATGGTACCTCCTCCTCTGGGATTATTGAAATAGTATGTAACCAGTGCCTGGAACACAGCAGAAATGGATAGGCTCAGAGGGAGCTCGGGCAATCACAGCGTGCTTTGAGAGTCTGCTGGTCCTGCTGAGAGCTGACATTCCCAGAGAGTTCTGACCAGACGTGACCAGCAGTGGTGGCCCTGGTGGGCTGCAGGGAAGCCTCAGATTCTTGGCGTTGCACAGCCACATGGGGCCTGTTTCCAGTTCTCTGAAACAGGCTCACACCATTGAAAGGGAATCGTGAAAATGAATCCCATAGTGGGTCGGGAGGTGGGGGAGGCAGAAACTTAATTCTGTTCATGGTCGGTTAGATTACTTTGGCCTGGAATTCCTAGTCTCCAACAGCAACAAAGGCAGCCTTAGAATCTTTATGTGTGTGGCTCCATGGGGCCTGGAGCCCCTCAGGCCTTACCAAGGGACTCTGCCCCAAACCCCCGCCTGGCCTCGTCTGTCTCAGTCCGCAGTCTGGGCCCAGCCCTCATTCCAGAGCCCCCAAGGTTTCCCGGGAGCCTCGTCCCCCAGGGCCCATGGCGGTGGCTGGTGGGTGTTTGGGTTTGGGGTTATTCTTTGGACAGTTTCTAGCATTCTGTTTTCCTTTCCCTTAGCACAGAGCTCTAGAATGACTCTTGCTAGCCTCCCCTGGTTTTGCTCACTCTGCCTTCGGGTTGCCCTTTTGTCATTTCATAGACATTTGTCAAGAGCCTACTGTGTGAACCACATTGATTAAGAGCACAAATTCTGGAGCCAGACAGTCTGGGTTCAGATCCCACCTCTGGTACACATTAGTTGAGTTATATTGAGCTATTTCTGCAATTTCTCTAAGCCTAGGCTTCCTCGTCAATAAAATGATAATTCTTATAGAGCCAATGGGAAGGTTCAAGACAGTGATGCATGTGGTGTGACTTGCTCATGTCTAGTACTTAGTAAGTCAGCCTCTGTGGGATATGTACACACACACTCAGCTAATTCTCACAGTGGCCCTGGGAAGTGGGGATTGTCGCTCCCACTATGGCTTGGGACACTGAATATCACTTGTCCAAGCAAATGACAGAGAAGGACTTGGAACAGAAGCTTCTGACTCTAAAAGATTCTGTGACATTTCTTCAGCTCCAGAATAACTCAAAAGAAGATCTAAATTTCTTATTGAGCATAATGTCAAAAACCAGTCTCTCTCCCTCTTTCCCTTCCTTCCTCCCTCTCTTCCCTCACCCATGTCCCACTCTGTGACTATACACACCGCCCCACAGGCTCACATGCGTTCTTGTGACTCTCCTTAGGTTGGGGGACATGGTTATCATCCCAAGAGGCCTTGATATTTAAGAGACTGGTTTCCCATTTTGATTATTTATAACTTATTATATTTTATGTGCTGATGAGCTGCTTTAGTTCTGAAGTGCCGGGGTGGGCCGTGGAGCATGGGGTGGGAAGGAGAGCCATGAGTGTGCAGCAGAGGCCAAGACAGCCTGAAACAAGGAGAATGGGGCCTGTCACCAGTCAGTCCTCAGTGAGCCCAGACTCCTGCCCTCCTTCTCAGGTAGAACATCCATATAGAACAGAACCCCTGTTCTCCACCACCCAGTCTGTGGACTGTTACCTATGTCCATAGCCTGTTAGGAACCAGCCACACAGCAGGAGGTGAGCAGGTGAGTGAGCATTACTGCCTGAGCTCCGCCTCCTGTCAGATCAGCGGTGGTGTTAGATTCTCAGAGGAGCATGAACCCTATTGTGAACTGTGTATGCAAGTGATCTAAGTTGTGTGCTCCTTATGAGAATCTAATGTCTGATGATCTGAAGTGGAACAGTTTCATCCCTAAACCATCCCCCAACCCCCCAGTCAGTCCGTGGAAAAATTGTCTTCCATGAAACCGGTCCCAGGTGCCAGAAAGGGTGGAGACTGCTGGTATAGAAGACATGAGCCAGAGGAGACAGAGAGTGGGCAGGGCCCCACCTGCAGGATTCATTCATTCCCTCCCTCTTCTCTGCACTTCCTACTTGGTGGTGCCAGGCAATACTCACTCACCCCTTGGTCCAGGCCAAATCCCAAGTCAGGCACTGGGGCACCAAGATGGGGAGGTGGCTTGGCCTGGAGGGAAGGGCACAAGCTGGAGTCTGGGAGACCAAGGGTCAAGTCTCAGCTCTGCAGTGTCCATGCAATGTTCCCACAGGGTGGAGAGCATCTTTGAGTGTTCATTGAATGCATGAATCTAGATGCTTAGACCCCTGCTCTTTCAAGGTTGGAAGAGGCCTTTTGGATTATTTTGGCCAAGCTTCCATATGGTGTTAGGGGCCTTTCCTCAGTTTCTGACAGTAGCTTGCATATACTCCTGCTGGCGAGCTCAGCCCTTCCCGGGACAACCTACTCCATCATGAGACAGCGCCGACTGTAAGAAAGTCCTCCATCACCCGTCCTCTTGGTTACTGACTCCATGTTCAGGCCTTTGCCCCTGTCCTGGCTGAGAGGGGCTGGGCCAGCTCCTGTGAGAAGTCTACAGCATCCTCCAGGACTTGTGACTAGGGGAAGTCTCCCTAGAAGCCACACCTCCTGTGCAGGCCCCAATGACAGGATTGTCTGTGGTTCAGCCACCTCCCAGCTGAGGGTGGGAAATAGATTTTCTTTTGTATAAACAAGTAGCTCAAAGACCCAAGGCAGGGGAATTTGATCTGGAGTGCATGCCTCGGTTTTGCAATTCTCCTGTGAGTCTGTGGGCCAGTGCTGGCTGGGGCTGCAGCTTCTTCTGGAAGGAACAAGCCTGTGAAACACCAGGTTAAGCCAAATGTCCCATCAGGGGATTCTACTTTGGGCTGCAGTGGGTGGGGATGGAGCAGGAAGGCAGTTGTGTAAGGCAGGGTGCTGACCACAGTGGTAACAAAAGCAAAAACCCCGGGCAGGAGCCACGTTGACCTTCAGGGGCCTGGTTTGCCCTGTCTTCCTTCCCCCACCCCATCCCCTCACTCAGCAGCCAACCCCACCGGCTCACACCAGGTCAAACAAAACAACAAAGACTGACAATGCCCAATGCCAGACAGAGACAGAAAGGTAAAGACACAACTTCTGCCATCTCAGAACTTACATTCTAGCTAGCTGGGGCTTTCTGAAGAATTCAGCACTGGGAGTCAGAAGATTTTCCTGTCTTATTTTGGCAAATCTTAGGTAAGTCACTGTATTCATCTGCTGAGACTGCCGTAACAAAGAACCACAGACTGTGTGGCCGAAGCAACAGGAATGCACCTCCTCACAGTCCTGGAGGCACAGTCCAAGGCCAAGGTGCTGCTGTCATTGGTTTCCTCTATGGCCTTCCTCCTTGGTTCACAGAGGGCAGTGTTCCGGAGGCCTCTTCTCGTGATTGTCCAGTTGTACACATGTCTGGTGTCTCTGTGTTTCCCAATCCACCTCTTTTTATAAGGGCAACAGTTAGATTGGATTAGAGCCCACCCTAATGGCCTCATTTAAACTTAATTACCCTTGTAAAGGCTTTATCTCCAAATACAATCACATTCTGAGGTCCTGGGGGTGGGGGCTTCACCATATGAATCAGGAGGGAGTGGGACACAATTCAGCCTTATCAGCCACTTAACTGCTCTGATCCTCAGTTATTTTCTCAACCGTAGGGGAGACTAAAAGGCTGCTGCAGAGCTCACATCAGGCAATGTGCATGAAGCCTGTAATAGCCACACATAGACAGGAAGGGTTGCCAATGGGGACCCACAGGGATGAAGGCCCTTGGCATTTCAGGGAGCCATGTCTATAGGGAAGATAGCCTAATATCCTTAAGGACATGTGACTACCTGAGAAGACAAACTCTCCCTTTTCTTTTCCCTTGGGGACACGTGGTCAAGGGCTAGAACCATACAGCCGGACTTGACAGGCCATAATTTCCCATTATTCCTGTGCTGTGGAGCAAGTGAAGGCAGCTAGGAAATTGTGTTCAGCTGGGGGTCAGGTGACCTGGACAAACTTTCCCTGCCCTTCCAGTTACTAACCCAACATTCAGGGAATATTTGCAGCCCTCAGTTTCCTCATTTGTGTCATGAGCAAGCTGAGAATTTAAACTAGAACATGCTAAGCTGTGTCACTCTGGAGGTTCATGCATCTGTTACAAAGGCAAAACCATGGGCTAGAAGCCATGTTTGCTTTTAGGGGCCAGGTTTGGTTGAGTATTTTCTGATATGATGACTGTGACTACATTCTTAAATCCCCTGTGGGCCTGTGACCAGGGTATAGTTCTGCCCACTCAGGATAGCCTGAGCCCTGATCCTGGTTACAACCTGAGCCCTGATCCTGGTTACAACCTGACCCCTAATCCTGGTCACAGCCAGAGCCCTGATCCTGGTCATAGCTGACCCCTCACCCTGGTCACAGACTGGCTGTGAGGAATGTGGATGGTAGAATGCACACAACTTCCGTTACAGAAATCACTCGTAAAATTGGGGGTAATATGTGTATCCCCCTTTTCTCAGCCCTCTACTTTCTATTAAGGGGCTGAATTACTTAACATTTTGGGTCTGGCCCTCATAGAGAAAAGAGAGATCTTGCTGTCTCTCTATGTGTTTCTCTAGTCTGGGGGCTGGGGTTCTGTGGTAGCGGGAGGCTGTCTTCTCTAGTCTTGCTTCCTTTGCATACAGCAGGGTAAAATGGCATGGAGCAGCCTAGCCTGGAGAGATACGTCTCTTAGAAGAGTTTGTCTCAAGTTCAGGGCTCTCAGGTAGCTGGAATTTATGGCGTCAGCCCCGCCCCATGTCATTAATAAAGGAAAATTAGCCTTCTCTGGGTGAGGACATTTTTCACTGGAGTCTGAGGGCTGTAATGAGGCGCTATCAAAGCCCTAACGTGCCATATGAATTTTATATGCCCTGTTTCCTACAAGTTCTGAACAGCTCGGCCGATTTATAAGGTAATGATTTTTCCATCCATAATTTCTTTCGTATGATTTTGGTAACGTGGACATTTCCCCCTGTTGACTGGGCTGTGCACAGCCTAGTTGACTGGATTAAGGCAGGATGGAGAGGGAGAGCTTTTTTCTGAGGCCCAGATCTGTGTGCAAGAGCTGCAGGGCACTGGAGCAGACGTGAGGGAATACTGAGCTCAGTTCTGCATCTGCTGCTGACTCCTGCAGCCACTGTGTGCAATTGACTTCCCAGCTCTGGGCCTCAGTTTCCCCATCAGTCCAGCGAGAGGGCATAATTCAATGTCAGCCAACATAATAATGTCAAAACCATTCAACTCATTGCAACCCCACACATTTCATGCATAACGACCCATGCCGGCCACTGTGCTGGCCATTGGAGGCACAAGGATAATCAATATGGGCCCTCCCTCCAAGATGGAAGAACTCTCTGAAAGGAGTTGCATGCGTTCAGAACATAGAGGGGACCAGTCCTGCCTGTGAAGGCGGTGTTGTGGCAGCACACCATGGAGGATAAGTCCATTTTGCCTGGCCAGGAGTGACCCACTGCAGAGCTTTTCAGTTGAGGTAGTGTCCTCTTTAACCTCAGCTAAGACCTTGGCGGCAGACCCAGCCTCCCCAAGTGCAAAACCACCTCCAAGTTCCCCCAAAATTCTCCCAAGAAGGAGCAGTTTCCCTTATTCTTTCTCCTTTCTCAAGGCCAACACCTCCTCTCCAGATGCCCCAATGGGGAGGAGGCCAGAGCACAAACACCTGGGAGGAACCCCAGCACACCATAAATCTACCCGCTCCATCCTTTGATCTGGACACTCCTATCTCCCGCAGATCACTGCCCGGGAGGTAGCTATCGAGCCGAGGATCAGAGCCCTCATTCATGTGTGTGTGTGTGTGTGTGTGTGTGTGTGTGTGTGTGTGTGTGTGTGCATGTTTTAACTTAACCTGGCCTGCATTATGTTAAGCCAGAATGTGTTACAGGATGTAAATCACTGCCAGTCTAGGTGGATGGTCTATATGGATGGTCACCCATGGCCCATATTCCAACTCAAGGGTGGTTCAAACTGAAAAATACAGTGAGTCCCCCAGATGTTTCGTCTACAGGACTCAGTGAGCCCCTGCAGGGATTTTTTTTTCCTTTTGTTCCCTGAATTGACCAGATGCTTTGCCTTCCCTGAGACCCGGCCTCTATGTTTCATGCACCTCACTCTCGCTGTCTCACCCAACCTCCCCAGCACTTCAGACATGAGAATCACAATCAGTCCCCTCCACAGGTGAGGAAATGAAGACCCAAATAGGCACAGTCCCAGCTATGGTCATGCAGAGAATTAGAGAAACAGGTTAGGAACTCAGGCCTTCTGATCTTAGACGAGCACATATCACTTCTACTACATGAGCAACTTCTCTCTACCCAGGAGCAAGCCAAGCTCATTTCACAGCTGAGCCGGATGGGAAGTTCTAGCAGGTGGAAACGGCAGTGGGGCAGCTCTTGGCATCCCTCTTTCCCACCACTCAGAAGTTGGTGCATTTCCCTTGGAAAGAAAAGCCACTTCAACTTTCCTGTAATAAAGTTTTCTAATTAACTGGAGGGGGAAGCATGCTGGATGTATTAACCACATATTAGCTATATGCTGGTTCTTTTCTTTTTTTAACTTCTTCGTTGAGAAGCTCTAGCGGTCTCTGCATAGCAGCTATTAAAGTATTGCCATAAAGCCAGGTATGGGAAGTCCTTAGGCCTGGCTACTCACACAGACCCTCTTTGCAAATTTATAAAGATAGAGACACTTCCTCCAGCCTTTTACTTTCCCAACCTGCAGGTTAGCCCTGGAAAGAGAAAACCTACTGTGTGTGTCAGTTCATTCAGCAAGGATTTACTAAGCACCTACTATGTACCAGGCATTGTTCTGAGGATTTCAAATAGAATAAAGCATGTTCATTTCCTTTAAGAAGCCCACAGTTCAATGAGGACTAAACACAGTAGGAGGTAACTATTCAGATTATAAAAATATATTCCTTATTATACAAAAATAGTCTCTCAGCAGCCGCATTGTCTCTGGCCATATATTCATATACCTTTTATCCAAAGCCCCTAAAAGCAGACTTTAAGCATCCACTCTGTAATGAATTTGCTGCACATATGCCTGGGAAAAGATAGTTTACTATGATTATGATTACAATTTTTCTTCTCATTGTCATTAATAGCAGTCTCTGAAGTCAGACTTCCTTAGTTCATATCCCAGTTTCACCATTTACTGGCTGGGTGACTGTGGCCAAATTACTTTACCTCTCTGTGCCTGTCTCCTAATATGTAAGAGGAGAATAATAGTGTCTGTAGCGTAGATTGTTTTGAAAATTAGCAAAGATCATGCCTATCAAGGTTTTACCCCAGTGCCAGACACTCAATAAGGGCAAAATAACTACTTACTATTTTGGTTGTTATTATCCTAATATTAAGAAGAGAAAGTGTGGATTAAGGAGGTAAAATATGTCAGGGTAGGGTTAGACCTGAGACCAAGCTCCTAAGTGAGATCGTCTCCAGTTATCAATCACTACCATGCTAATAGACATGCTCTTTCCATGACATGTGGCAGAAAAAGGGGTGGGAAGGTGAGCTTTTCTTGGAGGTGGAAGGGGCAAGGCATAGTCATTGGAACACAGGAGCCAAAGCTGGTCACAAGCACACACCTGACCAGCGTCTGAAGATTGATGGACGGGGGACAGTGATGCTGGGCGGATGCCTGTACGGGATGGAATCCTCGCCCTGTCTCCACCTGTCTTCGAAGGTGCTACCTGTTGGTGACTGCTGGAGGATCTCCTGCCCTGGGGGAGGGATGTGACCAGGTGTACTTCTGTCTTGTTCAAAGAACTGTAGTTCTTGCATTACAGGGGCCCGTCAGTCTGTGACTCAAGCCACCTGAGAGTCTGACTCTGAGTGTCTAAGTCAAAGGATCTCAGCTTCTGTGAATATACGATTGGAGAATATACCCAAGTTCCTGACCTTTATTCATGCTGCTTCCACTGCCTGTAATTCCTTTACCACGAATCCTGTCTGTTGAAATCTTATCTTCGTAGGCCCAACAGATGTTCCTGAATCCATCATCCTCTCTCTGGGACTCATATCACCTTATGCTTTTGTCTCCTGTGAAGAATTTAGTTCATTCTGCCTTACCCTTGGAGCAGAGCATCTGCCCATCTCTTGTGTTTGCCAGAGAGTAAGCACCGTACCTTGGCACACCTGAGTCCTAAGCACTCAGGCCAGAGTCTGGCCCAGAAGTTGTTCATTGAGATAATGGGGATGAGAGTTGGAGGGCCAACAGCATCTGGGCAATGAGAGAAACACATCACATTGATGTGATCAGAGGACACAGAAAAGAGGAACTTCTCCCACCCCCAAGCTGGGCTGCCAGCCAACCCTGGATGGGCCCCAACTCATATGGACCTCGTCTAAGAAGGTGGCCCCCAAGAGCCACCCTCCCTCCCCAACTCTGGGCAGGCGTGGACACACACAACTCTTGTGGGCTCCGGGAGAAAGAGGCCCATTCAAAGGGTGGCCTATAAAACCTCTTAGCTTGCACTCAGAGGCTTATATCACTTTTTAAAGTGTGGTCAGCATGGTGTTATTGCACTGGGGCTGCAGGGGACGGTGACATGATTTACTTGAGTAATTAACCGGTTGCTGCACCCAAACTCTAAGCAAACACAGTGCACTTGGCTGAAATTACCTGCTTCCGAGCTCCAGCTTTTCCTTGTGGGGTTCAAAGACATTCCAGGAGTTAGGGCTAAAGTCAGTTTCTATTGGGGCTTTCTTCCACATGTTATGGGCCTGGGGCTGGGTGCCCATCGAGATGGGCTCCCCAGCCCCGGCAATTCCATTTCCAAAAAGATCCATACTGAGTTGGCATCTTGGGAGGGGATAAACTACCTCATGTTTGGTTCCCTCTTCTTTTCAGGCTCCACACCCCACTCATCTGCCTTCTCCTGCAAGGGAGTCCTGTTGTCAGCAGCCTTTGACTGAGTCAGCAACTTCTTAAAACGGCTCTTACTTGAATTTCAGGCCACCCCTCTCTCTTCACTGCTTGCCTGGCTGGCCACTCCTTCACAGTGTTCCAGCTGGTTCCTCCTCATGGCCCTGACCTCTAAACATTAAAGTCCCCACCCACAAACCTCTCCTCTGTCTTCCTTCCTTTAAAAAGTCATGTCCCAAATGTATAATTCCATCCTATACTTCCTTCCTGACACTCCATCTGGTTGTTCAGCAGGCACTTCAAAATGTACACACCCTAAACCAAACTCCAGATCTTCCCCTACTCCCAAGTCTGCTCCACTCTAACAGTTGCTCAGGCCAGGTCAACGGGGCTCATCCTGACCCCTCTTCCTCTCGCCCTGCATCCAGTTGGTCAGCCGACCCTATTGGCTTTACCTTCAGTCTGCGTCCAGAACACACCTGCTCACTTTCTCCCCTTGTCTCATAAGCCTCTGGACCAGGGTCGCTGCTCCTGCCCTGTCCCCTGGCATTCTCTTCTCCACACTACAGGCAGAGGAAGCCTTTAACGTGCAAATCAGGTCCTATGCCCCTGGCTTAAAACCCTCTAGTGGCTCCCTCCTTGCTCTAAGGAAAATTCAGGGTCTTCAGGATGGCATTAGGTCCTGCTTGACAATCACCCCACCCCTGCTGTCACCACTGACCTCATCTCACACCTCCTTCCTCCACCCCCTTTCATTGTACAGCAGCCACACTGGCCTCCTGCTGTCCCTTGGGCAGCCTGCCATGCTCCTTCGTCATGGCACTACCTCTGTCTAAAATGGTCCTTAGATCTCCCTGGGGCAGTTCTCTCAGCCTCTTCAGATCTCAGCTCCAACATCCCCATCCCAGTGAAGCTGTCTTTAGCCACACTAAACAGAACAGCCCATGCCCATCTCCCTTACTTTGCTTTATGTTTATCCACAGTGGTTATCACCACCCTACACACCAAGTATCCACTTGTTAATTCTTCTCTTCTGCTACAATGAAATCTCCACACATTAGATAGTTAATTTTGTTCATTGCCAAAAACAGTTTCTGAATGGGGCAGACGCATCAATAGGAATGAATCATCCAATTAGCTATTTCAAAAGCATTGCAGGGAGGAAAATGAAGCTCAGAGAAGTAAACCACTTGCCCAAGTGAGTGCCCACGCTGGGGACTGAATCTAGGCCTGGCTGCATACTAGTTCTGTTATAGAACATGCTTTTTCTTTCCTGGAGTCTGAACTTCCAAACCATGTCACCTGGAAGACTTCCACCGAGGCTGGTGCTGGAGGGAGAGGAAAGGCAGATGTCTGTAGGACCAGTATCCTCCCCCTGGGAGGGTATAACTCCAGCAGGGACCAGGCAGAGTAAGAAAGGCAAGGGAGGGAGCCTGGGGACAGATGGAGTCTCCTGCCCTGAGGCAAGGTGAGCCACAGTGTGATCCCCTGCGCCCTGGAGGTGGTCAAACAAAGTCTAAGGTGGCCAGAGCCCCTGGACCAGTGACCCCCAAGCATGGGCAGCCTCTGCCTTTTACCCCAGTGTCTCCTGCCAGTATCACCATTTTCTATGAGAGTCTAGATGGGGAAAAGCTCGGAAAGGGAACCTAAAATCAAACAGCTACATTGTGCCAGGCACTTTCTACAAACCTTTTGTTTAAATTGTCACAGCAGCCAGCTTTGTTATCAAACAAGGTAAAGAGGAAGGTTGGTTTTGGCCAGCCACAGTGGCTCACGCCTGTAATCCCAGCACTTTGGGAGGCTGAGGCAGGTGGATCACGTGGTCAGGAGCTCAAGACCAGCCTGGCTACGGTGGTGAAATCCCATCTCTACTAAAAATACAAAAAAATTAGCCGGGCATGGTGGCAGGTGCCTGTAATCCCAGCTACTCGGGAAGCTGAGGCAGAGAATTGCTTGAACCCAGGAGGCAGAGGTTGCAGTGAGCAGAGATCACACCATTGCATGATAGAGTGAGACTCTGTCTCAAAAAAAAAAAAAGAAAGAAAGAAAATGAAAAAAAAAGAAAGAAAAAGAAAAAGGAGAAGGTTGGGTCATCCCTGCAAGACCTGTCCAGAAAGACTCTGCTCAACTGGTTGCCCCTGGCTCTGGGAACCTCCCTTTCCTCCACCTTTCCCTTCCCCAAGCTGAGTTCATTAGTCCCTGGCTTGTGCCTCCCCTGGCTTCTCTGCTCACACATTTCCCATCAGGCTGTGGGCTCCTCTAGATGGGGAGCTCCTCGGCAGTGTAGCTCCCCATCCATGCCTCTCCCTGCACCTCCCAGAGAGCCTGGCAAGTGGTAAGCATTCAGTGACAATGAATGAATGAGTGAATGAATGAGTGAATGAAGATAGGGATGGGTTGTATGACAGTTCAGGGATTCAGGCCTGGCTGCCCCTGCAGATATAGGAACAGGTGAAAACCTTGTATCCAGGGGAGCAGGGAATCTTATCTTGTTGCTGCAGCATCTGGTATGTGTGTTGGGCTGGGGAAAGCCTTGACCTGCCTTAGGAGACAAGACAGGTAAGGAAAGTTGGGTGCCTTACCCAGTTTTCTAGCAAGAGAGTCCAAAGGCCCCATGTCAAACCTAAAATGGGTACAGGCAGCAGATAGCCAGGGGCTCTGCTTTACTGCTATGGAGAGAGTCACAGAGAGAGATTAAATGAGTTAAAGAGTTAAGCAGTTGCCCTCCCCTCGTCATTTATTGCTGGTCATTTTAGTAACAGCAGTGGTGATGGCAAGGACACTGTCAGTGTTGCCTAAAGTCACCAAGCACTCCACACAGGAAGTAGGCTTGCTCCAGAGTGTCAGGTTTGAATAGCCTTCGTTCATTCTCTGTCTCTTTCCTTCCCTGTTACATGGGTCCAGCAGCCCAGGATTCAGAAGGTCCAAAAAGGCTTTCTGGAGGAGGGGATATAGAATTGGCAGGTGAGCTGCAGCCACAGAGCTTAAGGGAGATCTCCATCCTTACACTTAAGCAGCAAATTTTTCTTTTTCTTAATCCTTGAGAAATGTCATCACGTCCCAAGTTGATTCCTTCTCCCTGGGTTCCACTTCAGGCAGAAGCTCAGTGCTGCCAGCAGGGAGTTTGGAGCTCGTAACTCAACTGTGGTCAGGTCCTGGGGGGACCTGATTCCAATTAAAGATGTCAAATATATTTATGGATTATGCAATCAACAGGTATGAAGCAGCCTCGATAGCCGCCAGGGCCACCCTGAAGACAGGCCTGTCATTAATTAATCCCAGTGGGTCTGCCAAACTCTGTTGCCAACATGAGTGCTCTGAAGAATGCCGTGGACCAGGGAGGGACAGGAGGCTGGGCCTGTAGGGTCTGTCTGAGCAGAGAAAAGAATGTTAGAGGAAGACTCAGAGGATTTGCCTTGGAATCATGGCTGTACACTTACCAGCTTGACTGGAGTGACCTTGAACAAGTGACTGAATCTCTTAGAGCCTCAGTCTCCACTGCTGGAAATGGAGAGGATGGTGCATGCCTCTGGGGGCCTTGTCGAAGGCTGCTTAAGGCCATGTATGCGAAGGGGCTCAGCATGTAGCGAGTGCCCATCAGTTGACTGAGGAAAGAACGGCCCTGGAGTGGGCGTGCTTAACTTCCCCACTCCCTACTTGATAGTGCCCACCATCTGCTGTGATGGTGTCCAGGACTCATGGTCCTGGTCCAGAGACCAAGATCCTCAGATTGTTCACTCAGCAAACCTGGACTTTCATTAGGCCCTGGGCTGCACCCCAGGCCCCAGAACAGAATCCAGGGAGGTAAACACTCCCCAGGAACTCACAGGGGAGATGTCCACACTACCCTGGACCTACAGGAAGGTTGATGACAGTGGCAGCAACAAGCTTGGCCATCGATGGAGGGGGCAGCCAGAACTAACACTGCCCATGTCCAACTCACCACCCTCACCTTTATTCTACCAGGTAGCCAGGGGCCCTGCTTTACTGCTATGGAGAGTCACAGAGAGAGATTAAGTGGTGTGACAGGAGTTAAGCAGTTGCCCTCCCCCCGCCATTTGTTGCTGGCCATTATAGTAACAGTAGTGATGATGGTAAGGACACTGTCAGTGTTGCCCCACGTCCCCACACACTCCACACAGAAGTTGGGCCTGCTTCAAATTGTTGAGTTTGAACAGCCTTAGCTCATTGTCTCTCTGCCCTTCCCATCGGAGGTATAGTTTGCATTTCATAAATTCCCTCTGGCTGCAGGCTGGAGCATGGATGGCACGGATCCAGAGAGGAGGTTGATCCGCTAGTCTGGGTGGAGGACCATGAGGCCTGAAGCCAGGTAGTGTCAGCTTGGTAAAGGGAAGGCTATAGCATCCAGAGACATTTAAGAGGCTGAATCAGTCTGACTGGGGGACTGGTTAGGTGTGAGTGTGTATGTGTGTGGGTGAGCGTGTGTGTGTGGTGGGAGTGAGGGGGCAGGCTCCTGGCACGTGCAGTGGAGGTGTGCACAGAGCTAAAGGCCATCGCATGTGTCCCCGTGCCCACTTCTCTGCTTGCTCATGGGTGTGTGTGTCAGGCCTCTGATCTTTATGCAGTAGTCTCTTCTCTGAGAGTAGACTCTGCAGTGGGGTTGTGACCTCTCGGGCAACACTTACTCCATTGTATAACATGTCCTGTCACCAGAGCACCTGGCATCCATGAGCTCACCTTAACCCACAATGTCTCGAGGGCAGCATTCCAAGCTATCCCACAAGGCCTGATGCCAAGGGTGTGGCTTATCATAGCAGAAGAGGACCAGGACTGACAGCCTCCGTGCCAACCCAGCGCCCTCCCGCCACATGAGGGTATCAGAGTAACAAGGGCAGACAGAAATAGCCCAGGTCCGCAAGCCAGCTGGAGATCCAGCTTTCGCCCCTCTGGACATCTCTCCCGTTTTGTCTCAGTAGTATTTAGGGCTCGGCCTTGACCCTCTGATTGGACCGCTCATTTCTCTATTTCCTCCTCTCTGCGTGGTCAGGCCCCAGTGTGCTGAATCTGCTGTGTGGTCCTCAGTATGTCCCTTACTCTTCTGGGTCTCAGTCATCACATCTGTCAGCCATGTGACTGCATCAGTCAATAGCCATGTCTCTCCAACACTGACCATTTGTGGTTTACACTGTGTCTCTTTATGAATGTCACCAAAGGGACTTAGTCTTCTTCAGTGGATGACTTGGAAGTGAATATCTAAACCTCTCAGCTGTAACTGACCTTAGGGACTATTGTTCAACACTCTTGGGTTACTGACCAGGAAACGGAAGATTCAGAGAAGTTAATGAAGTGCCCAAAAGCACCTAGCAAGCTGCAGACAGAATCAGAGCCTCACAGAGCCTGCAGGAACCTCAGACATGAGCTGCAGCTGCTCTTCTTGGGCTGCAGACCCTGCTGACCCTCCTCCAGAGATGGATGCTCACCACCTCCTTGGGAAGTCCATTCTGCTGTGGGCATTGATAATCTCAGGCCTCAGCTTTCTCTGCCTCATCTTCCAAGTAGGACAATTAACATTTGCCTTCTTGCTCAGATGCCTTTGGGTCCCTGGATGAATGACTTCTAGAAAGGTCCGCCTGGCTCAGAAACCAGCCATGGATATCTCTGACAAAGGGAAACCAGTGTTCTTGGAAGAAGGGTGGGGTGAGAGGGAGGACAGTGGCAAAGTCTGATTGCAAACAGACTGTCTCTCACTGCTTCCTTCGAGTGTTGTGTAAATTGGCCCTAAATTACACAAAGGCAGAACTGTGCTGGACGGCCCAGCCCAGGTGTCCAGCCTTGAGAGGTTACATGGGATTCTGGTTAAGGGCTGGCCTTTGCCCTGAGATTACTTGAATGCCTGTGCTGGCTCCACCACCTCACTCTGTGGACTTGAGCACATAATTTAACCTCTCTGTGCCTCAGTTTCCTCACGAGATGAACCATAGGTTGTAATAGTATCTGCCTCCTAGGGTCGCTGTGAGTATTAAATGAGGAAACTCATGGAAGGGACCTGGAAAAGGTCTGGCCTATAGCAGGCTACATTCTTCCTTTTTTCCTGCTTATTTGTACCACTGTGCAAGCCTGGTGCAATAATTGCCCTCGGGAATCATTTTCCACTCATCACTCTTAGAGTTTTCAGGAGGACTCGGGCCATGGAAGGTGAATTCTCCAGAAGCCCGGTTCATCTCTCTCTCCACCCTGCAGAGGCCTGCTGGTCAAGGTGATACAGATAGTCAGGAGGCGAGTCCAAGGCGCTGAACTCAGATCCAGTCACAGGAGGCTCTTGGAGACCTTGGCGGGAGCAGAGGCGGGAGGGTCTGGGTGGAAGTCAGATTAAATCTGGTGGGAGATGGGGAGGTAGGAAATGGAGACTGTTGAGATCGGCTGTGAAGGAGATGGGGCTGCATCGGATAGAGGGAGTGTAAGGGTTCCTTTAAGAGATTTTATACAGGCCTGGTCACCCTTGGATCCCAAATATCTTTCAGGGCCAAGAACCCATTCTTAACAAGACGTCCTAATGTGGGAAAAATGCAGATCTGTTCCCTCTTGGTGCTGAGGTTATGACATTTCCTCCCAAGGAGTCCACTGTACTGCTGGCCCTGGCTGAGGACTCCCAGAGCCCAGCAGGGGAGAGGGTTGGATCCCACCAGCAACTCTTCTCATCCCAGTCCTGGCTTCCAGAGCCCCAGTGCTCTCCCCTGTGGTGTGAACTTTCACAGAATTTTAGGCTTCTCTCTGGATGACAAAAAGGCCAGTGAATTTTGGTTCGGTGAACAAACACCCCACCTAGTAGGAAGCCACTCTATGACAAGCTTTGGGGCACCCCAGATTAAGAGGATTTCTTAGGCCGGGCGCAGTGGCTCACTCCTGTAATCCCAGCACTTTGGGAGGCCGAGACGGGCGGATCACGAGATCAGGAGATCGAGACCATCCTGGCTAACACGGTGAAACCCCGTCTCTACTAAAATACAAAAAAAATTAGCCAGGCGTGGTGGCAGCCGCCTGTAGTCCCAGCTACTCGGGAGGCTGAGGCAGGAGAATGGCGTGAACCCGGGAGGTGGAGCTTGCAGTGAGCAGAGATCGCGCCACTGCACTCCAGCCTGGGCGACAGAGCGAGACTCCGTCTCAAAAAAAAAAAAAAAAAAAAAAAGAGGGTTTCTTAGTCCATTTGGGCTACTGGACCTGAATGCCGTAGACTGGGTGACTTATAAACAACAGAAATTTATTTCTTACAGTCCTGGAGGACAGGAAGTCCAAGATCAAGGCACCAGCAGATACAGTGTCTGGTAAGGGTGTGCTTCCTGGTTCATAAAAGGCAGTCTTCTAGCTGTGTCCTCACATGGTGGAAGGGGCAAAGGACCTCTCTGGTGTCTCTTTTGCGAGTACTAATCTCATTCATGAGGGCTCTGCCCACTTGACCTAATTACCTCCCAAATGCCCCACCTAGAAATACTATCACAGTGGGAACTAGGTTCCAACAATGAACTTTGAGGGGACAAAAACATTCTGTCTATGAATGCATCACTGCCCTCTTGAATTGCTCACAGTTAAGAATAATCACCAACATTTCTTGGATACCAGCATTTATTGGATACCTACTATATGCCAAGCACTCTGCTTTAAGGACAACACACATAATTCCATGCAGTCTCCAGATGAGGGGCTGTTGTTTCTCCTTTACACAAAAGAAAGAACTGGGGCTCTGAGAAGCTGAATGATTGCCCCAAGTCACACAGCTAAGAAGGCTGAGGGGCAAGATTCAGGCCAGGCCACAAGGGTGGCCTCCCAGAGTCCACTGGAGGTCAGTCTCTTCTCTTTGACATGCACAGCACACTCATTACCTTATTAGGGATATAGATAAACCTTGGATTGGGCATAGTTATACCCATTTGAAAGATAAGGAAACTAAGATTCAAAAATGGGGCATTACTTGCCCAAGGTCAACTAGACTGAAATGACAGCTCTGTCATGTGAACCCAGGTCTATGACTACTTGCATTTTGAGTTAGTTTTCCTAGCAGTTGCTCTGGGAATTATAAATTCATATTTATATCAACTTAATTACAATAATATATAAAAACTTTTTATATATAGCTCCTTTTCCTCTGTCCTCCTTTGTGCCATTATTGTCATACAAATTGCATCCTTGTACCTTAGATAACCCATCAGCATAGATTTATAACTGCTTTTATGCCTTTTAAATCAGACAGTGGAAAAAAGTTACAAATGAATAAATGAACTAAGAACCAGAGCCCTTCAAAATTCATTTTTCATTTGTACTATCTTTTATACTTACCTACATAGTTATCTTTACTGGTACCCCTTTATTTCTTTCTGGATTTATGTTACTGTCTAGTGTCCTTTCATTTCAGCCTGAAGGATTCACTTTAGCATTTAGTGAGGGGAAGGTATGTTGGTTACAAATTATCTCAATATTTGTTCATCTGAGAATATCTTAATTTCTTCTTTGTTATTGAGAGATAGTTTTGCTGGATATAGAATTCTTCCTTGACATTCTTTTCCTTTTATCACCTTTTAATATATCACCTTCTGGCCTCCATGATTTCTGATGAGAAATCAGTCATTAATCTTACTGAGCTTTGATCAACTGAACTGATGGTTCAGTTGTCTCTTGCTCCTTTCAAGGTTCTTTCTGTCTTTGGCTTTTGACAGTTTGATTATGATATGTCTGGGTGTGGATCTCTTTGAATTTATCATACTTGGAGTTCATTGAGCTTCTTAGCTGTGTAGATTAATGTTTTTAAATCAGATTTGGGCAGTGTTCAGCCATTATTTCATCAAAATCCTTTATCCTTCTTTCTTTTCTTTACTTCTTGAACTCCCAGTATGCATATGTTGGTACACTTGATGGTGTGCCATGTTTGTTCATTTTTTAAATTCTTTTATCTTTTTGTTCCGCAGACTGAATAATCCCAATTGGCCTATCTTCAGATTTGTTGATTCTTCTGCCTGCTAAAACATTTTGAGCTCCTCTAGTGAATTTTTCATTTCAGTTATTGTACTTTTCAACTATATAATATGTGAATGTTTATTTGGTTCTTTCTCTAAAATAATTTCTGTTTATTACTGTTCTATATGTGATGAGGCATAATTCTCATACATTTCTTTAGTTCTTCAGACATGGTTACCTAGTTCTTTGATCATATTAAAATAGCTGATTTAAAGTCTTCACCTAGTAAGTCCAGCTTCTGGACTTCCTCAAAGATTCTCCTTATTAACTGCTTTTTTCTCCTATTTATGGCTCATATTTTCTTGTTTCTATGTATTTCTAGTAATATTTTTGTTGAAAATTTGACACTTAAAAGAATATAATGTGGCAAATCTGGAAATCAGATTCTTTTCCCTTCTCAGGATTTGTTGTTGCCTTTGCTATTTGTTGTCACTATTTAATTAATGACTCTTCTGAACTAATTCTGTAAAGTCTGTAAGCCATTGAAATCTCTGCTCAGTTAGCTTTGTGATCAGCTAATGATTACACAGAGATGTATTTAAATGTCTGGAACCAATAAGTCCCTCAATCTTTGCTGAAGGGCTCTGTGTGTGTGTGTGTGTGTGTGTGTGTGTGTGTGTGTGTGTGTGTGTTGGAGCACATCCTTAACACCCATCCATGCAGTTTACAACTCTGCCTTAGCCTTCACTTCCTGTTTTAAAGCCTCAGGGTTAGCAGAGGTGAGAGCTTAGAGCCTTCTCAGGTCTTTCCTGAGCATGTACATAGCTCTGGGCATTTAGACAGCCCTATGCTTGCATGCAGCCTTCTAGATTCTCAGGAATATGTTGGAGCTTTTCAGAGCCCCCTGTGGATGTCTTATTTCCTAGCTTTTCCTTTTAAGCTTTTTGGTTAGTCTCTTGTATGATCCAACTGTTTTCAGATGCCTCAGACTGCTGTGATGTTCAAAAATTTGACTCTGATTGTCTTCAACAAACATTCCTGGGGAAAATGCTGTTAGCACTAAGCAAGCTTTAGGTCAGATCAAATACAGACAGCATTGAGGGTAGGATCGTCCAGAGAACCATCAGACGGGTCAAACAGTGACAGTTCTCTGGGAATGAGATTTTGAAGGAGCTCCAACCCAGTTTTTCCTTCACCAGTGACTGCCAGGCTGCTGGTTTTCACTGGGATTGCAGGTGTTGGTTTTCAAGGCTACTGCCGAAGGCGTATGAGAAATAGGGCAAGTTAAAATGCCACAGAGCTTACTGTTTTTACTGAGATTTCATTGCTTAATGTTCCCTGGAATCTTGCAAGCCTTTGGTTAGTTTCCAGAGTTCTGAAAAAGTTTATTCTGACCATTTTTGTCTGTGTTCTTGTTGCTTTATGAAGGGGAGAATTTTCAGAGATCCTTAGTCCACCAGATGGTTCACTGATATCCACCTCCTTCCACTTTTGCCAGGAGGCAGAACATACAGGTGTGAAAGGGCAAGTTGTATATAAGAGAAAGCAGAAGGCAATGTCCTGAAGATCTACTAAGTGTCAAAAGGTATGGGTATAATAAGGATCATAGAAGCCCTCAGAAGGGCATGATTAAGCTAGACTGAAAAATAGGTAAATGTTACTAGAAGCAGTGAGATTCCAGATTACTCCAGCTACCAAGAGGAAAGGACTAAGCATGTCTTCACCCATCCCAGCATCTTCTGTCTCCTGACAACCTCTTCTGCCAATGATAATTTCCCAGCCAGACCTTTGACCAGGGTCATGATTATCTTAATTCAGCCAAATGCTACTGCCCTATCTGGGAAAGTTGTTTTTAGTTTTTAAATGTCAACATCTTCTCTAGGCTGCACCTTTTGACCTGCTCAGCCAGGTAGGACCTGAGACTTTATCTTAACTCCACATCTTCTTCTCACCTGTGACATGTCCTTTCCCCTGCTACCTAAGAGCCCAGGGCCAGGTAAATCTGGACTCAGAATTCCTTGGCAAATCAGGAGTCAGATCAAGACTCTCTGGCTCAGAACCTCTCTGCCACCATCCCCGACAGAGCCTGGGATTCCAGTCATCAATGATGACTACATCATTGCCTGGTCCAAGCATCTGTATTTAGATGAATTCTGATTTGCTAAAATACAAGTTTCAAGGGGTTATAAGCCTGGGAGTCAATCCTAATGAATTTTGCCACTTACCACACAATTTATATGGTCCGAATTTCTATAGCTATAAAATAAAGAGGAGGCTCTTATTAAATAAGGACCCTCTGAGACTAGGAGCCTATGACTGTGACAGCCAGGTGGAGGGTCACTTTTTCAGAGAGTCACAAACCTTTCCCAACTCCTCAAAGTGGAGTTAGGTGCCTTCCCAGGTCCTCACAAGCTCCCACGTCTCCCTCTGCCCCACTCTGAGAGCCCCAAATAGCTAGTGACTGCGACTGTGTCTCCCTAACCACACCAAATATAAAAAGAACAAAGAAACTACCAGATTCTTCTCTATGCCCCTAGCACCCAGCATCAGGACTCGTAGACAGCAGGTGCTCAAGTAATGTTAGTCCCCACTATTATAAAATTATTGGGACTTACTAGGGTTTCCTGATAGTCACAGTGCAGCCCTTCAGCACCTGCAGAAGACTATAAAAGGGAGAGAGGAAGGAAGAATTATAGCCATTTAAATTTGTAAATGTTTTTGTACCTATTAGTCATCCACTAACAAATATTTGCTAAGCCCCTACTAGTCCCATGCATTTAAATCATTCCCCAAAAGAGGATTGCTATTGTTATCCCTATTCTGCAGTTTAGGAAGCCAAGGTTCTGAGAGATGATGTGCCTCCCCTGTGGTCATGACTGGTCTGACTGGACCCACGTCTGACCTCTTTTTTTTTTTTTTTTTTTTTTTTTGAGACGGAGTCTCACTCTGTCACCCAGGCTGGAGTGCAGTGGCGCGATCTTGGCTCACTGCAAGCTCCGCCTCCTGGGTTCATGCCATTCTCCTGCCTCAGCCTGCCGAGTAGCTGGGACTACAGGTGCCCGCCACCAAGCCCGGCTAATTTTTTTGTATTTTTTTAGTAGAGACGGGGTTTCACCGTGTTAGCCAGGATGGTCTTGATCTCCTGACCTTGTGATCCGCCCGCCTTGGCCTCCCAAAGTGCTGGGATTACAGGCATGAGCCACCGCGCCCAGCCCAACCTCTTTTTTAAGAGTCTGACTCACATGACTCCAGGACAGGCAGACACCAGTGATCATAAAATAAGCTCCAGACCATAGGAGTTTTTTACTGTATCACAGTGCCTAGAACAGCACTTGGGGCACACAGTAGGTGTTCAGTAAACACTCATCTAATTGAATGACTCTTCCAAAGTTCGAGTAAAGGATGAGTGAGGACAGACTGGAAGAAGAGATCTGGCAAGGGGAGAAAGAGCCGGGTGCTCAGTGTGCCAGTCGTCCTGCAGTAGCCCTGTGGATGGGAACTACACACCCAGGCCAAGGAGCATGCCAGCTCACCCAGAGTCACCTAGCCAGTTCGCGACCAGCTGGTGATTTGAAAGGTTCTCTCCATCCTCCACGGCTTCGACTTTCAAATTGGAAATGTCCTTAAGACCAATTAATCCACTCTCCTCTCTTTATAAAGAGAGCGGGGAGTGATCACCCAGCATACCGCAGCTGTGCCACTGAGCCGCTGTTCTTGGCACCTAAAAGTTGCCCAGAGCACACACGCTGTGAGGCTGCAAGCTCCCTGGGAGCTGACAGATGTCTCCAGATCCTGGAGGTGTATACACACACGCCTGCAAACACACAAAAGACGTTCACACTGCGCCCACAGCAGCAAAGGAGCCCCAGGCTCCTCTGAGTGTATTTTAAATCCATTCTGACTCCCCAGAAAGTCTGTTTTTGTTATTCACACTGACCTTTTAAACTCCATGCAGTCTTGCATTTTTCCCGAGGCCTCAGTAGGACCTATTAATAATTCTGCTCTCCCACCGAGGCTCTGGGCTGCAGCCGGCTTTCTTACGTGCTGTAAAAACCAGTCCCCCCAACTGTTGGTGAGTTTGCCCCCATCTCCAGACAATTAGAGGGAAAAGCATAGGTGCCCCCCAGCCATGGGGAGAGGAGACCAGCACACGTAACTGCCTATACTCTTCAAAGGTGAGGACAGGTGGTCTGGCAACAACCAAGGACAGAAACAGGGCACTCAAGGGCTAGGGGAATGTGGCTCAGTCGGGCCCCCTGCCTCTGGCCGCTTTCACCTTTCTCTGAGCAAACATCTCTGCAAATAAATCTCCTCTTTCTGCCTTTCTCTCTCTCTGCTGGGTTACTGCTTCAGTTTCATTAAAGACGCTGGAAACATTCTTCGGGCTCGGCTGAGATATATAATACGGAGAACAGAGATTTGCTTCATAACCCACAAACTATTAAAAATATTAGTGTCCCCCAGAGAGTCTCTCTTAAAGATTCCTTCTCCCTCTCTGCCTCCCTCTTTCCCTGGCTCACAGTGCCAACAATAATGGAGGCAGGCTGGGCTAAGCCATTTCCTTGAAAGAAAATAGAAAAGAGATAACAGCCCTTGGAGAAACCGCTCTTTGTGCCTGAATAATATCCGTCATCCTATATGTCTGACTAGAGCTTTGTACTTGTCAAAGCCTCCTTTCACCACTCTTATGTTGTTTAATCCTCAAAGATGTGCAAAGCAGGGGCACATCTCTTTTGTTAGGAGGGGAAACCAAGGCCCTAGACAATGAAGGTGACTTGGCTTTGAGGCAGAGCTGGGACTAGAACCCAGTTCCTTCTGATTCCCAGCTTGGTGGGTTTTCTCATGAAAGTGAATTTATGAAGTTACTTCATTTCTTGGTAGCAAATGTCTGGTGCATATGCAGCCCCTGTGATCTCTCTGTCCTTACTGTCTCCCCAAGGGTCTAGAATTTAATATTATTACAGGCAACTTGTCTTTCATGTGTTCATCAAAGATGTGTTGAGGGCCATCCTCTGGGCCAGGCCCATCCTTGAGGCTGGGAACGGTGCAAGGGGTGAATGAGGGTGCAATGCTGCTGCCTTCAGGGAGGTCCCATCTGGGAGGGGGACATCCTGGGGCAAGGCAGTGAGACCCCAGGAAGAGCAGCTGGAGAGTCAAGAGCACAGGAGGACTTCTGACCAGGCAGGAAAGGGTCTCGAGAGTAATACTTAGCTGGGAATTCTAAGGATGGATGGAATTTAGGCAGAGGGGGTCATGGAAGAGGCTTGAGGGTGGCAGGGAAGAGAGAAGAAAGTTTAAGGCCCAGAGACCAGAGAAGGCCTGACACAAAGAAGCCCAGCATAGCCAGGCAAAACCATGGGGTGAGTAGTGACAAGAGACCAAGAAGAAGTGGCCATGGGGGCCAGTGGCCATGGGGGTCTGTGGCCCCAGTGCTCAGTGGCAAAACTGACTTTCTCCTGAGAACAATGGGGTGCAGTAAAGGACTTTCTGTGGTTGGTAATATTTTTTAGAGTGTCCTAAGTGTCATGCATGAATTTATTCATGGGAAGTCATTGAATGTGCCATAGGTGCTTGTGTTCCAATTTAAATCTTAGAACTGATGAAGAGTGAAGTGAAGGGGACAGGATAAGGAAGGGAGGACCAGGAAAGTGGCCTGAGCATGGGAGCGGTGACAGAGAGGAGTTCTGGGTTGAAGATTTGGGAGGTAGGCTTGGGGATCTGGCAGGCAGTGGTGATGGAGAGGATGGAGTCCAGGCTGACCCCGGCCCAGGGCATCTGCTCCTGCAGATGAATGTGGCTTATGCACCCCATCGGCAGCGAGGAGTCTGGTGCACAGGAGTGATATGCCAGCAGTCACTCCTAGGCTGCGTAGGAGCTGAGCTGCAATCTCAGGTTCCTCACGCTGCAGCTTCTAAACACCTGGGCTCCGCTCACAGCCTGCCCTAGCTGAGCCCCTCTCCCAGGGGAGTGGGGGTGAGTGAAGCCCCTCCAGGAACTGGCTGGAGACTACTCCTTCAAAGAAGAACTCTATGGGCAGCTCGAGGTTTGAGAAGCCAGCACATTCCTTCCTTCTTGTCCCCTGGGATATTTAAAATTAGCCTCTTGTAAGCATTTGAAAAGCCAAGACCAGACCAGGACTGATGTCCCAACATAAGGGACAAGGCAGGCACAGGACCTCTCTGGGGTCCCTGGGGCCAGTCATCCTCAGTATCCTCAGCAGTAATGACCCTCCCTGCCCTCCCCATATCACAGGCTCAGGGTAGGCATCAAATGAAAACATTGTCCTCCAGCCATGGTTCCTGCATCCGTAGCATTGGCCGATGCAGACGCACAGTAGGTGTGCACAGGACAGAGGCAGGCTGTGGAGCTTGAGAGGCTTGTGGGGAAGGGGACCGGGTCATAGCCCTGCCTCTGCCGCTTGTGTGCTGTGAGACCCTCTAGGTGGCACCTGTCAGGTGAGAGTCTAAAACTCCCTGATCTTTTAAGGGCTCCAGTTTCTAGGATGTGGGTGCTTAATGTTAAGGCTCACCCAATGTTGCCATTGGGTTGAATTCAGTCCATCTACAATAGGAAAGACCAGGGGCAGCTTCTGAGAGAGGCTGAGGATGGAGAAGCCCCTCTGGGACCCCAAATCCTGACAAGGGGCCGCTTAGAGTTCCTGACCAAGGGAACCTATACCTCTGGTCTCGGCATGCTCTGGCCACAAAAGGGAATCATTTACTGAATATTTTTCCTTTATTATTTGTTCTACAAACTGTAGGTCATGTGTTCCTTAAAGTCTGCAGCAGCTGCTGATCGAGCAGCCCTCATGCACCGTCCACTCACAGTGATCTTCCAGCCCAATTAAAGGGGATAGGAAGACAGGAGGGGCAAGTGATGTGGTTGCCAGTCACCCCTCCAGCCTGTACTGTCCCTGTCGCCCGCATAGGGGGATGCCGGGGACTTGGTGGGGGATTTTCAGTTCAGGAGCCTGTTTGTGAGGAGGGAGGGGAGTTTGAAAGACTTCAGAATTCCAAGGACCAGCCAGCAAGGGGGACAGTGATGCCTATGGGGGTGGGGCCCCAGGGGGTGAGAGCTAGAACCCAGGAGCCCTAGAGAGGAGGAGGAAACATTGGCTATTTAGGTTGCACCTACTGTGTGTCGCCCTGGACTGAGCCCTTATGCACCCGTTTGTATGTGTGTTGTTAATACCTCAGGCAGGTCTGCAAGGAAGGGCTCACTGCCCCAGTGAACAGGAGGAAACTGAGGGTCCCAGCCTTCCCAGCCTGAGGTGTCTGGGCTGAAGGGTGGCCAAGCCTTCTGACCTTGCCTGGACTCCCACCCCCTTATGCCCCCGCATCCCAGCTCACTTGACTGAGCCTTGGAGTAGCAGTCCCCAGGTGGTGGTGGCTCAGCTTGACTCAAACCGTGTTTAAATACCTCTTGTTTAAAAAGAGGGGTACCTCATTGTGGGCCAAAAGTCCCTTGCTGGGGCCTCAGCTCCCATTCTCAGAGCAGTGACAAGTAGCTCTTCTGATTATTTTTCCCTAAAAGGCCCCTTCTCAATTTGCCGTTTGTTTTCTCAGGGCTGTGGGCCTTGACCTCACCACAAACAAGACAAGTCAGGTGCTGTGAATCTGAAGGGAGGGAAATGCTTCTTCCAGGCTCTGGATCTTTTAGGAGCTCCCTTGGCCAGCTCCACCCCAAATGTTTCATGTCCCAGCAATTTAAAGGCCCTGCATGTAGAGCAGAGAGATAAGGGTCTTGCCATGGGCCACACAGACAGAGGCATTCCAACCTAGGTGGTCCCACTACAGAGCACATGCAGATGCTGAAAATGTGCCCCGCGATTTGAGAAATCAAGCGTGTCTTCGGCACTGCCTGCAGATTTCCCTGATGCATTCATGTTTCCAGAGCCCTGAGCTGATGAGCTGGGGAATTCCCCGGCTGTCTCCTCCATTACACACCCTATGAGCCGGAGGCTGAATCTGGGGAGCCTGCTGGGATAGATGGCATTACAGGGAGTAAAGAGTCTGGGTGGCAGCCCCAGCAGCCCCAGCAAGGCCCCTGCTGCATCCTCGCCCTCCCCGCCCTACAGTCACACACCCATTCATACTCAGTCCTCCATGGAGTGTGGACCCCTTGGCAGAGCCAGACTATGAGGCCCCAAAGCTTTCCCATCTTTGCCCTAGGCCCCACAGCATGTGAGGGTCACTACAGAACTAGAACTCAAGAGTCCTGCCCCAGTACTTCCTGATGGCTTCCTAAACATCATCATCTCCAAGAATGCCTCCCTAGGCCGGGCGCAGTGGCTCACACCTGTAATCCCGACCCTTTGGGAGGCCAAGGTGGGAGGATCACTTGAGGCTAGGAGTTTGAGACCAGCCTGGGCAACATAACAAGACCGCATCTCTACTAAAAATTAAAAATTAGCCAGGCATGATGGCACATACCTGTAGTCCTAACTGTTTGGGAGGCTGAAGCAGGAGGATTGCTTGGGGTCATGAGTTTGAGGCTGCAGTGAGTTATGATCACGCCAGTGCACTCCAGCCTAGGTGACAGAGTGAAATCCTGTCTCAAAAAAAAAAAAAAAAAAAAAAAAAAAGCAGCACCCAAAAAATGGCTCCTAGAAACATCCCTTCACCTAAGACAGTGTTTCTCAACTCTTTGTATATTTAACATCATGGCTCCTTTTAATGCAACTTGAGCCCCTCAAACTCTCTCTTATTTATATGAAATAAATAAATATTTTAAAATAAATTACATATGTAAAATACATTATATATCACATATGTAATGATATAATGATGTTGTGAGAATTAGTGAGACCCCAGATTTGTACCCCACTTAAATATGTTTGATACTAAATAAATGATATGTCATGAACTAAACCACAACCAAACACAATGGTAAAATTAGAAATGTCCTTTCATCCAGAAAGACAGGTATTTCTCCTTTGACCACAGTTAAGTCTGTGGCTCAGCTCCAGCCCAGCCCTTCTGCCTTGATGTATGTGTGATGGGTGGAGCTCACCACAGTCCCCTTCAAGCCAGTTGGGCTGCTAGACTTTCAAACTGCATGCGACCTTCCAACCTCACTTGCCCAACTGAGAACCACTGCCATTGGGTAAATAAATGTTTCCTGGGCATCGACCATTTGCCAGGCATGGGGGACCTGCATTGGTGAACAGACAGACCTGGTCTCCATTCTGTTGGAGCCTCTAACCTCTCCCCATTGAACAGGTGAGGAAACCAAAACCCAGCAAGGGTTGGCGACTTGCCCAGTGCCACACAACAAATTAGCGGTAGAGGTGGAACATGAACCCAGGCTCCTGACTCCCAGTCCAAGGCCCTGTACACTGTTACAGCCTCACGGAGTCGCTTTCCCTTCCTTAAGAGTAGAACTATGTGCTGGGAACTCAGCCACTTCCTCCCGGCTCAGTGCCCACCCTGAGGGTTTCCTGAACCTCCTGAAGTAAGGGTTAGGAGAGTGGGTGCCTTTTGAGAGTATAGATAGTGATTCTCGAAGTGAAGGCCTTTCTGGGCACCTACTCTGCACCAGGCTGGGTTTTGGGAACTGTGCCCAGGACGCTGCCCTGGCAGAGCTCAGCATCCAATCCCACAGGTAAAGAATGATGGGTACTCAGTGCAGGTGGGTGTCAGCCAGGTGGAGATTTGGCAGGCGGCCCTTCTAGGCAGAGGGCCTAGCTTAACAAAAGTGTGGAGGAGTAAAAGAGAATGGGGTCTTGGGGGACTCATGAGTTGTTATTTGGCTTTTCAGAACCATGGTGTGAATGAGGGCATGGTGAATATAAGAAGGAGATGACAGGCTGTGGAGGATAAAGAGGCAGTGGGAGCCACACTGGGATTGGAGCAAGGCAGTGCAGTTGGAGTTTTGCTGTGGGAAGGTCATTCCATCAGCGGGGCTCGTGATGGACTTTGACTTTCTTTCTCTGAGCTTCACTCTCTGTATTTGCAAAATGGCTATTCTGAGAATTAGCGAGACCCCAGATTTGGAAGAGCTTTGGAAAGCACAGTGGGGCCTGCCTTTATTCCTGCTCATGTCGTTCTGTGAAACAAAGACATCCAGGCCTGCTCCTCCCACAGCCCACTCTGTGACCTTGGCAAAGTCACCCCTCTCTCTGAGCCTGCGATCCCCCGTGGGTAAAATTGGGCTGGCGGTTCATCTTCGTCGCAGGGACTTCTGGCCATGAAGAAGACAGTGCAAAGCCAGGGCTGTGCTGACCAAGCTGGCCTCCTCCTGTGGGCAGCTGTGTGGATGTGCGTATGTTGGGGGGTGCTGCCTGGCTCTGAGGGTGTGGGCTGAGCTCCCTGAGCCCTTTACAGACTATTTATGATGTGCCACTGTGGTAACTGCCCATGATTAGCAGCTCCACAGGCAGCTCTGGGCCTGGGAACAATGGAACACAGAGGAAGGAAAGGAACTATTAAAGGGCCAGGAGCCTCGAATGTCACCCTCAGTAATTCATCCTGCACCTGCCCTCAGCCTCTTGGTTGTGGGGCCTCTCTCCCACGAATGCCTTCTCTGCCTGTGTCCTCTGCTTCCAGCAAGTTTGAGATTGGAATGAATAGGGCATGGGCTTTGAAGTCAGACAAACATGGGTTTGAGTGCCACTTCCTCTGCCTACCAGGTGAACTGTGTGCCGGGGCCTCAGTTTCCTCATCTGTGAAGTGGGCATGTTAACCCCATCCACCCACAGGATTGTTAGACCAGTCTGACCAGTTAGAGCACGGGACGAAGGGCACGTACAGCACAAAGTGAGTGTTCAGTAGGTGGGCGCCAGAGTCAGGGTTGAATTTGCAGGCCATTGAGGGGGCGCTGGTAACTCACATTGCTGAAGGATTCCTGCAGACCTGCCTCTGTGGAATTGGTGGGAATTGGATTTACTGATCTGTGTTGCCTAAGGAGCTGGGCCTGCCCAGGCACTGCCTTCTCCAAAAAAAAGGAGAGAGGAAAGAGGACGCAAGCGAGCCTGGCTCTGTGCTGGGTGATGTCCTTACGTGTCATTGACCCTCACAGCAACCCTGTGCAGAAGATACGAGCAGCCCCCACTTCACCGTGAGGAAATCCAGGCTCAAGAAGGATGAGAGAATTGCCAACTTTCCTCTGAAGCCAGTGACAGCAATCAGGCCTCCAGACTTCAGGTACACCCATTCCCCCAGGCAGGGGACCCAAGAAGCTGTCCACATTACCAGGCACCTACCGCCTTCCCAACAGAGAGGGAGCAAGGAGCCATTGCAGGCAGGCCCCAGAAGAGCCTGTTGAGGTTGGTAGTGATTCCTGGAGCCCTCAAATCTCACCCCTTACATGGCTACCCCACAGAAAGAGTTCTGAAGTAGGAATTGACAGGCTTTGATACTGGGCCTTGGTTCCATGTTGTGAAAACCTAGAGGGTTAGACTAGAGGGACGATCTTTACAGGCCTCTGCTGCCTTGATGCTGCTGCTCTGTAACAAAGTATCTGCCTTCCTGTTCAGCTGGGTTGAAGGCCTCTCTCTTACTACCCCATTCTCAGTCTGTAGCAAGGACGTGCCTCTCTCCTCCCCATCTGTCTGCACCTCCCCCTGCTCCGACAGCCCCATCAAACACACACATCCATTCTCTAGAACCAGGCATGCCTACAGAGGAACAACCTTCCCCAAAGCCCCTAATGAGCTCCCCGTCACTAGGGGAATGCAGTCAGAGGCCAGCAGCCTGGGTCAGGGAGGCCAGATGGGGCCAGAGGGGCTTGCCTCTGTAGAATGTGGCAGCTGGCAGAGCTCGGAGGCCTCTCCTCTTCCCCCAGAAGCCTCCAGCCCCAGTCAGTGACCCAGGCGCGACCCTGCTGGGGCAGCAAGGTCCTGATTCTCACTTGGAAGTGGAATCGGAGGACCAGCTTTTCAGTACATTTGTTCCAAGAATGTGCTGACGCTGCAGCAGCTTGGCGGATTTTCTGCCTCTGCTTCCCCCGTGCAGCTACACTTTCAGTACCTCTGCCTTCCCAGCCTGCAGCAGATCTCCAGGCAAGAACCTGTGGCATCCCAGGGGATGCATGAGCATGGCAAGACCCTATCACACAGATGGATCTGCCGGGCCAGCCCCATCTCTCACTTCAATGTCCTGTATGCCTCACCAGCATCATGTCGCCATCACCACTCTTCTCTCAGGAGTCCACCCCTGGGATGAGAAGCCTTCAGGGAAGATGGCAGCTTGGAGGTACTCAGATAATCCAGGAGCAGAGGGTGTGGCCAGGCGGCACTCTCTCTGTATGACATGCTGGATGGGGCCACAGCCTTCTACAAGACCACCTGGATCAGGAGTTGCTAATACTCGCAAGTGTGTTATTACTAGTGTCCTGATGCTCAGCTGCTAGAACTAAAATGTAAAGGCATCTTGGGAAAGGGCAATGCTACAAATTATCATCACAACCATGTATTGTGATTTAACTTCTGTTTTCTTGTCTTTGAAATGGGGATAATAAGAGTAGCTACCTTATAGGATTAAAAGAGTTATTAACAAATGAAGAGCATAGTATGTGTGTTATGTCCGACTTTCACAGCAGCCCTGCAAGAAAGACATCCCCATTTTACAGATGAGAAAATGCCATCAGTGAGGTCAAGGGACTGGCCCAAAGTCACACAGTGAACAAGTGGCAAAGCCAGAATTTGATTCCACAGCCTGATTCTCCACCTGCCCTCCTCCCCTCATCACCCCTGTGACAGGGAAGCTCAGAGCTCAGCCGGTGCTGTACTGAAAAGCCTGTTTGAGAGCCAAGATAGTTGAGGTGGTATCTGCACTTCACTCCAGAACCTAAAAACCAGGCAGGGGCCTAATTTCTGGGACTTATAGATGCCCAGAGTAGAAAGGTGAAGAGCCCTTTCCCAAGAGCGAGCCCACAGATGTGTGGGAAGGAGGAAGAGAACCCAGAGCAATGTGTAGTAGATTGGTCAGGTCTCGGGGGTGAGCTGAATCTCCACTGGAGGAATGTGTGTGTTTGTGTGTGTGTGTGTGTGTGCCTAGGGGTCTGTGTACATCTATTTGTGTCTGTGCATGAAACATACCTTTGTGTAAGAGGTCAGTGGTGTGTTTTAGAGTATGAATATGACTGAGAGTGTGTGCTTGCACGTGTTTGTGCACGTCTATGTGTGAATGTCTACGAGAGAGAGAACACATTACCCAGGGCTGCATGGGTAGGCAGTGAGGTTCATTAGGTTTTCTGGTTGGCTGAGAGTTAATCAGCAGCGCCTCATTGTTCCAACCGCTGTAGATTTTTTTTTTTCCTCAGATATCTGCATCTGCTGCTTTTGAAGAGGGATGGTGACAGCCTGAAGGGTATACAAGAGGGTGACCAGGGTTGAGGGGTATCCTGGAATCCATGCTGGAGAAGGACTGGCTGACACTGGTAGTTGCTGCCCTAAATCTCTACAGGCCTTTCCAGGATCACAGGGTGCAGACAAGTCCTAAGGCGCCACTGAGCTGGGCTGAGGCAGGCAGACAGGGTCAAGCTCAGTGAGAAAAGCATTCTAGACATGGGAGTGGTCCAAGGATGTGCAGGCTGCTTTGGGAGTACTGAGCTCCTGCCACAGAGGCATGGCACAGCCCTGAGCATCTGCCTGTTGGGGCATTGCCAAGGCAACTCCCGCCCTGGAGAAACAATCAGGTTCCTTCCAGTTCTAATATCTGGGACTGTTCATTTCTGCTCCCACAACCAAGTCCTATAGCTGAGTCAGACTCCTGTGGGCTCCCCCTCCTCGTTCCTCAAATAGTCCTGGGATTTCTTATATCCATTTTTTCAGATGAGAACATGGAACACTCAGAGAGGTGAATTGATTGGCCCTAACCATGTACAGGGGGACTTGAACCCAGGGCCTCTGACTGCTAATATGTTTCTCTGTCCACCTCTCAAGACTTCCTAGCACAGAGCCTTATACAGAAGCGCCGCTGGTGGGTAGCCACTGACTGGCTTGCTGCCTCTGTAGCACCATCGTGTGAAAATGATGCCCTGGCACTTCTGGAACACTACTGGGAGAAACAGGAGGCCCTTTCAGCTCAGAGGGTGAGAGCCTGTGCTCATGGGGCAAGGGGGCGGTCTGTAGGACAGCATCAAGGGGAGGAGAACCCAGACAGGGCACCATCACGATACACAGATGCCCAGAGGATGCAAGGACAGTGGGTGTCCAAAGGTCCAGGAGGAAGAAAAGAACTCTTTGAGGTCAGAACTTCCTGCTACTACCCTAGTGACCTTAGCAACTTGTTCGACCTCTCCAAGCCATAGTCTTATTGTTTTAAAAACTGAAATCATAATTCCTTCCTGGCTTATGGGAAGAGTAAGCAAGATTGTGTGTGTGTATGTGTGGTGTGTGTGAAGTTCTCAGTATTGAATAAATGGTATCTATTGCCTTAACATTGCTATTCCCACCTATTGAGGCCCACCGATGCTGATCTCACTGAGAGCTTCCACTTCCTCCTTTTAGGGGCACTTTCCTGGTACCTCACTAAGCTTGGGGTAGTCCAGGCCCAGGCATATCGCACTGTCTGTCTAAACATATGTTATTGTGCTGTGTGACCTTGGACAGGCCCCTGCCCCTCTCTGAGCTTTTCTGTAAAGTAAGCAATTGCACTTGCTGTGTAAGCACCGCCTTGCCTTCTCCCCAGGCACCAGCACCAGCTGCTGAAAGGATGGAGGCTCAGGGGGACTGCATTTGCATAGGAGGGCCTGGGACTGGTAAGTGGTAATAAAAGGCCACACAGTTCATTCATTTGTTCGCACGACATTTATTGAGCGCATTTTATGTGCTGGGGCTGGAGATACAGTAATGAACAAAACAAGCATTCCTGCCCTCATGGGAGGAGGGTCTTACCTTCCTGTGGAAGGTGATGTGACAAACAATAAACATGATAAGCGAGGAACTAACATAGTGTGTTAGAAGGCGGTCAGTGCTACGTACTATGGAGAGTGTGGCAGAGTATGAAGGTGGGAGTGCCTGGGAGGGGGTTACTATTAAAGTCAAAGGCCTGAGTGGACCTTATTGAGAAAGTGAGGGCAAGCAGGGCAGATTTGTCTTTTGCAGATTCATGCAGAAGGTACCAGCCACAGGTGTTCCCCTCCTGTGAGAATTTACCCCAGTGTCTCTGGTCTGCATCCTATATTGGATGCAACTGTATCAGATTCCACCTCTGCTTCCCCAGAATCCAGTGCAGGGCTCAGCCCGAATAATGCTCAGAATTGTGTATCTAAGGATTACTCCACACTGGCCTGGACCTGGGATGGGGCAGCCTTATTGCCCTTGTTCTCTCAAGCCAGAAATCCTTCCTGGCATGGCCCATCTTCAGAGGGAATATCAGCCCGTCCAGGCCCAGACCCCACAAGGCCATACCAAGGGGCGACAGTCCTTGCTGTGTTCATTGCCATGTCCACACCAGGCCGCAAATTCCATCTGCCGCCAAATTCCAGGGCTGGAAATAATGAGGCAAATTGTCCCTCACCGCTGATTAACTTTCAAGTTGCTCTGCTAAACTGGGTGCAGTTGAAGTTTTAGCAAGTCTCCCGGGGACCTCAGGCGGCTTCAGTTTCAGCCTTGTAAAGAGCTGTTAAAGATCCAATCAAAATAAATAAAATCAGATCCAGGAAAGCGATGTGTTTGTGACTGCAGACCAAACACTCAGGATATTCAAGCACCCTGCTTTTCCGGGGGATTTCTTACACTCCACTGGCATGGGCCATGATTTTCCCGCCCTGGAGCAACTGAAGGGAAAAGTGCTGGAGAGTCCCATCCCTGGGGCTCACTGCAGAGCGGAGTCCTGTCCCTGTGAGCCTGCAGGGTGGCCGCTGGCCCTGTGCCCTAGCCCTGCCAGATAGCACTGGAGGCTAAACGCCAGTGCCCTGAGATGCCTTATCATACTGAGTCCTCCCACAACAGGCTTGTCAGCACTGAGATGGTTTATACTTTTTTAAAATAATGTCCCTAGACAATAATCATACGTTTTTAAAAAATTAGAAAGAACGAAAAGCCCAGGCCCTGGAAACATATGGTCTAACCACTGAATCAGAAACTCCAAATCGGGAGATGCCAGAAGCCACAGAATGCAAGTGATGGACTTGTGAGCTGTTCATGTCAAAGGCATCGGAGCCACAGCGAGACAATCCAGAGGACAGCACTTCAATACCAAAACTGTCTGCCCGCCGGTGTCATTCACACTGCTCTCTTTCCACCCACCGTGTGATTCTGGACACCCAGTGAAGCAAGTCAAAGGCCGTGGCAAGGCTCTCCCTGGTGAGGGGCTGCCTCCTGCCTGGCCAGCCACCCCTTCTGGTTCCATGTGCTCCCTCCCCTGGAATTAATGACTGGCTGATGCTTCCACTGGACAAACCTTGGAAGAAAAATCAAAGGTGTTTGAGAGGAAAATCATGTGTAATACCAAGAACCACCTCCCGGCTCCTAAGGTTCAGAGAAACCAGCAGGGAAGCCATTGAAGTCTGTGCAGTTGGACACTGGTGACCCAAGAGCATTGGACAAACTATTAGAGATCATTGTGAATGATCATTTGTCAGGGATGGCAAAACAGGTCCCGAGAAGGAGAAGGACTCGGGGTCACTCAGGGGACCAGGTGAGTGGCATGTTTGGGAACGAATCCCTGCCGTCCCCACTCCCCCTCCTGGCCACCTGACTTCCAAGAGCTGTGTGCACCTGGGCTGGTGGGCACCACGTCCCCATTTGCCAAGCCTCACCCAGAGTCCGAGCCAGAGGTCAACCAGGGCCTCCCAGTCCTCCATCCCATGGGTGCCAGGCCATGCTGGCAGGCCTGGGGCAGAGCTGATCCCCCGCAGCGCGAGCCGGTCCCCCACAGCGCCCGCCGGCCTGGCCGACCCCTGAAGTTGACTGAAAGGCCCCCTTATGCGCAGCCCTCCTCGCCGCTGCAGCACACAGCCCTGCTCTCTTACCTCATAAACGGCTAATTTGTTACATATTTTCTGACGCTGTAAATGGGAGAACAAAGACCTTTTCTCTCTCATATTTTTGTTCAATTATGTTTGTGGGGGAACCTGATCCCCTTCAAAGGGGGGGTGGAGGAGCTGGGGTGGAAGTCTCCCAGGCTTGCTGACCTCCCAGGCCTGCTCCTGGGCCCACAGCCCTGATAGCGGCTGGCTCAGGACAGCTCCGGTCTGGGTGCGGCTGGGGATGGTGGGAGCCTGGCCACAAAAGAGGGCAGTGAGGCCTCCTTGTACGTCCTGCAATGAGCAGCTGAAGGGACTGGGCCCTCATCCCTAGAGGAGCAGATGCCAGTCCCGGGAGCAGGCTGGGTGGAGTTGGGCTCCCCCAGCAGAGAGGAAGCCTCCTGGGTGCAGATTTCAGGACCAGAGAAGGAAGGTCCTCTTCACAGCCGACATCCATGCCCTGAGAGGGCACGGAGCAGCCAGGCAGGTGATGAGTTCCCTGTCACTACACTGACAAGTCCTTCCCTGTAGCTGAGGCTTGTCCACCAAGGAGATGAGGTGGGAGCTGGAGGTAGAGGGAAGGGAAGGCATTTTGAAAAGGGAGGTCCCACAGCTGAGGACCTCCGGACGCACGGTTTCGGGGTCCCCTAATCCCGAGGTTCTGTTGCTTTTGCCCTGGCTTCCCAGTGTGCTCCTTCCATCCTCTTTTGAGAAAGCACACTGACAGGTTTTGAACACTGGCTCTCCTGGATCCAGGAGCTGGAGCAGGGGTATTGGGGGGGGATGGAAAACATGGCATCTGGAGGCCGCTCCTGTAGGAATGGCTGCTCAAGGATGTCTCTCTAACAGCTGGCACACCAGCCACTCCTTCCCTTCTTCCTTCCTTCCCACTTCCTTCCTCCATTCCCTTTTTCCCTTCAGTGAGTGGCTACAAATGGCAGGTCCTGGACTAGGTACTGGGATATGAGAATGAGTACGTAGCCCCCACTCTCATCATGTCTGCAGAGAAGTTGGTAGATGACTGTTTGGCACATGGCTAAAATTGCTAGACTATTTTCATTCATCCACCACTTACTTGCTGTGTGACCTCAGGAAAGTCACTTAACCACTCTGTGCCTCCTTTGCCTCACCTGTAAAATAGGGATAAAATTGGGAACCACCTCACAGAGTTGGCAGGATTTGAATAAAATACTTGTGACAAACTTCACATACTCCCTGTCATGGAACAAATGATTAACCTCATAAGCATATAAAGATAAACCATTATGAGTACTCTGAAGAAAGAGTCCAGGGTGTAGGAGAGCTTCAAACAGGGGCCCCTGAGCGGATCTGGGGGATCAGGGAAGCAGTGTGCAGGAGGTGGTGCTTGAGCAGCTGTCCGAAATATTAGAGGTTAAGGAGGCAAAGGGGAGAGATGATGGGAAGGGCGTACCGGGAAGAAGGGCCAGCACGTGCAAAGGTCTTGAAGCAGGAAACAAATTGCACATTCAAAAAAACTATATGGACAGCCCATGAAGACTGTAAAAACACAAAGCAAGGAGGTCAGGGAGCAGGAGGAGTCTAGGGAGGCAGACAGGTCCCTGCCAAGTACTTCTGAGAGTTCATGTTGAAGAAGTTCATGGTTATTCCCAGGGCAGAGGGGAGCCATGGGGGATTTAAGCCTGGGAGTGCCATGGTCTCACCCACACACAGCATCCCCTTTCCCCATTAGGCCAGAACCAGTGGGCCCTACCTCAGGTCAGGGCTGCTCAGGATTCAAGATACAGCCCAGACCCCGGGCCCCAGGGCCTGAGATCAGTGTGTGCATACCCTCCAGCAGCAAGGGGAAGTAAAAGTAAAAGAGAGAGTGTGGAAGGGGGTGAGATTGAAGACACAAGAACAGCCAGACCAGATCACAAAGGGCCTGGCAAGTCAGTCTAAGACCAGATCGTGGAGAATGATTGATGGGGCTCCTTGGTGTCAGGAAGGAGGGAACCAAGTCCCATTCATCTCAGTCTCCCCAGGACCCTGCACAGCACCTGGCCAAGAACAAACACCCACGCTTGTTACATGTGTGAATATAAGTCTGTGGTTGAGTGTCTTGATGGCTGGGATAACACAAAGCACAGTCCACACTCCTGACTCTCTCTCTCTCTCTCTCTCTCTATCTATCTATCCATCTCTGTCACCATCTCTCTCTCTCTTTTGCCCACACATGTGTGCACACATATTCTTACACAAACCTCAGTCACTTGGAGCCCCAGACGCCCCAGGTAGAAAGAAACTCTGGCCTGCAGCTGTGCTTCCCAGTTGCAGGAGTTCACACAAGAGGAAGACAAATGTAGGCTGGAGCAGAAGGGAAGGCCTTCTTAGAGGAGGTGAGCTTCCAGGTAAGGCAGGACGGTGCTTGGGCTGTGGACAAGTGGTGGCCAGCAGGGACCCCTGCTTCTGACCTGGTGAGTCCCTGGTGGCAGATCCATGCTGGAATGCCTGCATGAGCCTAAGGCTCCTTGAGAAGATTCTGGGCAGGGAGCTAAAAGGCTGGAACAGTCCTCCCTCTGCCCAAGGTGAATCCTGGAAGCAGACTGGCCCTTTTAACCTGCTCCTTTGAGGGCCCCTCTCTGCTCCCATCGCCTCACACAGAGCCCGCCCTCCCGGGTCAGACCTGCACAACAAGGAGGCCTTGGATAGCCCTGAGTATTTCCCATCTGCAGTGTAAGCAGATCTGTGCTCATCCAGAATGTGTCTGACTTCTCTGTGTTCTTTTCCCAAGACCCAAGGCTCAGATTTCAGTTTCACATTCTTTTGCCTTGGGTCTAAAAACATTTTCCTTTTCTGTGGTAGGGGGAAGGAGGGGATAAGAGGGCATAGGAGACCAGAGCTGCCCAAATGAAGCAGACCGATCCATCGTTCCTGCCTTCGTCTGCATCCCCTGGCTTGCTGTGTGACCTTGGGCATTTTGCTGCCCTCTCTGGGGCTCAGCGTTCTCTCTGCACAATGAGAAGCCCCATGCAGGATCTAAGGACCGTCCCTCGCCTGACAGTCTCTTGCAGTGCCAGAGTCTCCAGCGTCCCCATCCTGTTGCCAGGAAGTGTCTCCTGTGACTTCAGACAGGCAAAAAGCAGGAGAAGTTGGCACTGCATTTTAGTTTTGTCTGCGAGGCCAAGTTCTGCGCAGCTGTCTCCTTTGATGCACCCTGGGAGGAGTGTCTGTTCCCTGGACTGTCAGCACTAGAGTCCCAGGCCGGTCCCACGCAGTCTTCTTTTCTTCCTGCCATTCTGGGTCTCATCTGCCTTTGTCCAACCGCTCCCTCGAGTGGGGCTCAAGGATTCCTAAAAGGGAAGGGGGGCAGGAAGGCGCAGACTCAAAAGTCAGGGAAGGAGGGGGGCAGTGATGGGCAACAGGAAAGCCTCAGAGCCCTGAGTTGGAGAGTTCTGAAACATTCAAGCCAGGAAAGATTTGGAATTCTAACCTGCCCCTCCCTTCCTCCATGCCTCCCCAAAGCCCCTGGGGCCCAACTGGGGCCTTCTCACCTCTCCTTGTCCAGAGCCAAGAATGTCTCCTGCTACAGTCAGCGTTCCTTAAAGCCTTTCTCAATGCAGCAGCCAGGGGCAGCTTCTAAAGAGAAAGCCTGATGATCACTCCCTGCTTAATAAATTCAGTGGCATCCCATTGTCCGTAAAGTCTGAGCCCCAGATCCACCTCGACTTCCTGTTCTGGATCTATCCCATGTCCACCTCCACCAGCCACAGGCTGCACTCCAGCCCCTGCTGTCACTGATACAGCCCTGAACATGCCAGCTTCACCCCAGCCCCCATTCCTCTGCATGGGCTATTGACACAGCCTGGAATTCCTTTTCTTTCCCTTCTGTGTGGCAAATGTATGCCCCCACAGGGGATTGCTGCAGAGCCACCTCCTTTGTGAATCCTGTTTGTGGTCCCCCACATTTGCTGGACTCTCATAGCACCTTGTCCAAGCTTTAATGAATGTTACTTGATCTTGTCGCAAGTCTTCCCGGAACTTCCTCCCTTGCTCCACCCATCCATTGTTAAGGATGGATAGAGTACTGATTTGGTCCCATGGCCTCAGCACCCAGCACAAAGCCTAGCACTAGTCCCTACTGAAGACTGAAGAGGGAACGGAAATCTCATCCACGTATGCAGAATTCCAGCCTCTCTTCAGAACATCTCCTGCAGCTGGGACCCACCCCAGTGCTTAGGGAACAGAGATTTCTTAAAGTGTGTGTGTGGGTGTGGGGATGTGTCCTAAGGAAGGACAGTATTGCTCCACGAGGTTTTTAGAATGCTAGTCTCAAGCAGGCAGGACAAATATACACCCCACTTGGCAGATGGGTAAGCTGAGACGCAGCAAAGGGAAGAGAAGGGCCTGCCCCAAAGAGCCAGAATAAGAACTTCACACAGCCTGCATGTAGCAGGTCCTAGATTTGAAACTGGGTCAGATCTCTGCCCTTTCAGCTGCTGTTTGTCTCTGAAAGCTTGGTAACCGGTGGCTTAGCGGACGAATGGAGAGGCGTGTTACGATTTCTCTCATCAGTATTGAGCACTCCCACACTCAACTCCTCTCCTTCCACCCCTGGCCACCTGGAGGTGCCCCCTCCAATCCAGTTCTCCTTGGCTACTGCCCAGGACCAAGGCAGAGCAGAGGTCCCCATACTGCTGGAGGGCCTGTGAGACCCCCTCCCTCCTCTGCAAATTGGTAATTGCTGTGCGGTCAGACCAGAGGAATTAGAGGGGCCCTCTAGGAATTTCATACTGATTTTGCAAATGAAAATGGAGACTTGCCTTTTGAAGTTTAGGCAGCTGTGTCAGCAGGGCAGGTCTGAGACAGCAGGAAAAGTAAAAATGACATCCTTCGAACCAATGGAAGCAGCTGCTTCATAACAATAACAGTGATAATGGTCACCAAGGCTACCGCTGACTGATCGCCTTCCGTGTAGACCATTATCCCTCCATGGGCCTCAGTCCGCTCGTCTCTGATTTCTCATCCATTCCAGCCACCACAGGTGACTTGTCCACTGTCTGAAGATCAGGTAGAGAGGGTCGTGTGTGCTGCTTGGGTTGAGTGCCTGGTCCATGGCATGACATTGAAGACCCTCCACTACTGGATGTCTTCCAGCCCTGACTGCTGGCTCATCTTTAATGCTCCTCCATATCCTTCTGCAGTTAACACTTTCTTCTTCTTTCTTTCTTTGTTTTTTCTTTTGAGACAGAATCTCACTCTGTTGCCCAGGCTGCACTATAGTAGTAAGATCATAGCTCACTGCAGCCTTGAACTCCTGGCCTCAAGCAATCCTCTCACCTTAGCCTGCTGAGTAGCTGGGACTACAGGCACGTGACACCATATCTGGCTCTTCATTGTTGTTGTTTTTAGAGATGGGGTCTCCCTGTGTTTCCCAGGCCTGTCTCAAACTCCTGGCTTTACGGGATCCTCCTGCCTCAGCCCCGCAAAGTGCTGGGATTACAGATGTGAGCTACCGTGCACAGCCTGCGGTGAACGCTTTCCTTCTCAACACTACTCATCTTCACAACGCAGCTGAAGCCTGTGATTCCCTCACCGACTCCCAGGCTGGGTCAGAAACCCCCTCTGAGGCCCCCAACCTCTGTGTTTTATCATTCACTTACCACACGATAATTACCTGTTCCTTCTGTCATCTCCTCCATCACCTTGAAGTTGTTCAGAGCTTTATAATTGAGGATAAGTTGGTGTAGGTGATTCTCCAGGACTTTCCAATATGTTTTATTATTTTCCTCTGTAGATAGAGTGTGTTCAGTTTACGAAATCAGAGGTAGTTACTGAAGAATAGAAATAGAAGATTCACAGCAGAAGCAGAGAGAACTTGATACATTAAGCCTGGGCAGAGTTGAGGCCCTGGGTATAGAGCCCCATCACTGGGGAACAAGGGATGTCACTTACTGCTCTGAGCCTTGGGTTTTCAATAATGCTGTCCTCACAGAGCTCTGAAGAAAAATAAATGAGCCTCCACATGCAAAGTATTTGGAAACATAGACTGTTGAAATCATGGGATGGTAGGTGTAATGTTCTGAAATATTGGACTCCTGGAATAAGTCTTCCAGAGCTAGAAGGTACTCCCACACCCTCATGTTTCAGAAGCACCCTGTGGCCCAGAGAGTGGGTCCCACAGCTGGTCTGGGTCAAAGCCCACAGCACCAGAATCTGCATCTCTGAGCTTCCTTGGACTTAGCTGTACTGAAAACTAAAATCCAAGGGATCCCTTTGCCCTCCAACAGGGTGGACCCCACATAAACTCTTTTCCCGGAGACCCCAAGCCTCTGGACCAGCCCCAACCAGTCCCAGCCATCAGCCTTCCTACCTACCCAGCAGAATGCTAATCTCATCATGTGGGTGGCTCCAGATTTATGAGCGTTTCCTGGCATGACTTGAAGGACAGAGGAGGAACACTAGGATCTTTAAGGGTGGTCTTTGGGTGGAGAAACTAAGCATTCAAAGAAAAGAAGGAAAGAAAGCTAGGGTGAGTCAGGCTTCCCGATGCCCACCCAGGAAAGCACTGAGAGTTCAGCCAGCCCACTGCAGGGCAGATGGAGGTGTGGGCAGCACCACCAGGTCCACGGGGCAGGCGACAGCTGTACTAGAGGCCACGTCCGTACTTCTTGAGTTGTGGCTGGGCACTGGGTGGGTGATGGGGGGATGGTGAGGGGAAGGGAAGAGGGCCGAGCTGCCTTCATCTTCAGTTGGACCTCCCTGCTTCACCCCTGCCTCCCTAGATTCCATTATCAACACAGTTTCCCCCGCATTCTTTTGCCCAGACTCCCTGTGACTTCCCATCTCTGCAGGAAGCCACAGGCCTTCAAAGACCACAGGGCTCTACAGGCCCTGCCCACCACCCACCTCACTACGATCTGTCTCCCTTGTGCTGGAAATTCTCCACTTTCCTCTCCAGATCCACTTTCCGCTCTCCCTGCCCTGCCCTGTGCATGAGCTGACACAGCACCACCTGGGCTCCCGCCTCGTCCTCCCTGGCAGGAGATGGGCAGGCAGAAGGGAAAGGGAGTTGAATATTTCTTACCTCCACCCACCCTTCTCCTTCCCTGGCGTTGCCATGGTCCAGGCCATGCTCAGCCATAGTTGTGCTCCCTTTCAAGCCTGTGGCTCTACCGGGTCCAGGTCCCTGTTCCCTCTCTTCCCCTAAAGGTTTAGGGACAGGTAAGCTTCCCCATGCAGCTACTCCCTGCTGCCTCACTATGGCCTGCCCACACCTTCGTGAATATCATGACAGTCACAGCTCTTCAGTCACTCTTTCAGCTGAATTTCCTTCTTTGGAACTCATCTCACTGGCACTGTGCCACCTGGTTGCTGTTGGGTCCCTGCCTAACACAGATCCATTGCCCCACTACCCCTTGCTCATGCATTTCCAGCCACACTGGCTGCAAACCTATCAGGCCTGCTCTGCCTCAGGGCCTTTGCCCTTACAGTTCCCCCTTCTCTCAGATACCCACATGGCTCCCTCCCTCATCTCCTCCAGACCTTTTCTCAAATGTCACCTCTCATTGCAGCCTTACCTGGACATCTTATCTAAAATGGATGGGGGTGTAGGGGGTGATGGCATGAACTTTTCCTAGTTTATTGGGAGGCTAAGGCAAGAGGATCATTTGAGTCCAGGAGGCTAAGGCTGCCGCAAGCAGAGATTGCACCCCTGCACTCCAGCCTGGACGACAGAGCAGGGTCCCAGCTCTAAACAAATTTAAAATAATAATAATAAAATGTCATCTCCCAACACACACACACACACACACACACACACACACACACACACCCTATATTCCTCTTTGCCTTATTTTCTCCATAGCAACTATCACTCTCCAACATACTGGATGGTTTACTTCTTGTTTCTTTATGGTCAGCTTTCTCCTGCTGGAATGAAAGCTCCTTTAGGGTGGGGATCTTTATTTGCAGTGTTCACTCCTGTACCTCCAGGGCCTGGAACAGCATCTGCAACGTAAGTGCTCAATAAATATTTGTTCAATGAATGTGTAAATTAGTTCTTTTCAAAGGTGAGTAAACCAAGACCCAGGGAAGGAAAATAACTCACCCAGAGGTTCGTAATGAAGGGTCCAATGGTGACTAGAGCCCTGGTCCCTGCTCCCAGCCCAGAGCCAGTCCCCAGCTCCAGGAAACCTTGTGTTTATTTGGATGCCTGCTGCTCAGTAGCCCAGTGTCCGGAGACAGGATTCAGTGCTGGAGGCCTAGGAGACTCAGAATACTGAACAGGAAGCCGGGAGGTAGTCAGCATGGCTTTGGTGCTGCCGATGGAGCAAGGAGAATAAATAAATAAATCTCAGCCAGAGCCTGGCAGGCTCTAACCTTTGAAGAAATGTCCCCCAGGCCAGAGAAGCCTTCCTGTGAAGCAAGCTGCCCTCCACCCCTCCTCAGTGCTGATAGATGATTTGGGCCCAGGGTCCTGCAGGCCCAGCTCCTCCCAGCTCTGCACCATGGGAGGTACTGGGTTCTGGCAGGGAGCTGCTCGGGGTGGGGGTCCTGTGACGGGTGATTCACGTGGCTTTCCATTCACTTATTCATCCTACAAGTATTCCTCAAGCACCTACTGTGTGTGCATTGGGCACTGCACTCTAGGAAAACAGTCAAGACAAAGACAGAGGATTTGCCTGCCCTCAGAGCATTCATCCTCAAGCCGGAAGGACGAGTGTTAGTAATAAAATAGGGAGTGCTTGGCCTGGGAAGTGTCAGGTGCTTTGGGGGCACTTAGCAGGGGACCTGTGCAGTCCATGGCTCAGAGAAGTTCTCCTGAAGGAAGGACCCTCTACAGCCGGGTGCGAAAGGGAGTGTGAACTGGTGGATGGAGAGAGGTTTCCAGACACAGGACATGCAGAGGAGGGGATCCTGGGCAGGGAGCAAGGTTTCGTCAGCCTGGGCAGTGAAAACAGACTGGGGAGGCCATGAACCAGGTGGGGTTACCTTGGCAAGGGCGACCTCTTTCTTATTCTCATATGGCAGCTCTGACAGTGCACCACAGCTAAAGTTCTAACACCCCTCCTCCTTCCCAGCGACAGCTCAGAACCTGGGCCTCAAAGACTGGCCCCTACTCGTCTGTTCATGTCTGTACTTCCTACCAGCTGGTTGGGTGAAGGTGGCTTGGTGGGCCAGGCCCAGGGACAGCAGAAAGAACCCAGACCTGCCAGCTGGACCTGAGTTTGAGTCCTAGCTCATTAGTTCTTCAATGTGGAACCTTATGCAAGTGACTTTACCCTCCTCAAGGTCTCAGTTTCCTTGTTTGTCATATGGAAATAACAGTCCTTATCTGAAAGAATTATGGTGTGAGATGGTTTCCTAGCATCTTTACAATGCTCCATGTAACTGGGGGCATGCTCATTAACCCTAACCTTGTCTCCCATCACCGTCTTCCTTGTTGGCTCAGCTTCAGCCACGCTGGCCTCTGCTTCTCCTCACATACGTACAGGACCTTTGCACCTGCTGGTTCCCCTTCCTTCATCACTCCCCATCCAATTTACTGCTTTATTTTTTTCTATAACATATTCCTTAATGGTTCTCCAGGAAAGCAGAACCAATAGAATATATGTATGTGTGTATGTATCTCTGTAAATAGATACAGGTGTATACCTTTTATACACACACACACACACACACACACACACACATATAGTGTTGGTGGTATTGGTGGGTAGGTCTAAAATTTGCAGAGCAGGCTAGCAGGCTGGAAATCTAGGGAAGAGTTGATGCTGCAGTTCAAGTCCAAAAGCAGTCTGCTGGTAGAATTCCTTGTTCTCTGACAAGGTCAAATTTTTTCTAGTAAGGCCTTCAACTGAGTAGGTGAGGCCTGCCTACATTATGGAGGGTAATCTGCATCTCAGAGTCTACTGATTTAAATATAAGTCTCATCTAAAAAGTACCTTCACAGAAGCTTCTAAAAAAAGTTTGACCAAATATCTGGATAGCGTGGCCTAACCAAGTTGACACATAAAATTAACCATCACAAGTTCATCCTTTGTCAATTGGGCTCCCGTACACATCTTCAACCATACTGAATCTCCAAATAAGGACAATAACATGGCCATAGTTCCATACAACCAAAAATGCTCTGTTTCTTTCCCCAGAAGAGGATACAAAGTCTTTGGGTGACATTTACTCTTCTTGATACCCTATATCTTAAATACTATGATGTAAAACTAACGATACCTAAATACTGTGATAAAAGTCAATATATCTTATGTTACATGACAAAGGGATGAGAGGGAAGAAAGCAAAGATACTTGAGATAGCAACACACAGACACACATACACAAATATTAATAACAAAATAGGGAGGAACTCTCATGACAATTACAGTTCTCATCTCTGTCACTGATCATGTGATCATAGCTGGTATTGATGACTACCTTCTTCTACTACCCATTCTGTATTCCCTTTGCCTTCAACATCAACCTCAACTGGTCATGGTTCTTAACCTGGCGGCATGACCCAAGCCTTCATTATTGAATGGTCTGGGCCATTAGTAGTCCTGTCTGGATTGGGTTGTTGTAGTTATCCATCTCAGGACATGGTAATACTAAGAGATGCTCTAAAAGGTCTCCTGCATTCCAGAAACACTCTTCCTCACCTCCACTGGGGTGGCAATCTAATTTCCCCTTTGGTAGTCAGGATCAATAATTCCAGGCAGCAGAGTAGCTTCCTTCTTTGCTTGTTGACTCAGAGGCATGAGGGATTCATGTGGCTGGGTGGCAGTCTTCACTCCCAGTTTAATGGAGCCGTGGTTGTGTGTCCAACACATGCTGCATATTAGTATTTTTACTAACAATTTATGTATTCTCTCTTTACCCCTCTAGCAGGTGAGCTTTGTAAGGGCAGGGATTTTTTTAGTCTGTTTTGTCCCTGTCTAACTCCCCAGCACCTAGAACAACGCCTGGTGCTCAGGAAGAATGGCTGAGTAGATTGGGGCCTTTGCTGTGATTCCCTTGGGCTTTGAGGTAGATGAGCAGACTTGCAAACTGAGAGCCAGACTTGTCCCAAGGGGCCCTGGCTCCAAACCCCCTACTTGACAAAGGGGTTCCTACTGCCTTCTCAGTGCAATTGCTGGGCCATTGAGTGAACATAGGCCTTCGTATCTAGCATTCCAGCCCATCTAGGACTGTTTACGGGACTACTCTGGAATGATAAACCTGTTCCCACCCTCCTGGCGCCTGCCTCACTCCTTCCTAGCTCCCCATTTGAAGACGTGTTTAAATTCTGGGCCTACATTCAGCAGATGCCACAAGCCATTTCAGGTCCGGCCAGTGTTGGTGAGGGGAGTCCACGGGGGATGCTCCAGAACTCCTGGTGGCTGGGCCTCCACACAACCATCCAGGGGGAGAGAGGCAGCTCTAGCCTTCACCCAGTGTTTGTTATTCCATGTCAAAGCCTTATCATAAACATTATCCTAGAGTGGGCCACCGCGGCTACATGCAAAGAAGGTTTGTTATTCTAAGGTGGCCAGGAGCAGAAGACATCCCGAGTCTGAGCAACACCAGGCTTGGGAATTCAGGGTGAGTGAAAAGGAGGCAGGAGTCAGGACCAGGCGCTTCATTATGAAGCCTGTGTACTTACCACCCTTGCTGTGCCGGCCAGTTGGCACATCTGCCTCTAAAATGAGCTCTGCACCGACAGAAGCCAAGTCCAATTAATCTACTAATCTCAAATCCCTGCAGAGAAGAGCTGAAAGTAAATGTTTGTGAATGAATGGATGTAGCGTCCCTCTGTCTGTTGGAAGCACCAAGGATGCCCGTGAAGGAGCACATACCACACTGAAGTCCTGGTTGTGAGAACCTGGTCTGGTGCCAGACGTAATTTCAAACCCCAGCCCTGTCCTTTACCAGCTGTGTGGCCTTGTGCCCATCACTCCCTTCTGCTTCTTTGGTTTCCCATCTGTGACTAGGGACAACATCCCTCCTGGCTCTCTTCCAGGGAGAGCAGAGGGAGGGCCTACAGGGTAGTGATTAACTAGGAGGATACGTTCCAGGCCTGGCCCAAATGCCTGGTCCATCCCTCTCTAGCTTTGTCACCTTTGGCAAGGTACTTGATGTCTCTTTGCTGCAGTTTTGTTTTTTTTTTAATTAAATGGAGCTAATAATAGACTTACCTCAGAGTTGCTGTAAAGATTAAATAAATGAACATGAGTTCAGAAAGTTCCTGACACATAGTAAGTGCTCAATAAACATAGTAATCCTAGTAATGAACGGATGAAGACTTCTGTATAAATTGCGGAAGGATGGTACGAGGCAGGAGGTATAAGGGAAAGTGCACATGATTCTGGATCAGCATCCCTCTTCTTGCAGTGCTTCCTGAATGTCTGCTAATGGAGACATTGGGATCCAGCAGGAAACAGAGAGGCAGTGAACAGGGACAATTCAGTGGGGTAAGTGCCTAGAGCAAAAGAAGGACAGGGGTCTTTGGAAGACACCAAACCCCACCCAGGTAGGGAGAATCAGGATGATAGGCTTGGATTTCAGTCCTGGCCCCACCACACTCCTACTGGGACACATGGGAAGACCTCATAAATGGTCTGGCCTCTGTTTTATATCTTTGTAATAGACTATTAATAACAGACTTATTAGTAACAGACTAACAGTACATATTCCCTGGCTATTTCACAAGGCTCTAGAAAAAAAAAAAAAAAATGGGCGTGGCAGTGTGTGTGGATCAATGTGGGCTGTGCCTGTGGACATCTGGAAATCCAGCCATGTGGTCCAGGGCCCTGCAGAGTTCTGGACCAGGAGTTAAGAGTTGGGGTTGAGTCCACTCTGCCCCCTCTCATTGTGTGGCCTTAGGCAAGCCCCATTCTGCCTGCTCTGGACCTCAGCATCCTCTCCTCTTTAATATGATGAGGCCACAGAGTGAGATCAGTGGTTCTCAAACTAGGCTCCAGGGTACCTGTGGGTTCCACAGAAAGGCCTTGGGAGTCCCTACTGCATGGGAACATTGAGTTAGTGAGACTTCAGGCGCCCGCCTGCCTCCCTTACATCAACCAGGGAAGTTTCTTTTTTTACCTTCTCCATATTTTGAGTTCTAAGTAAGGTTTCTTTGGAAAACGACAGCAAGAACATGGCTTTAAAAGGCCTGAAAAGCCTCTGGACCAAATGACCTGCAGGGCTCTTCCAGCTCCAATCTGGGAAGCTTTGGGTCTATTTTCCTCTCAGTTTTATTTAACAAACACTTATCCAGTACTTACTACATGCCAGGACTGTTTTTAGCACCCCACAGATAATAACATACTAAATTCACTGGAACACCTTCTAGCTCTGTGATGGCTGCATGATTGCAGAAGCAACTGTGAGTCAAGCAAGGTCCTGGGGAGACATTTCTCCTCCAGTCAGGTCTTCTGGGTGCCTGGGCCGATGACCTCACCACAGGTCAGGTGGTGCCTTGGCCAAGCCGACACCTAGAAGCAAGGGGGCAGGTGTGTGCAGTGGCCAAGTGCAGTCACGGGAAGCCTGTATCCCAGGCCCCCAGAGGAGGAGAGCGGATCAACTCGACATGGACACTTTCATCTGAGGCATGTGCCGTGTGAGAGGAAGTGCTTGTTGCCTTAGCAATGCCCACAGCAACAGGGCCACTGCCTCCTGTGATCCATCCCCAGCCACCATGCTGCCATCGACACCCTGCACCAGATGGCTACATATCAGATTTCAGTGGTGGCGGCCAGAGCCTAGAGGCCTGGAGAAGGCCCAGAGGTAGAGTTTTGGGAAGGGGGTGGTGGGGGCTGACCTCATCTCTAGCTAGCTCATTACGGGGAGTAGCCTGGGCTGCATCCAGTGCAATCTAGCACTCCTGCCCAGCCATGAACAAAAATGAGAGGGGAGGGAGGTGATCTCACAAGCACACGCTTGGCGCCGTTGCCTCTGTTATACTTTGGCCTGGCTGTGCACGCCTATTTTATGAGCTTTTCTGGTCAGAATATATGTTCTTGAACCAAGTGACTGCTGCCACTTGCTGGGACCTTCTGTCACAAAGTGGTGGCATGCCTCAAAATGCAGAGTGCAGAAGCTGTAGGGGTAGATTTAAGGACTCAGTGAGCAGCCTTGAACTATGAAGTGACCATAGCAGGTGTCAAAGAAATTAAGAACAATGAAGTGACACTCTGTCTTCACCAGGCACAGTGCTGAGTGCTGCAGATTCAAAAATGAACGGGACTCAATTCCCGTCTTGAAGAAGCTCATAGCCCAATATGGGAGGCTGGTAGCTAAGCAGCAAATACAATATAATGTTCACTCCATGGTGGAAGGAAGCATGGTGTATCAGTTATCTATCACCACAACTATGCTGTGTAACAATAACAATAAGAGTTTTCCACTCATGCATCTGGGGCCAATTGTGAATAGTCTGTGCTGATCTTGGCTGGGCTGGTTCGCATGTCTGGGGATTGGCAGGCTGTTGGCTGATCTTGGTGGAGGATGGCCTTGGCTGGACGGCCCCACCCCACATGTCTCTCATCATCCAGCACGCTAGCCTGGATTGTTCTCAGGGCAGTGGCAGAGGTGCAGGCAGCAGCAGCAGCAGCAGCAGCACCACATAACTGCTTTTCAGGCCTGCATTTGCAATGGTTACTAGCATCCCATTGGCTGAAGGATGTCCAGGGTCAGAATGGAAAGGAGCTACAAAGTTCCATGGAAAGGGCACGAATACAGGGAGGGGCTAAGGTTTAGGGCCATTAATCTATCAGTTTACCACCCATGGAGACTGTGTGAGCCCCAGGGAGGGGCCTAACCCAGCCCCCAGGTGGTCAGAGAAGCTTCCTGGAGGAGACAGCTGAGCAGAGTATGGACAACTAAGTCTGAGTTTGCAAGTGGAGACTGGAGGGAGCTGAATTTCCCTATGGAACAGCATATACAGAGGCACAAAGGCAGAGGGTTTTTTGTTGTTGTTGTTGTTGTTGTTGTTGTTTTCTTGAAGGAATGCTGAGTATTTTAGTATTTGGAGGCATGAAGGCCACTTAAGAAATGAGGCTATTGACCACAGCAGGTCCAGGTTACTGCCTTGGAGGCTCTACTGAAGAGCTAGCCCTTCAGCCTGCGGGCAGGAGGGACCTGTGAATGTTTTGAGCAAAAGAGAGAGAGAGAGATCATCAGATTTGTGCGTTTAAAAGATGACCATGACAGACACCTGTGGTATAGAAGAGAAGGGAGGGGGTGTGCCAGGAGGGTGGGACTGTTGCAGGGGACTCAACGAGAGATGCTTGGGCCTGAATTGAGGTGAGTGGCGAGGCTGGGAACTTGATGTCCAAGGCATTGTGCAGACAGAATGATCAGGGCCTAAAGACAGGGCAAGGCTGGGCTAACAGCAGGGACCAGTTTCCTCTTGACTTTCTGCACAGGGACCAAGTTTTTCTCTTTATCTGTATTAAATAGCCCAAATAATGACCAGCCTCCTCCCTTCTATTGGCCAAAGGAGTCTGGGATACTTTGTCACCTAAAACTAGCTCCAGGCCTAGCTGTGTGAATTGAGCAAGTCCCTCCCTTCCCTTCCCTTCCCTTCCCTTCCCTGGGACTCAGTGTCTCCATCTAAAATGAGCAGGTCGAGTTCCATTAGAGCCATGATCCTCAGACTGCTTAGGAAGTGTGCAGGGATCCTGTTAAAAATACAGAGCCTCTGATCCCAGAAGGCGAGGTCTGGGCATCTGACATTTTGTCTAGCACTCCAAGTGTTCCTGACACCCACCAGTTTGACTGGGCACAAGCATGGTGGCCCGGAGGACAGAGGAGATTGAGGACCTGCATGCTGAATACAAGGATAGATCAGATGCTCAGGCACCCAACTCCTCAGGCCTTTCCCTAGGTGAGGAAGGCTTCCAGGGCAGGCAGCCTTTAGGTTGGGCCTTGACATCCAACCGGGCATTTTGTTTTTGTCCTTTTGCTTTGTTTGCAGGATGCTCTTGACTACAAAATTAGTTCATGCTCGTTCTAGAGCACTTTTAAGAACAGGAACACATAGGAGTCAAAAGAAAAACTCACCCGTCATTCCAAAACCCAGACACAAGTTGGGTTCTCATTTTGCCGTGTCTTTAATAAGATATTGAGACCAGAGCAGGAGTGGGGACCCGTGTGGGCAAAGGGCTGGAGGTGAGAGCAGGCTGAACGTGCTCAGAGACGTGAGGCAGGAACAGAAACTGGAAACACGCAGCCTGAGCCAGCTGGTGCTGGCCCCACACACCTTCTCTGTTTCAGGCCTGTTGCTCTGAAGTCCAGAGAGAGGAGGCCAGTCCTAGAGCTCAGCCAGGGTCCCTGAGCACAGCCCTCATTCCTCTCTCTTTCCTCGGCCCAGGTGCTGTTTGCCCTGAACCAAACCCTGCTGCAGCAGGAGAGTGTGCGGGCCGGGAGCCTGCAGGCCTCCTACACCACGGAGGACCTCATCAAGCACTACAACTGCGGAGACCTCAGCGCAGTCATCTTCAACCACGACACATCCCAGGTGAGGCTTCTCTCCAAAGACCTGGATACCTGGCATTTATTAGATCCCTACTACATGCCAGGCATAGGTAATCTTCTCTCCAGCCATGGCAGAAAGGAGCTATCGTTATCCCCCTTTTATAAATAGGGAAATTGAGGCTCAGAGATGAGAAGAGATTTGACCAAGGCCACACAGCTTATGAGTTTTGGGAGTTTTAAGTTACCAAGAGCAGCAACTTGAGCCAGATCTATGTGACTCTGGGGCCTGGGACCCTGGAAATTTAGCTTGTAAGACCAGGGAGGCCTCTGAGAAGTTCAGTTCTACATCTGGGAAAATTAAGTTCCAGGGAAGGAAAAGCCCACAGTTACTCAGAGCTTGGACTTGAGTCCAGCCCAGAGCATTCTGCTTTGATTTGAGTCTTAGAGGAAAGATTGTCGCCAGCTGGTCGGGCAGCAAGTAGAGCCCAAGGGGTTGAGCGTGGCTCACCCCTGCTCAGACCACACCATGCCTGCCCATTTATTGCTCTCAGGGTGAATTCCAAGATGCTTCCTCCAGCATTCAAGGACCTTACAACGTGCCCTCTGCTGGCCTTGTCACAGCCCAGGTCCCCCATCCTAAAGACCTTGCTCTGCTGACTGTGGAACTTGCAACTCTTCCTAGAAGCTTGTCTTTTCAAGCTTCTAGGTCTTTGTTCAGGCTCCTTTCTCCTCCAGGGTTCCTCCCACTTGGTCATAGTCATATGTCACCTCCCGAGAAACCTTCCTGAGCCCCTAGATAGGGTCAGGCATTCTCCCAGGCACCTCTAGGCCCTTGTGCCTCCTCTGTCATGGTGCTTGAATACCTGCTCATTCAAGAAGCTGTTGAATTAGGCAGAACACGCCACTTCCCTGCTCAGGACATTGCATGGACTTGCCATTTTTATCAAGGTGAAAGCCAGAGTCTCTGCGATGGCCTACATGGCCCCCATGCTCTCTCCCTACCCTGTCACTTTCTGCTTTCCCCTCCTGCACACCACTTAGGCTGCATGGGCCTTCTTGCTGGTCTGTGAACCCACCTCACCAGCTTCTGCCTTTGCACTGGCTGCTCCCTCTGCCGAATGCCTCTCCTGGGTATGACCATGGCTCCCTCCCTCTCTGCCTGCAGCACTTAACTAAAATCTCATCATCTCAATGAGGCTGGCCCCAACCACCCCACTCAGAATTGCAACCTGGCCTGCACGCCCACACTCTCACCCTCTTTATTATGCTCCACTTTTTTTTCCCATGGCCTTTGCCATCCTCTAACACACTATCTACTTGATTCATTGATTAGTGACTATTTATTGGTTGCTCTCCTTACTAGAACATAAGCTCCATGAGGGCAGGGAGTTTGGTCTGTTTTATTCATGGATTTATCTCAACTGGCTGGAGCAACCCCTGGCCCAGAGCCGGGCTCAGTAAACCTTTGCCGAATGAATGAATGAATGAATGAATGAAATAGTTTATAAATGCTAGACATAGTGCTATGAAAAGGGGCTTACAGTCACATAGGGAAGATGGGGAGATTCAAGAATGAATTGCACCAAAGTGTAATCCTTGCTGTGAGTATGGAGTAGAGGAAGCGTTTGGAGCCTGTGGAAGGAACGGCTGATTTAGATGGGCTTGTGGGTAGGGCCTGGGACTGGGGAGAGAAGGAAAGATATTTGCAAGATGAGAGGGCATGTAAGAACCTGAGCTGGCCACAGACAAGGGGGGAATAATGTTCCAGCAGAGGAAACCATGCACCAGTGAGCCAGAGGCGAGAGGAGAATAGGAGAGGGGTGCTGAGAGTGTAGCCTGCAGACAGAGCCAGGCCGGGCCGTGGTGTTCCATCAGTACTTGCCCCCACAAGACCAGGAACTCCTGAGGGTGATGGTATGCTGCCTTTCTCGGTCCCCATTGCCCAGCTTAGGCCTGGCACAGAGCACATGTCAGTGAGTGACTGTCATCCGAGCCAATGTAGGCATGTGGTGTCCCTTGCTGCAGCATAGAGAATGAAAGAGGAAGGAACTGGAGATTTTGCCACAGGACACTCAGGGTCCGAGAGTTGTGACTCAGTGGCAGAGAAGTGAGGGTGGAGAGAAGAGCCCTGACACCACGAGGCTCTTAGGAATCTCAGTACGAGTGACCCTCTTCATGGCCAGGCCCACCCTGCTTCATCTGCTGAGGGAGACCCCCGTGAGTCCTGAGCAGCCAGGGAGCTCTATGGCAAAGGAGGCCCTGGTCATGACTTGGGATGGTCTGGCCATGATGTAGCCAGGAGGGCGGGAGTATGCAGGACAGCGTGCTGGCCAGACTGTGGCTGACCCTAAGCTGAGAAACGGAGGCATGAGGTGACCTCGGGAGAAGGCAAGTTCAGATTGTCTTTGAGCTTGGGTCCAGACCACTGATTTGTCTTTGGCAAGTGGAACTGCCTCAGAGGTCTCCCGACAGTTCCCATACTTGAAGTGGGACAGAGCGTGGGTGGATTGGGCCACCTAGATTCGAAGAGCAGCCCAGGCTGCCCCCAGGGATGCACAGATAGAATCTAGTAGCTTGAGGAGAGACTAGGCAACCCCACCCCACAGTGCAGAAAAGCCTGGTGTCAGGGCAGCAAGGCTGAATCCTGTCCCCATGGGGATCTGGTGGTGAGGCTGTGTCTGTAACTGGGGGCCTCGAAATCTGCAGGGCACTGAGGATATGGAGGCTGTGGGGCCACAATCCCTTTGCCTGAAGGCTTCATGGAGAAGGTGATATGAGAAGCAGGCTTGGCAGTAGAGTCCGCTAGATGGGGGTAAAGAGGGGATGCTGAAGGGTGGAGAGTGCAAGCCAGAGAGCAGTGTGGTCAGAAAGATGCCTCTGACTATAACATGGAGGATGAGGAAGCAACATCTGGAGGCCAGGGCAGGACAGGTACAGGCCTGGGTGGATAACACTGGGACAGGGGACAGGGGCACCTCACCCTTGGCCTGCATCCTGGCTGCACTGTCCCCACCTGCAGCAATGGCTGCATCCCTGGCCTCTGCAGCCCCCAGGCCGCTGGCACTGTTAATGCCTAGCAACAGCAGGATGATCCAAAGGCCTTCCCCTTGGAAGCCTGGCCTGAGCCTCAAGACTGCCTTAGGTGTAGAGTTGCTGCATGCATTTATTGTCCAAACCCAGATAATTTTGAGAGTCGGATACAATTCAAGATCAAAATAATCATCGACCGGGACTGTTCTGGTCAAACCAAGACACGTGGTTACCCTATTAGGTGCCTCCTCTGGGCTCACACATTCCTCGTTGTCCTCTCAAAGCACATATCCATCGATGTTCTTGTGTGCATATGTGACTCCCCCATCAAACTGTGAGCCTCATTGAGAGCAGCAGATCCAGTCTGAGGAAGCTCTCAGGACCCCTAGCCCAACACAGGGCCCGGCTCATGGAAGTTCCCACTGGGTGTCTGTTGGATGGATGGGCTACAGGGAAGGAGTGCAGAGTTTCAGTAGGTGGTGTCCGCAGACCTGAGCATTTGACCATTAGACCTGACGTGGTTCATGGGTCAGGGAAGACTACACTGAATTCATTCCTCACAGCCCCACCCCAGCCCTGTCCAACCAATCGCCTCATCACCCCATCCCTGGAGACCTCACATGTCCTCTTTAAAATGTTATTGTGCATCACGCACTTAAACTTGTCACAGAAGATTTAAGGCCCTCAACAAGTATAATGACATCATTAATTTGCTTCCATTCCAGCCCTGGCCCAAACCCAGGCCTCATCCTTGGCATGGAGCCAAGGCCCATCAGCATGAAACATGCAGAGAATGCCGGCCAGTGGCTGGCCAGCCCTGGGAGCCTGGGGAGCTAACCCAATTCCTTCATGGCTTTAAACTTTCACTTTTGGGTTCTTGTCCTTGTTAATTTTTTTGACTCCCCAATTAATAAATGGGGAATCATCTTTGTGCATATGCACATTTGTGGTCAGGAAGCATAGGAGGAGGGGCTGGACATGTGTTCAGGTTCCAGGGACCCTTGGAAGGAGAGGGGAAGTGGACTGCCGCCTTCGTGGTACTCTCCGATGGTTCAGAGCCATTTATTTGTCATCTTCATCTTTACCCTCTGCCCAAGGCCACCCTTCACTGGGAAAGGTGATGAAGCCAGCTCCATCCCCAGGCCAGTTGTATAATAGCTGACATTGATTCGGGACTTCCTTTATGCCAGGCACAGTGCTCAGTAAGCACTTTCCAAAACTCAATCATTTAATCCCTACAATAATGTGTGTTACCCCCTGTTACCAATATGGAAACTTAGTCTCAGAGAGGCCAAGTCACTTTTTGGTTCTAGAGAGACCACTCAGCTAGTAAGCTGCAAAAGAGGGATCCTAACCCAAGTTGTCCTCACTGTCTGACTTCAGGCCCTACGTTCATAACCCCATACTTCTAAGGCCCCTCAGCTCACTCATTCTTTCACTGATTGGACAAGTACTTATTTGGTGGTACAACATAGTTTTCACATTATTTTCCATATCTAAAGAACGGGGAGAACCTGTGAGAGTCATATTTCCAGAAATAACTCCTCCCCATGGGCTCTCTGCACTTCTTCCCATTCAGAAGCCTTCAGTGTTCCCCATAGCTGCATCAAGTTCAAGCATGCTCTGTTGTGTTAGGGTTTCCAATCATCACTTTCAAAGGGGGTATGTGGGGGAGTAAGAATTCCATTGCCAACTCTGATTGGGCACTAGCAAGACTGCTGTCTACAGCTATCCAGGTTGCACGCTGCACAAGGTTAGGGGACGTCAGCCATGTTATTGTCTTGTTCATCCCAGAGCAGTGAGTCAGGCCTTTCTGTCAGAGAAGCCCCAAGGTGCATGTACCTTTACCTCTCCTCTCACTCTGGGGAAGACACTAGGCCTTAGCCAGCAGATAGCAGAGGCAAATATCCTAGCCTCCTTAGAGTCCCTTAGGGCTCAGCCTCCATTGACTCCATTTTCCTCAGAAGGAGTGTTGACAACACTGCAGTGGCTCTAGAAGCCATGTGGCTAGGCTGCAGCACAATTTGGGGACTTAAACCTGTAGGAAATTAACCTCCTCGTGCCAGGCTCTCCATCCACCTCACCCTTCAGTTTGCAAGGTCTGGTATCTTGTGCTTTGAGCCTGGGTAGGTGAAGATAGAGAAGTGGAAGAGGGGACGTCAGGTGGAAACCATCCTGTGAGCAGGAGTTTGGAGGTTGGAATGACATTGACAGGTTGTGAGGAAAGAGAGAGTATGTTCTGACTCCCTGCCTCAATTTCCTCAACAGCCCCATGCACATATTGGAGGAGACAGTGCAGGAGCACCTGGCCTGTTATCCAGGTTGGAAAGACAAAATGTTGGGAATAGAAGAACACAGTGGGGCAACTGTGGTTAGAAAGGGACAGCATAACTTTAAGTTCAAGGTTCAAGGAATCTGGGTACCTTCTCTGTGCTGGGTGTTGGGGGCCAGGAATGACAAAAGCTCTGTCCCTGAACCCAGGGAGCTCTCTACCTAGTTCAAGACCCTGTTAATGCTGTTCCCAGGCCATGTGGCTGGGCGTATAGTGTGGCGTGATGGCAAAACACCTAAGCAGCTCTAAGCTAGGTTGTTGAGCAAACCAACATGGGGGAAGCCGTGGTCCTGGGGTTCAGGTATTCAAAAACAGATGGAGGTGTTTGCATTATGTCCTGGAAAGTGGTGGTGCAGGGATGGGGAGTTGGTGGTGGCAGCAGATGGTGGCTCAGGCATTGGGAAAATCAAAAGTGATGATCCCTTCTCTCATCTCTGTAAGGTGACATGTGCTGAATGCAGCCCATGACAGCCCCCATCCTCTTACTGAATCCACACAGTATCATCAGTTTCATCTTACAAGTGACAAAGCTAGGACTCGGAAAAGTTAAGTAACTTACCCGGTGCCACACAGCATCAGAACAGGGGGTGAGCTTAATCTTGTACTCAGTGGCCTTCCTGCTGTATTAGGCAGCTCAACTGACCCTGCACATCCTCTTGCTGAACTAAATTCCTTGTACTTGCCAGCACTGGGCTCGGTGGTGAAGTGAGAGCAGTCAACGAGATGAGCACCGTGCCAACCTCCCCAGACCTCAGCATCTGCTGAGGTTAAACAGGGCAGAGACACGACGCAGAGCAACACATGTGGAAGCCCAGCAGCTGGGCCTTATCCTGGCGCTGCCAATTCACTAGTTGTGCAACTCTGCACATCCCTGGATCCTTTCCACACTTGCTTGCTTCATCTGTAAAACTGGAATAACAATGCTTATCTGAGAGGATTTTGGAATTGATGAGAAACATGTACAAAACATGTAGCCCACTGTAGGGTCCGCATAAAAGGACGTTGCCTAGCCCCACTGGGGCTGTGCATATTTATCCTAAGTCCACCTTGCTCCATAAAGAACTGACAGCAGGTCATGCACAGTGGCTCATGCCTATAATCCCAGCACTTTGTGAGGTCAAGGCGGGAGGATTGCTCGAGCCAGGAGGAGTTTGAGATCGGCCAGGGCAACATAGTGGGATTCCATCTCTACAAAATATTTAAAAATTAGCTGGTCATGGTGGTGCATATGTATTTGGGAGGCTGAGGCAGGAGGATGGCTTGAGCCAGAGAGTTGAGGCTGCAGTGAGCCACTGCACTCCAACCTGGGTGACAGTAAGACCCTTTATCCAAAAAAAAAAAAAAAAACACTGAAGGCAGCCTCTGTCTTGCCTTTGCAGCTGCCCAACTTTATCAACACCACCCTCCCGCCACACGAGCAGGTGACGGCCCAGGAGATTGACAGCTACTTCCGCCAGGAGCTCATCTACAAGAGGAATGAGCGCATGGGGAAGAGGGTCATGGCGCTTCTACGGGAGAACGAGGACAAGATCTGCTTCTTTGCCTTCGGAGCAGGTTTGGGCCAGTGTGGGGAAGGGATTGTTTGCAGAATCCTAGGAGATTTGCTTGGCTCTCCCCTAACCTTTACTTCATCGAGGGAGAAGTCGAGGCCCAGGATGGGGCAGGAAAAGCCACACAGTGCTTAGCAGCAGCACCGGGACCCAAAGCAGTTCTCCTGAGTCGGGTCAAGGGTTCTTCCATAATGGTCCCCATGGGAAAGGGGAGTGATGACCCCTGCCATGGCCAAGGTAATTTCTGTGGTGCCTTCATGCCCCAGGCAGCCATGTGAGAGTCCAGAACTAAAGCCAGCTCCCACTGCCCAGCCCAGCCTCAGGCCCACCCACAGAGCCAGGGGCAAGGCTGTGAAGCCCATGTGGCCCCAGACGGAGAGGCTGGCTCTGGTGTCCCACAGTCCTGGCTCCAGATCCCAGCCCAACCGCATCACCTTGGCTGGTACCTTCTCAAAGTCTCCATTCTTTCGTATATAAATGGGCAGTGATAGCAATAACTATTTGATGAACTGAAAATATCTACTTTGCAGAATAGTTGTAAAGATTAGTGATGATATTTTAAAAACAACCTGCCACATAGCAGGAACTCAAAAAGGCAGCTGCAGTGATCATCATCATGATGATGATACTGGGTATAAGTGTGATTGTCACATGTGGAACCATGAACTTGATGCTTTCTTCTGGGGGACTAGGCCTCCTCGTGCAAAGGGGAGTCTAGATGTTCAGGTGCAGGGCTCACTTAGCACTTCTCTCCCTGTTCCTTTTCCTTTCATTTTTCCTGTCCTCCCACACTCTTCGTTCCCTTCTATATGGCTGTCCCTGCCAGTAACACTTGTTTACATTGGGACCAGGATACTGTGTTTGCCTCCTGTTACTAACCAGCTTTTGCTCAGTAACTTACAGCAACAGACATTTATTTCTTGCTCATGTTACCCACAATTTGGGTTGCCAGAACTCACTTCCTGCATTGTGAGAATTAATGAGATGGCTCCTGGACATGCTTACCACACCTGGTGCCGCTGTGTTCCCTTCCCCTCCAGCCACCCTCATGCCACCCTCCATGGCGAGCAGTCTAACCTACAAGGGCCCTTGTGGATGTCCTGGTTTTGTAATGGGATATGTCCACTGTTTGAACATTCACCCCTAAGGGCAAGAGCCAGGGGCACATCTGCTAGGCCTCGTCCCTCCTTTGCAGCCCTCATGTAGTAGAGACACAGGGGAGGGGCTCAGAAGTAGATACAGTCTCCTGGGAAAGCCCCTTTAAGGCACAGCAGCTAGGCAGAAAGAGTTCTTCTGGGTTCATGCGGGATCTCTGCCATGGCCTGTTGTGGCCTCCAGCAAGTCTCTTTCCCTCTTGTAGCCTCGGTTTACTCATCTGAACAGGAGGAGCCAGGACTCACTTGGGCCATCTAGGATTCCAGGGCTATTCAGCCATGGGTTTTAGAGAAGGGAGGGATTCCTGTAGGGGGTCTAGAGGCAGGAGCAAGACCTTGACTGGCAGCATGGAGAGGGTAAGCCACTCTCCAGCTGCAGGGCACCTGTTGGGAGCTCGGCGTGAGTCAGGACAGCTTTGAGGACTGTGCAGGGAAGAGCCCCCTCCGGCTCCCCCACCATCCAACTGCCTCGTCCGCCCTCCCTCCTATAGACATCAGGGCAGGGCATCCTGCTCTGGGACAGCCCCCAGTAGACTCCAAGTGGGGAACCACCCTGAGTCATCCAGCCCCCAGGCTCCTCCCCACGCCGAGGGGGAGCCCCCAGAGAGTGCAGTCAGTGAGGGGCCCTCATTCCACACACCCCACCTGAGTAGTCCTGCCTGCCCAGGACCCAGGAGCAGAGTCTCCCAGGGCTGAGGGTAGCTACCGCCAGCTCTGTCTGTGAGCGAGAAAGCAGGAAAGTCTAACAGTGAAAATCACAGCAGTGAGGGCAGCCGTGGACACTAACCTCTTTTTCCTGAAACCCTAGGTCTGTGGGGGCACAGAGGTCCACCCCAGCACCAGGCCAGCACACAGCCATCATGCCCAGTGCCAGCTTCTCCCATCTCCAAAATGTAGTCAGTCCCCAGTCAATCCTGTTGACAAGCCACCAGAAAGACCTCACACACATCCACTCTGTCCGTGCCCACTGGCAGTATCCCAGTCCCAGCCTCCTCCCCTCCTCCCTGCCTCTGTACTGCTCCCCACACTGCGGTCAGTGAGTGGTGCTGGCTTTGTCTCCCATGCTCGCCTCAGATGTGGGGCACCACTTAATCATCGCTGTGTCTCTGGTAGCGTGTAATAGGTTTTGAGCTTGCTGTGTGAATGAAAGAATGAAAGAGTGAAGAAATGAATGTTGACCAGGGTCTCCCATCCTGGTCTCCTCTGGGCTGGTGAATTTATAAGGATAGGCCAGCAGTAAAGTCAGGGCAAAGGGAGACTCGCCTCCACTCTTATGAATCCACTCTCCAAAAACAACAGATCTGAGGCCACGTGCAGATCCTGCTGGTAGTTGCCACTTCTCCTGGCTCAGCCATGCCGGGAGCAAATGGCCTACTCTGCACAGCAAATCTCCTTTCCACCCGAGAATTTCCAAGCTGGACAGAGCCTCTGAGCTTGAGCTGCCCACCCCATCCTAGCTGTGGGAAAACTGAGGTCCACAGAGGACAGGGACATGAGCAAAGCCCCCAGAAAGTCCAGGACAAGGCTGGAACTGTACCCCAGGCCCAGGATCTATGATCTAAGGGCTCTGTTTTTGTGTGTGGGACATTGAGCCAGCCCCGCGGGCCTGTTACAGAGTCAGCGTATTGGCATGGAACACGTCCGCACGAAAGCTGTGGTGAGGGAAGTCCACTCTGGCCTCGTTACATTCTTATGATCATGTAATTTCTGAGTCCTACATCTGGTGACAGGCTGGCTTATGTGCAGAGCTGGGACTAAACACTCTCTTGGTGGAGTGCGACCTGAAGACATACCCGCTCCACTCCTCACCCACTCACCTGGGGGCCCCTGCAGTTCTGTCCCAGGGCTGCTGGGCAGTGGGGACCCTGGGACCCAGCTGGGCTCTTGCAGCCCATCACCTGCCAAGTCCCAAAGAACTCATAAGACCCCCAAGGCTATGTATGGGATGTAGGAAGGGTCTATACTACCAGGAATGCACCTGTCCATCCCCCAGGCATGTGTCTGCTCATGCAAATGTCTCTCAAGCCTAGAGTCCATGGGTGTCTCTAAGAAATATCTCGGGAAATAGAAACATAATTATAAGACACACCAGTGACCACCCAACCCAGCCTTGCCAGGTGTCCGAGCCAGGGCCCTGCTGGCGGCTCTTCTGTCATTCCACCACAGTCCCAGCCTCAGTGTCCAGCTGAAGTTCCTGAAAGCTCTGTGGTTCTAGACTCTGGATGGGGCCAAGCATTTGAAGGTGAGAGATTGAGCCTCCGCCTGCCTGGCCCCTCCAGTGCTTGTTAGGACCCAACCCTGGCCCAGCCCAGCTCCAGAATCCTGCCCTGAGAGCCTGCGAGGACAGACAGGGATTTCCAGTGCTGGCAGCAATCTGGCTTCTCCTCTCTTCTGCTCTGAGGGGGCTTCAGTGCAAAGGGTAAGAGCTTTGGGGTCAGGAGGCCTGGGTGTAAAGTGTGGCTCTGCCACTGTGAGTGAAGAGATGCTAGGAAAGCCATTTCACCTCCAAGGGCCTCAGTCCCTCATCTGTAAAACTGGGACAATACACCTGCCTCATGGGATTGTGCTACATACACTCACTCTAGAACACAGTATTAAAACGCTCTTCCATGGTGGAAGGGTTCTTATCATAAAAGCCCTTACTATGTGCCAGCCGCCATTCCAGGCTCTCTGATTACATAACACCATGAGATGGGTTTTATGATACTCATTTTGCAGATGAAAACAAAGGCTCACGGAAGATGAATGGTTTCCTCAAGGCCATGGAGGCAGACCTGCCATGTGAACCCTGGCCTCTTGAGTCCCAGGTGTGGCCATCTCCCTTGCATGTGGTGCCCTTGCTGTATACGTACAAAAGTGTTGATGATTTTGTGGAAACAAGTGCCTGTTTAGCTGGTGCGTCTCATGAAATACTCTTAGCATCTGTGATGTTTCTACAACCTGGCACTGTGTGACCTCTTCTGGAGGTTACTCTGCAGTTTGGGGCGGGTGGAGTGCAAACGTGTGACAACTTTAAGCAGGCCTGGGTGATGCTGAGGGGCCCAGGTAAGCCCTCCCTATCCAGGAGGTGGCTGTGGCCAGTGTACAAGCCCAGATGTTCTGGAAGGAGCCAGACTGTGGCCATGGAGGGGCGTGTCAGCCAGAGGGGAGAGAAAGCTCATTTTCTGTCTGCTGGGCTCCTGTAGCTGGACAGGCTGAGCCTCAAGAGCCCCCCAAGATTTTCTAGTCCACTTGCTTGTAGATCCTCTGGCCTACAATTAACAGAAAAATAAGTACAAGGTGGTGAATACTTTATTAGCTAAATTTATTCCGTTTACAGGTTTATATTCTGACATTATCTCCTTTCAACTGTGTTTGAAGTTAAAATATTCCTTACCTAAGAAAATTAAAAAGATGATGGTGGGAGGCAGATAAGAGTCTCAAAGTCCTTACTTGGCAAAATGAAAAGCTGGTAATTACATTGTTCTCCCCACTCACCCACCTTTTTTTTTTTTGAAGTGAGAAAGAAGTGAGCATGCTTGAAATGTGATTAAGAGAATATTCTAGGATGGGTGAGGCTGATGATACAGGAGAGGGGGGAACAATGATAAGCCCGAGGTTCCAAGAAGGCAGCAAGGTGGGGACCAGAGCTTGGGTGCAGGGTTGAGGAGGACGCCTTGGGTGGAGGAAGACACCTCTTCACCTGTAACTGAAGGGAAGAAGGGAGGAGGATGGCAGGCAAGTAATTTGGCAGGCGAAAAGGCAGAAAATTCTCAGCTGATGGCTTCTAATCAGAGCACCACTGTCTGAAGTAGAAGGTGAAGTCATCCACAGAGGAAGAGGAGAGAGAAGGGAGGATTCTTGGTTTGAAGAGGTGAGACTCTTTGACATAAGAGAAACTGGCCAGAAGAATTGACCAGGACAAGAAGTTAAAGATGTTTCCTCCTGTGGGCCATTATGATTGATTGGTAGCAGCTGCCTGGAACGTGATGGTATAAGATGATAAAGTCACCTCAGAGCTCAACAGAGAAGAGGCCCAGAATGATTTGTGATGTCTACTGGGGACTGAGATTAGGGCACATGCCAGCCACAAATCTTCTCTGTCAATGCTAGGAACACAGAGGATGCTGACTGGCAATGAGGGCCCGTGAACCTGCCAAGTCACAGGTGTGAGATTTTCTCCAGCAGCACCAAGCAGCTGGGGTGTAAAGGTGGATGCTCTCACCCAGGCCTGTGTGCTGATTTTATCCTAGCACCCACTGCTCAGCGATCATCCCATTGCATGTGAACGACTCCAGGACAGGGCGCATATGCCTCAGAATTGCTGACACTTAGGAGACATTCTCTGAGGACATACTGGACCAAATCACACAGAATGAAGTTCATTCCATTGAGTCAAGGTATCTCCAGGCCCAGTTGCAGGGGTGGAGGTCCAGTCTTATGCACTAGAAGAAAATTACAATTTTACCCTTGGTTCCAGGGAAACAGGTTTCTCGGGATATTTACTTGTTCAGCCATCCAGAAATCTAGCATTCTTTTTTCCTGGACTAGAATGAGTAATGTAGGAATTAGAGGAGCTGGGTTGGAGACATGAGCAGGACTCAGGGTTGGACCAGGTAACCTCTAGGGCCCATTCATTTCAAACTCTGAGAACCAGTGGTTATCACACACTCTCCGTCCCTAGCACATGCTATAATCTGAGTATAATTCTAACTTCTGACATTCCAAACCCCTTGGCCCTAATATGCTGTTGCTCTAAAGTTGCACAGCTCTAACATTCCAGCATACTATAATCAGAGCCTTCTAACATGCTAGCATTATTTTCTCCAACCACTCTTGGATTCCTTGGGAGGAGTATGCAGCTAAGAGCCTTCCAGGAATGGAAATCACTCTATGCAGGACTGTTGTCACCCGCTCCACAGGGAGCAGAAGTCCAGGCAGAAGGCAGAACTTGAAGAGTTAAAAGGCAAACAGTGTGAGCACCAGAGACAGAGAGACTGGCTCCGTTACCCAGCACCCACACATTTGGCGCATGCAGCCCCCAGGCTCATGCCAGCCTGTTTCTACCCCAGCTAGAATGCTGCAGATCCATAATCCAAAACACACCTGTGAAGCTGGGACATAGAAGCAGATCAGAGGTAAAGATTCAGGCTTGAGAGAAGAGAGAGATACAAGACCAACATACAGAATACCATTAACACCTTTTAAAATTCATAACGATAGAAATTGCTCCCTAGAGAGTAGACACCATCCTGCTTGAAAAACTCCCATATCCATCAACTTATGTGGCCCTTCCACATCCTCAATTCCTCTTGGAGGGAGACAGAAGTGGTATTTATTATTCCATTTAGCTGATCAGTAAATCCAAGTACAGATGGGAAGTCAGAGAGTCTTAGAACTGGAGTGAAATGGTGGTCACATTGTCTAGGTCATTCTTCCCGATGACCAGGAAGTAATCCTGGTCCCTAAAAAATCCATCCAGCTGCCGCTTGGGCCCTCTGTTCTGCTGGGAATTCTTCTGCTAGGGCTTCCCTGACTTCCTCTCTGGGGTCCCATAGGCCTCTAGGATTTTGCTATCACAGCCTCTCTCATGCTCCCCGTCTAAGATGTCCACTCCCTGAGCACTAAGAAGGTGCGTATTACCCACTTGTTGAATAAATGAATGAATGAATGAATGAATGAACGCACTAACCCTGAGGTCCATGAGCAGAAATGCAGCCTGCTTCTACATTACCCCACAGCAAAACCCAGCCTAAAACTCACATCTTCTGCCCCCATGGTGGGAGACTAAGGGGTCCAGCAACATCACATCTGCCTTTGGAAGTTGAGGCTAGATTGACAAATGAAAACACCTAAGGAAAGGGAGTCCCGGGTACTGTTGAGTAAACCATGCAATCACAGCTAGAGGAGGGAGAGTTTAGTGCTAAGCAGGAGCATCTGTAGGGAGGGGAGACGGCAAGATGATTAGGTAGGGAAAAGCCAGAAAAGAAAGAAAATAGAGCAAGGTGAGAGTTACACCAAAGACATGAGGGTAGAAAGGAGATTCTGAGATCTTCTATGTGGCCTTCTCCGAGTCTTTCCTCCTGTGTCTGCACAGTGAGGGGCTTTAGACAGAGCTAGGTCCAAGATCCCCTTTAGCCCCCAACATTCAGCATTTCCACACATGCCTAACAGAAGTTTGAGTGCCTGGCACTGAAAGGAGGCAGGGTAAGTTAGAGAAGGCTTCCTGGAGGAGGTGAAAAACAGTTGAAATTTCCCTGATACAGATCCAGCTGTCTTCCAGTTTACTCGTCATCTCCATAGTCCTCAGGGCAGGACCCACACCCACCTCCTTCTCCATTGTGGTTCTTCACTTGGTGGCCTCAGAAATGGCAGCCATTCAGAGCTCATAGCTAGGCACAGAAGAGCAGCCATGGTTCACATAGGGCCTTTTTCACCTTAGAAACAAGAGGCAGGGCAGTCACGGTGGCTCACATTTGTAGTCCCAGCACTTTGGGAGGCTGAGGCAGGAGGATCGCTTGAAGCCTGGAGTTCAAGATCAGCCTGGGCAACATCCCAAGACCCCATTTCTACAAAAATAAAAAATTATCCAGTCATAGTCGTGGTGATGCATGCCTATAGTCCCAGATACTCAAGAGGCTAAGGTGAGAGAGTTGCTTGAGCCCAGATGACAAGGCCACAGTAGGCCAAGATGGCACCACTGCACTCCAGCCTGGGTGACAGAGTGAGACCCCCATCTCTAAAAAAACAAAACAAATGAACAAACAAAAATAACAGATGCTATCCTCTCTCACTGGCAAGCGCCCTGGTCTGCCACACTCCCCAAGCTGGAGCTTGAGGTCACGGCATCTGAAGTGTTTCAGAATTTCCAACGGTGCTTCAAAGGGCCCTGCCGCCCCACCATGCATGCATCTGGCAGCTGGCATGCCTGTGAAGGGCTGCGATCCTTGGCCAGAGTCACCGTTGCTGCTTCAGGCCAAAACATCCAGCCAGCCAGAGGAACATCCCCTCCCGGCTCGTCCCTAGCTGGAGCCAGCCCTCACCCTCTGGAACAGGGGAGAGTCTAGAAGAATAGAGTGCCCACACCCCAGGCCGGATCCCAGGGCTGCTCCATCAGTGAAGTACGAATCTGGCAAGGAGCTCAACACTCTTCCTGGACAGTGTGGGAAAGGCAAGAGGAGAAGAAAGTGTAGATTAAGAACATGGGCTTGGACCCGGACTGTGTGAGTTAGAAACCCTGCGTTCTTCTGATCAGAAGTGGCCTTGGGCAGATCAGTGACTTCACTTCTCTCAGCCTGCAGCCTCCCACTCTGCAGATGAGCCTGAGATCCAGATCACTAGCACTCAGGGCCTGGTCTTGCACCACAGCTCAGGGCCTGGCCTTGCACAGTCAGTCCGTAAATGGGAGCTCTTGTATTGCCACCATCATTTCAGGGTCCCTGGTCCCTCAGAGCTCGAAGTCCTCTAAGAGCAGGACTCCCACACAGGAGAGAGTAGAGCCACTGGGGTTGAGGGGCAGAAGTGCTCGGATGCAACTGGGATGCTGTGGGAAAACCCCAAGAGCCAAATTCAGCTCCAAGTAGCACTGAGGCTCAGGAGGCGTGGGTCCCTGTCCCTGCCAACAGGGAGCTCCCAGGAATCCTGGGGTGTTGTGATTCTAAAAAAGGAGCCTCTGGATGTTGTAAAGAGTGACTGCCGTGGCCATGGAGATCCCTGGCTGAGCACTGCCTCCTGCAGTTCACAGAACCCATCACAGGCTCTGTCCTGTGCTGACCTGGAATCACCCTGCACGGCCATTGCCTGGGTCTGGGCCTTGACATGGACACACCCCGTGCCATGCCTGGGCTTGAGCCCAGCTCTGCCCCTTTCTGCCAGTGTGACACAGGGCAAGTTCTGTGAGCCTCAGCAGGGTTGCTCTTCCCGGAATTTGTATCCATCTTTGCGGTGTTCATGGCGGAACTGAGCTATCCAGCTGAAGCCCTGGGGCACTTTCCTTTCTGACGTCCTGCATTCTAACAGCTTCCAAAGAGGAGCAGCTGGTAGAGGCTGCTAAAGCGGGCGGAATCTCTGGTTCCACCCAGATACAGCCAGTTCCCCATAGGATGTCTGAATACCCCTCATAGGCCTGACAAGTGCTGTTCGACCCTCGGCTTACACACCTCCAAGGGTGGAGCACTCACTCCCTTACAACTGGACGCTTGCCTCGGAGAGTGGTTTTTGGTCCCAGCTTGAATCTGTCCCCTTCACCATGTCCTGCAGCAATCAGAATGTCATGGAGGAGGGACGCCCCCCTGCTCCAACTCTTGCTATTGCCACCTCCTCTTTCACTTAATATTACAGCAACCCAGAACTGCTGTTGGCCAGCATGTGCCACACCACCTCTGCCCTCTGTGCGTGTGCTCCTACTGTGCTGTCTACCAGGAACGCCCTTCCTCCTCTCTTCCTCTCACTCCTCACTCATCTCCTCAGTCTGGGTCCCCTCCTTCCACTTCAATCCCGTGGCCCCTGGCACTGCATGGCTCATGCTGTCCTGTGAGTGTTTGCCTGCCCATCTCCCTCTTCATACCGTGACCTCCTCAGGGGAGGGGACTGTGTGTGTCAGCTCCTGGCACAAGGTTGGGTACAGAGGTGGCGTCATCTCAGGCCCCACTGAACCGAAAGGGCCCCAGCCCTTCCCTGGGCGGCCTGCAAAGCAGGAGAAAGGAAGCTCAGCTCTGTCAGTGTCCCATCAGACACTCTTTGGGAGACCGGTTGTCCATCCTCCACTGGCCCTCCCATCCAGCCGTCCTGTCGCACTTCCTCAGGAAAACAAACACCGCTATAGCTTGATATCCGGCCGGCCTGTCCTGGCAGCTCGATTAGCATTTGAAAGTTTCCCTTGCATTAATTTCAGACGGAACATAAATATGGTCTTGGGATGCCTCTTCCAGGAGGAGAAAACTGGAAACCCAGCATACTCACTGGAGAGAAAACATGTGTGTTGGCCGGGGGGAGCCCGTGCTACTTTGGAGCCTTTGTGGGAACATCTGGTTCTCCCCTCCTCCCTCTGCCCAGCCCCTCAACACGGTCCTGAAACTGCCCTGTTAATTGCGTGTTGTTCTTGCTGAGCACTTGCACACTCTCCTCTCCAATCTAGTGAATGTTGGAAGGGGCACATGTTTCTGACCATTTCCTGCCCCCAAATGTGAACTCAGGATCCTCCGCAGCTGCCAATACTTCAGAGTGGGTGTAGTAGGACGTGCAGTAAACTGGGACATCTTTGGATTGAAGTTCAAGCTTTGCCTTTTACCGGGTGTGTGACCTTGGGTGAGTCCCGTCCCCTCACTGAGCCTCAGTTTCCTCATCTGGAAACTGGCAACACCTCAAACGGCTACTGCGAGGATGAAATGAAATGACGTTTGAGAAGCATTCTGTACTCGGGAGGCTCACTAAGTATGATTGTGTGTTCAAGTCATCAAAAGAAGGAATCATAGAGGTGGGAGGACCCATGAGACCATGGGACCCAACACCATTTGGGGAAACTGAGGCACAAAGGGAGCATGGAAACTCCCCAAGGTGACATGGTTGATTGATGAGTGAGGTGTTCTAACAGTCCTAACACCAGGACAGGACTCGCTCTACGCTGCATTCCCACGTCAGAGGATCAACAGGGGCTGTCAGACTGTGCCAGGCTGATGGGAGGCGGGGTAGATCTGGCCCTGGCCTGTGCTCTGCTCACTGAACCTGGTGCCCTGGCACAGGCTAGATTGCACTTAGGAGAAAGGGAGTCTTTTTCTTTGCACTAAAACATCATGGGGGCTGCACCGGGCGCCTCTTCCTGTTTGTATATAAGTATCCTTTATGTGAGACCCTGGCTTCTCTCAAGGTAGACAGGCAGCATCCCAGCCCCACAAATGTTAAGATGCAATCCACCTTCAGGCCCTTGATTCTCCTTACTTTGCCTGTCTTCTCTTACATCTGCATCTGAATCCCACTCATCCTGGGGGAGTCCTCTATATATGACTGAATACAAGAGCCCCTTCTCTAGGAAGCCTTCCCTGATGTCCTCAGTGAATGGGTCTCCTCCATGCTTTTGTTTTCATTTCTGGGTTCCCTCTCTCCTCTTTCTCCCTTCTCTCCTTACCTCTCTGTCTCTGTGTCTTTGTATCTCTTTGTCCTGTCCTTGTCTCTTTCTGTCACTTTTTCTTGGTGTCTCTTCTTCCCTCTCTCCCTACTGTTGTCTCTGTGTCTCTTACTGCCTGTCTCTGGGCCCCTTTCTCCTTCTCTCCACATTGTCTTTCTGCTCCCCATCTGGTCCTGAAGCTCTCTTCCTCCTCCATGCCCCTTTCTGTGAGTATCTCTCTGCTCTTCTCCCTACCTCTCTCTCTCTCTCTGTCTCCTCTCTCCCTCTCTTTGTCTGCATGGCTCTGTGTGCCCCAACCCTCCCCACCCCATAGTCCTCCCTCTGTTTCCTCCTCTTCTTATCCACGAGGCCTCAGCAGATGAAATGGAACGTATCTTCCTGCAGAGAGCTGGCCAAAGAACAGCTGTCAGTGCTGGAAGGGGCTGCTGAGCCGTGGCCAGGAGACCTGGGGAGCCTGGGCAAGCCTTGCAGGCTGAGCCCCAACATTGTGGGGCCCCTTTGGAGACTTTCCATGACTTTCCCTGCAGGTTCCAGGATAGGTGTGGCACCTATTTCAGGATTTCTGACCTTGGAGGCAAGCATAGTTCCTGTCTGCCAGCTCCTGGGGACAGCATGCACTGGGCCCTGACTCAGAGGCTGGTCCAAGGGCCAAATTCCTGGGATTGGTAGAATCTGGAGGAGTACCACCAAGGGGCAGGGCTGAGTTACAAGAAGAGGAGATCCATGAGCTCAGGTCTCCTGGGGATAGGATGAGATCATGGAAAGGATATGGAGTAACAGGTTTTTTCACTCATTCATTCAACACACATTCACAAAGCCACTGCCACATGCCAGACTTGAGTTTACCTGTAGGGATAAAGATGAATCAGGCGTGACCCCTGTCCTCAAAAAGCTCTTAGATCCCCCTCAGGTGGCTGGATGGAAGCACGTTCTGACAAAGTCAGCTCTGGGGTGTGAACTAGAGAGAACAAGGAGAGCAGTTTCTGCAGAGATTCAGGCAGAAGGTGATGGTGACCTAGGCCAGAGTCAAGCACCTTTAGGAGGTCACATCAGGGGGCCTCTGGGAAGTGATCGTATGAAGGTAAGGAGAGAGAAGAATCAAGATGGGACCTATTTAGGTTGAATAGCAGAGCCTGGTTGAGACACAAGACATTCTTGCAGAGAAGGATGAGTTGGATTCTACAGGTTCTGAGGATGCTTAGGTGGAGATGTCCAGTAGGTCACTGGACAAATGCATCTGGGCGAAGGTGGCAGTTCTAGAGTGGTCAGCATTGTGAGGTTACTGAAACCATCAGGGTGGATGATCTGTCTGTGGGTGAGAAGAGGGCCAAGGGCATGGTTCCCAGGGCTCCCACAGTGACTAGGCAGGCGAAAGAGGAGCCCTCCAAGAAGACAGATGGAGGGCAGTGAGAGAAGTACGGAGAGAACCAGGATGGAATGGAGTCATGAGCACCGGGGCAGTTGCAAGTGTTGCTAACCCAGCTATGGGGTGCTGTGAAACCAAGCCCAGAGAGGGCAGGGTGGTAGAAACATGGGCTGGGGAGGGCAGGAACTGCATTACACAGTTCTAGGGCACAGGTCACATGGGAATGGCGCCTCCTGGAGTTGTGCAAGGAGTAGCCACCTAGATGGAGGTGACCTTTCTCCCTGCCCTGGCAGAGGGAAAGGAAGGTGAGTGGCTTAGAGAAGGAGAGAATGGGAATTGGAAGGATTATTCCTAACTGGTTTCATTTTCTCAAAGCATCTAAAGTCTTCTGTTTTGGGTCTTACAGAGAACAATAAAGGTCTGGAATGGTTGAGGTTGAGGGGATGGACAGGAGCGCTGGCCAGACATGTGAACCATTGCCACGCAGTGCTCAAGATCCAGCGGGCGTCCTGTGAGGCCTGCACTGTTGGCCGGGCTGGGGCCTGGGCCCTCTAAGTGTCTCCTCTACTCAGCCCCAGTAATGCTCCTTTTGGAGCAGCCACACAGCAGTCAGTAAATATTTGCTGCTGCTCCAGTACAGCCCAAGGCAGGTCTGTTTTCCCTGGAGACCCTTGAAATCCTCTGAGCAGATGCAAGGACCACTGTTGGGCCGGGAGGCCTTGTCTTTGAACAGGTCTCCCTGGAGGCAGAAAAGGAATTGCCTTTGCTGCCAGGAGTAGAGTCCAAGAGCTGCTGGCAGAGAGTTCCTCCATCCTGTGTGCCGGGGGCTGCCTCTCCCCGTCCCTCTCCAGCCTTGTGGTTCTGTAGGGAAAGGCAAGAGCGGGGATGACCCCAGCCCTGCCAGAGGCTGTCTCCAGCCCATCACTCAGTACTGCACTCTGGGCTTTTCCAAGGGATACCCACTTCTTCTGCCTCGTTAGGGCTTTACAGTTGCCCCAAGGAGTAGGTCAAAGAACTATAGGCCCATGTGACACACAAGAAAACTGAGACTGGTGGCAGGGAAGCCATTTGCTTAGGATCACAGGCTGAAGGGCAGACTGAGAGCCTTGGCAGGGCCTGGATCTTTTGTCCTCTTATGGCACTAGGTCAGGGCCAGAGCTCTGGAAGGGCCTGTTCATGCCTGTGCTACCCATGCCTCTTCGCAGTTAGCTTCCGAAATGTGCCTCGTTCACCCCCTAGTCATTGCACATGCTGTTCCCCCTACCTGGAACAGCCTCCCAGTTCCCTGCCTGGAACAGTGCCACCCACTCCCATCCTCACCTTGATAACTCTTATCCCACCCTGCAGCTAGCAGTGCTCCCACCAGGAAGTCTGCTTGATCCTAGGCTGGCTTAGAGGCCTCCTGTGTGCCCTCACAGCCTCCTGTGTGAACAGTTCCCTCTCCATCATACTTAGTGCCCAGATTACAGGATTCCCATTCTCAAGTCTGTGAGTGCCTGGAAAAGGATGCTGTCTCTTCATCACTACCCAGCACAAGATATGCACCCAGGCAGTGTTCATTAAATGAATGAAATGAATTAATGAACACTGGGAAAGGAAATAAGAGAGAGAGGGAGGTATCTTTTCATAAGGGTCTCTGCAATGAAACAAAAACCTTCCTGGTAGGCTCTGAGAGCCAGAAGAGCCCATAGATATTATGCATAGCAAGAAACTGAGGGCATTAATAGGCTCACCCGAGGTCTCAGAGTAAGTGTGGTGGATGCCGGACTAGAGTCCTATGACATTCCAAGCCCAGTGACCTTTCCCAGTGATCCTCAAGTGAAACTTCAGAGAGGCAGGGTCAACCAGCCATGTGGCACACAGTCAGGCATGGTCAGCCAGGCCCAAGGTACCTCCAGATGCTCTGGCAGGGCATGGTCAGCAAGAGGGAGATCACAGGGCTGGGAGACTTCCTGAGGAGTTGTGAAACCAGTCCAGGGGTGTGCGAAGCTGGTGGAGCAAGACAGTGTCATGGTTGGTTCTCTGCTCCGGCCATTATGCAGTCCTACGCTGGCTTCCTCTGCCAGAGCATCTCTGTTCCCCAACAGCCTGTCCACTTTCTATTCTCCTAGACCTCCCTGGGGCTGTCAGCATGCTAACCTTCTGGCTTCCACCTGTCACCACCATTCACAGCAATTAGAGGAATAGTGCAGGGATCTCCCCTACAGTCTGGGATGAACAGGGAGCAGGAGGGGAGAGTGCTTCCTGAATGAGTGGGGCCACAGGGCAGGCCCATGGCAGGAGGGGCCCAGGGGCCCTGAACAAGCACCCAATGTCCACATTGAGCAGGTGAGGGAGACTGAGGCCCCCGAGGCAGAGGGACGTCCCAGAGTGCTGACTCCCAGCAGCTTCTGTGTCCACAGCCACTGGGCCTCCTGAGGGTTCTTCCCAACCAGAGCCCAGGAGAGGCTCCCCTGACTACTCAGACATCAAACCTGCATTCCAACACAGGAAGACGATTTCCACTCCCATCTGGGGCTTTCTACTAAATTGCCCATTTCTGTATTCACTGTGCCTAGTGCAGAACTGACCACAGAGCAAGGGTGTCATGAATGTTTGCTGAATGAATGAATAGTGAGTAGGGGACTGAGATGGAGGCCAGCTCCTCTCCCCACACACACCTCTGGAGGGTTCAGTTCTGTGTTTGTGCGTCCTCTGGGTCATTGTCACTGTCTGCCAGGCCCTGCAGTCAGTGGGGGTTTTTTGGTTGCCCCCGCTGGGATCTTACACCTCAATGAGTCCCAGGATTTGGCCCATAGTGTGTTCTCCACAAATGTTGGGCAATGAATCTGTGACTCCAGCCAGTAGGTGCTGAGCCTGTGCAGGGCAGTGGAGATGCCATCTCTGCTCTCTGGGAGCTAAGTGAGGAGGCCCACATGAACACACAGAACCCCACTCCCACGCTAAAGGAGGGAGGCCTGAGTTGCTGGTAGAACTTACCAAGATGAGCCATAGACCTGCTGGGGACTTGAGGATTCCTTGGAGCTGGGCTTTGAGTGACTGCTGGAGGCTGTCCCAGCCTGGACAGTTGGGGGCTGGGGTCAGCTTCATGGTATGAGGCACAGAGGTGCACCAGGAAGCACGGAGAGCCCTTACTACGTGCGGGTAGCTGTTTCTTGTAATCCTCACAGCAAGCGTGGATGTTGCTATTATACCTCATTCTCACTTTGCAGATGAGGAAACTGAGGCACGGGGAGACACAGTTAATGAGCGGCAGAGCCAGGATTTGAACCCAGGCACCAGGACCATGTCTTACCTTCTATGCCATACTGCCTTTCAGGGAGTCTGGGGCATTGACTTTGGTGTAGGTCACTGGCCCAGACACAAACTTAGGGGAAAGCCTGGGACAGTCCCCTATGGCCGGTGGCCTGGCATGTGACTGAGCCCCTTTTGTCGCTTGTGTTCCAGGTCACTTTCTGGGGAACAACACTGTCATCGACATCCTGCGGCAGGCAGGGCTGGAGGTGGACCACACACCCGCCGGGCAGGCCATACACAGGTAAGCCACTGGGGCATCTGGGGGTGCCTTGGCCCTGACTGACCCTGCCTTCCTGCCCAGGCTTTCAGGAGAGCTGTGAAGAAGCTTCTGGTGAGGTAGGGGCGGATCTCTACCAGGAAGCAAGAATGGAAAGGCCGGGCTGGAGGCAGGAGATTGGGAAGGAGCTGGTGAGCCGTCTTGGCTGGAGGTGACAGCAGGGCCAGAGCATGGGTGGGAGTGGGAGCAGTGTTAGGACTGGAGAGGTGCTTAGGATTTAGAGATGGTGGGTTGGGTCTGGGGTAGAGGGACTCAGAAGAACTCCTGGGTGTTGCTTAGAAGACTCTGTGGCTGCCCTGGCTCTGAATCGAGATGGTACTGGGAGGATGGGCAGGGCCCTGGTCTCTTTTCTGGGTCACAGTCCTACTCTGTGGCATTCCCTGCTGCCCCACCCACTCCTGGTCCTCACCTTCTCTGTTGCTGTCTCTGGTTACACCCCTCACCCCAACTCTCCTGCCAGGGCATACCCACCCTGCTCAAACAGCCACTAGTGGCCATCCGCTATTCCTGCCAGGTCTTCCAACCCCCGTCCCCACAATCTGGAAGCTGCCCTAGGGCAGGGACCAGCTCAGTCCATCTGTGGTTCCACAGCACCAGCACCAGGCTGGGCATGAGAGCTGTCAGCGAGAGCAAGGCTCTGGGTCCCGGGGAGCCCCAGAGGTTGGTGACAGCATCCTCAGACTACAGGTTTCCATGCAGCCCGTGCTCCAGCATAAAGACCCGGAGTTTGAAGGAAGCTTGGATCCTCATAGCCAATATTTATTAACTGCTCACTCCATACCAGGCTCTAAGATCTTTTAACTCATTTAATCTGCATAACAATCCTGTGAAGTCAGAGCTATGAGTTTCCCCACCTTATCATTGAGGAACATGAGGCCCAGAGAGGTGAAGTCACTTGCAGAAGGACACACAGCGGTGTAAGTGGCAGTCCGGCTCTAGGGCCTCCCTCAACTCCTATTAATCCCTGTACCAGCTCTGAGTGTGAACCGAGGTCTCGATAAACCCTCACATTGGGACGTCATCCCAGTCTCCCACCTCTTCTCATCTTCTGAGTCAAACTGTCAAGGCTGCTGTTCCTGCCTGAACCATTTGAGTCCAGCACACATTAGTTTGTATTGGGGACCAGGGGCAAACGTGTTGGAGGGGAGGGGATTCCAAGGTAGCCTCAGGGACAAAGCCTTCTTCAAGTTCCCCTCCTCTCCCCTCAACCCAGCCCGCACCCCAGCAGCCCCAAGGACCTTCCCTTAAAGCTCATTGTGTCTGTTCTGGCCAGGGCAGGGGAGGCAGGCAGGCCAGTGAGGCTAGAGAGTCTCCTATTCATCTCAGAGCCCAGGCATTCGGGGAGGCGGCCCCCACAGCTCCCCCATGGGCTCTGCTCCAAGGACTCTCAGCCTTAGCCTCCTGCACGGGGGAGCAAGGGAGCTGGCAGGGTGGAGGGGGGCGGGGATGCTGAGGAGGCTCCAACAATAAAAGCCATCATCGGCCACAGGTGCTTCCTGGATCTAGTTTTTTGTCTGACTGTTTTGAATTATCTCCCCAGCAGCTGCGGCATCTCCAGGCAGCCTGAACCCTGAGAATCTGGGGTTGCCATGGTGGTAGGGGAGGAGAGGCTGAGCTGATGGCCTTCTTTCCTTCAAAGAGACAAGCTCCTCACCCATCGTGCTGTATGAGAGTGGGTTGGGAAGACAGCCTGCCTGCTGTCTTGGGTGCTGCCTAACCTTGCAAGCTGCCCACTCAGCCACAATTCCTGAAACCGTTCCCAACCTTCTCCCAGGGTCACATGTCCCTAAAACAAATTCTGTTGTGGCCATGGAGAGGAAAGAATAAAAGGGAGAAAAACAGAGGGTGCCCTTGGGCTGAGCAGTGCACGTGTATGCCACTGTATAAAACATGAATTCCACAATGTGACAAATGACACTTCAGCGCCTACCTGACAACCAGGTCTATTTGCTTGTTGGCCAACATCCAAGACAGGCTTATGTGCCAGGCACTGTGTTAAGATCTCGTCTCATTCATCCTCATGACAACCCCATGAAGTAGGCAGTATTATTACTCTTGTGCTATAGCTCATTACTGCTTGAGACCATTAAGTAACTTGCCCTTCATCACATGGCCTGCAGGTTGTGGAGCCGGGCTGTGGACCCACATCAGTCTACCTCCAGCTCAAACTCTGACTACTTAACACTGTCCTTGCTCCACTGAAAAGGTGCATAGGAAATGTGTATTGAATGTGTGAATGGAAGGTTGGATGAATAAACCACACACACAATGCTAATAATATTAATTACTTAAATGTTTTGGCTGCTTACTATTTGACAGACACTGTTCTCGGTGCTTTGCCAGTGTTCACCATCATAATCCTGATGAAGCACCCTGTGAGGTACAGGCTGCAACACCCCCATTTCACAGAGTAGGAGACTGAGGCACAGTGAGGTTAGTTAACTCACCTAAAGTCTCAGCCAGAGTTGTTGAATAAATGAGACCCTGACCAAACTCAGATATACCCCAGAGACCTGCCCAGGGCTCACTCCCTCACCTCTTCCTAGTCTGGGCTCAAATATCACCTGCTGGTGACCAGACCACCTTCCCTGAGCAGCACCCTTCACCCCCACTCTCACACCTGTCTCTGTTTCCTTTGCTCCTCAGCAGTTGGCAGTGTCTGACATCCCCTGTTTTACTGTCTGTCTTCTGCTTTGGAATGTAAGGCATTGTCTGTTTCCATCATGCTGATATCCGCCTCTGAAAAAAGTGCCTGGGACGGGGTTGGTACTCAGTAAATATCCGTCAACTCAACAAATGAAAGCATGGCTCAAAGCACTGGCTTTCAGCGCCGGACAAGGTTTTCCTGGGTTGCTGTCACCGGGCCCAGCAGGGGCACCCTGGCACTTTCTCCTGCCATGACAAACTCCCACTGAATTGGATTGTACTCCCTGCCACATATGGATGACATTCTCCAACACATGTGCCCCATGTGCTGTTACCTCTTTCCAGCCCTGCCCCCCAGAGCCCAGCGCCCTCTCCTGAGGGGACCTCGACGAGCCCAGCCCCAGTGACCCCAGCTGCCGCTGTCCCCGAAGCACCCTCCGTGACCCCCACCGCCCCACCGGAGGATGAGGATCCAGCCCTGTCCCCACACCTCCTGCTCCCCGACAGCCTCAGCCAGCTGGAAGAGTTTGGCCGGCAGAGGAAGTGGCACAAGAGGCAGAGCACACACCAGCGGCCACGGCAGTTCAATGACCTCTGGGTCCGCATCGAGGACAGGTGAGCCAGGGAGGGCAGGTCTGCCCAGGAGCTGGGCGTCTGCACCCGGGGTAGTATACCTTGAACCCCCCACAGCTGGGCACACTGTCATCAGGCCAGTCCTGCTCTAAGGAAGTGTGGTAGGTGGCTTTATACAGCACGTTCACATCTGATTTTTTAGTTTTATTCTCAAAACAAAAGCAATTCAACAACGAGTACAATTCTCTGCCTCTTAAAGGTGAGTAAATAGAAGCTTTCTTCAGGCGCAGTGCACAAATCTGCTTTGCACTCAGCTGTCCTGGGACACACCTGTACAAACAGGGCTCCATTTGTCCATGGACTGGAGGTAAAACTAGGAGAAAATGGAACAAACTGGCTAAACCAAAAGGCATGAGCTCCCTGTGCCTAGAGGGTGTGAGTAGCCGACACCCTGGCAGGGAGGCTGCAAAGGGGACTGTGCTCTGAGAGAGAGACAGGACAGATGGTGATCAATGCCCTTGAAGCTGTGGGCTCTGTCTTAGGAGCGGATGGGGGATTTGTGATAAACCTTGTTGAAAATGGGCAGATACAGGAAATCATCCTAATGCATGGAGACCCTTCTGTCATCTTCCTACATGCTCCTCCTGCCACCTCTACCATCCACCTCAGCTTGCCTGTCACCGAAGTTCTGCTATGACCAGGATGCTGTCTTCCAACCTCTGCCTGCAATCTCAGTACAGAGGAGTTTCCCTAGATTCCACTTTTTGACAGGAATCTCCATATTTAGTGAACAGTGTTGCTAGAGCACAGGGAATGTCCCCGGGAGGGACCATCAGTGATGGGGTAGAGTCCTAACCTCTGCAGTGGCCCAGCCCTGAATATGCCATGCTCAGCAGTCATAGAGTCTCCATCTCAGAGTCTCTATCAGAGGGAGCCTCAGACTCTCCATCTGGACCCTAGAGATCACCATCCAGGATTTTCCCCCAAAACCCTAGAGAGAATCACCTTGGCTACTTGTTAAATAAACAGATTATCAGGTCCCACCACAGACCTCATGTATCAGAATGTGCAGGACAAGGGCCTGGGAATCTGTATGTTACGTGTACACCTAGAGATTCTTCTGAGTAGCTTTGGGAAACCCTGACTAAACTCTACATTATAGATGGTGAACCAAGGCCTGAGTCGGAGAGAGTTTGACCAGGGTTACCACAAGGAATCAAGGGCTGCCTCTTGTACTTTGCACTTCATGAATCTCCTACAGCCAGGTCTCAGAGCCATTGACAAAATGTTGACATGGTCCATCCCATTATCATAAACTGTGGGGTACACACTGTCTTTAAAAGACTTCTAGCAAATAAGAGTCAAGCCCATTGATCCTTTGGGCATTGGTTTCAGAGAACCTTGGGTTACTAAGAAATGTACTTCTGCAGAACCTGGCCCTGTGTATTAGTGTGTTCTCACGCTGCTAATAAAGACATACCTGAGACTGGGTAATTTATAAAGAAAAGAGGTTTAATTGACTCACAGTTCCATATGGCTGAGGAAGCCTCACGATTGTGGCAGAAGGCAAGGAGGAGCAAAGCCACATCTTCCATGGCAGCAGGCAAAGAGAGAGAATGAGAACCAAGCAAAAGGGGTTATAAAACCTTCAAATCTCGTGAGACTTATTCACCACCAGGAGAATAGTATGGGGGAAACCGCCCCCATGATTCAATTATCTCCCACCAGGTCCCTCCCACAACACGTGGGAATTATGGGAGTTACAATTCAAGATGAGATTTGGGTGGAGACACAGCCTAACCATATCACCCTGCCTGCCTAAGGCAGAGGCATTACTGTGGCTATATTGGCTATGACACATTCGGGTCACGTGCCCAGCATGGGCCACCCCCTTCTAATCGGGAGTGAGAGCATAGAGTTATTGAGAGCCACTTTAATCAGTGGCAGGGAGGGCTTGCAGGCTGCCAAGGAGGCTTGAGGCAAGTGAAGGAACTGGCAGTCCATTAAGAGTTCCAATTAGGCTGGTCACTCAGAGCCCTGATCAACACACCAGGGTGATCAGGAGACCTGGCCAGTGATGGGGCCAGCCCATGGGGTGACAGGAAGCTGGGCTGTCAGCTCCAGCAATGGACCTCCAGCCCCTAACCATGTCTGAAAGGTAAATTTCAGCAAATGACTCCAAACAGCTTCCTTCTCACAATACATAGCTCCGAAACACAAAGCCTGATTTCAGGAGAAGAAAACAGCTTTTCTTTAGCAAGAAAGGAGCCCCTTCTCTATGCCTACAGGTAAATTGCAGTTGGCTAACTTTCTTCCATCTGGTTGGGTTGGAGAAGAAAGTTTCCACCACCGCCTGGCAGCCTGTTTGTTGAAATTTCTTGCCGCTTCTAGGGGAGCAGGCCTGAGTTCCCTGAGAGACCCAGGGGCAGGGCACAGCCTCCGTTGCTCCCAGGGGACTCACCCTCCTGCAGTCCCCAAGTTTCCAATTTTCTAAGAGAAGCAGATGAGAGCTCTCTGGGGGTGACCTGGGGCCCATTGGTAGTCCTTCTAACAAAACCATTTTTGGGGGAGCTTTTACTCCCATTTCTCATTTTTCTCCTCCGAAACCCCATTGGAGGCATCCCCTCCTCCCCATCACCTCTCCTAGCTCATCTTGCACCTGTCATACTGGCCCCGAGTGCCCTCCCGCATGGCTGCTCCCCAGCCTGGGGTCCTACAGTGTCCCCCACTCCGCTGCTCAGCCCAGATGCAGCGCCTTCACCTTCTTGCCACCTCAGCCACCACCCTGCTTCCTTGGGGCCTGCCGGCCCTGTCCTCACCAGGCTGCGTGCCACCCGAGGTGCCCCGTCCCACCTCCACACCTTTGTCTTGTTCCTCTGTCACTTGGAGTGGGGTGCCAGTGGATATCTGTCAAGCTTCCCTGCTGTGCCAGATACCTGCCTCATTCTGTCCCTTTTTCTGTCAAGAATTGTGGAAGGTAGGCCTATTTTATACTGGAGGAAGCAGACTCAGCAGGTTAGGTAACTTGCCTAAAGCCAGGCAGAGAGTCAGGCAGACCTGCCTGACGCTGAGGATCGCTGTCATCACCCAGCACCATGTGGTTGCCATCCCCCCATTCCCCGGCCCAGCTAAGCCCTCCCTTCCTCCATGCAGTGCCAGTGGGTGCCCCTGTCCTGACACAGTAGCACAGACTGTGAGTCCTCACTCATACTCTAGGCCGGGAGGCCATGAGGATCAGATCTGGGTTGGGCTGGGAGTGAGTATGAGAAGGAGGGAGTGAGCCAGGGATGCGCTTGGAGCGCCTGTCCTGGATACCACCTGGAACAGGCTGGCCTCCCCCTTGCCCCTCATTACCTGAGATGTAAGCACACACTGGAGGAAGTTTAGAGAAGCAGTAGCCCATGGCAGGATGATTTACGGGGACCCATGGAAAGGACAGATGAAGCGAGTGTCTGCAGATGGCTGTGCAGTGGTACAATATTCTTGGGGAACCCCCACCTCTGAGAGCCAGACTTGGGGGAAGGGCAGGGCTGTGACCAGGGTGCTCTAAAACAGGGCAGAAGTCATTTCTGTGCAGTGTGGGACCCGCAGCACTCTTTCAGTTTCTCCTTTTGTGCTTTTGTGCAGTTAGGGTCTTGATGGGATGGGTCTTTGGAGGTCATGCCAGCTCTTATTCTCCACGTCTACAGCTGACATTGGAGAGGAAGGAGAGTTTCATAAATAAGGAACAGAATGTCTGGGCCATCTAGATTGGAAGTCCTTGGGCAAGTCATGCTGGCCAAGTGTAGACAAGAGACTACCTTCCCAGTGCCAGGCATGGCCCAAAGCAGGGCACAGAGGTGGGTGACAAGACAGATGCAGAGCCTTGGTGGGTTCAACCATGCAGGGGGAGGGGGTGCAGGACACATGTGCCCTAGGGTCATTGCCTTCTGGGTCTCGGCTTTCCCTGAGGTTTGAGCAGACGGCTAGAGCTCTCAAAGAGGGGAAGAGACATAGTGTCTCCCTCCTGCCCCCAGATTCTCCAGCTCCAGTTCCCCATAGCACAGCCAGGCCTCCTTCTGGGATGGTTCGAGATGGGCAGAGTCTCCAGGTGAGGCCAGGACCCCATCAGATTAGAGGTAGAAGATGCCCCCATGAGAATGGGAAGCAGGATCATCCAATGAGTGAAAACAGACAAATTCAGGCAGAATGGGGTTCAAATCCAGTCCCCCCTTTTACTTGCTTTGAGGCTTAAGAGATTATGTGAGATGATGCTCGTAAACCTTAAGCTGGCATCAGACCACCAGTAACACTCGGTAACAGTTGCAGCTTGTATTGACACCTGTGACTTTCAGAGTCTCTGGTCTGAGATGACCCAGCCCCCAACCCTAGCAGAAAAGGCCTTCGGCCTGAACCCTTAAATGAGCCACTGGGTGGGTGCTGTGAACTTCCCACAGTTTAACAGGAACCTGTTGGGCACATGTTGCATTTAGTGCTAGTGAGGGACAGGAACAGGAAAAGTTTCAGGTCACGGTTAGGGACAGATGGCTCCCAGTGTGATGCCACTGAAGAGCCCGGAGCCACAGTCTGGAGACTCTGCCTCAGCTCTCCTGAGTGATCTTGGTAAGTCCCGCTTCCTCTCTGGGCCCAGTTTCCCATCTGAGGGACAGATAGGCCCTTCCAGCTATGGTCTGCTATGAAGCTGTTAGAAAACAAGCCTGTCTGCCCTGTGCCCAAGATGGAATCAGTCAGTCATGGCCCAGTGAGGCTGAGCAAAGCATGAAGGCGTTCCCAGCACAGAAGACCCTGTGGACAAAGGTGTGGAGGCGGGAGGAACCCTAGATATCCCCAAGTCCTAGATCTCCAGAGCTGCAGGCAAACCAGTTGCTTTGGATCTCTCACCCGACCTGCTTGGCCCAGAGAGGCTGAGGCCCAGACTGGCATCACAAAAGGGTCCCCACTAAGTGATCACAGTGAGATCTCTCTCCCCAGGCAGAAGGTCACCTGTGACCCAGGCCCTGTGTGCCCCAAATCCGGTCTTCTCTGTGTCTTCTTGAAGCTCTCTAAGGAGGTCAGTCAGGACAGAGCCCACCAGCCCCTTGTACTGGCAAGAAGTCTTGGGATGCCCAGAACCTAGCCTAGGATGGCTCTCAGAGACCCTCTAGTGCCAAGATCCGCCCCTGCTCTAGGGAGTCCCTTGGAGGTGCCTCATGATCAGACAACTGACAGTGTCTCAACCACACACAGCCTTGCTTTCTGCCTTGGGCTTGTGATTTCTGCCTTGGGCTTCTACCTAAGATCTCGCTCTGGTTTCTGCTACTAGGAAACATTTTAAAGTCCATGGATCTGTTCTTGTTCATTGTGTTGATGGGGAACCGAGCTCTAGAGGATAGCACTTGCCCAAAGTCACACAGCAAGCCAGGAACGCACTACAGGCTAGAGCCAGGCTGCTGCCTTCTGCCCGAGCAGAGGGCCTCTTCCCCACTTTGGGGTCCCTGTTGACTCCGAGCCGACGCGGCCTCTTGGTGCCAGCCCTCTGCGGAGCCTGGGAACACTTGCAGTGTTTGGTTTGGCTTCGAGGCCACTTTGCCATGAGACAGTTTCCCCCATTGTGAGCCTAGGAAGGGGTGGGGATCTGGACTGGGGGACTGAGCTTTGTGAGCAGAGTCAGGCCCAGGAGGTAGGCTAGGGGCATTTGGAGGGGCTTGTCCTCCACCCCCCACCAGTCCTGCCCCATTTCTCTGGGACTCCTTCCAAGCAATAAAAAGCCCGCTCAGGCTCCAAGCGGGAGTTTTCATCTTTGGTTTTCAAAGTGTGAAAGAAAATGCCTTTGGGCGCCTTGTGAGACATAGTATTCATAACTCCTACTTGGTCTCGCCTTCTGATGGTGGGGGCCTCAGCTCTGGGCACCTCAAGGGGCACACCAGTCTGCTGTCCTGAAGCCAGCCCACCAAACCAACAGTTCCTCAGGCCGAAAAGGCGGGGCAGCAGCTAGGAGGACGTCTTTATGGACTTCTTGTGTTTTGTGTGTGGGTTTCTTTTTTTTAATTTGGTTTTGTTTTCATTAGAAAAGAAAGGGAGGAAAGAGGCTGAGGTAATGATCCCTGCCCGGCACAAACACTAATCCCCTCCAGGGGCTGAGGCCAGATGAGGCCTCAGTGTCCCCACCTGGCAAGCCTCCATCTGCGGGTTTGAGAGATCTCAGCCAGAAGCACCCACGCTTTGCTCACGGGCTCTCCATCAGTGGTTTGCTTGTCTGTTCAGTCAGGGGCAGCTCCTTGGCCTGGCTCAGGCTGGGGAGACACTGTCCCATGCACATCCTATCTCTTGCAAGAAATCTGAAGTCCTTCAAGCTCAGTTTCCACACCTTAGAAAGGGGAATAATAACAACATAACACGTGTATAGCACGAAGCAATGTCTGCCAGCACACTGTAAGTGCTCTATAAGTGGAAGGTGTTATTATTAGGAGAGACACAGTCACAAAAATTTTAATAATGATGCTAAAAATAGCCAACCTCATCTAGCACTTCTTGTGTGCCAGGCACTGTTCAAAGCACATTACGTATAGAAACCTAGGCAAACCACGTATAATAAATGGAGAACTACAACACAGAGAGGTCGATGAGAAATGTACAAGGTTTAGGGGAAGCCTTAACTGCCCCAGGTGGCATTGAGGTGTGGAAGGCAGATCAAAGAAGGCCTCCAGGGGAAGGGCATTGAGTCTGGCCTTAAAGGTGAGTATGAAAATGGCAGCAAGACTGTAGGTGTGATGGAAGGGGTGGTGTGCGTTGAGAGAACCATGAAAGGGGAGAGAAGTCAGGCCAGATCAGGCTGGCATGGGGTGGGAGGGCACAACATGCTCGATTCTATGGGTGAGTAAGGGGCATTGGAAGCCAGGTGGCCCTCTCCCCCATTCTACACACACACACTCTCTACTCAGAAACACCATCCCTGCATCCTCTGGGTGGGACAAGAGTTTGCTCCCTCCCCTCCTGATAGCTCCTTGGAGTCTCTCTAAAGACAGAAGATCATGGCACATCACACCGGATTGAAAGGAGCTTTATGCAGGCTGCAGGGGGTACTGAAGGCCAGAGCATCACCAGAAGAGAGTAGAGGGAGAGAGGTACGGGGCAGTGAGTGAGGACCCCTCTCTTTAGTGACATACATCAAGCCAGGACAGAGTGCCCAGAGGCGGTTTGGACACCTGTTCCCAAACCAAGAGCCCAAGTGGTGTCAGGGTGTGTTTGGTGGCCCCAGGTTCCCTCCCCTGCCTACCCAGCCTAGCTGAGGCTGAGCCAGGGCTGTGTGAGAGGCATCCAGCCAGGACGGTGGCCTGGATTGTGTTCTGGTGGTGATGATTACAGGCTCTCACCACTGTGATTCTGGCCAGTTGTTAGGACCTCATGGTCCAGCCCAAGGAAATGCAGCCCCGGGTGACCCAGGGCAGCCTGTCGAGGAGGGGCAAGCAGTGGGAAGCATGGCAGGAAAGCACTCACACTGCAGACCCCATGAAGCCCGCCCTGTCCTGTTTCTACAGCCTACCCTCTAGGTTGGCCAGCCCAAAGGGAAGGGCAAGCTTCTTGTCCACCCATCTGCTAGTGAGCACCTACTGTGTGCCCAGTCCAGATCCTGGCCCTGCTTTGTGTCCTGGAGGAAAGCCACTTAACCCCTTTGTGCCTCAGTTTCTTCCTAAGTACAACGGGGACAACAGTCATCCTGCCTCCCAGTGTTGTCATGAGGTCTAAAGGTTAAGGAGTGGCCAGCACTTCACACACAGCCTGATGCAGGGGGCAGGGCTCTCTACATTCTTTTCTCACTGACCAGGAGTGCCTTCCCCCATGCTCGAACCAAATTCGCTCTGCCTTCCAGGCTGACTGTGGCCTTTCCTCTTCCGGGAGGCCCTCCTGGCCTTCCCTTCATCTACCCGCTGCCCCCCGGTGCTCCCCTCTGGGTGGGGGCTTGTGGGTTCCTCTGTCTGCATCTGCATCTCTGCCTGCCTCCTGCCTGCCCAGGGTTCCCCAAGGATAGGCATGACCATTGCTTCTGGGCTCAGCCTGTTTCTCTGTTCCAGAGCCTGCCCCTCTCGTCCACAGGTCTCCTGTCAGACTCTTGACCTCTCTGCTAGGCCTCTGTAGTTGTACAGTCCCTCCTCAGTCCCTTTGTTAGCCTCTGTCTCTCTCTGCCTGTCCATTTCCTATGTGTCTCTTTCCTGGACCTGAGCCAGTAACCTGGCCCTGAGTCCCCCCTGCCCTCCCCCTCCAGCTTCCCAAGGCCACCACGTGCTGGGCTCAGGTCAGCCTCCAGTTGGCTCCTGCCCTGACTTTCCTTCCATCTCTCTCTGTCTGTCACATGGGCTTTCTTGAGCCGAGAATCTCACCTGTTATCTCCGAAACTGGATTCTGTTTCTGTAAATTCGTGAAGGATTTAATGACATTAGTGAAGCACCTTTCACTAAACATATCCTGCAGCTGTGCAAAGTAAAGGCCGACCCAGAGCTCCTGCCTCATGGCATCCCACTCCCACTTTCCTCCGGGACCTGACCACCAGGTAGCCTGCCCAGCCACCACACAGCCTCTCTGAGCTTCAGTTTTCTCATTCATGGAAAGGGAGCAATGAGACCTGTTTTGAAGGCTTGTTATGAGGACCAAAAATATTGCTCGTAAAGTGCTGAGCTCATGATGGAAGCTCAACAAGCGGTAGTTACGATGAGGGCAGAGAACACAGTGCGGTTGCCTGTCTTGTTTTCTGCATGTTTTGATGGTCTGCAAGGGGAGAACAGCCAGCAGGCAAGGCACCTGTTACCTCGATGGCTGACCACTCCATGGGACCCCAGATCTATCTCCCCAAAACACTACTCTTTCTGCCTGGGACCCATTCTCTCGAGTGGTGACATCTGAGTGGCTGAGAGGTGACAATCTGTGGCTGCCAGGGCCTGGTCCATCCCCCATAGCCTGACATGGGGGTCCGTGTGGACTCTGGAGCTCAGCCAGGCTGGTTGTGTGGCTCTGGGCTGTCCGGTTTACCTGCTCAAGCTCCTTGTTCCCTTCTCCATTGTATGAGGCAAAATAGACCTGAAAAAGTCAGATCTGAGTCCCAAGGCTTCTACCCAGGATGAGACTGCCGACGGTCACTCTGCCATGTGCTTCCTCCTTTCCAGCACCACCGCCTCGCCACCCCCGCTGCCCCTGCAGCCCACCCACAGCTCCGGGACGGCCAAGCCCCCCTTCCAGCCCTCAGACCAGCTACAACAGCAGGACCTGCCAGGGCCCGCCAGCAGCTCGGCACCCACCCTGGGCCTCCTCCCCGCCGTTGCCACCACCATCGCTGCCCGCTTCCTGCTGCACAGCCTTGGGCCCTCTTGACCTCGGCCACTCCAAGTGGAGAAGCCAGAGAAATGACACAGGGGTCTTCGGCCACACCCCACTGCTCCTGCCACCACCTGCAGGGGTGCCCAACACCTCGAGGGCAGTCCAGACGGCATCGGCTAGACACTAGAGCTTTACTGTACCCAAGTTACATCTTCTTTTTTGTAGAAGGATCTTAATTTCCCATAGTGCTATGGGGCTCTTTTGTAAAATACGTGTCCATATTAAAAAGGAGAAATGTATTTATTCTACTGATAAAACTATTTTTATGTGGCCTATGTCATAACCCCCTAGCCCTAGTGCCGGCCTGGGAGGGGAACCCGGGACATCAGTGACCTCCTGTGGACTGTGGCTCTGGACTGGCTTGCTCTTGGATCACCAAAGCCTCCTGGGTCTGGGTTTGGCTCCTCCTACTGTGAGGCCCTCAGCGGGAGGGGCAGGCAGACAGGCTTAGCTTTTGTGAAGCTGGATTTGGGAGGCAGAGGTGTGAACGTTGGCCATCCTCCCTCCGCTGGATGCACCCGCGGCCTGGGAAGATAATTTAGGAAAGAGAATGCTGCTATTTTGAAACCCCGAGTGTCTGTGAACTGGCCTTCCAGAGCTCTTGGTAAGTGTTTTCAACCAAAGCGCTGGGGTGGGGTGGGGGGTGCGATGCTGGTGCTGAGGAAAGCAGTCCCCACACCACAGAACACACGAATAAACTGAGATCCAGAGGGAACCAGGTGGGTAGCCCAAAGTCACAAGGCAAGTGGGAGAGCGAGGACATAAATCTGGACTTCTCTCTTCTGGTGTCATGAATCTAGCTTGGGTTCAAGGACAGGCTGTTGAAGTCCTGGCTAAATGGACTGAGCTGGGCCGAGGGACAGGAGTGGGCACAGGAGGGCAGTTTTAGAGACAGGGGCTTAGGCCTCACATGATGCTAATAGTAATGAGAGCTGCCATTTGTCCAAAGCCTGCAGTGTGGCAAGCACTTTGCACACTTGCTTCACTGATCCTCGTGCTAGTTCTGTGAGATGTTACTATCCCCATTTCACAGATGAGGAAACTGAGCCCCCCAAAGAGGTAAAGGGACTTGCTGAAGATCCGCCAGCCAGGATGTGGCCCCAGATCAGTGTGATGCAAAACAATTCCTGCCTCCTGCTCCCTGTTGTGCCGTGTTCTGTCTGCCAGGGAAGCTCCAAGGGAGGCAGATCTCACCCAAACTAGGGCCAGCACAAGCTTTCACTCCACCAAGAGACCTTTTGGCTGGCTGCGTATGTTGGCCCCTCTGGCCAAAGGGCTCTGGCAACAGCATGTGCCACGTGTTGCATGTCCTGACTCGCCAGATCTTGGAGCCCATGAGAAGCTTTCCTGCCAAATCAAAGGCTGAGAGACGGGCACAGCTGTGGGGCACCTGGGGAGGCACAGCAGCCAAGTGGGGAGGCAAGTGACAGGGACTCCAAGAGACTAGCCCCTCTGCTCCTCAAGGTGGTGGCTGAGAAGACAGAGGACCCAGGTGGGCTAACTCCCAGGCCTGAAACCCCGCAGAGCAGGTGCCTCAGTAATTACAGAGTCCTGGAACCTGACAGCAGAAAGGACCCTTTGCTTGATGGACAATAGTAACAGTGGGAGGAATAATAAGGCCCACGGAGGGGAGACACGTCTCCAAGACCGCACAGCCTAGTGGGCCTGCTGACTCCCAGCCCCGTGCACCCCAGCTTTACAGCTTCGTGGGTTTCCCTGGCAGGCTTGATGGTAGCTGATTGGCCCCAGTGCCATCTTGCCCAGCTTGGCAGCTGTCTCCCTTCTGAGGTGGCACAGTTCTGGGCAGCTCATGGGATGGTCAGGAGTCCCACGGGCATCTTGGCAGGCAGCTGAATTCTTTACAGCTCAGCCCTGATGGACGTGTTTGAGCTTGAGACCTGGCAGGAGACTGGAGGTCTGTCTCAGAGGGCCCAGCCAGCCCCATGGGCACCATGCTCTAAACTGAACTTGACCTCAGTCCAGGCTGGAGTTGGTTTATCCTTGGCAAAAATGTGACTTCCTATTTCTGAGCGGGAAGGGACTTAGCTGACTTATAAAGCAGGCTCAGAAGTTGGACATCAAACGGATCGTGCAGAGCACTATTTGGATGAGATAAGTGTAAAGGAATTAGAAACACACAGGCCAGATTCCTCTCTGTTTGGGGCAGAGTATGGCATGAGATGTATTGAGATGGAGCTTGAGGTTAATTAAAGATGAAGCATTTGGGTAAACAGTCCAGGCACCTGACCGTGTGCCCAGATCTGTGCCAGGCACTGGGCCAAGAAGGTAAATTAATGCAGCGTGTAATTATTGAGCACACGCAATGCCAGGCTCTGTATTGGAGCTGAATCTAACCACTCTTCTTGGCCCAGAGGAACTCATTATCAAGATGGGACAAGCAGCGCAATGCTAGGTTACGTCGTCCTGGCCCCTAACTTCAGGAAGATTCAGCCCTAGTCTTTCCCACATCCCTCCTCTGGGCAGATTAGGGGATCCTAAACTCTCCCTTACCCTAATTCAAGTGTTTAAAGAAAGATGGCTGGACTAACTGATGGAGTAGACATGTACCTATAGGAGAGCAAGAGCCAATATGGTCAGACATCTGGTGCCAAAGTTCACTGATCCCTGAGGACCACCAGTTGGCCAGGGTCTAAAATGAACTAAACTTGCTGACTTATGACCCAAAAGACTTGAGGCACATATGCAGGAATCTGCATGGCTAGGGTACTTGAATTCTCTCATCCTAGGCCAGAGCACCACCATTCCATAAGCAGCCACCCACACCTTTGGCACGATCTATCCACCACTTACTGACATTTCTTCAAGAAATGTTCTTCGTGCCTAGCCTCGTAAAATGCTCCTGCTCCTCTGAGAACTTTGTGTGCACTTCTTAGACTTTTCTGTTTGACCATGGGGTGGGCAGGAAAGATGAAAGGCCTGAGACCCAGCAGGCGAAGTGATTTGCTTAAGGTGGAGCAGCATGTTAGGGTGGCCCTGGGTCCTCTATCTCTCGTGAAAGCTGACTGTGTGATGAAGAGCTCTCTGGGGCATGTCGGAATGACCATGTCCCCAGGTCTTCCTTCAGTGCTGGGTCTGATGCGCCAGCAGCCAGATGAAGACAGGGAGAGCCCTGTCATCCACAGTGGAGGGAGAAGAATCAGACTGCCAGGGAGCTGCAAAGGGGTGCTGAGGGCACCTCCAGGCCTGAGAGTCAAAGATCTGGGATCTAGGAAGCATGGAACCTTGTGCTGGCTATGAGCAAATTTGTCCTTGCATTGAAAGATCCTAAGCATATTTCCTTCATGCTAAATACTGTGTTACCTACAACTTCCTGGCCTCAGCTAGACCTGGACAAGCCTAGGTGCTCAGGCCCCTTGTCCCACTTGCCTAATCTCCAGCCCAGTGCCATTGTCACAGTGGATCCCAAAGAGGAGGGAAAGTCCTTCTACCAAAAGGAAAGTCTATTACAAATGCTGTGAAGGACAAGAGAAATTCTCCCAGGGAATTGCAGCTTTGATGGCATCCTATGTGGCAGACAACAGAATTGGGACTGGGGTGACAGCTTTTCAGTGACTGTGAGATAAGAACCAAAGTCCTCAGCCTGACCCATGAAGGGTCCTCTAGACCCTTCATGACCCAACCCTGCTGACCTTGTCAGCCATGTCTCTCATGTCTCTGACCCTGTGCCTGGCCAGCGTGATGTGCAGTCATCTCTAGAATAGACAGGATGCTTCACACATGCTGCTCCCCACCCCTGGAAACTCCCTTCTCTCCCTTGTAACTGCTCATCCATTGAGGAGCAACACAAATAGCACCTCCTCCAGGAAGCCCCCTCTGATTCCTCTGTGCTTTCTTAGCATCTCTCATAATACCCACCGCCCAGTGTTGTGACTGTCTAGTTGTGTATCTGCTCCTCTCTTGGACTGTGAGCAGCTTAATGTCAGAGGTCATGTGATTTTGTTTTTGTATCCTCATCTGACACAAAGATGGTGCTCAACAGATATGTAGACAGAGAAAGAGGAAGGGAAGGAAGCAGAAAGAAGGGGAGGAAGAAAGGAATGAAGGCAAGAAAGAAGGAGAGAGGCAGACCTTAGCTCCACCAGTGGAATAATTTCCAGCAAACCAAAGCTGTCCGGGGATGGCCCGGAGCCCCTGAGGGTGGTGCGTTTCCCATCAGGAGAGGTGTTTGAGCAGGGGCAGTGTGCCCACTGGCTGAAGATGTGGCAGGAGAGTTGACATCTTGGCGAGGGCCTGGTGTAGATGACACTGAGGGTCCCTCCTGGCTCTGCAATGCTCAGGTTCTGTGAACATTGTTATTTTTCCAGAAATTCATCCAAGCAGCCAAAAAAATCACCCCGCTGGCTGTCTAAGCCAGTAAGGTTCAGGAATAAGTCCAGCCTCCCCACTCCACCCACAAGCACCACCACCCCTCACAGTGCCCCCTTCAACAACCCAGCTGGGCTTGCCTGCTGCCCTTGGGCAGGGGAACTTCTGAAAGGTGGGGGAGGACTGGACTGGAACCCAGGCCTGCAGCTGGCCATCCCAGAGCTCCTTCCCTCTCTGCCCCCTTCCCTGACCCCAGGGGAGGAAAGAAAGGGTTTACGAGAACTGATTGACCCCCCACCTGGCCCTTTCCAGGGAGCATCAGCTATCCTCATCCTTTCTCCAGGTGGGAGCTGGGCTCTTTCTTTCCGGAAATACTCTGGATACCCCTTCACTTTGCTGGATGACCTTGGGCAAGTTCCTGTCCCTCTCTGAGCCTTCACTTCTTCGTCTGTCAAATGAAGACCTTGTTTCCTGCCTGGGCAGTTCTGGGACTGGAGGGCAGGGGTGATGTGGACGATCTTGGGCCTCCGTGGAGATGAGGTGCTTGGCTTTCTTCCCAGGACCCACAGGCTGCCGTGGGATTGAAAGCATGTGGAGGCCGGAAAGGTGACAGAGTAGCATGCCTCGAAGGCCCCCTTCATCCCAGTCCTGCTGTGGGGAAAGTGGGCTTTGAACGGGATCCAAGTCTAAGATGTTTCCGGTGAGCTGCCAGGGACAAAGGGCTCTCAGACATCTTGGGTCCCCAGTGGCTGGGGTGGGCAGGGGCTGATTCAGCCAAAGGAGGCTCTAGCCCAGAACAGAGGAAGCCAGATCCCCTGCCCCATTCCTGAGCCTCACAGAGCTTGTCCCCAGCTTGATTCACTGTGCAACACAGGCTTCAGATTCATGTATTCGAAAGGTATGCATGATGTTGTTCTCTTATCACCTCTGCCCCTCACCTCTGTGAATTATCATGAAGAGTTCTTTAAGAGTATAACAGAAGACAAAGAAAGATGCTATTAATGTTATTTTGCCAAAAATATTTTTGTAGCATAATATATTAATAAAAGATATTATGAATTCAATGGCTTCGTGTTTCTGTGTGACAGCTCCCCTCTTCCTGCCAGGGAACATTCAGGAAAATTGCCTTTGCTGTGAGGGCCGAGGCCTGCAGTGGAGCAGAGGAGTTGGAATGAGCCCTGTTTTCATGCACAGTCGGGCAGGTTTTGGGAGGGTGGTTTGAGCAGGACCCCGATGGCTTGAGAGGCCTCATGCCAAATGAGGTCCAGATACCCTCTCCCCAGCCAGACTGAGCTGCCCAGCGATGTGGAGAAGAAGCTGCTCAGGGACTTTAAACACAGCTCCAATCTGGGGCGCAGGCTTGGAGTCTCCCTATTTCTGCCTTTCTCACCCACCAAGACCTACTGACTCTTCCCAATCAGCTCTTCCTACATACTCTCCCATCCCCATTGCTCCACCCTGGTCCAGACCTTTTACCTGAACCCCTGCCACCTAGCCAGGCCCCTCCAGTCCACTCTCCCCTCGGCAGCCGGAGAGCCCTGTCAACCAACAAAAATGACCACATATCTCCCTTGCTTTGAAAATTCTTCAATGTCTCCTCGATGTTGACAAAGGTCACACAAGGCCCTCTAAGATCTGGTCCCTGCCCATGCCTCTTACAAGAAAGCCGCCTCTTGCCAAGTCTTCCCCCAGCATTCCACACTCCAGAGTTACTGCCAGCCTCAGTGTTTTCTAACTCCATCCCTCACTTCACCACCCGCCGCCTCTGCACTTGCTGTTCCCACAGCACTGCCAGTCTTTCCTCTTTATGCCTCACCCATTGCTCTATTGAACTCCTACACATCCTGCACAACCCAACTCCAATGGTATCTGCTGCACAGAGCCTTCCCCAACTCCCCAAGCCATGCCTCCCCTCTGTTCCCACAGCTCGCTGTCCTCGGAGCACTTAAGGTTGTGCTGAGATGATCTGCAGTGCCCACTCTGCTCCTTGGCTTCCTTGTGCCAGGACCATGGGTTGCCTGTCTGTGAAATCAACCTCAGCACAGTGGTTTATGTATGCCATATAGACACTGTATATAGCGGGGACTTGTGGAAGAATGATGGAGTAAACGAAGAGGAAAGAAAGAAGGGAAGACTTCAAATACAACATGTCATATCTGTTCTGTCACAGCACATCATACCGTCCAGTGTCAGCTGACCGGGATCCACACAAGGTATTCCTGCAGCAAGTTTCACCCGGGAGAGACCTGGTCACTGGAATTGGAGGGAAGGAGGGACAGGTCACTGAGAAGTTTAGAGAGGAAGAGGACTCTATTCTAAAGCCCCAGAAGCCTCTACCTGAGTTGATTTATTGCCCATGTTTACTGAGTTCTTCTGGTTCCTACTAAGAGGAATATGGACTCCACACAGTGGCCCCACCTGCACATAGCGGCGACAACAATGCAACTGGAAGCTAACATTTGTTGAGCATTTGTGATGCATCAGACAATGTTCTAGGCATTTATAAAAACTAAATCATTTCACTCACGTGGCTGCTCTTCCTTATCTCCTTCTACAGATAAAGTAACTGAGACACAGGGAGGTTAAGTAACCCGACACAGCTTATAAATGCTGGAACCAGGCTGGGAACCCAAGTAGTCCAACTCCAAGCCTATTCTCATTTTTATCCAGCAATTCCATGATGTCAGGTGTGGGATGTGGCCCGTGAGGTGGGGAAGGAAGGCATCCAGCATCCACATTTCACAGGCGGGGGGACAAAGTCAGGACACGACTGAGGCCCAACGCAGTAGGCCTCTTCCACGTCCAGGAGCCTGCCCAGACCTCTGTCCCACCCACCAGACTCTGGGCAGAGATCCAGAGATGCTCTGCCCCACTCCCCACCACCCCCGATGATGGACTTTAGAAGTTGACATCAATGGTGGGAGGATTCCTACTGTGGCCATGACCCCTGTCCTCTCTGCCCCTCACACACAGGAGGGAGGCTGCTGTCATCCATCCACCCAGAAGTTCAGTGAGCGAATGAGGTCTTGTCCTTTCTTATGGGCTGTAGTCCCCAGTTTACTTACTCCCTGGAGAGGCCGTGGCCCAGAAATAGGCTCTCAAACATGACAGAATGGGTGGCTGAGGGAGGAGCAAGGGATTCCGCAGAGCTCCTGACACACTGCTCTCCATATGGCAGCAACTCTTCACTCCCGTTCCATCTTTCTACATTTTCTGAGGTCTTTCTGTCCCACCCCTGAACATCTAGGGTTCAACAGCCTAGCCCTTCAGAGGAACCATCGGACAATGTCCTGCAGTAGCCGGACTCTTGAGATGAGGACCACAGGTGCTGGGTTTCAGTCCCAGCTCAGCTGGCCTGCTGTGGACCTTGGGCAAGCTCTGCCCTTCTCAGACCTCTGTCTCCTTATTTGCATACAAGGAGCAAAAAGTGGAGCAAATTGTATTCACTAAAATTCCTTTTAGAAAGAGCAGCATCTTTCTTTGAAAGACTGCTTCTATTAGGACTTGAAGTAAGAAGGAAAACCACTGTCTCCCATCTCAAAGGAGGGAGAGAGAAGAAATTCTTTATGACTGGGGTAGGAATTTTATCATTTTACTCCTGAAAAGGAGAGCAGGAGACAGAAAGAATCAAGAGAGAAGGACGAGAAGTCGGGAGCTAGGCAAATGGAAAGAAACTGAAGGAGAAGGAATGTCTCCTTGATGGGGAGGAAACCTGCCAATAACAGTCATTTTCACAGCAGCCATGAGAACCCCACCCCAATCTGCTCTGCCAGTCTCCACTAGGTCCTCACGGCCTGTGAAGATTTGGAACGGAGCAGGGTGCTACCATGGAAGGGGCTGACTGCACCCAAGTAGACATGGGGTAAAGCAGAGGCTGCAAGCTGGAGGCCAAGATCACAAGTGTGTGAGCCCCAGGGAACCCATGCACTCTGGGAGGGCTTAGAACCTCAGCCACAGAGTGGGGTGTCCTAGAGTGTCTTAACCAGGTACTTTGCAGTAGCAATGCTGGGTTGCGGGTAGATGGGAATAACAAACTTAGACCTGCCAGCCTTGGGCTTTCATGAGCTAAGGGACTTGGGAGCTGCAGGGCTCTCTGAGGCAGGCAAGAAAGCCCCCACCTCACAACTACCTTCTAGGGGTGCTGCGACAGAGGAAGCACCCTGGCCTAGCCAGCAGGACAGAATGAAGGCTGGAATGGGCTGGGCTGGGAGGGGAGGAGGTAGGGGCTCTAGCTGCTCCTCATAGCAACCAGCCAGCCAGGGGAACTGGGCCGGCCACTGTTATGGTATCATAAAATGAAATTATTTTCAGAAAATATTTGTAAAATCCTGTCTCATATCAGTTGGTTCTGGGCTTGCAAAACAGTTCTTGGTTTTGTTTTGTTTTGTTTTTTCTTAGTTTTCATTTCTTCCTCCCTGATCAGCCACAAAAATCAATCAAACAAACAAATAAATAAATAACACTGATAAAATTCCCAACCTGAAGACACAAGTTCCCAGGCAAGGAAGGGTTGGGGACTTGCAGGTCCCCAGACATCCCTTCCCAGCGTTCCCTCACCTCCGCTGCCTTGAGGCCCAGGAAGGGACAAGGGGGCTGAGCAGGACGGTGACCAAGGGTGGGGATGAGGAATGAAGGAGAAGATAAGGAAAAAAGACAAAAACACATAGAAAGATGGATGGAGAGAGAGTGAAGATGCAGTAGGAGACAGCAACAGAGAAGCAAAGAGACAGACGGCACTGGAGACAGAAAGGGAGAGAATGAAAGGGAGTCGTCGGAAAAGGCCTGTGTGGGGAGGTAGAAAAACACAGACAAGCAGGACTGGCTGGAGTCAGAACACAGCAGGGTCTCAACAAGAGGGAGGAGGCCTGGTTCAGATCCATAGCACAGGCTGGGGCCTGGCTTGAGGGGCCAAGACGGACAGGCCACTGGAGACAGCTCCTGGGGCCAGCAGTCTTCCTCCTCCCGGGGAGATTTGAAAACACAAATTGCGTCCAGGGCCAGCCAGTCTCCCCGCATTCAGCCTCTCACCCTTCACCCCTGCCCCAGAGGTTGTCCAGGTTCAGTCGGGGTCTTGGGCTTGTGGTCAGGGGGCACGGGGTCCCAGGGACTTTCCTCAGTGATGATAGGTGGTCACGGGAGGGCACTGGAGGCAATACTGGGAGTCCCCTGAGAAGGAACTGACTCTGCCAAGTTGTCCACCCCGCTGCTCTGGAACGGCCCACCCCAGCCATACCCAAAGACAGACACTGAAACGTGGGCCAACCTCTGCAGTAGTGGGGTTGGACTTGGAAGGTGTTACTGGCTCTCCTGCCATCCAGCAGCTGCCACCAGGGGGCAGGGCAGTGCTGCTCAGGCTGTGACCTCCGGCTCTAAACAGATGACCTGACGGAACAAGGTGGGAACGTCGGAGCCGGAGGGGACATGATTCTTCTGTGGGCTTGGGCCCCTCACTGAACAGATAAGGGAACGACCAAGAGACAAACCCATCCAAGGCCTCTTGGCACGTATGAGTCAAAGGCCAACCCAGGAATGCAGACTCCCAGGTTCCCCTTCTGGCCTCAGCACACTGGCTCACCTAGATACAGAGAACTGACCCAAAGAGTCCAGTTCACCTTGGCTTCAAAAGCCTTCCGCACCCCAAACCTGAGCCTGCAGGGTGCCAAGTCCAACTAGAGAAATACGGAGCCTGCAGCTCAGTGGGGGAGGCAGACACAGAGTAGCATCCATCAAGTATGTGATGGTTACCATAGACTAGGGACCTTCCTCAATAAGTTAAAATTAATATGGAATGTGCATTTGCTTCCTCTTTCCCTCCCTTCCCCTCCCAGCAATCCTCCCTCCCAGGCCCTCTACAGTTTGCCCAACCAATCTCTCCAGACGTGTGTTTCCTCGCCTCCCCTAAAATCATGCTCCAGCCATAGAGAGCTACTCAGGCTCCCTGAACATATCTGCAGTTTCCCAACTCCATCTCCATCCCCACTGTCCCCTCCACAGTTAGCTGCTCATTCCCCCTATTTTCACCTGAAAACTTCCTTCCTGGTGTTCAAAGCCTGCCCTGGTCCCCTGGGCTCACACTTCCACCTCTCCTGAAGCCCCAGCCTTTGTATGCATCCAGTCTTAGATGATGGGTTTCATATGGCTTATCACCCTTAGAATATTATAAAGGCAAAGCTGTGCATGTAGAACCCAGGTCATATTCATTTTTCCATCCCCTGGATGAACAGTATTTAAAATAGAGGACACCTGGTTAGCATTTATTGCATTAATTTTAAGTCTGAAGACTAAATATCATCCAAGGCTAGTATTAAATTATGTTCAGCAAAAGCAAAACTGAGAGAAATCCAAGCATCTAGGTACAACAGAGGTCTGAGCCTTCCCTCTTCCATGCCTGGCTTCTCAGAGAAAACCTCCAAATCAGTGTTTTTCAGCAGGGGTAGTATCACCACCCACAGGATGCTTTGGGAATTTGTAGGGGAGTTTTTGGCTTTCATACAGTTGTTGGTGGGGCGGGGCGGGTAGTTGTGGTCACGGGCCAGCGACACTTAGTGATCTGCTAAAAGTCCCACATAAAGAATTATCCCCCATCCTGCCCAATTTTTGCATGTTTTGCCAAACATTCATTGGGGGAGAAAAAAAAAAATCATTTGTAATTATCTGAGCCTAGAACCTGAATCCATTTTACGTAAACACGTAGTATTTGTTTGTAAAGGTTTAATATGCACTAAATCTTACAGGAATGTAATTGCCATGTATATTGAGAGAAGAATGTGCTTCGTTTTGTTCTGAACTTTACCAAGAGTTGTTCACTATTTTTGAGTGCCACCTTACTAACAAAAATGCCTGTGTATTCCAGGTGTTAGAGAGACACACAGCTGTACTCCTTGGTATTTTAGCTGTCACTTTCAGGGTGACTCAGCGGTTAAGTACAAGCTTTGACTATTACCTTATGTCAACAAGTGTTGATGTACCCAAGTGTTGACAAACCAAATTACATATTATTGTATTATAAGCTATTATTTCTTTTTCCTTACAGTTAGGGCATTGAATTAATTTTTAAAAATCATACGTGTAGGAGTGTTATATTATTCATACAATTCATTTCAGTACAGAAGGGACACTAAAGTATTTGTGATAAAACAGGACCCTGGGTCTGAAAGGATAAAGAGCCCCTGCTTTAGAAAATCTGCATGATTTTCTAAAAGAGTGGAGCACCTTTCGAGGAATGGGAGGTAGAGTGACACATTACAAACAGCAACAGGCCTGAGCCCAAGACCCTCTTTGGCTACCCACTGGTTATTTTTCCTTGGGCATGTCACTTAAACCTGGTATTATCAGCCTCATCTGGGAAATGGAGATAAATATGACTTACTTTATAGAGCTGTAATGGCGAGACCTGAGACAACAGGCCTGAAGTGCTTTATATCTGCAAAATCAACTTCAATGCATGTTATTATGGTTCTTGAAAGAGGGAAGAAGCATGTGCCCCTGAATTTCCACAATCCTTCAAACTTCACTCAAGAACCTTAAGTGCTGTGAGTGAAAGATTTTGACTAATTCAGGACCCAAAGAGAGTTCCGTTCCTGCTTTGCCACTGACTTCATAAATAACATTAGGCCAATGACATCTCCTTACTGAGATTCAGTTTCCCTATTCAAAAAATGCAGCAATTACAGCAGATGATCTTTGAAGAGCCTTCTAAGTTTGATAGGTTAGGATTCCAAGATCTTTCTCTACCCTCTTACCTCTTAATTCAACTTCCAAGTTTTGAAGCCATCCCTTCTAAAAAATTAATTTACATCAAATGCATCAAATGCTAAAGCCCAACAACTAGTTACTGCCCTTAGCAGCTTCCAGCCTGGCAGCTTGATCCTCTTTCAAAGGGGCCCTTTAAAGTCTCCAGGACGTGATGAGAAGCTCCAGATCCATGCTAGGAGCGTTCCACACACATTCGGGCAGAGGCACGAAGGTGCGGCCAGAGTAAGTGGTGGGTGGGGCATAGAGAGTGGGCTCAGCGGTTACTCAGAAGGGGAGGCAGGAAAGACAGCCATGGGAGTGTGGGGCGTGGACAGGCTGGGTAAGATGGAGCCATCCAACAGGACTTTCAAGAGGGGGTGGGGGCTGTGGACCATTGGTGGCTATATGAATGACAGAGAAGGATAGCACGGAGGCGCTGGGCAAAGCATGTTAGTGAGAATGTGGTCTTAGAGCACATGGAACTGAGAGAAGTAGAGGGTCTGGAGCAGGACTTGGAAATCCGGACTGTGGATTTTGAATTTGATCAATGACTGTCCCTAAACGTCTTTTATTCAAGAGGATGGAAAAAATTGTGTCTCTCTGGGACACTGAGGCTCCTAAGGAATGCAGGGGGTGGTAGCTGGGCCAGGGAATTCAGGAGGCAGGAAGGGCTGAGCCAACTCTCCCAGCGGGCCCAGGCCCGTCTGCCAGAGCAGGAAAGAGAAATAAACACAGGCCGGACTGATCCAGAGCGGGCACGAAGCCCCAGCTGAAGGTCTCCTGAATCTCCACACTTGGCCATGCGTGCTCACGAGCTGCCTACTGGTGAGCATAAAGCTGCCAGCTCAGACCCGTGCTGGAAGCTCCTCCTGGCTGGTCATCCACTGCCCCTTTAAGCGCTCCTGGTCCCATACTTCACAGGGACTCAGGCCAGCAAGAAGAGGTGTTTGCCTGCAGTGGTTAATGCTCCATGAGGCCGCTCCCTCCTCCTCTGAGAAAGCTGCCCAGCCTGCTGCTCTGGCTCCAATATAACACTTCCCTTTCAGCTTTTGAATTTCAAAGCAAACCTGAGGCTGACTGCAAACAGATGGATGGGGTCATAAAAATCCCCACGCAGGGAGCAAAGAGGCTCACGATTGTAAAAGAGAGACTATTTTGGAAGAATGAGTCTCTGCACCCATGCTGGGCTCCTGCTTCTTTGGGCCCCTGCTCCTTTGCTGCAAACACACCAAACATGTCTTTCTCACCTTTGCCTCTCCACATTCTACCTGGCCTTCAATGCTCAGCCCCAGCCCCAGCCCCAGATTTTCCAGGAAGCCTTTTGTAACCTCCTCCCTATCCCTCCCCACCCACCCAGTCACTTGATTTTTCCCACATTTAAGTTCCTGTGGCACTAACTTCCGGTGACCTTTCACAGGTATTTACTACATACATCTTGGCATTGGCAGTAATTTTTTTACCTGTCTTACACTCAAAATAGATTCTAGGCTTAAGATGGGAAAACACCTTTCCCTTCTTGGCTAATCCAGCATTGGACACCAGTACTGAACCAACAGTAACTGGATGCTTTTCATGAGAATGAAACTTTATATAGCTTGAATAACCATACACAGGAAGTGGATGGAGTCCGTATTACCGCTATAAATCTGCTTTGGGAATTTGTTATTATGTAACACAGGAAGTATCATTTTACTGGGCAGTGAGGGATCCATTTTCAGGGTGCGCTCCAAGCAGGAAGTGATTTCATTAGAAGGATCCGCTATTATGTCCATAGAGTGCAGAAGAGTTGCTCTTGGCAGAGGGCACAAAAAGACAGGATAAATAATCAAGGAGATAAAATGGGTGGTAGAACAGGCAGGTTTTGAGATCAGACAGGTCTGGGGGCAAACTCCAGTTCTGCAATTTACAAGCTGTTTGCCCCTGTGCAAGTGACTCAACCTCTTCCTGAATCTCAGATTTGTTATCTGTAAATGGGAATGATGATAATATGTATCCTGCAGCGTTGTTGTGAGATGTAAATAAGATAGTGATGCTCGAGATACACTAAGTGTTATCATCAAAGACAGCCACGCAGGTCAGGCAAATGGCAGCAGGAAATGGTACCTGGATTAGCAAGAAGCACTGACATCCAGTCTAGGTTGGAAGAAATGAGGACTCCTCAGAAACATACAAATAAGGGCTTCCATTTATTGAGGGCTTGCTATGTGCCACCTGGTACCTAAAGAACAAATCAATCTAAACAACATACTTGAGAGTGAAGGCCATTGCCCCTGCTTTACAGATCAGGAAACTGAGATCCAGAAGGGTTAAAAGATTTGCCCATGGTCACCCAGCCAATGTCAGACTCCAGAACTGCAGACTTAACCATTCTTCCATGCTGAAGATAAAAGTTGAGCATTTGAGTTGAAGGAGTTAATATTTTGTATAACAGGATATTACTTGGAACTTTTTCTGTTATCTGCAAGTCACATCCGAGGCTCCAAAGCTGAAGATAGTATGTTCCCATTCAGAAGAAGGCAGTCAGTCCACTCATGCAGGACTTGCTGAGGGACAGCAAAACTGATTTGGAACCTCATATGCCCCCACCCTCCCACCTTCTGCCAACAAGCCAACCGATGGGCCAGATTGAGGCCAGTCATCCTCAGGGTATGAGGAGTGGACTGTCAGAGCAGAAACTGCAAGGGGGTTGGAAGACACCAGCCAGGGAGAGCTTTGCCCACACCAAGGAAGAACACAGTGGCTCTGAAAAACCCCACATATAAGCCCCTAATCAGGGAAAGAGTTAGCATTTGGATGTCTCCACACAGAGGGCACTGATGTCCTCTTTTCCTTTCATCTTATCTCCCCACCCATCCCTGCAGGAGCCTGAAGCAGACTCCAGAGGGGACAAGAGGCTTGGGCTTGCCCTGAGCTAAGGGGAAACAAACACTTTGAATTTGGTGAAAAATTTAGATTGATTTTGATCAGATGAGAGTTTTTTATACATGAAAAGGAGATAGTGTCCCTGAGAGTGACAAGGAAAGCTATTGGATCTACATGAGAGGCCCTCCAGGGATGGGGAAGGGGTCTGCCATATAACCAGGCGAAGGGGCAGGGGGAGTTGGAAAAAACATTAAAGTTATTTTCTCTTGGTGCCCCAGTGAGTCCAACTGGATCAATAGAGGGATACATTTGGAAACCAGGCCACTAGAGTAGGCCACACAAGTAGCACCAGGCAGGGCAAGGAAAAAAGGAATTCAAACCAGACCATCACTGGGATTCTGCCCTCAGGTACCATGGCAATCATTCCTTCCAGTTCATCTGTAAGGAGGCATTGGAGACCCATCTCAGAAACTACTGCTGGGGCACTTCAGAGCAATTCAATATGATTTTGTGAAGTACATAGTAAGCTGTGTATAATTTTCATTCTAGGGTATGGCTCAAACACTCCCCAAATGAAAGTTCTGAGTCATTTTTTTTTTTTTTAAACTGCAAATTTTGTTATGTGGATATGTCTTAACTGGATAGATCATCAGAGTCCAGATTCTGGAGCCCAGAGAGAACCAAGTCAGCATCCAGCACCCACCACCATGGGGTGGTACATTTTATCAAAGGATTCTCCATGAGAGATTCTCAAAAGTGACGTATCTCTGACTTAAAGTAGGACCTTGATTCACAAACTTGGCACTCAAGTTCACATTTCACATGAAAAGGCCGGTATGAAACATCCATTGATACCCATTAACATCCATTATCTTAGGGCCTCATTTTTATCATGTTCCCATGCAGGGTACTGTACATAAATTGTCTCAATCTCTCCTCCAGTGACCCCAAGAGATCAGTGCTACTGAACCTGTTTTATAGACATAGACACTGAGCTTCTGAAGGTGAGTTACCTTTTCCAGACCTCACACCTAAGAAGTGGCTGCAAGGATGGGAATAAGACTCATAAGACTCTAAACCTGTGCTTTCTCAACTACCCTAAACTGGGGGCTGACCTAGCCCCAGCCCCAGCCCTGACCTTTGGAACCTAAATTGTTGCTGTGTCCAGATCTTAACCATCCCAGTTCCCAGCCCAACTCCATCTTTCAGAGAATCTTCCTCCTCCTCCAACCCCCATCACACTATAATACCTGCCCTTTCTTACAGCACATGACAGTCTGACTAATGTAATGATATTTATAGGTAGCCAGATCTTTTTTTTTTTAATGGCTCCCTTGGTCTGAGTCCTCTTCTCTGTCCACACTCACTCCCCCAGTGACCTTGGCCCATTTCATGGCTCTAAATAACTCTGTTGAATCCCAAACCTACACTCCAGACCACCTCTCCCCTGACACTCAGCTGCCACTGAGACCTCTGTACTTGGAGGTCAGAAAGCATCTCCCAGGCAGCATATTCAAAATCAAACTTGTGATGTCTTCCCCGAGATCTCCAGCACCCACCTCAGTAAATAGTGCCACTATCTACTTGGTCTCTTAGACAAGACATGGTGGAGTCAACCTGATCACTCTCCCCACTCATTCCCTATATCCTTTCCATCCTCTTGCTTCTACTATCAGAACATATCCAGAAATGGGCCACATTCATCCCCTACTGCTTCTACCCTGAGCAAGCCACACTCATCTCTCAAGCCTCCCAGCAGGTCTCCTTGTTGCTGTTGTGGCCACCAACTCCAGTCTACACTCCACAAGGTCACAAATCCTTTAAAATGTAAATCAGATCACGGCATTCCCCTGCTCTGAGCTCCCAGTGCTTTCCCATCAGACTTAGAATGAAATCACCATTGCTTTCCATGAGCTGCCAGGATCCAGTTACCTCTGACATTATTCCCTACCCCCTTCCCCTTGTCACTTCCCAAACATCCCTAGCATCTTCCGGTGTTAGGGCTCTGCACTTGTTCCTTCTGCCCAGAACTTTCTTCCCTAGACATTTTTGACTTCCTGTCACATCTCTGCTTAAGTGTCACCCTTTCAAAGAGGCCTCCCCTGGTCATTTCATATAAAATATTGCCCCCAAGACTCTCTCTATCTTTTTTCCTGTATTAGTTTTCTTCGTATCACCAGTCGCCACCTGGCATCGTACTGCAGATTTCTCTGTGCCTGAGGTCAGCACTCACCACCACCACAGGAGCTCCCTGTGGCTCACTCCTTTTGTGCATCTCCACTGCTCTGCCTCCACTGTCTGGCCCAGAGCTGGCTCTCAAAAAAATATTTGTGCTATGAATGTTGAAAAGTTTTGTTTGTGATGAAATTAGGGTTACATATTTTTATGAGATGTGTATACTTATAGATAAATTTAGGCTGGGCATGGTGGCTCGCACCTGTAATCCCAGCAATTTGGGAGGCCGTGGCAGGAGGATAGCTCAGGTCCAGGAGTTCAAGACCAGCCTGGGCAACATGGGAAGACCCTGTCTCTACAAAAAATAAAAAATTAGCCAGGCATTGGTGATGGGCACCTGTAGTCCCAGATACTCGGGAGGGTGAGCTGGGAGAATTGCTTGAGCCTAGGAGGTTGAGGCTGCAACGAGCTATGATCACACCACTATACTCCAGCCTGGGCAACACAGTGAGATCCTATCATAGATAGATAGATAGACTGATAGACTGATAGAGAGATAGATAGATAGATAGATAGATAGATAGATAGATAGATAGATTAAATAAATAGGTATAGGAAAATTTGAGGCTGGTTTCAAACCTCAATTCAGGGACCTGACCCATTGGCCAGATCTCAGATGTATGCAATGTGTCAGTCCCTGCCTGGACCATGAGGACCCACAGAGAAATAGCACATGCTTTTCAGGATATGACTGAAGGCTGAAGTAAAGAATTTTCTTTCTGGTCCATATGAGTGGACCACCAGTTAATAGCAAGCTTTCTCAACCATGGACGTTACACCCTTGCCCTACTAAGGGTGTTACTCTGGGTTGTAGTGACACAAACCTCTACCAAAACAATAATATTCATGAAAAGTAGCATTGACTCAGTCCATCATACTCTCAGCCCTGGGCAAATCCTAGGGATGCTGTGGGTGTGAGTCAAACACAGGCCTGGCTCTCAAGGGCTATGCAGTCTAAGAGGCCATAAATCAATGTGGTGTTGGTGGATTTACAGATGGAGAACTGAGGCCTGGAGAGGGAAATTGACTTGCAAGCTATTGATGGAGCCAGAGAGCAAGGAAGCTCATCCCATGCAGAAGAGATGGGAGGTGGGTGTAGGGGAGGTTGGACTGTGCTGGTGCTGTGTGCTGCATTGAGATCGCCTCTGTGAATCTCCCCAATGACCCTACACAGTGTGGTATTATCCCCTTTACAGATGAGGAAACTAAGTCCCTGACTTAGGGCCACACATAGCCTGAGTGCAGGTGCTCACACAGCCATGGATTTGTCCAGCAGATTCAACCCTCACCAAACACTCGCATTTGGATGAAAATTGCTTCAAGCACTTTGCAAACTAACATGCAAAGACATCATATTATACATTGGGGGAAAAAAGGTAATAAAATGTTCAAATCATTAACATCCATGTTTCTATACAACTCTAGGATAAAGTATCAAGTTAATCTCATTCATTAAAATAGTTGCCAAAGATGTTTGTCTTTGGACCCATCAAATATACTGTTTGATGACATCATTCAGTAAAGACAGCTTCTCAGCTCACCCATCTCTTGTTATCCCAAAATAAATTCTGATGTTTGTAAACTGCAAAAATTATTAAGTGTTTTTTTATTTGTTGGTTTCATCTTCCAAGGCTAATCTAAGACTGCCCTTAAAAGAAGCATTGAACAAATTTGCATTTGCCTCTTAGATTTAGATATGAATTTTAGAAATAAGAATTTGTTTAAAAAAAAAAAATTCCCCACCTCCACTGAACTGTGAACTTCTGAGAATAGAGACAGCATCTGATTCATCTCTGTAAGCCAAGTCTACACTTAGCATGGGACCCAGTGCCATATCAGTAACTGCTGCAATAATACTGCATAACAAACCACCCAGCTTTGTGGCTTGCAATAGTAGACATTTGTTCTCCTGCTCAGATGCTGACTGCAGGCCAGCTTCAGTGTGGTGGTTCTAATCCGGGTTCAGCTGGGTGACGATATAGGGACATTCACACTGAAGAGCAGCTGGCTGGGCTCCAGGATGCAGCTGAGCTTAAGTCTAGCCCATGTGTGTTCATTCTGGGGCAGGCTGAAGGGGCAGTGGCTTTCATGAGCATGCTCTTATGGAAATCACCAAAACACGAGCTCCTTTATGTTCTCTGCTGTGTTTCATCCACTAACTTACCACTGGTCAAATCAAGTCATATGGCTAAGCCAACATCAATGCAAGGAGGAAGTACTTTTCTCAATGCAAAAGTACAGGGCAAAGATTGTGGGTGTGTGATCCTATTACAATGGAATGAAGAATTGGGACCCAAAATTTAATCTACCCCAGTAACCAATAAATATCGACTAAACAAAGGAATGCATGAAATCCTGCTCTACCTGTTTCCAGTGACATAGTCGGGGCTTCCTGTGTAATGTCTATGAGACTCAGTATCCACGTCTATAAAATGGAGCCTGATGGATATGGGACTTAAAACCTAGATGACGGGTTGATGGGTGCAACAAACCACCACGGCACATGTATACCTATGCAATAAACCTGCAGATGTAGCCCAGAACTTTAAGTAAAATTTTAAAAATTTTAAAAAGTAACAACAACAACAACAAAATAGAGTGAATAATGCTTTCCACCACTTAAGTGACCTGCCTGAAGTCTTATGGCGAGCCACTGGTGGAGACAGGATTTGAATGCAGACCTCTTTGTCCCTTCAATCATGAAAAGAGCCCTGGACTTGAGATCAGACAGACCCGAAGGCAAATCCTATCCCTGTCATGGGCTTGCCATGTGACCTTGGCCAAGTCCTTTACCCTCTCTGTACATCAGGGTTTCTCTCTATACAACAAGGAGGGGGTACCAGTCCAATGCTAAGCTCTCATTCTTCATGCCTTCTAAACTCATTCATCAATTCAACAAATATTAATATTAGAACAGAATACATCTCAGGGTGCCATGTTAGATCCTGGGAGTAGGGCAGGGATCTTCAGTACAGTCCCTTAACTCTCGGAAAAATCTCCCATTCCCTGACCCCCTTCCCCAAGCTTGTCTCCAAGGGCCTCAGCTCTGCTGGGACATCAACAGTGGAGCTGTTGGTATCACTCTATGTTATAGTCACCAGCCTCCGCTGAGCTTTCAAGGCTGCCCGACATTGCTGCTTTATTTCTGCAATCACTTCCCTCTTGAGCTCCTTGTAATGACCATTGCATACCTGTCCCATCCCCAGACCTCTGACATCCATCTCCTCCCTCAGTCTCAGTGTGTAACCTTGCCTCCTACTTCCTAGTAAAAGTTGAAGACCTCAGATGAGAGCTTCCTCAACTTCCTGCTACCCTCCCTCCATACCCACCTTCCTGTCCTCTCCTCATTCCCCCTTGCTCCACTTGAGGCCCTGCCTCTGCTCCCCTTCAAAGACATTTCTGCCACCTGGGCTTTGGAACCCCTCCCCTCCCACCTTTGCAGGGGTTCACAAGATCAATTTTCTCTTCTCAACAGCTCCCTCTCAACCAGATTATGAGCATCAATATTTAAACATGCTTAAGTCTTTTACACCTTAAAAGTAAAATTCTCTCTGTGACCTAACATCCCCTTCCAGCTGCCAGCTAATTTCCCTTCTCTCATTCTATTGCAGTCAGATTTCTTAGCTACAAGTAACAGGAGCCAACCTTTGCTGATTTAAGCAAAAATGGAACTGATTAAAAGGATATTGAAACATATGTCCACAAAAAGACCTGTACACAAATGTTCATTGCAGCCTTATTCATCGTAGCCAAAAACTGGACATGGCTTTAATATTCACCAACAGGTGAGTGGATAAGCACAGGGAGTATATTAAATACTGCAGAATATGATCCAGCACCAAGAAAGAATTAACTACTGTAGATAAACATGTTTAGTGTAGGTAGGCATACACCTATATGGATGACTCTCGAAAACATTAAGCTGAGGGAAAGAAGTCAGATACAACAATATTGATTGAATTTGTATAAATCTGAAGAATAGGAAAAACTATAAATATAGAAACAAATAAGCAGTTCCCTTGGACCAGGAGTCGGTGGGAAATGAATTGCAAAAGGGCGCAAGGCAACTTTTTGGGGTGATGGAAGTGTTGCATATCTTGATTACAAAAGTGGTCACACAGGTGTCCATATTTTTCAAAATTCATTGCCTTGTACCTCAATAAAGTGTACTTTAAAAGCTATAGATACATACATACATACATACATAGTTAATAGGTACATAGATACTTGGTTGGCTTACAGAATTGCCAGGAGGTTGGGGAAACCAGTTTGGGTCTGCTTCTAAAACCACCACTACCACCACCACCACTTGCACCAACACGACAACCACCATCACTGCCGTCACCATCACCATCACTGTCACCACCCCCGTCATGGCCACCACCCCCATCATGGCCACCACCACCACTATCACCATAACCACTGCTACCACCATCACCACCACCATCACCATCAGCACCACCATCACTACCACCACCACCACCACCATCACCACCATCACCACCACCACCACCATCACCACCACCATCACCATCACCATCACCACCACCACCACCACTTCCACCATCACCACCACCATCACCACCACCACCACCACCACCATCATCAGCACCACCATCACCACCACCACCATAACCATCACCACCAGCATCACCACTTCCACCACCACCACCACCACCACTGCCACCACCACAACCATCACAACTCCCACCATCACCACCACCACCACCATCACCATCACCACCACTGCCACCATCACCACCACCACCATCACTACCACCACCACTTCTACTACCACCACCACCACCATCACCTCCATCACCATCACCACCATCACCACCATCACCACCACCACCACCATCACCACCACCACCACCATCACCACCACCATTACCACTTCCACCACCGCCACCACCACCATCACCATCACCATCAACACCACCACCACTTCCACCACCATCACCACCACAACTCCCACTATCGTCACTGCCACCACCATCACCATCACCACCACCGCCACCATCACCACCACCATCACCACCACCACCACTTCCACCACCACCACCACCACCATCACCTCCATCACCATCACCACCACCACCATCACCATCACCACCACCACCATCACTACCATCACCATCACCATCACTACCACCATCACTACCACCACCACCACCATCACTACTACCATCACCACCACCACCACCATCACCACCACAACTCCCACCATCGTCACCGCCACCACCACCATCACCACCACCACCACCATCACCACCACCACCAACAACACCACCACCACTTCCACCACCACCACCACCACCACAACCATCACTACCACCATCACCATCACCACCACCACCACCATCACTACCACCATCACCACCACCACCACCACCATCATCACCATCACCACCACCACCACCATCACTACCACCATCACCACCACCACCACCGTCATCACTACCACCATGACCACCACCACCACCACCATCACCATCACCACCACCGCCACCATCACTACCACCATCACCACCACCACCACCGTCATCACTACCACCATGACCACCACCACCACCACCATCACCACCACCACCACCATCACTACCACCATCACCACCACCACCACCGTCATCACTACCACCATGACCACCACAACCACCACCATCACCACCACCACCACCATCACTACCACCATCACCACCACCACCACCACCATCACTACCACCACCACCATCACTACCACCATCACCATCACCTCCATCACCATCACCATTACAACTCCCACCATCACCACCACCACCACCATCCCCATCACTATCACTACTGCCACCACCATCACCACCACAACTCCCACCATCGTCACCGCCACCACCACCACCACCACCATCACCACCACCACCACCAACACCACCACCACCACTTCCACCACCACCACCACCACCACCACAACCATCACTACCACCATCACCATCACCACCACCACCACCATCACTACCACCATCACCACCACCACCACCACCATCATCACCATCACCACCACCACCACCACCACTACCACCATCACCACCACCACCACCGTCATCACTACCACCATGACCACCACCACCACCACCATCACCACCACCACCACCACCACCATCACCACCACCACCACCATCACTACCACCATCACCACCACCACCACCGTCATCACTACCACCATGACCACCACCACCACCATCACCACCACCACCACCATCACTACCACCACCACCATCACTACTACCATCACCATCACCTCCATCACCATCACCATTACAACTCCCACCATCACCACCACCACCACCATCCCCATCACTATCACTACTGCCACCACCATCACCACCACCACCACCACCACTTCTACCACCAACACCTCTGTCACCATCACCATTCCTACCACCACACCACCACCACCACTTCCACCAACATGACCACCACCATCACCTCCATCACCATCTCCATCACTACCACCACCACCACTTCCACCAACACGACAACCACCATCACCATCACCACCACCACCATCACTACCACCACCACTTCCACCACTTCCACCGACATGACCACCACCATCACTACCACCATCACCACCACCCCCCTGGCCATTGCCACCACCCCTACCATCACCACTGCCACCACCATCACCATCACCACCACTATTACAACCACCACCACCACCATCACCACCACTAACACCATCACCAATACCACTACCACCACTTCCCTTTCTGTTGGTGCCACGGTGAGCCCTGCTCACACCACTGTAGCCAGCTCTGCTATCCCAGGAACTCATCATTTTACAGCCACCAGTGCTCTCAGAAAACATTCCTCTTGTGCTTCACTTGTTCCTGATTTTGAGTCTGGGACAACACTTCTGATACATAAGCCTTGTCCTACGCTCATCACCTCTCAAGGCCAGCTGGGAAGGCAGGTACTGTATCCATCTGGTAACTTCCTCATGTGTAATGTGAGACAGGCTCTGTTTCTCAGCAAGATTCATAGGTAGAGAGTTCTCCAAAAATAGGGAGATGATGCAGTTACTGGACAACTGAAAAGAGTGACAGGTGCCTACTCCTACACCTCACACAAACTCCTCAAAACAGTTGTATACACTAGCTACCTCTGTTCCATCCCCCATTCTCTTCCCCACTGCAGTCCAGCTTATACGACTCCCATCACTCTCCCAAATATGGCTTGCTAAGGTCACCAACGGCCTCCCTTTCTCTTAACATAACAGACATCTTTTTTTTTTTTTAAGCAGTATTTGGTGAATTTATTTGATTGATTTAACAAAAATAAACTATGTTCCTGTTCTAAAACTGAATCTAGTGAGGGAGACTTCTGTTACAAATTACAAGGTATGAAGGAGGCAATAAGGGAAAGCTCATATACCACACTAGTTTGTCTCGTAAGCTCCATGTGCCTTTTCTTTTTTTTTTCTTTTTTTTTTCCCCATGTGCCTTTTCTTACAAACCAAAGTGCTCCCATCAATTAATGGGAATTTTTTTAACTTTTATTTTAGGTTTGGGGGTACATGTGAAGGTTTGTTACACAGGTAAACACACGTCACAGGGGTCTGTTTGTACATATTATTTCATTACCCAGGTATTAAGACCAGTACCCAACAGTTATCTTTCCTGCTCCTTTCCCTCCTTCCAGCCTCCACCATCAAGTAGACCCCAGTGTCTATTGTTTCCTTCTTTGTGTCCATGGATTCTTATAACTTGGCTCCCACTTATAAGAGACAGCATGTGGTATTTGATTTTCTGTTCCTGAGTTAGTTTGCTAAGGATAATAGCCTCCAGCTCCATCCATGTTCATGCAAAAGATATAATCTCATTCTTTTTTATGGCTGCATAGTATTCCATGGTGTATATGTACCATGTTTTCTTTATCTTGTGCCATTGATGGGCATTTATGTTGATTCCATATCTTTGATATTGTGAATACTGCTGCAATGAACATTTGTGTGCATGTGCCTTTATGGTAGAATGATTTACATTCCTCTGGGTATATACCCAGTAATGGGATTGCTAGGTCAAATGGTAGTTCTGCTTTTAGCTCTTTAAGGAATTGTCATACTGCTTTCCACAATGATTGAACTAATTTGTACTCCCACCAACAGTGTATAAGTGTTCCCTTTTCTCCACAACCTTCCCAGTATCTGTTATTTTTTTACTGTAAATAGTAATAACCATTCTGGCTGGTGTGAGATGGTATCGCATTGTAGTTTTGATTTGCCTTTCTCTAATGATCAGTGAGATTGTGCTTTTTTTCATATACTTGTTGGTCACATGTATGTCTTCTTCTGAAAAATGTCTGTTCATGTCTCTTGCCCACTTTTTAACGTTTTTTTTTTCCTCTTGAAAATTTGTTTGAGTTTCTTATAGATGCTGGATATTAGACCTTGGTCAGATGCATAGTTTGCAAATATTTTCTCCCATTCTGTAAGTAGTCTGTTTACTCTGTTGATAGTTTCCTTCTGTTGTGCAGAAAGTTTTAAGTTTAATTAGATCCCTCTTGTCAATTTTTGCTTTAGTAGTGATTTCTTTTGGTGTCTTTGTCATAAAATCCGTGCCTGCTCCTCTGTCCAGGATGATATTGCCTAAGTTGTCTTACAGGGTTTTTATAGTTTGGGGTTTTACATGTAAGTCTTTAATCCATCTTGAGTTGATTTTTGTATAAGGTATAAGGAAGGAGTCCAGTTTCAATCTTCTGCATATGGTTAGCCAGTTATCTCAGTACCATTTATTGAATAGGGAGTCTTTTCCCCATTGCTTGTTATTTTCCACTTTGTAAAAGATCAGATGGTTGTAGACGTGTGGCCTTATTTCTGGGCTCTCCATTCTGTCCCATTGGTCTATCTGTCTGTTTTTGTATCCCCATCATGCTGTTTGGGTTACTGTAGCCTTATAGTATAGTTTGCAGTTGGGTAACATGATGCCTCCAGCTTTGTTCTTTTTGCTTAGGATTGCCTTGGCTATTCAGGCACTTTTTTGGTTCTATATGACTTTTAAAATAGTTTTTCCTAGTTCTGTGAAGAATGTCATTGGTAATTTGATAAGAATAGCATCAAATCTGTAAGTTGCTTTGGGCAGCAGCCATTTTAATGATATTGGTTTTTCCTATCCAGGAGCCTGGGATGTTTTTCCATTTGTTTGTGTCTTCTCTGATTTGTTTGAGAAGTGTTTTGTAATTCTCATTGTAGAGATCTTTCACCTCACTAGTTAGCTGTATTCCTAAGCATTTCATTCGTTTTGTGGCAATTGCGAATGGGATTGCCTTTCTGATTTGGCTCGCAGTTTGGCTATTGTTGGTATATAGGAATGCTAGTGATTTTTGTACATTGATTTTGTATCCTACAACTTTGCTGAAGTTGTTTATCAGCTGGAAGAGCTGTTGGGCTGAGACCATGGGGTTTTCTACACATATAATTACATCGTCTGCAAACAGATAGTTTGATTTCTTCTCTTTCTATTTGGATGTCATTATTTCATTCTCTTACCTGATTGTTCCGGTTAAGACTTCCAATACTATATTGAATAGAAGTGGTGAGAGAAGACATCCTTGTCTTGTGCTAGTTTTCAAGGGGAATGCTTCCAGTTTTTGCCCATTCAGTATGATGTTGGCTGTGGGTTTGTCATAGATGACTCTTGTTATTTTGAGGCATGTTCCTTCAATGCCTAGTTTATTGAGTGTTTTAAACATGAAGGGGTGTTGTATTTTATTGAAAGCCTTTTCTGTGTCTAGTGAGATAATCATGTGCAAACACCTTCTTCTACAGGCTTCAGTGACACCGCCTCCTGAATTTATTTCTAACTCCCCTCATTTATCACTTTGTAAGATCATCTTCCTGTGCCCAGCCTTTCAATGTCAGAGTTCCCCATGGCTCAGCCTAAGGCCTCTTCTCTTCTCCTCCATTCCCATCTGTCACTGGTGACTCACATTTATCTCTCTGGCCCAGAGAGACGTCTTGTCCAAGCTTCAGATCTAGTTGACATCTGCATTTAGCTGTCTCTAAGGAAATAAGTCACACTCCTCTCTTCCATTCGAAACCAACAGAGAGACAGATATGGGAATCATATAGGAGGAGAAAAAAATATCAGCCTCAGTACTGGTGAATCTAGATTGAAAAGGCTGCTTTGATGTATGGCCACAATCATACTTCCTAAAACTTATCCCAACACAAGTCCTTTGGGTGATGCACCCAGGTGAGCATTTGGGTCAGCAGAGCAAACATATTCCTGCAGAATCACTTCTATATGCCCACTGAACAACAATAATAGGAGCAAAGAGGGTACAAACTCTGGATAAACTCTAGAAGGCAGGCCAGACACTGCCCCAACATGCTTCCTACATGAAAGAAGGAGCAGAGCAGAACATGCCAAGCCTGCAGGCAATCCTCTCTCCCCGGTTCAGTCTTGGCTACCTTCAGATCTCACCTTTAGTACCTTCCACTGGGCAACCATCTCTGCATTCCTTCCTTCTCTACAAAACCAGGTCACCTCCTCATCATAGCCCTTCATAGGCCCCCTTTTCTTTCTTCAGGGTCCATCTCAAGTCTGCCACTACTGACTCACCGGGGGCTAATGGATGGCCATCACATTCACTTCTCATAAGCCACAGGACCTCAGGGAGGTGGCTGATCAGCCGTCCTTTTATCCTCACCATCTATCCCAGCGACAGGCACAAGATGGGCCTCGATCAATACTTATATTAAGTGAATGAATGAATTTGATGATCCCTCAGTTTATTTTCTCTCTTCTGGACCAAGCACTGTCTGAGCCATTCCCTTATTCCTGCCACCACCACCCCCCCCACACCCATCTATATGTGTGTGTGTGTGTGTGTGTGTGTGTATGTCTCCTTCACTCCAGTCCACTATTCTTTCTTTACTTCTCTCCCTTCCTCGCTCCCACCCAGAGATTCCTTACAGCTTTGCCAAAAATTCCTCAGACCAAAACTTTTGCGGCCACAGCGCCACCTAGAGTTCATCTATAAGATGGGCCAACCCCAGAGCCCTTGACCGCTGTCCAGCCCAGTGCAGCCCAACTCTGCCTTGGCCCCTCCACCTTATGTTCTGGGCACATCTCTGGGTCTTCACACTTCATTTTCCTGGATTCAATGTGTTACCATTTCTACAATCCCCTAAGTGCCTAGTGGAGACTTTAAAACAGAAAACTGCAGCAGGGCAGAGAGAGGTACAGATGTGGTTCAAAGTATTTCCCTCTAATGTTTGATCTACCTGTCTTTCCCTTCTTCTCTCCAGTTCTGTTTTTCTCTGCTCAGGTTTAGCTAGTAATTCCAATTGGTATTATAATACAGCAAATATTTCATGAGCAACAACAATATTTAAGGCCCCATGCAAGGTATCAAGAGGAAGTTACAGTTATGGGAGAAGGCATGTGAAAGGAAACAAGTATTTCTCTTATTCTCAGCTACTATTTCTTTTCTAAACCCACAGGCATTGTTCTGGCAGTTTGGACTGAATGCCTCAAACACTGATCTGGTAATTTCATCATGTGGTCAGAGGTTCATGAATAAGAAAGCGCAATCCATCATTGTATGTAATGGCAAACATGTAGAAACAACCAAGCTGCCCAACAATAGAAGACTAAGTTATAGCACATCCACTTGCTTGAATACTATGCCACTAAAGTAATGGATATAAATGTTTTGTAATAATGTGAGGACTTAGTTTTGAGCTAATTTGGGGATAGGAAAACAGTTCACAACTTGCGCAGAAATTATTATCTCAATTGTGTAAAATACAAATACATGTGTGGAAAGATTATGAGAGAATACTCTTAAATATTCTTAATGGTTGTTCTGAGGCATTCATTTTTTCTTTTTCTTTATTCCCTAAAATCTTTGCAATGAGCTTGTGTTTCATTTACAATGGAAAATCAGAATAAACCTAAAAAATACTAGAATAATCTGAAAGAAAAGACATATTTAAAAATATGAAATAAATATGTATTAAGATGGTTCTCTCAGAGAATAAAACAGTGGTTACTACAGGTATAGAAGGGGAGAGAGAATGGGAGACGCAGGTCAAAGCATATGAAATAGCACATATGTGGGATGAACAAGTAGAGAGGCCTAAGGTACCACATGGAAATTAAAGTTAATAAAATTGTATTGCATTAGTGGGGAAATGGTTTTCCAAATAGTCTACAAAGCTCATTATCAAACTGGGAAGTCTTTGGACTTTTCCTACCCCAGGGATAGAGAGTTTCGAGGTCTTCTGAGACCCACCAGATTCAAGGTCAAGAAAGAAGCACAAATGTCTTCCCATAGCCCTGGGCTCAGCCAACATCTCCTTGGTACTTAGAAATGTGATTGGATCCCAGCATTAGGGAACATGTCTCAACCACTGGGCCTGCCATAGAGCATCACAGTCTGCTGAGAGGAGCAAATCAAACACTGGGGACTGATGTGTGAAAGCTGTTACTGCAGGTGTGACCGCTCCCCGCCAACTCCCACCACTTTAAGATATGTCATAGCGACCAACCTGTATAGTGGCTGTCCAATTACAGAGGAGCAGGGGCTGCGGCCATGTCTTCTCTCCACACCCTGTGAGCATTACCAGGCATACAGTGGGTGAGCATTGAAGACTTGCTGAATGTGAATCCTTCTCCACTAGGTTCTTGCTCATACCCTGCCCCATTGCATCCTCACAGCAACCCCATGAGAAAAAGGACATTATTATACCTATTTGTCAGAGAACAAAACACATATGTCAAGTGGTGAAGTGACCTGTTCAAGGGCACACTTCTGGAAACTGGCAGAACTGAGATGCTGTCTCAAGATCTGTCTGTTGCAAGCCCCACATTCTCTGTCTTGAGAGTGGCTGCATGAAGGAGCATATAAGGGAGACAGAAGTTTGACTTTGAGTTTGACCTGACCTTGAGTCTGACCTGACCCTGAATCAAGTGCCATCCCCACTAATTCATTATGTGACTTTGGGCAAGAAACTGCTTTGAGCCTTGGTTTCCTCAACTGCATAATGAAGACAATAATAATGCTTACCTTGTAGAGTTATTGTGAATATTAAACACACACAGAGACACATGGTCCCTCTGTGGGGTGGCTCTGATATTATTTGCATTGTATACAAAAAAATAAGGAAATCTTCAAAACATCTTTAAAAAATGGGCCATAACGTTAGAAAAACCCAATAAATACTGTACTTAAAAAAAAGAAAACTGCTGGGTAATCTCACTTAGAGATTTAGATGCAAAAGCTTTAGTAAAATATTAACAATCAGGATACAGAAGAACATTAAAATAATACTACTATTTCCAAGTGGGATTTATTTCACAATGTAAGGATAGGTCAATATTAGGAAATCTACTATTAGTCATCATATTAAAAGAGCAAAGAAGAAAAATCAGATGATGGTTCCCAGGGACAATGACAAGATATGTTATAGAATTCAATAATTCTTGATAAAAAAGAAACAAAATGCAAAATAGAGTGGAAATGGATGGATGTTCCTAAGTGTATCTTCCTTGGGATAAGGAAAAGCAGTATCATCTTTAATGTCACAAAAGCACTATCACTGAAATCCCAGAGAAAGATAAGAATGGCCACTTCTACTATTATTTTTCCTTATTCTAAAGATACTTGTTGCAGGAGGCAGGGATGCAGAACTATTTCTTCTCCACTTCTGATGTTTTCTTCATCTTGGAGGGAGCCCAGTCAGAACAACATACCTGGCCTTTCTCCATCCCTCATTCACTCTACTCCAGGGAAAATGGAGTGGCTTAGATTGGTATATTTGGGAGACTTCCTTTCAGAGAGACCTGCCCACAGAGCGTACACCTTCCCCTCTGCACCTACCCCCATACCTTAATCTTACAGGAGCAACTACCACTCACTCCACCACATGACAGCGTCCATACTCATCCCACAGTGCCCATGACATGGTAAGTAAGTTCGTTTTAGAAAATCGCCTTACCTTACAGATACGAGCCACATTCTCCAATAACTAGTCCTCGTGGATAAAACTGGTGCTAGGGTCTGCTTTGTACTTTCCCTGTCTTGAGCAGGGAAGAGGAGAGTATTAATTGAATCCCCTGAGACTCCATAAGTACTAATCAATGCAGTAAGACAAGACAAACAAAATTGAGGTTTAAAAAAATGAAATGAAGAAGGGAAAACCTGAGAAAGTATTTACAGAAAGATTAAGAGGGCTCAGGAATTCAGTTGAATACAAAATAAATAGCTCTAATATATACAAATAACATTCAATTCGAAGATATAGTGTAATGGAGGAAAAATTGGTAATAGCAATGACAAAGATAAAATATACAGGAATAAACTCAACTAGAAATGTGCAAGATCTATGTGTAGAAGCCCTAAAGACATTCCCAAGAGACATGAAAACATACTTGAATAAAGGGAAAGGCTAGCCTGTTCCTGAATGGGAAGACACATTGTAAAGATGCCGGTTCTCCCTAGATTAATATAAAATTTAATGTAATCCTGATGAAAGGATCAACAATATTTTTTGAACCGAATAGTCAATTCTAAAGTTTATATGTAAAATGTGTGCAATAATATTCTGTAAAAGTCTAAAAAGGAAGCGTAATGAGGGATGGCTAGCCCTATAGTTAAAACAACATTTACAAAGTCACGCTGATTAAAACAATGTGGTACTGTCACAAAGACAGATCAACAGAACAGAACGAAAAGCCCAGAAAAAGATAAAGATACAGACTGGAATTTAGTGTACTGTGAAGGTGGCATTTCATATCAGTAGGGGAAAGATGCATTATTTAATAAATGATATGGCAACAACTAGGTAGTCTTCTGGGACAAAGTAAATTTGAATTTAACCTTACACCTTACTTCAGGATAAATTCCAAATGAATCAAAGATTCAAATGTAAAAAAATAAAAGTTCAAAGGAGCATGAGAGAATGATTTTATAATTTCAGAGCAAGGATGACCTTTCTAAATATGACAAAATCAAGAGTCACAAATTTTTAAAAAGCTAGTGTTTAACTATAAAAAGCTATAAATTTTATTCATGGCAAAAACACTCGATAAAAGCATCAATAGAATTATTTTTAGAACTTGGCTGGGCGCCATGGCTCATGCCTGTAATCCCAGCACTTTGGGAGGCCAAGGTGGGAGGATTGCTTAAGCTTAGGAGTTTGAAACTAGTCTGGCCAAAATGGTGAAACCCTGTCTCTACTAAAAATACAAAAATTAGCTGAGTGTAGTGGCAGGCACCTGTAATCCCAGCTACTCAGGAAGCTGAGACACCAGAATTGCTTGAACCCCAGAGGGGTGGGGGCACAGGGCAGAGATTGCAGTGAGCCAAGATAGCACCACTGCACTCCAGCCTGGGTGACAGAGTGAGTCTCCGTCTCAAAAAAAAAAAAAAATTTTTTTTTGGAACTTCACAAACTCTTTCTAACATTCATATGAAACATGTACCCCTTGAATCTAAAATAATAAAAATTAAATAAAGTTCATATGGAAAAGTAAATATGTAAAAATGATTTATAAGAAAGTTGAAGGACAAATAATGAACTGAGAAAAATACTTTTAACCCATATCACAGGCAAAAGTAAATTTCCTTTAAAATGTAAACTCTGAAAATTGATTAAAAAGATCAACACTTCACCCCCACTCCAAAAATAGGTAAAGGATATAAAACACACAATTCAGAGAAAAGGAAAGATGTTCACAATTAAAATACAAGAAATGCAAATTAAGACTTCACTAAGATCTCTTTTACACATACCAGACTGGCCATGATAAAAGAAATTCAATAATATACTATGTTGGCAAGGATATGTTGAAACCAACAACGCATTGCTGGGGGAGTGTAAACTGGGTCTGCTCCCTTGAATGACAATTAAAGTACATATGTCCATGCTCTGTGTACCAGCAACTCCCCATTTCTAGGAATTTATCCTGCTGACGTAATTATGCACCTGCAAAGTGATGTTGGTACAAAAATTGTTATTTGTAGCATTGTTTGTAATAGTAAAGAATTAGAAACAACCTAAATGTTTTTTTTTTTTTTTTTTTTTTTTTTTTTTTTTTTTTTTTTTTTTTTTTTTTTGAGACGGAGTCTCGCTCTGTCCCCCAGGCTGGAGTGCAGTGGCGCAATCTCGGCTCACTGCAAGCTCCGCCTCCCGGGTTCACGCCATTCTCCTGCCTCAGCCTCCCGAGGAGCTGGGACTACAGGCGCCCGCCACTGCGCCCGGCTAATTTTTTCTATTTTTAGTAGTGACGGGGTTTCACCATGGTCTCGATCTCCTAACCTTGTGATCCGCCCGCCTCGGCCTCCCAAAGTGCTGGGATTACAGGCGTGAGCCACCGCGCCCAGCCGAAACAACCTAAATGTTAATTAATAGGGGACGTTTAAATATATTGAGGTATACTCATCAATTCCATTCTTTGCAACTATGGAAAAACATAAGAATGATCTTAGCGAGTTGCTAAGGAATGTTCTGCAAAATACATTGTTAGGTGCAAAAAGTGAGATGGAGAAGAACACAGTGTACAGTATGCTCCCATTTGTTGTTTGTTTGTTGTTTTTGAGATGGAGTCCCGCTCTGTCACCCAGGCTGGAGTGCAGTGGCACAATCGCGGCTCACTGCAACCTCTGCCTCCCAGGTTCAAGTGATTCTCCTGCCTCAGCCTCCTGAGTAGCTGGGATTACAGGCATCTGCCATCATGCTCCACTAGTTTTTTGCATGCTTCCATTTGTTTTTTAAAAAGGAGCAGGATGGGGTGACCATGTACGCACATTCATTTACAAATAAATAAAAATATCTCTGGAAAGAGACACTGGATCATCCAGAAGTGGGAGTCAGGAGAGGGGATGGCTGAAAGGCTGGAGACAGACGTGGGAAGGAGACTTTTCACTTTTGTAACTTCTATAGTTAGGGTCATGTGAATTTATTCAATTTTTAAAATAATTTTTTTTAGAAAAGCAAAAATTTACATGTGATTTCAGTCTTTGGGGGCAGAATATCTATTCATTTTGGGAAAATACATGAACTGGCCATTTAGTAATATCTTATAAAGCAAATACTCTCCGGTTTCTTTTTGGGGAACATTTAGGGAGCTTAAAGTGGATATTTGATCATGTAGTTGTAGTCAGGGCTGTGTTTCTATAGGTTTTATTGTCCTTTAAAAAAACACACAAAAATAGAAAAACTACTTATTTGCTCTATATGAGTTAGAGTTCACTGTGCTTGTGTGTGTGTGTGTGTGTGTGTGTGTGTGTGTGTGTGTGTGTGTGTTCTTATTTAATAGTAGTTCTCCAGACAGTCTAAGTTGAGAGTCTGGAGATATGTCCAGACATGATACCTGAAGGACCAATGGTAATAATTAACTGGGCCGGGTCAAACGAAGCTCTAGCTGACCTCAGTTATGATGTCCTCCACAGGTTATTTAAGCCTAAATGACTCAGACTTTGGGAAGTGTGCTGACTGATGTTCAATTGTTACTTTCCGATGTAATTGTCTTGGGACACTTAGGACAAGGCTTCATTCTTACAAATACAAGTAAGGAAGTAGACATCCCTATTGTCAGTCATCTAGGCCAGTCATCGATCCTGACACTGGAAATGACAGAAGACTCCTTCTCATTGGGCCTTGTGGTGGTTGGTCCAAAATTGTAACATACACATGCTCAATGAATTCCTGGCTAGGGGCGGGGCGGGGAGGGGTGCTCCAGCCTCTCTTCTGCAGGGACATGTAGGGAAGTAAGCAGGCAATGCTTTGAAACTGATCTTAGAATAGACTTGGGCTCTAGGGCTCTAAGAGAAACCCCCGGTAGTAGAGATTATATTATCCTCTACGGAATGCCCCCTCGATTGTCTCTGAACCTTCCCATCAAAAGATATGAACAATCTCCACTCTTCTATGAGAAATCAAGGGAACGGTAGGCCAGAGTGGTGGAGGGAAGAGCAGCATCTGTTGCTTCCCAAGGCCAGTGGTGGAAAGAACAGCCTCTGGCAGAGCACTATGGGTCTGAAGCACAATTGCGTTTGGTCCAATGGGGCAGCAGGACATGAGACCCAAACAGAAGAGCTGGAGTCACAGCACCGAGATCACACACACCCACATCGTATTCAGGTCCCGGGCACTGAGACTGCACACACCCACATCATATTCAGAGCCTGGGCTCTAACACTATTCCTCACTAAAAGGAATTGGGATCTTTTAGAGGGCAGGTGGTTCTATGCCTTGGAGAAAAAAATGGAAAGTAAGGATGGCTATCAAGCATCCTGCTGTTGCCGGAAAATAAGATTGCTTTCAAGGATATCAGTGTAGCATTAAAAGAGGGGAGGGGGCAGCTGAAAGTGCTTTCCACTGGCAAAGTTGTGATCATCTGAACAGCAAAAAGAAAGAAGGAAATGAGGAGGAGAGGAAGAAATATAGTTGATTAGAACAAATAAGCTAATGAAAAGCCATGAATTCATGACACTAAAAAAAGTTAATATAAATTATACAAAAAGGTGGTTGTAATTAAAAGGTAAAATAATAAGATCTATTTGTTTTTATTATTTCAATAAGTTGAGATATGGTTACATATGGATCTTTTATTTTTTGCTAGTCATTGTATTTCTTTATAAAGTATTGCCATGTATCTGTTTCTAGCTATAGAAACAGGAAGGAAAAATAACAGGGAACCATGAGTAACTAAGATGTCATGGAAATGATAAAAGAACCAAAAGAACAAGGTGGCACTGCTGGCCTCACTGACAATCAGATGGAAGATGAACTTGGTGAGCCAGCCCTGGCAGGCATGTGGACCCAGTAACCAAGCAGACGGAGCATTTTGCCAGGTGTTTCACAGTGATGTATTAGCTGAATGTCTTGGGGAGGAGAAAAACATGCAGACCCAATCTCTCATCTCCTATGAAACCTCTAGATGACCCCACTAATTACAAGATAATAAAAGGTATCTAGCAGTCTTAAATAATGCTCACAGACCACATCCATATGTCACAATGACAGGACAATGGGTTATGTAACGTTGACCAAGTGAAACTTGCAATGTATAAAATTTTGGAGAGAGACACGAGGTTGCAATAAAATGGAAGACTGTGTAAAAGACCCAGACTTACAAATGTCATTGATGTAACAAGTGAAGATTAGGCAAAAAAAAAATTAAAAAATTAAAAAAAGGCAGCCCATCCTGTTGACCAATGGCTCTTCAAAACTCTTGGAAAAAGTAATCAGTTTCCATGTCAAATTAAGAATCGAATAGGTAACCCAGATCCTATCCTGGGTTATTATTACTTTTTGTTTCAATCTAGAAAGTTATCGCACCCTAGGTAGGTATCAAAATAAATATATGAAAAGTTAGAAGATATAAAATTCTAGAAATAACAAAGAAATAAACTAACCCATGGAACTGATGCTTTAAGAATAAGTATAAATGGCAACATAGTCATAAGTTATAATCATTCTGTTTTGTATATGTTTAATGTGTTTGCTTCCTGAGTTTGAAAGAGTCAAAAGTATATATTGCAAAATTTATAATTGTGGTTTAAACTGTGTAAAACAATGTGCTTATTTAAGCTTATAGCATATTAAAATATTTAAATATTGCTTTGTTTCTAATTATTATTTGATGTTTAATAATACCTCTTAAAAATATTTTTTAAAATCCCAGTGGTAGTGAGTCTTTCTCTCCAAGCCCAGACACCGCTTGGTCATTGTTTCAGTTATCTACTTTTGTGTACCAACTATCCCAAAACTCAGTAACTTTTTTATTATATCTCTTGATTTCACAGGTCAAGAGTTCAGACAGGGCTTGGCAGAGTAGTTCTTCTGCTTCACAGAGTGTCAACTCGGAACTCTCAGTAGTTTTCAGCTAGCAGCTGGACTTGGGATACAAGACAGATGTACTCAGATGTCTGGTATCTTGGTGGGCATGGCTGGAGGGCTGAACTCAGTTGGGCCCTGTCTATGAAGTCTTAGGGCCTCTCCATACCGTCTCTCCAGGAGAATGGTCAGAGGAATTCTCACATGGCCAAGGCTCCCAGATACCAAAATGAAAATAGAATGTCCTCTTAAAGGCATAGTGTCCAAAATTAGCATAGTGTCACTTCTGTTACACTATATTCGTCAAAGCAGTTACAGGTCAGACCACATTTAAGGTGTCAACCTAAAGGGCTCTTGTATTAGTCCATTTTAATGCTGCTGATAAGGACATACCTGAGGCTGGGTAACTTATAAAGAAAAAGAGGTTTAATGGACTCACAGTTCCACGTGGCTGGGGAGGCCTCACAATTATGGTAGAACACAAAAGGCATGACTTACATGGCAATAAGCAAGGGAGAAATGAGAGCCAAGCAAAAGGGGTTTTCCCTTATAAAACCATCAGATCTCATGAGACTTATTCACCACCACGAGAACAGTATGGGGGAAACCATCCCTGTGATTTAATTATCTCCCACTGAGTCCCTCCCACAACACGTGGGAATTATGGGAGGTACAATTCAAGATGAGATTTGGGTGGGGACACAGTCTAACCATATCAGCTCTCTAAAGGAAAATTATATTTATTTGGAAATGGGCACTGCAATGGGAATATGTGTGCCAAAGTCAACTATGTGCTTATCAGGTAGGTAAAGAAAGACAAAGGTTTTTAAAGAAAGAAATGAGGAGGATTACTTAATTGTTTTGAGATAATTGTGTTTTGCTGCAAGGATCAATAACAAGGGTGTTGCCAGTCCAAGGCTGGGCAGGCAGTTGCTGGGCCTCATACAAGTATTTGTGTGTGTGTGTGTGTGTGTGTGTGTGTGTGTGTGTGTGTGTAAGAGTGCGATCACCTTTGTTCAAGGTTGTGGTTTTTACAGTCTTTTGTGATAGTTCTTGTTATCAGATATTTGTACATGACAACCCTCCCTTCACGGCCTCCCCTGATTCCATTTGTGAGAGTTTCTAGCATGTGACTTTCTTTTGATTTTGACAACTTTCACATTTTCCCTTTTTAATTAAGATCTTTTTCTGAAAGCATGGCTGATTAATCACCCCGTAGTTAGGTTTTGATCATCCCTCGGTGCTGGGATGGACCTCCCAGTTTGTGGGTCTGGTCTCACATTGGAGAAAATGGTGACTAGGAGTGAGTCACCAATCATGATAACCAGTGGGTCAAAACCCATTTAACCATATTTGAGCAACGAGGGTTGTTTGGAGGGCATGGCTCTCAGGCTCTCCACCTGGTATCTATTGCTAAGTTCAATTTTGTCTGTTCTGTAAGTGTTAGCTATCATCTCAAAGTGCTGGGAAAACATTATTTCATTAAGAGTTGTACTTCTATAGAAATTTGACAGGCAACAGGAACAAAGTTTAAAAAGGAAAATAATAATAATAATATAATCTTAATTTGTGTAACAGTTTTGAGCCACGAACCTGGGCTTTTATGGGTCTTGAGAAGATTTGGGAGTTGGTGGGAGAGAGAGGAGACAGCAAGGAGGCTCCTCTAGTGAGGAGGTTTGGAACTGGGTTGGGGTATTTCTCTGAGAGATGGTTTCCAGGGAACGTGGGCTGCCTAAGGAAGTGTGGTCCCGGCCCAGCCCAACACAGCCTAACAGTGGAGCTGAATTCTGGGTTTCCAGTCCTATGAGAAGACCTGTTTTCTTGTTCAATTCAGAGACTTTGAAGGGCAAAATTAGACCAGAGTGAGCACAGTGAGCCAGCAGCGAGAGGTGCTATTTTCTAGCTGAGCTTACCTTCTGTCCGCCTCCCAGCCTTGCACATCCACATGCCCCACATGACCTCCATGCATAAACCACTGTGGTCATTTAAGGCTCAGCTCCAAAACAGTGTGACACAGCGGTTAAAAGCAAAGGCTTTGAAGTCAAATAGACCTAGGTCCAAATCCCAGCTCCAGAATTTACTATGTGACTATGGGTAAACCACTTAACCACGCTGAGCCTCGGTTTGCCATACGACCTCATAAAATTATTATGAGATTCTGTGTGACAATGTACCTCATAGACTTAGCGCAGGGCCTAGTGCATAGTCATTACTTAATAATTAGTAGCCAAAAAAGCCCCCCTCTGCTCTCACTCTTCCATAGCCCACACTGGCCTCTCCCACGTTCCCCATCCTGTCTTGCACCTAACTATGGAATGCCATCTCCTGTGATATTTCTGTCTCCGGTTGACACTGTATCTCTGCACTCCTCCCCAAAAGAGAGTTAAGCAGCTTACAGTCGGGACTGAGGTTTATGCTCCCCTTTCCTCTCCACAAAACACAGGCTAGTACTGGTTGGGTACCCTGTAGGAGCACAATAAACACTGATTGGACTAAATGGCCAATTTATGGCTTCTCTTTGAACAGGCCTTAGATGATTACCTTTTATGAGGCTTACACTTTAGACTTAAGATGTAAAACAGAAGCTCAGGTTAAGAGGCAAATAATGGGATATTTTATGTGCTGTTCTGGAGCAAAAGTCCACAGCTTTATTGCAGTGGCTATAAAAGAGCATAATTGGAAAAGCCTTGATTGAGAAACCCACAGTGGAAAGAACTCTAGGTCAGGAGACAGGAAACCCAGACTTCCCACCCTGTGCTGTACCGTCCAGCCAGGTGCCTTTCCTGTCTGACCTCATGTGCAAAACCAGGGGCCCCTAAACACCCTCTCAGTTCTAACTGTCCATGGTTCTTGAGCCTACAAGTCTAAGACGCACTCCTCCCAGAATTTTATGATTCCAAAATCTTAAGATTCTCCAGTCCTAAGATTCTCATACCCGACGATCCTATAATATTAAAACTTGGCAGTTTCAGATTGTACTATCTTAAGGTTCTATAGTAAAGTATGGTGGTTAATAGCCTGGGTCTGGAGTCAGGAGACCTGGGGTTCACATTTCAACACACTGCTTATCATAATGTGATTTGGTACAAATTACTTAGTGAGATTCTCAGTTTTCTCACCTATAGAATGGGGATAAATGCCACCACCATGTGATGATGGAGAGAGAATTAAATGAAACAGCTCCCACAAAGCACTTTCTTAGTGCTTTGACACAGAGAAAGCTATCAAGAAATGGTAGCTATTGTTATTGTTTTAACATTCCATGAATGCATTATCCCAAGAATCGAATATTCTCCCATCCTAAGTGAGTACCATCTTATGATTCTAGGACTCTGTGACTTGCAGATGTCACACATCAGTCTAAGTTCCCAGGGACTAGGACTCAGAGACCGCATTCTAGGAGAAGGCTGTCAGCACAGCCATGGCCACCAGATGGCAGGCTCAGGTTACCAGTCCCTCTGTAACCATAACTGGGTGGGCCAAGGAGCTCAGCCTCTGGGACCAGCCCTCAAGTCTTCTCTCTGGCTCTCATTTAAGAGTTCCTTTCTCTGATGTGAACAGAGAATGAAGGGGGAGTAAGGGGAAGTTGCAATTACCATGTTTTTCTTATCAATCCAAAGATCCGCAATGCAAGAATGAAAGGGGATCCAGAGCTGGGCGGAGGTTTCATAACGAAATGAGCTTAATATGATGCCATTTCAACACGGCTCACTGGCTGCAGGCTGGAAAGGCAGAGACGACGCATCAGCACGTTCCGGGCCTCTCACACCGCCGCCCTGCCTGGGAGCTCTGTGGTCCTCAGTGCCCCCAGTTCAGACACCCACTCATCTGGGAGGGCAGACCTGCCCAGAGGCCGGGAGAGCAGGAATTCTCATCGCTGCCCTCACAGATGAGAGCAACCAAGGGGTCAAGGATTTGCCTCAGGCTCTTCCGTAGTGAGGTAGGATTCAGATGAAGAATTTTCCACGGCCTGTGTTGTGTCCCTGTTAAGCTGATGCTGGCAGCAGCCCGCTCAGCAGTACCTTGAAGGAGGGAACCAGACAGAAGACAGGGAAGGGTGACACAGGACAGGGGCGGACACCCCTCTGCCTTATGTCAGAGCAGCCCCTCCCAAAACACCCCCGAACGTCAGGTTCTGTGCTGGGCACTTGGCCTGCATTATCTCTAATGCAATCCTTTCAAGAACCCTTTGGGGAAGGCGTCAAAAAATGACAGCTCTGAGGGCTCAGAAAGGGGAAGGGACCCGCCCAGATCTATACAGAAATGGAGCCAGGAGTCGAGCAGAAGCTTGTTCCAGGCCGAAACTCCTGCTCTCTCTTCCCACTACAGGCGCTGCCCAGGGAGTACAGCGCCCGAGACAGTAAGGAGGCCTAAGAGGTCGGGTCCTGGGAGACCCTGGGCGAGACCCGCCTGTGTGTAGCCCTCAAAGACTCCTTGTCAGGGCCAGGGTCAGTTGGGACACCAAGATGAGGCCCTGGTGGCCCAAATCCAGCACTGGGCTGGGGGAGGCCAGCGGGGCTCCCGGGTGCCCCGGGCGGGCGCCGCGGCCAATATTGACTTTGGTAAACACCATTTTGCACGGACCGCGGGGCGAGGGCGGGGGCGCCCTGACCCGGGGGGCGGAGGCAGCGGCTCCGCATTTAGACGAGGCCATTAGCCGCGATCGATGGCTGCGCCGCGCGCTCCGGCCGCTGGGCGCTCCCAAATGAAGGTTAAGTTTGCTCTGCGCCCCGGCGCGGCCGGCCATGCGCCCGCATAATGGCCCCGGCCCAGCCAGCCAGCGCACCCGGGTTAAGCGGAGGCCGAGGGGCCGCGCTGGCGTGCGGGGGAGGACGCGGCTTGGCCTGCAGGCCGGGGCGGGGGAACGGCAGGGTAGATGTGCTTGGGACCCAGTGTGCGGTGCCCTGGTCTGTCTCCCTCAGGGTTACCCTCCTGGGCTCCGTTGGGTCCTGGATGCGTAGGGTAATGTGCCTGTGCCTTAGCTTTTGCTCCAGGGCCACTCGTTTGAATGTACGGCCTGTGTAACCGTGTGACAGTGTGCCTGGGCGTGCACCCTCGCACCTGGACATCTGGCGTGGGCTACCTGGAACATTAGAGCCAGCCAGTCTGGGAAGCCAGAGCTCTGTGTGCCAGAATTCTGGTTCTGCCATTGCCCTATCTCTTCTTGCAAGTCCCTTCCCTGCTTCAGCCTCAGACTCATCCCCGAAATAAGCGGGTCGGAGGGCACTTGGCCCTGGACAGGGAAGGACACATTCACATGCGTATTCGTGGGTGGCTAGGCTGTGTGAGTGCACACCTGGGATGGGTGCATGGACATGGGTGTGGCTACGCCCAAGGTGTGGCTGCGGTGTGTGCCCAGGTGCTGCAGCAATCGAAGTCTTCGTGGTTCCTCAATGGGAATCCCCCTGGGGCCTGTTGGAAACTGCAGCACAGGCAGCCTCACACCATATACCACCCCGTTAGACAGCTCCTCCCAGGACAGGGGCCACAGTGGGTGTTTAATGAATGCCCCTGAAGTACCCCACACTGCAATGGTATCACATTTAATTCTCGTACTCATTCTTTTCTCCACTTTTTGCTTTTTTTTTTTTTTTTTTTTTTTTTACAAATGAGCAAACTGAGACTCAGAGAGGGGAAGCAACTTGCCCAGAACCATAAAAGTCAGCAAAAGGAGGAACTAGATTCAAACCTACTTCTGCCTACTGCACCCTGTTGCTGCTGGTGGTGGCAGCTCTGGGGATGGGCAACTTGAAATGGCAGACCCTTGGCAGGAAGCGGGTGAGGACAATGCTGTGCACCCACTTTAGTGCACCCACCTGTGCGCTAAGAGAATGTCTTCTGGTTTCTTTCGAGATCCTTTCCCCCGCCCCTACATGTTACACCCGAGCAAACTAAGGCTCAGAGAGGGGAAGGGAGTTCCCTCAGCTTGTTCAGCAAGTTAGCACTGGAACAGGGATTCGACTCCTGATAGGTTGTGGTGTGCTGCTCGCCTTGGTCCTGGCTGCCTGCAATGTGTGCTATGGAGGGGGCTCAGGTTCTAGATGGCAGCCATCAGCATGAGCGAGATAGGGCGGGAGAAAAGAGACTCAAGCAATCTCCCCATTGGGGAATGAGGACCTCACTCTTTCCCACCGCCTTCTTGCGGCCCAGGCCGCAATCGGTGCACTGAGGCAGGTGTACTCTTGAGCTCTGAGCAGAAGGGATGACAGGATGGCCCAGAGGGGTTTGCATGCCACCCCAGGAGGCATTAGGGAAGGTTTGGAACACTTTGTCACAGTGCGTTACCCTAGGTGCTAATGCACTACACAAAAGAACTGTCTTCCCAAAATACCAGCCATGCCCAGGAGGACCTGACCCAAGAGTCAGGAAGCAGGGAAGCAGGTGGCCCCAGAGCTGGGGAGTGGCCTCTTTCTTGCCCCTCTTCCCCTCAGCCCCCTAGCAGCCCTTTCCTTGATCAGTCCTGATAAGATAAGGTCCTGCCCAGGCCTCTTCCCTTGTCCCTCTGCCTTAGTAAATGAATGACCCATGGAGAGAAGGGGCCTGGCCCCGAGCCCTGTAGGGTTATCACTGGCAAGGTCACGCCACCCACAGGCCCACCATGCTGTCTCGGAGCTCTGGGAGCTGAGGGGCCGCCATCCACGCTCCAACATACACTGTGCCACCTCAGCCTGATCCTTTGCTCTTTTCCCATCAGGCAGATGAGGACTTCGGGGCCAGAGAAGCAGGGCAACTTGCCCAGGTCACAACACTGAGTCAGTGGCTTTAGAGCCCAGGTTTCCTGGTTCCCTGCCCAGAGTTCTGAATGTGCACCTTCCCCTAGCACAGACAGGCCTGAGTTACCAACCTACATATCCCTGAGCGATGACTTCAGACGGCCGGTTTTAGTACCAGCTTGGCCATTCAGTACCTGGCGGTGTGGTCCTAGGGGACAATGCCTCCATTTACCCCACTGTAAAATAAGATGGCAAGCCAGGTCCCTGAGATAAAGAGTAGGGGAACATCACTGCAGTGCTCACCTCTCTGGGGGGCCAAGGCCTCCAACCATTGCCGCCACTACCTTTTTATGAACACAAGATGTGCGTTGCTCCCTGTCCTAATGTGACTTTGGGGGTGCCAGGCTGCTCCCCAGAAGTGAGTGGTAGCTGTCACCGGGAGTGGCAGGGAGAGGCTGAGGCTTATTGTGGCTGCCTCCTCATGAGCAGTAGGAGCAGGAAAAAGAGCTCCATGGACCCTGAGCCTGAAATCTCCCTCTTCCACAGCTTCAGAGTACTCTACTCTCTCCAGAGACTTCTGCAAATGGGCCCTGGACATCCCAACCTCCTCTCCAGGATCAGAGGGTTTATCCATTTGAAGTCTTAGACTGAGCCACAAGGCCATGGGTTCAATCCCCTGAGTAATTTAAAGCCAAGAGAGGTACAGGATCTTGCCCCAGGTCACACAGCAAGCCAGCGGGAAGCCAGAGTTTGCCTACTCGCTGAGACATAAAGGGTGAGTTGCAGATGCCATGCTTTTCTCAGATGCTGCTTAGCATTTCCCTGGCCAACAATCACTGCCACTAAACCACATCAGCTCCTGGGGGGCTCCCTTTACAGAGGCTGGCTGAGGGCCTGGGCTGGCTAGGCACTGTGCTGAGCACTGTGGGGAAAGAGATGAACTGGATATAGGACTGCCCTGGAGGAGCTCACAGCCTAATGCGGGAGAAGGCACCAGCAAGAAGGAAAGGAAATCACTAGAGAAACAGTGATTATGGCAGTCACTGGGGATAGAAATAGCAGTGAGCAAAAAACGCCTGGTCATACCCTCATGGAGAAACAGCATCATTTTTAATCTAATATGAAACACAAGTGAATAAGTGCCATAATACAAAGCTCAGGGGACAATAAGCACACCAACAGGCAAGGGTGACCTACTGTGAGCATCAGAAGAAGCTTTCCTGAGTGAGGAGTGGATGTCTGAGGTAAGATCTGGCAGCACAGAGGAATTAACGAGAGCTGGCCTGGAGTTGGGAGGGGCATTCCTACCAGTGGAATCTGTGCATTTGAAGGTCCTTGGGTGGGAGGAAGCCCGGAACATTTCAAATAATGAGTCCACAATGGTGATGTGATGATTCAGTGGGTTCCATGGTGAAAGATAAACCTGAAGAAGTTGGCAGACCTAGATCACACAGGTCCCTGGGAGCCACATAAGGAACTGGACTCTTATCCTAAAAACAATAGCAAGCCATGGATGTAAGCAGCAGAATGTAAGGTGTGTTCAAGAGATCACACTGGCAACGATGTTGAGCATGGATTGCACTGTGAACAGGAGTGGAGAGGACAGCCCAGATGGGAGGCTTTGCTATAATCCAGGCATGGGATGGTAGCTCAGACAGGGCAGCAGAAGTGGAGATGGGCAATGTGGGTGGAGAAAGGATCCACAGGCCTTTGTGAGGGCTCAGCTTCGGAGGTGAGGGAGGAGGAGGTGTCAGGCTGACTCTGCCCTAGGGACAGGCTGCAGGCTGAAAGCTGTTACCAGGCCCAGAGACAAGAGCCCTGGAACAGACATTCTCTTTGGGGCCTGTTGGCATTTCAAGTCCCTTTAAGATGCTGAACTGAAGGGGTCAAGTAGGCAGTGGGATGTACGGTTCTTATGGGAGAGAGATGTTCATGTCATTGGCAGAGACATGGTAGCTGAAGCCAAGGGCATGGATGGGGTCATGTAAGGAGAGAGAATCTGTGGGAGAGGAAGCAGAATGGAATTTAACCACCTGGGAGGAGAGGATGAGCCAGGAAAAGACTCGAGAGAAAGCAGTCAGAACAGCAAAGCATGGTGCCCAAGAGAGGACTGGCATTCAGTTCCCAGGATCTTTACACAGACTCCTCTCTCTGTCTGAAAAGCCATCTCCCCACCAAGCCAGCTAGCCCTGAATACTCCTTCAAGGTGCTGTCCAGGTACAGTCTCCTCCAGGAAGCCTCCCCAACCCACCTCACCTTCCCAAGGTTCTGTAGACTTCCCATAGCCCCTGGGGCAGGAGAAGATTGTAGAAAGGGCAAGGCTTGGGAGTTTGCCGTATGACATGAGCAGGCTGCCCTCCAAAGCCTTGGTCCTCTCAGCTGTCAAATGGAATAATTACTGTGCAGCGATTATATTTCTTGTGAGCAGCAAACGATATACTACATATAAAACCTGTGGCTCATAACAAGCACTCAATAAATAGAAACTATCATTATCTTAGCTCCTATCATGTTGCACTGACATTATCTGTTTTTGTCTGTTTCTCTCATCACCTCATGAACTCTTTCAGCTGACAGAGTTTATGTATCTCCGCATCACCTGTGCCTGGCCCAGGGCCTGGCATATAGTAGGTGCTCAGTGAAATGAGAGTGAAGGAAATAAAGAGGTTGATGGGGGCAAGAATGTTCAGGGTAGACCTCCTGCAGGAGGAGGTGCTAGAGAAAGGCCCAGCGGGTCCCAGAGTACCATCCCCACCAAACCCTGCAAGCAGTGCAGTGGGAGGGACGGGGGAGGGGAGAGGGAGGCAAAAACCCTCCAGGAGGGGGAACAGCTTGAACACATTTTTCCCAGCTGAGGGGGCTGGGGAATGACTTCTCTGCTGAACTGCGACCTCAGAGCCACATACCCTCTTTGAACTGTCAGGCAGCCCCCAGCCCTGTCACTCCCCATCTGAGCTGGGTGAAAAGTGAAACTCCAGCCCTGCCCTGGAGCAGTCCCCAGTGAGTACCAGGCCCAGCCCCCATGTCTGGGTTTATTTGTGTGGGGCTAGCTGATCTCCTAGTGAGGGCTCATTGCCTGTCCATGGCCCAGGCCTGTACACCCCCACCCTCCCCTGTGGCCCACCTGGGCCTGCTGTAGCCTGAGGTCCCCAGTGGCTTTTCTCCCATGTGGGCAGGGGCCCCACACAGTGACAAAACTCAGACTGCAGAGGTGGGCTGGAATCCGCTCTCCGCCACACATATAAGGTTCCGGGAGCTTAAGAAAGTTTCTTCACCTCTCGGGGCCTCTGTTTACCTGAAAAATGGGGGCCTCCCTCCAGCTGTGGCCCAGAGGAAGGGGCAAGCACGTACTTATTGTATTTTTCCATGCCAGATGCCAGCATCACGCTCTACAGCTCAAACACAGGCTTGAACCTTGAAGCAAGGTGGATGTTTTTATCCATTTGACTTAAGAGGAAAGCAGGATTTAGAAAAAAGAGGGAACCACCTATCCAAGAACAAGTGACATCACTTGTAAATAGCAGAGCCAAGGTTCAAATGTAGGATCATGTAACCCAGGGATCAGAGTGGCAGGTGGCAGTGGAACACAGCACATCACCCCTTGTACCTGCAAGCACAAAGCCTGTGGCCCCTCAGAGCCTGTCTGCCCACCAGAAGACCAAGGCTTCCACGATTCTAACGCCAGCTAAACCCAGAGCTCATTCCCAATGGTAGCCTCAGCATCTAGCCAGGGCCTGGAACCATAGGGGCTCAATTAATGTTTGTTGAGTGACTACATAAATGAATTTCCAACTCTTTGTAGAACATCCGTGAGGGCAGTCATAAGTTGGTGAAAGTAAATGGGGAAGACCGAGGTGAGTAAACGTGAAAGATTCATTGAGTTATTAATACAAAATATTTCTCTCTGTCATCTTTTGTCTATTGGCCTCCCTTCTTTTCCTATACAAACATTTATTGGGTACCTACCATGGAACAGGCCTGTGTGGGCTCCACAGATGCAGGGATAATAAAGCTTAACATTTCTTTAGCACTTACTGTATGACTGACACTAATCCAAGCATTCTACATGGGTTTTATCACTTAATACTCATAACAACCTGAAGAAGTAGAAACTTTTATTATTGTTCCATTTTACATGTTAGGAAACAAGAGACAAATTAAATAACTCAGTCAAACTAACTGAGAAAGTGGTGGAGCCCAGAATCATATGCAGACACTCAAATTTCACAGCCAAGTGGGGAAAAACCTTCAACCCAAAGTACCTCACTAGCTGATTGAATCAGGTGTGGGGGGGTGTTAGGTAAGGCAAGGGAGGGCCTCAGATGACATACATAGCATGGTACTTAGCAGAGAGAGAGCTCTTTCTAAATGTGACTATTGTGAGCCCTATTTTTATTGTGAAAGTATTACCATGAAAGCAGTAATTTTGTTATCCACACTTTCTCTCTTTTCTTTGGTATCTAATGAGCTTTTTTCAAAGGCCCTTAGAGGATAGCTAAGGCATTGACTAAAGAGGAAACTGAGGCCCAGAGAAGGGCAGGAATCTGCCTCTTTCCAGGCCGCCAAGGCTAGAAGCATCAGTCTATTGGTAAATTTAACACCAGCTCTCTAGAGAAGATAAAACCTGATTTGCAGTCTTTGTCAACTTCTATGGTGTGTTCTCACCATGATAGATTTCAAACTGAAAGTGAGATCACTTGACAGTGGAATTGAACAGAGGCACTTACAGTCAGCTCTGGCCAGTGGGTGCAAACCAGCTCTGCACACAGCGGACCAGAACCCAGGCTTTCTGATAAGCCTGGAGACCTTTACAGGATACCACCAAATCCAATGGCCCCAAGGGTCCATGCAGATGAGGAGTGGGGCTATGAGGACAGGAGGAAAAGGGGAGGGACAAAATGCTGAACCCCAAAGAGCTCTGAAAAGTTCAGTGGGGCTTCCTTCTCCACACACTCAAGATCGCTTGTTCTATGCTATCTCTGATAACTTGTAAAGTGTAGACTTGGGGAGAAGAAACGGCAATGGCTTGGTTCCTGATACCCTCCTAGGTTATGAGCAGGATGTGGCAGTGTGAGCTCAGTCCTGCCTGCTTTGCAGTTCCTGAGCGAAGAAGCCATGGCTAGGGTCGCCTGCTCCCTGGGTGCAGAAAGGGAGATCAGGTGATTTCATTTCCAGAGTACAGCATATATTTCTCGATTTAACATTGGGTCATTTTCACTGCTTATTTCCTTCCTCCTGGTCTTGTAGTGCGTCCAGTGATTAATCCAAGACCCAGCCTCTGACATAGGCTTAGTGATCTGTGATGTCAGACACTCTGCCAAGCACTCCTCTTCATCAGCATGGCCTCAATTCCACTAGCAGCTCTCCCACTAGGTCAAATCAGTGGTGTGCTATTAAAATTGTCCTATTGATGGTAGTAAGAAAGAATAACTGCACTTACTCCAACATCTTTAAACTGACTACTTAATATTAGCGTATTGCTATCCCAAACAAGTAAAAGAAACATTTAAGCCCCCACTATGTGTCAGACATGCAATGTGCATTATATTTAATTTTCCAAGCAAACTGACCAGGAAAGTTATCATCCTCATATTTTATTGATGAATAAAGCTCTTCCTAGAAGGATTCTGTAATTTGGCTGAAGTCACATGGCTAGTAGGTAACTGTGTCAGGATTGGTACCCAGGTGTATTTGCGTTCAATACTGTATTCTTCCCCTGTTCTGTGATGATTCATCTCTCAGGTTGATTAGGGGAAAAAAATCAAGATAATTCTGAGAGAGTGAACACAGGCTAAGCATATTAGTTTTGTATTGCTATAGAACAAATTACCACAAATTTAGCAACTTATAGGAGCATCTATTTACGATGGTAAAATTGTGTAGCCCAAAAATCCAGGTGGGCTCATCTGAGTCTTCTGCCCAGGGTCTCACAGGCTAAAATCAAGGTGTTAGCCATCAGGGTCTTATGGGAAGGCTCTGGGAAGAATGCCCTTCCAAGCTCAATCAGGATGTTGGCAAAATACAGTTCTTTGCAGTTGTAGACTGAGGTCCCTGGTTCCTTGTTAGCCATCAGCTCCTTAAGGCCATTCATTTTCCTTTTCACATGGTCCTCTCCATTTTCAAAGCCAGCAATGATGCAACAAGTTATTCTCATACTTCAAATATTTCCAAGTTCTCCTTCTTCTGCATGTCTCTGACTTCCTTTTCTGCTGTTGGTTAAAGAAAGCTTGCTGCTTTTAAGGGCTCATCTGATTCCACTGGGACCACCAGATACTTCAGGATAACTTCCGTATCTTAAAGCCAACTGTACCATATACCATAACATCATCACAGGAGCGATGTCTAATCATATTCACAAGTTTCAGGAATCAAGGAAGGGCATCTTTGGGAGTCCATTTTAGAAATTCTGCCTGCTACGATAGATAAGCTTTGTAGGAGTGGAGGTTCTAGGGGTACTCTCCAGGCAGGTAGGACCGGGAAGGAGAGGGGCTTCCCCCTGGAGGTCTTGAACACCTGGAAAGCACTGTGGGGACACTGGGTAGCCAAGGGGAAAGGACATAAACAAGGAGGCACGGTCTATAGTGGTTGCGGGGGGGGGGGGCAAAATTGGAAAGAAGGGGGCAAAAAAGAACAAAGGAAATGTGAAAAAAAAAATGCAGCGTTACATCTATAGAGAAGTTCAAGTTCCCTTTGTTCTCTCACAGGGGCCCCAAAAGATATTCAGTAAATATGTGTGAAATTAAATGGGCTGTGTTGCTCAACTCCCATGGAATGTGTTGGGTTGAGATTCACTGGGTAGGTTGGGATTAGGGCTGGGAGAGACTGAGTTGAGATGAGTTGGATGGGGTCGTATAGGTTGAGGTGGAGATTAAATGGCTTGTTTAGATTAAGACAATTGACCTGGGCTAGGATGGGATGGATTGCACTGACTTTAGATGGGCTGAGGTACAAAGAGGTGAGTCAGGGGTAGCTTGGTTGGGGTTGGGTTTGGCTGAGCTAGGCTAATTTGAACCAGGCTGGATTTAACATTCTTGGGTGGGTTAGAATGATTTTAGGATGGATTGGCTTTTAGCAGAGTTAGACTGAGCTGAGGATACATTTGGTTAGGGATGTATTAGCTTTTAGTTGCAGAGACAGAATCTACCCTGAATAGTTTGAGCAAAAATAAATGTATTAACAGTATTTCACGGCTCACAGAAATATTTGAAGAGCTGAAAACAGATTCTCGCCTTCATCTTCAGGACCAACTCCCAAAGTTAGGCTGCAGAATGGACCACCAAGGCAGCTGCTCCTTTTGCAACCTTTAGGAAGTCATCTGCCAAGTCAGGAAGCCACCAATTTGGCTTCTGACTCAAGAAACATGCTCGCCTGCATGTCCACACTAGCTAAATGCACACTTCAGTGAAAGCATTGACAGGTTTTCTCTCCAGAAAAAAAAGTATGGTGAGGAAATTATTTGGGCAGGTAACACAAAATTGGAAAAATATTCCTAGTTGTTGAATCTGGGTCATACAGATAGAAGTACATCACACTATCCTCTCTTCTTTTGCATGGGTTTGTTTCTATGGTTATTGTTTTGAAAGGACAGTTCATTCCTTGCCTTTCTGCCCATTCAATACACTTCTGACTTCAAGCCTTGCATGAATGTATGGCATGCAGTAAAACCTACATAACATCTGCATTCTAACTCTAGGGCAGTTTAGGAAATACAGTTTTTAGCTTTTCAGCCCCTATGGGACAAAAAGGCATACTAGAAGGAGGGAGGGAAAGGGGCTGAATGAATCAGTCTACAGTTTCTACCACCATTGAGTTACACAGGTTGGGTTGGTATGAGTTGCAATTGGCGAGGTTGGTGGGTTGGACTAGGCTGGGTTAAAAGGTGTTGGATGGGTTGGACTAGGTTATGTTGGAAGGTTTGGGCTATATTCAGGTGAGCTGGACTGAGCTGGGTTAGGCAGCATTGGCAGGAGTTGGATCAGGATGGGTGATTTATGTTGAGAGCCTCAGTGAGGCCAGTGCTTGGGCACTGGTGTCAAGCACTTTGAAAGCAGTGGAGTGTGAGTGTTTTACTCACTCAGAGCCAGGAAGGGAGGACTTGAAGGATGACATTATTGATGATAGTAGCATCTCTGTCAGTCCACCCTCATTGGGTTTCCTCTCCACTTCCTGGGGCCAGGCTCATGTCCCCTTCACCGAAACCAGACCTCTCTCCAGGCTTAGGACATTTCCAGTGTTCAGCTCAACCTTTTCTGCCCTCCTTAACATGAAAGCTAGTAGAGCAAGAGGCTTAGGAAATAAGTCACAAGCAGAGAAACTTGTAGGATGTGTTGTCTTGGGGCAAAACCAAACCTGAACTCAGGATATCAGAGCCATATGGTTCCCGCCTTGCATTTCTGGTGGGAGGAGTTGTGGATTTTATGGGATTTGGGACCAGTTCCGGAGTCCCACAGGTGCTGTGTTCACTGAGCCAAGGAAAATGGGTGCTGGCAAGCACACATGTTTACATGCAGAGTAATGCATATAAGCACAAAGCTTTCCAGTTTGCAATGCATTTTCAGTTTGCATATGTTCTCTCAGAGTAGCACTGTAAGGCAGGAGTCACTATGTGACATCCCAAAAAGAGACACTCATGCTCAGAAATGCTAAGTGTCTTGCCCAAAGTCACACAGCAGACCTAGGATTTGTTTTTTTTTTGGTCATTGTTTACATAAACATTGTCTCCTTAACTAGCATCCAGCCTCTGTGAGGTTTGCAGTTTTGCCCACTGTTCATGGTTGTAGCCCCAGCATTCTGAACAGTTATGACACATGGTAGGTGCTCAATTACATTTATTCAATGCACATATATGCTTACTAAATAAGTGGGGAAAGAAATCCAAGTATCAGAAACCCATGTTCAGAAACACATGCACACAGCCCTTGTGACAAGGGCCCCTTGTCCCAAGTCCTTCAAGTCTTATCTCATCTCTGCTCCCTGGGTTTGCCTGGACCTGACACACTGGTTCAAGGTGAAGGGAAAAGGCCTCTGCACTCAGACCTCTGAGCACGCCTGGCACAGTCCTGGTATGGTAGGTGCACAACAAACGTTACCTCACTCCATCATCTGCCTTCATTTAGACCCTTTTTAGAGGCAGAGAATAGAGGAGATGCCAGACAATTCCATTTGGAAAATGGGCTCACCCTTTCAAGAGAGGACAGGATAACCAGCCCAGACAGGGGTCTGAGACCATATCTCTCTACTCAGTCAACCAGCCTCCAAGTAGTTACTGCTCAGAACATGGTCTTATTCAGTTTGCACAGACAAGCCTCAGAGGGAGGGGTCATATACCCATTTTGCACATAAGAAAACTGAGGCTTCTAAAGAAGAAGTAACTGAACTGCCCAAGGTCACAGAGCTAGATAGTACAAAGCCTGGATCAGAGTCCACGTCTGTGTGACTCCAAGGTCCATAGGTGTCAATGCCAGACAACTCCCAGGCTCCCCCTGAGGGGGCGCATCTCCCCTTCATCCCTGGGCTCTGTGAAGGGCACAGCCATGTCCCCTCTTCCCTCCATCCTGCCTCTGCTCTCAGTCTGGGTCAGCGCAGGGTTGGGGGAAGGGGGACATTTCTTGCTGGCTCCGACTGATATTGATGGATGGAGTGACTATTGTAAATGCTACCGTGTTGTGTAATCAGTAGGAAAATGTGACTCTGTCCCCAGAGATGCCAATGGCATTTTGGAGAAAATCCTATCCTTGATTTTCTAGGCCTGTTCAGTTGAAATGTCTGGGTGACAGGGACGAGCTAGGAGCTGTGATCCATGGGGCCTGGGCAGGGCTACTTGCTGTTCCAGCCCCTGCCTGGGAGAGGAGGGTTTGGAAAAGTCACACTGAGGGCTCAGTCTCAACTCTGTCTACTTACTCTCTCAACCCCATTTCTTCCACTATGAAATGAGGATGGGAAAAGCACCAGGTCATGATGAGGATAGGAGAAAAGGTACAGCAAAGCAGCTAGCACTTAGCATAGAGTCTGGTCCATGACTAATGCAGAATACATATTTGTTGAGTTAGTGAACAAATGAATGAATGAGTGAATAAACGAACAAACAAATGAATGCACATGAATGCATGAAGAAGCGTGGGCCAGCAGCAAGAGAATAACATTTGGAGTCAGGAGACCAAGTTGGATCCATGCCTGTCACCTACTAGCTGAGTGACCTTAGGCAAGTCACTTAACCTTGCTGAGCCTCAGTTAATAATAGCAATAATCCCTGCCTCTCGGGTGGTTGTGAGGATTACATGAAAGTGCTGGGTGGGACTGCTTTGTTAATGGCAGGGCGCTGTGCAAATGTTAGTTCTAATTATTCTCTACAATTATGACTGCTCCGCGGGAGGTGTGTGTGTGAGTGAGGGTAGGGAAGGCTGTGCATGTAGGGAGGTCTGTGACCAGGCTGTGTGTGCATGTGTATTGTGTGTGGGTGTGTTTGGAGAACTGGGGCCATTAGAAAAACCATCAGCCCTCTAAGTTGTTCTTTCTTTTGCTAAACTCAACCTGCCAGGCTGACATCGGAAGCCGGAATTAGTGGGAAGTCTGGGGGGACAGGATTAGCAGCTGAACTTTCTATTCCTGGAGACCCTCTTTTCTCAGGAGGTCAAAGCAATTTCCATATATTATCCTGCTGGCAGCTTGGGAAGGTCAGGGAAACAGCAAACACATGAAGCGCATTCCTCAGATGGAGAAACCAAGGCAGGAAGGGCAGCTGCTGTGGCCACCCTGCCCTGCTCCTGTTCAAACCACCATCTGAAGGATTTTTCGGCCACCTGGGCCTGGCCTGCCTGGCTGGCAGCCATTCATTCATTTGAGTGCTTATTGCCGTCCGCTTCATCCCTGTTTCCAGCCCTGGGCTGTGAGTATTCCACCGGGAGGATTAGAGCCAGGACCCCAAGTCCCTGCTAACTAGATACACACAACCATCAGAGGGTCTGACTTTGGCTCAGTGTCCACCTTTCAGCCCCTGGCCAGGCTGTGGCCGTAACTCCCCTCTAGAAGACCTTCAGGTTCAGTTCTCCTCCAGAAAGTTGGCCTGACTGTCCTATCTAGCAGTTGTAGACGTCGTTCTCCTCTGAGCCACAGGTGTGAAGGGACCAGGAGGAAGGGGGCTTGGAAGCCCAGCCACATTGCTCCTGCTGATACTGAGGGCCAGCCCAGAAATGTTCGGTGAAACTGACCAGAATAAGAGCAGCCCAGACAGAGGTGGTGTGAATGTGGAGCTGGTGAACTGAGGAGTCCCAGAGGAAGTTCTCTGAAGGGTTAGAGCAGTGACTCTCAAAGTGTCATGTATCACCTGGGAGCTGCCGATTCTCCTACCCCACAACGGAACTACTGTGTTGAAACCCAAGGGGAAGGGGCTTAGCAAGTGTTTTAGCAAGGCTTCTAGTTGATTCTGATGCTCTAGCAGTTTGAGAACCACTGGGCTCAAACTGCACCAACTCCCTGCACCTGCAGCCAGGCACCTGTCTTCCCAGCTAGATCTCAGGAAGCCCCACCTTCCCCACACTGGTTTTTGTTTGCTCTGAGGACATGTCGCCCTAGACTCTGGGTCTTGCAGCTGGGGAAGGTTACAGCTTTCATCTCGGGGCCTGTGTGTCCCCACCTGTAAGGAGGAGGGGGCCTCCCAGCACCTGTCCAAGGCCCTGGAGAAAGGTTGCTGAATTGCAGGACTGGTCAGCCCGCAACACAGTGCTGGGTTCATGTCCCAGCAGCAGCCCCAACCCTGAGCTCTCGGGTCTCTGGTTAGCCACGGAGGTGTGTAATCCTTGGTTTACCGCCTACCCACCATCAACTGGGGTAGTCACACCAACTGCCATCCTCCCTGATTAAAGCAGCCACGGCGCTGGTACCCCGCGCGGTACTCGGTGCTCCAGTCACCTGGCCCTGGTTGGTAATTCACCCCTCCCGCAACAGTCCTAAGGGGCGCTGTCCCCCCGGTTTTACAGATGCAGAACTGAAACCCAAAAATCTTCTGTAGTTTGTCTGAGACCTCACAGCCTGTTCCAGACTAGAATTTGAACCCGAATCTGTCTGACTCCAAAGCCCTCTTCCTTAACCTCGGTGAGGGCCAGACCCCAGCCTGGAAGCCGGGTACACGTGAGGAGGGAAGCAGATCCAGTTCGGGTGCTGGCTCCGCTACTCGCCAGCGAGTGGCCTTGGGCCTGCTTCGGTTGCCCCATCTGTATAGTGGGAATAATAATTCTTGCCCTGCCGGCCTTACAGGACTCCTGTAAAAAATCAAGGACGGGATGGAAGCAAGTGGAAAACTACGGTGGTGTTCAAACGCTGTGACCGGGTGTCCCGCGTGCTTTACAGCATTCAAAGCGTACGGTATACAAAATGCATCCTCGTGTCGTCTCAGGTCACCCTCTCCGCAGCTAATCGACCCTCGCCTGCGCAATCACTAAGGGAGAGGAGTCAGATGCCGCGTCCAAGTCCAGCAGGACCTCGGAATACGGGTCAGACCAGCAGCCGCGTGCGCCTCCCGCCACGAACGCAAGAGGGCGCCATGTGCCTGCAGCGGGCCCGGGCTGCCCAACTCGCAGAGCGCAACCTCTCGCGCTCCGCTCCGCCCGCAGCGTCCAGGCTTCGCTGAGGGGCCCGAGGTGCCTGGGGTTCCAGGGGCGTCCGGCAAGGATGGCGGAGAGTTGTGCAGTCTGAACTTGAAATCTGAAGTCGGAAAAACCAGCTGCCTCTTACTGCTGTGTGACCTCTTGTGAAACGTTTGGCCTCTCTGAGCTTCATTTATAACTATAGGAGTAGAATTCCCTTATCCGCTCCAATTCCTTTATCCTTAGCCGCCGCAGGCGCCTAAGCCCATGAAAAGAGATCGCTAAGTCTGGCTCTCAGTGCAAACATTCACACGTTAGGATTCGTGTAAAGCCCTTTCTCCTCCCCTCCCCGCCCCCACCCCCGTGTACTCAGCATCTGAAGCCCCTCCAACAAGGCATGCATCGCCTCTGCATTCCCATTTTTTGGGCGCGCAGACTAAGGCTCAGGCTGCCCTTTCGGGGATCGTGTGGCTCATCCGGACAGAAACGGGCTGACCTCCCGGCACCAGCACCAGACTCCGACCCTTCCAGGTCCCGCGGCCTCTACTCCAGCCTGCATGGCCTGGGAGAGCGGGCCTCAGCGGCAGGGTGCTGGAGAGTGGCTTCCGATCTTCCGCAGACACCGGGTTGCTCCAGAAGCCGAAACAGTCGGAGAAGCCTAGGGGCCAGAATGCTCGGCCCGACCCCGCCCGGGACCCTCTGAAGGGCAGCGGATGTTCGGGCCCCCAGTTCTTGGCTCACCCTCTGGCCCGACTGTGACCCGCCATCCTGAGATTCCCGGGCCGCAGCGCTAGCCCGCGTGTGTGGTCGGGGCTCCGTGGCTCTGGGCGCGGACGGCTCACCCGGATTCCCGGGTCCCGTGGGTCCTCCTGCGAGCCCTCCCCTAGCGGTCGGCTCGAGCTGAGCCAGCAGAGCCCCTCCACTGCGGTGGGATTGCCGGGGTCAGGCCGGGGGAGGGGCGGCCCCGCGGCCTAGCCCGCGCCCTCTGCTGCGGCTGTTTGCACACATGTAATTAGCGCTAATTATCCCGGGCTTTCAGTTCGCCGACTCCCGGTCTGACAGCCGCGCGCCGAGGGTGAGAGCGGCCCGGGAGCAGCTGCCCCTCGGCGTGAGCCCACTCCGCCCGGGCCGGGGACACTGCGGCTCCATCCGAGTCCCTGGGACCTTGCGTCGTGTATCTGTGTGTGCCCGAGTGCCTACACTAGTGCTGGCTCGCGAGCGTCTTTGTGTGTCCGCCGCTGTGTGTTTGAAGATGCCGCCGGGGAAGGTTCGCGGGACCCCGGCGCAGATGGGGAGAGGAGGGGTCTCGGGATGGCGGTGGGGGGATGAAATGGTTCTCAGCTGCTAAGGAAGGAAGCTCTAGCGCCCCACTCCCTCCAGTCCGCCGCGAGTCCTGCGTAAACAGGACCCCCCGGGGCCGAGAATCCCGGGATTGCTGCTGTAACCGCCCAGCCTAGGCGTCGTCCGCTGAGACCAGTTTCCCCGGCCCCTGAGCCGTTTTGTCCCTTCTTGAAGGCCCCTGGCGCTGCCACTGCCTGCTTGAACGGGCCACCAGCGCGCTTTCCTTCTACAGGTGGCAGGGCCAGGCTCCGAGAGGTTAGGGCGCTGGCCCCGGGTGGCGCAGCAGGCGAGGGGTGCCACTACCAGAGCGGGATTCAGGCTCGCTAGAGCTCAGAGGGTTGGCTGCGGCCAGGGAGATCGCCTCCGACTCCCGGGTCCTCTTCTCTCTCTGATCTCAGAACCCCAGCCCTTGCCGACCCGGGTCCTGCGTACTCAGTCCGTTCCCGCTGCGTCCCTCCATCCCTCTCCCAAGGGCCAGTTCAGCCTCCTCTGGTTGGAAAGGATCCAGAGAGCCAGGGGAAAGCAAACTCAGCCCAGGGGCCTTAGGCAGAGGTGGGGGGGATCAGCCTAGGTCCCCGGAGCCGGGTTTCTCAGCACACCCTCCGCCCCTCGCCGCTAGAGCGGCCCCTGGGCCTTCCCCTCCCTGGGCATGGCATCCCTTGTTCAGCCTCCTGGGCACAGCCTCTCCCGGCCTCTCTCTTCCTCTCTGACCTGCTTCCCCGTTTCCCCGGTGTTTCGCTGTGCCTTTGCCTCTGTCTCTGCCTCTCATTGTGTCTGCCTGTCTCTCGTCGGATCTCTGCCCGTGAAGCTACCCCCATTCCCCGCCCCCGCAAAGGAACACACACGGGCAGAATCCGCCTTTGCAATAAAAAACGACAACTGGGAAACAGTGAATTAAAAAGCATTAACTTAAAAACAATCCATGTGTCTGCAAATGCGTTCCAAATGACAGCCCTTTGGGAGTGGGGGGCATGTCGGCCACATGTTCTGGAGCCTCAGACACAAAATGTAGGGGGCTCAGTAACTCGCGGTGGACCCCTCCTGCTAGGCACCTGGGACGGTGGGATCTGGAGGGGAGGGAGTCTCCTCTCCACCTTCATGGACCCCTACCGGGTCCATGCATTCTGGCATCGCTGGTCCCGCCTACTTCCGCCTCCCCCCAACAAACTTTCCTAAGCTGATCTCAACTCTCCCTTTGCACCAGCCCTCCCTGTCCCCACCCCACTCACATCGATTCACCTCCCACCACCCCAAGTCTTCCAACCAACACTCCTTGCTGCACCAGAGGCCTGCCCTGTCCCACCCTCATTCTGCCCTCCTGCCCCTAGACCACCCAGCAGTCCTGGCTCAGAGAAGTGGTTAGAACCAAAGCTTTCCTTGGCCTGAAGAGACTCCCCAGGGAGCTGAAGGCAGAAAGGGTGCTGCCAGCCCCAAGACAACCTGCAGCTGCTGTGTCCTGCCCATGCTAATCAAAGATGGTGTCTCCAAAGGCTGGCCTCTCCCAAGGTTGCAGAAGGAGGCTGCTATTGTTTGAAGCCCCTCACCAAGACAGGACCTCCCTTCAAAGTTTCATCATGCTGCCCTCACCCCCTCCCCCCGACTTATTCCTAACAGCCTTCCTTAGCCTTTTTCTCTGGAAACTGGAAGAATTGGAGTACATCCACTAGGCTTAATTAGAGACCATGCGACTGGGTGAGGGCCCAGATTTCTACTTCACCTTCAGTGTCTTCTCAACTGGGAGAGAGATCTTGAACCCATAAACCAGAGGGAGAAGGAGTTCTGAATTCTTAGCCTTGCTCTGCTAATCATAACTTATGATGAAAACAATAATAGTAATATAGTAGCTAACATTTATTGAGCACTTACTGTGTGCTCTGTATATGTTTACTCACAGAAATCACTAATGGCTATATGATTTCAAGCAGTAGCTCATCCTACCTGGATCTCAGTTTCCCTATCTGTAGCAGGAAAGGTGGAACCAGAGGCCCTCCCTATTTAGACAGTGTGTCTGAAACATCTGTAATGGAAACAAAATCTCCTGGACAAGTTGTATCTGTCACTGTTCCTATCTGTTTTAAATGACATAAAGACATCTACCAGGCAAGTTCGGCTTCAAGTTATTCTGTTCTTGAAACAACAAAACAAGAATGCCATTGCTTTTTTAAAAAATCATGGCTGGGCACAGTAGATCAGGCCTGTAATTCCAGCACTTTGGGAGGCCAAGGCTGGAGAATTGCTTGAGCCCAGGAGTTTGAGACCAGCCTGGGCAACATGCCAAAATCCCATCTCTACCAAAAAAGATACAAAAATTAACCAGGTGTGGTGGTGTGTGCCTGTAGTCCCAGCTATTTGAGAGGTTGAAATGGGAGGATCACTTGAGCCCAGGAAGTAGAGGTTGCACTAAGCCAAGATTACACCACTGCACTCCAGCCTGGGCAACAGAGCAAGACCCTGTCTCGAAAAAATTAAAATTAGAAAAAATGTTTAAATCATAACAGTTCTCAACAAATCAAATTATTCTTCATCTTAATAGGGATGAGCCATTTAATTTTATTTTTAATAATAAAAATGTTCTGTTTTCATTACACAAGGGAGCCTTTCAAAATTCACATGGCTACTACCATGTCTCACTTGATGACTTACCAGATTCTGGAGGAACCCGATGTGAGTATTTATACAAAGCCCCCTGGTGATTCTGATTTGAGAATTCTGATTCTCATGTAATTTCTGAATCTAGAATCAGATATCTGATACCTATCATTCTTATGTGATCTCATCTCTGATTCTGAGATTCTAATTGAGAATCACTGATGCTGCTTTCTGAGAATTTTTGCTTCTGTAGATTTAAGCAATTTCTCTGTGTGTGTACCCTTACACGTATGTTCCCAGAAGCTGTGAAGCTGCATATGCTACACACATGTGTCTGGGGGTGGGTGCCTATGCTTCTGGGCAAATGTGTGTGACTGTGCCTTTGTGTCACATTTGTGTAAATGAGGAGATATGTGTGCTTGTGTGTGGATGTGTCCTGTGCCTGCATTGATGGGCTTGCCATTTTCTGAAGCCTCCAACAGGGAAGGAGTTTCTCTGGAGGAGGAGCCCATCAGGCCCCTGAAATGCCAGTTGAGCAATCTCTGGGCTCCAGAACTGACAGAGCTTCTCTCCTGATTGGAGAAGAGGGACAACAGATTTTGAGCATAAACACAGATCTCTGTGCTGAGCATTCTAATTCTGCAAGTCAAGTAGAGAGCCCGTGCAGCCGCCTGCTAATTAGCTACCCTGGGGAAAAAATTGCCTGTGTTGGAGTGGATAATGTGTTTGCCTGTTTCCGTGGGATCCTTGACCAACTGAATGCTCCCACCTTCCTCTACCCTCTCCCGTGGGCCTGTCTTCCTTCACCCCCAGCTCGGAAAGATGGTGCAGCCTGTGCATGCCTCAGCTCCAATATGTCGGCTTTTTCAAACAGGCCAATTGCTAAGCAAATGTCATTTGAGCTGGAGCTTGGAAGGCTCTCAATGAGATAAATGATCCATTTGAATAGATGAAGATGGGTTCCACACTGGATGAAGATGAGCTAATAAAGTTCCCGTAATATTAAGCACAGGCTCCACGTCCCCTCCCCAGGCAAACTGCACCCTCAACAGCAGGGGCTCTGCCACAGCACAGGACAAATCCTCAGGTACCGGCAGCTGAGGATCTCAGGCTTGACAGATCCCCAGTCCTAGTGAACCTCTGAGTCTCTCTGCCTGGGTCCCTTTGGCAGTGCTATGGGCTGATGGGTGCAGGAGGCTTACCATACTGGGCTGAGGGGTAGCTGCCTACTGTGGCTCAAGTCATGCCCTTCCCATGCTTGTATACACACGTGTACACATGCTACACTCACCTGTAGTCTGAGCCCTTGACTTTAACCTCTGGTACACTCTCACGTGTAGAAAGGTCCGTACACAGAGGTGTACAAAATATCTATAAACCTCCATACCTCCATAAGTAGACAATAACACCTATACAATGTATAGGTTCACCAGCTGATAGAGATATGAACTATACAGATATCAGATATAGATACTGTTATGGACTGAATGTGTTCCCCTAAAATTCACATGTCAAAGCCCTAACCCCCAGTGTGATGGTATTTGGGGTTGGGCCCTTGGGAGGTAATTAGATTTATATCAAGTCTTGAGGGTGGGACCCTATGATGGGATTCGTGTTTTTATAAGATTTCTCTCTCACGCTCGCTCTCTCTCTCTCTCTCTCTGCCTCCTCCCACTTGAGGATACAGGGAGAAAGTGGCCATGTAGAAGCCAGGAAGAGTCCTCACCAGAAACCAAATCTGCTGACACCTTGATCTTGGACTTCTCAGCCTCCAAAACTATGAGAAATAAATGTCTGTGGTTTAAGCCACCCAGTCTGTAGTATTTTGTCGTAGCAGCCTGAGCAGACTAAAACAGATATGCACTAGGAATGATGCTTGCGCACATTTGCACATATTCACTCACCCATCAATAAATATTATTGCTACACTCCTAGAGGCATACTGGAATGTGTGCGCACTGCTCCCATTACTGCTGACTCTTATGTATGCAACTCTTACCATGGTGAGCATTTCACAGATTTCCTCTCACTTTATTCTCAGGATATCCCCAAGAGGGAGACATTTATTAGCTCCATTTTATAAAACAGGAGGCTAAAATGAATGCAGGGCTCAGGGTTGGTTGCACAGCTGTGAAGCAGTAGAGCTGGAATTTGAACTCAGGTCTGCCGACTGCAACGTGCATGCTCTGTCGGGATCATAAATAATCCAGCATTCAGAGCTGGGGGACAGGAACCTCAGTAGGGTCTAAGAGAACAATCCTGGCACTCTTGTGAGGCCGAAGCCTGCATTCCCTAGGGCGCAGGACTTGTTCGGCCTAGCACCTTATGACTCACTTACTATAATTGGGTACAGCTGTCTCCCAGAGTGTGGCAAGGTCTTCCCAAGTGCAGATTCACAGGCATCTCTGAAACCGTTAAAGAACTGGCTTTCAACTTTTGTTCAAAATAATGACCATGAGAAGAGTAATAATATAAACTGATTTTAATATATGCCCAGCTTAAATGACAAGCTCTGCTCCCGTGTTGATATTTTCTGCCAATACAAAATTATTTTATTCTTAGTACAAAGTTTCTTATCAGATGCATGCTGCTATGTGTTTTTAATTAATAATGAGATCATTTAATGGCCCATTTGCCCCTGATTTCTAACTGTAGCGCCGACTCCCACACCCAGGTCCTCTCGTTTACAGTTATCAGGTGCCAGGGTGTGTTCTGGTTTCTCAGGCCCTGAACTCCCTATGTCCAGCTCTTCTGAAACTTCCCAACCCCATCCAGAGCTGCCCTGGGAATATTTTGGACTCTCTATCAACCCTGGGCTATAGAAGGGCCTGGGGCAACCCCACGGCACGTCACACTCCTCCATCCCTGGACTAGCACCCTGGCTGGCTCCCCAGAAGAAAAATGAAGGTCCTCCTGACAGGCAAGCATAAATATTTTCTTTTCCAGCCTCGTTCAGATGGGGATCTTTGCTGTTAATAAAGTGGCAGCTGGCTATCTGGGAGTGTCTGAACGTGGCCTTCTCTGGCAAACAGCGCATCATCCATCTCTGTCCTCACCCCGTCAGATGACAAGACTTTGCTGGCCTGCTCCTTCTTGGAATGTGCCTTGGCTGGCAGAAAGCAGGCAGGAAGCATTTGCAAAACACCAGTTTCATCTTCTCTCTGTGGAGGGGCCGGGAGGAGTGAGCTGAGTTTGCTGCTCTTGGCAAGCCCATCTATCAGGAGTGTGGCCATCGGGTGCCGGGCAAGGCTATTTATTTAAGCCTCACATCAGGCAGTGAGACTTAATTTATGGGGACAGGAGGGAGGGTGTTGGAGCAGGCTGGGTCTTCCCACTTTGAAAGGTGCTCAGACCAGAAAGGGCAACAGCACGTAATGGGAAATCGTGCTGTGCTTTGTAGCATGTGGCCTGGAAATGGAGTTGCAAGGCCCGGAAAGGTTTTGAAATAACATTGCAGGTTGGAGCCCTCCCTGCCCCCACCTGGAAATAGGTGTTAGGATGGAAAACAGGGCACCTCACTTCACCCCTCATCACCAGCCAGGGCTGTTGAAATGAAAACAAAAAATTCTTCCTTAAAAGAAAATGTATTTTCCAAAGTTCTGTGAATTTTCTCTTGACTTCCACCTTCACAAAAGGCTGAGTGAAGTCTTGGAGCTATGGAGCTTGCTCGGGGGACCAAGGAGGAAGCACTGTGGGGGTAGATATCACCAGCCTCCAGGCTGGTGCTGTTCGGGTTTGTTCATCCACACATCTGGTGAGCAGTAGGCCTCTGGATGGTGAAAAGATACAAAGATTTAGGGTCGCCTAGGCCTGGGCTCAATTCCCCACTGTATTAGGTTCCCAAGGTTACCTGGGGAAAATTATTCGACCTTTCTGTGTTTTAGTTTCCCCATATGTAGAATGGGGACAGTAATACAGATGTCTGTGGATTGGTATAGGATACTATTGAAGCCCGCCCATGACAGTGCCCATTATAGCACTTCCTCACAATCAGTGCTTGGCAACATGTTGAATTTTGTTGAAGGAGCTCACAGAGGTTTCCCATTGCCTGCAGAATGGGGCAGAGCTCTCACTTTTACAGTCAATACTTTCTGGGATCTGATCCCAACCAATCCTCTTACCTGGCGTCCCAGGATTCTCCTACTAAAATTGGTGTGCAGGGCCTGACCACGCCCTGTCCATTCACTCTACACCACGGCACCCCCAGCTGCTTGCCCATGCTGTCTGCACACAGCACACCCTCGCATAGCCTCCCCTCCTCATTGCACCTTCCGTCCGGGGGCCCTGTCATCAGGGGTGGCGAGAACTACCACTTACGAGTGCGTGTTGTGGGTCAGACACTGCACGTGTGTTATTTTAGATCTGTATTTTACAGGATCAGGAGGGAGAGTCAAAAGAAAGGAAAGGGAGCACAGTAAGGAATTTCCAGTAGTCAAACAATACGGTCAAATTTACTATAGAGGAAACACCACTGTGAGCCAAAGAGATCGTGGAGTAGGGGAGGAGGCCAAGTGTCAGGGAGGAGGCTGGGGGTCAGGGAGGAGGCTGGGGGTCAGGGAGGAGGCTGGGGGTCAGGGAGGAGGCCAAGTGTCAGGGAGGAGGTTGAGGGTCAGGGAGGAGGCCGGGGGTCAGGGAGGAGGCTGGGGGTCAGGGAGGAGGCCAAGTGTCAGGGAGGAGGCCAAGTGTCAGGGAGGAGGTTGAGGGTCAGGGAGGAGGCTGGGGGTCAGGGAGGAGGCCAAGTGTCAGGGAGGAGGCTGGGGGTCAGGGAGGAGGCTGGGGGTCAGGGAGGAGGCCAAGTGTCAGGGAGGAGGTTGAGGGTCAGGGAGGAGGCCGGGGGTCAGGGAGGAGGCTGGGGGTCAGGGAGGAGGCTGGGGGTCAGGGAGGAGGTTGAGGGTCAGGGAGGAGGCCAAGTGTCAGGGAGGAGGCTGGGGGTCAGGGAGGAGGCCAAGTGTCAGGGAGGAGGCCGGGGGTCAGGGAGGAGGCCAAGTGTCAGGGAGGAGGCCAAGTGTCAGGGAGGAGGCTGGGGGTCAGGGAGGAGGCCAAGTGTCAGGGAGGAGGCCGGGGGTCAGGGAGGAGGCTGGGGGTCAGGGAGGAGGCCAAGTGTCAGGGAGGAGGCCGGGGGTCAGGGAGGAGGCTGGGGGTCAGGGAGGAGGCCAAGTGTCAGGGAGGAGGCCAAGTGTCAGGGAGGAGGCTGGGGGTCAGGGAGGAGGCTGGGGGTCAGGGAGGAGGCCAAGTGTCAGGGAGGACGCTGGGGGTCAGGGAGGAGGCCAAGTGTCAGGGAGGAGGCTGGGAGTCAGGGAGGAGGCTGAGCGTCAGGGAGCAGGCTGAGAATAAGGTTCTTACCTGATTAAATTAAAATTTAAAAAAATTAGCCAGGCATAGTGGCATGCATCTGTAGTCCCAGCCTCTCAGGAGGCTGAAGCAGGAGAATTGCTTGAACCCAGGAGGCGGAGGTTGCAGTGAGCCGAGATTACGCCACTGCACTCTAGCCTGGGCAACTGAGTGAGACCGTCTCAAATAACAAAAAAATCTGACCCTGCAGGCCCTGAGATTCTCCAGGTTAAAGTCACAAACACCCACCCTTTCTGAGACTAAAGTTTGGGAGATGCTAAGATGGTAGCAGTGATGCCGACCTCAGGATGCAGAGGGCCTTACCGCTCCCCACCCAGGATCCCAGTAAGGAAAGACAGCGAGCGTGGCTTTCGGATGGAGAGGAGAGGCTGGGTTTGAGAGTTTGCTTCATTTGTTCATTCAGTGCGTATGTAATGGGCAACCACTGTGTGTCAGACTGGATTCCAGCTGCTGGAATACAGTAGTGAACAAAGCAATACGAAATCTCTGCCCTCCTGGAGTTTACATCCTAGTGGGAGAAACAGATCATAAACTAATCAGAAAAAGATACAGTGTTAGATAAGGATAAGTGCTATAAAGAAACATCAAAGCAAGGGAATGGGATATCAAAGGATAGGGTCAGTGACAAAATTATGGATACAGTAGCCACAGAGGGCCTCGCTAACAGGGTAACTTCTGAAAGAAGACTAGAAAGAAGCAAGAGTGAGCTCCGCAGATGTCTAGGGGAAGCATCCCAGGCAAAGGGAATTAGAAGCACCAAGGCTCCAAGGCAGGAGCGTGCCCAGAATGTGCCAGGAGAGGGTAGGGCCTGTGGGGTTGGAGGGGGCGCAAAGGGAGAGAATTAGGAGAACTCAGAGGGGTACGAAAGGAGCTGGGTCAAAATGGGCCTTGTCTGTCTCAGGCTCCTGGAGGTCAGGACTCTGGTGCTGGGGCCTTGGGCAGGCCCTTCCTTCTCCAGCTGATTTCTCCCAGTGGAGGACACGTGTGGTATAGATGTGATTGTGAAAGCTTTGAGGATTATGCCATGTTCTGAATACAACTCAGAACCTGTGGCCAGGTGCGGTGGCTCACTCCTGTAATTCCAGCACTTTGGGAGGCCGAGATGGGTGGATCACCTGAGTTCAAGACCTGCCTGGCCAAAATGGTGAAACCCCATCTCTACTAAAAATACAAAAATTAGTGGGGTGCGGTGGCGCATGCCTGTAATCCCAGCTATTTAAGAGGCTGAGGCAAGAGAATCACTTGAACCCAGGAGGCGGAGGTTGCAGTGAGCTGAGATCGTACCACTGCACTCCAGCCTGGTGACAGAGCGAGACTCCGTCTCAAAAAAAAAAAAAAAAAAAAAAATTGCCAGGCATGGTGGCATGCATCTGTAGTCCCAGCCACTCAGGAGGCTGAAGCAGGAGAATTGCTTGAACCCCAGGAGGCAAAGGTTGCAGTGAGCCAAGATTATGCCACTGCACTCTAGCCTGGGCAACAGAGTGAGACCACCTCAAAAAAACAAAAAAATCCGACCCTGCATGCCCTGAGATTCCCCAGGTTAAAGTCATAAACACCCACCCTTTCTGAGACTAAAGCTTGGGAGATGCTAAGATGGTAGCAGTGGTGCTGACCTCAGGATGCAGAGGGCCTTACCTCTCCCCACCCACCTGCTGCTCCTGCCCCCTGGGAAGCAAGAGAGGGGCTGACTTCAGGCCACACTGGCCTCTAGGCCTTGTGTCCACAAATACTGTGTCACACAGCTTGGGATCTTTTCCTTCACAATGAATTCATCCTCATCCATCATTCCTTTACTTATTCTCCCCAGTATTCATTTATTCATGTACATATTCATTTCCTCTCTCATCCTATTTGTTTACTCCTTTCTTCACTCATACACATATTCATTTTCCTCCCTCCTCACATTTATCACAAGAGTAAATACATAACAGATTGTGCAACTCCTGGTGTCTGCCTGACTTCTCAGCTACAATGTGAAGGATGAGGGCAGGAAGCATGTCTTCTTCACAGCTGTGATACCAGCATCTGGCCCCATGCAGAGCCCATAGCATGTGCTCTATAAATGGATTTCTGCAGCCATCCATTCACTGCACATGCATTCATTCTTTAGACATTCCTCAAACCTCCGTGGGTACCAAAACCTGGGCCAGACATATTTCAGGAGAAGAGGGAGAAGGAAGAAAATGTAGGATAAATTATCCCAGCCCCTGTCATCCACCATTCCCTTCATCCATCCAATAAACATTTACTGATGACACTTAGTACTGAATCCTGAGCTGGCGACTGCTTATGCAACTGCTTGCATAAGGATGATCAAGGGAAGGCTGAGGCTGAGCCGCAGCTGGGCCTCAGAGAATGGGCAAAATGTCAGGAACAGGGAGGAGGAAATGTAGCTAGAGGAGAGGGAATGGCAGGAACAGAGGTTTCCATGAACCTCACCCTGCCTGGTGGTTAGGGGACAACTGCTATCAAGATAGCTTGGGGCAAGTCATGGAGGCATTTAATTACTAGGCATGAGAGTTTGCGGGGCTCCAGGGGAACTTGATCTGGGCCTGTCATTCCAGGTGTGAGAAGGCAGGTGAGACAGGCAGCACTGAAGGTTTCAGGTTGGTTGCTGCTGGGCAGAGTATGATTTCCTGTTTGCCTAAAGAGGAGGAAAAGGCCTTCGAAAGATAGTGAAGATTCCCCAACAGGCCACACAAGCCCAAAATGGCTCGGACAAAGCTTTGTGATGACTTTAATGCAAATGAACTAAAAGTACATGGATTAAATTTTCCTCCCCAAACTACATGAGCTGTGGAAACAGAAAGGTGCGTGTTTAAGTGTAGGCCCCTGGAGCTCTCTTTGAGCCTGTCTTAGCGCAATGACACACCGTGGACGCGGTTAACTCTGCAGGTGCCACAGTTCCACCCAACAGCTTTGGACCTAATCAAGGATAAAGGGGTCTCAGCCCTCTAATGCTGCAGCTCCCCTCCCCAAATCTTCTGTGCCCTGGCAGGCCCTGGCAGAGATCCTGGGCCCACTCTTGGCCTCTTTGACCAGGCAAAATTTGCTCCTGGGCCTAGGTCTTCAAAAAACACCAGCTCCTTCTGGCTAGCCGGGAAGGAGAGTAAACACCAAATAATAACAAAACAATAGGTATAATTTTAATATTTATTCCTTCACATGTAAACACATTCAGTTAACAAAATACTGAATCATTATCTCCTCTGACCCTCATCAGAAGCTGAGGGGATAGTTGGCTGGGGCGGGTGGTGGATTATTATCCCCATTTTACAGATGAGGAAACTCAAGTCCAGAGAGGTTAAAGTGACTTTTGTAAATGTCACACCTCTGCTACAGTGCTCTAATGAGCCCACTGCAGAAAACTTCCAAATTGGTAAGATCATGGCGTCCTTTTTCAGTGAAGAGTGTGCCCCAAATGTAAATAGACTTTATCTTCCTTCATCTCCCATGATTCCCAGTAACTACATGGTGTTGATGGTCTGCCATCATTTTAACAAAATGGGGGCCTGAGGCTGGGAGAGCAGGCAGGCCGGCCCCAGGTCAGCCAGAATCAGTGTCAGGTAAGTGGTTCCTGTGGTTCTGTGGTTGAGATGGGCCCTAAGAAGCTGTGGTCTTTCCTCCCATCTCATGGTAACCTAGGGGTTAGAGGTAAGGCTACAGTCTGCAACTGAGGTCTGGACTCAGCCCAGGCAAAAACCAGAGACCAGGTCTCCTGGCCCCAGCCCAGTGTTATTTCCACTCTACCTGCCCGGACACTGACCTAGGGCAAGGCCCTCCCAGTTTTTTCAGCCTCCCTATCTGTAGCAAGAGGGTGTGGGAGAGAAAGCCTCTAGGGCCCCTTCCAGGGTCCAGGCTGTAGCTGTGAACAATTCTGAGCGCAGGATGTGAAGGCAAAGCATGAGAGCAGGAAGTTCCAGGCTCCAGGGGGTGGGGCAGGCCTCGCTAGGAGAGGCAGAGGGCACAGAAGCCACCCCTGACCGACTTCACAAGATAAGGCCCACCGTCACCTCCCCACTTCCTCCTCTCCAGCCCCAGGGTCTCCTTTGCTTCCACATCTTGTTGACTTTTGAATTTACAAGGTGTGCCAGTTGCCAAGGCCCCCGGTTGATTACACCCCTGGACCTGCCTTAGGAAAGCATCCTCCTCCCCAAGCCCCCACCAGCAACTGGGAGGTGGGGCTGGGAACACAAGATGGGATCTCTCAGGTGCTGGAAAGAAATTAAAGAGGAAACTTATTGAAAAGAGGACAGAAGAGAGAAAGCAAAGGTAAGTTCCATTCTGGAAAGGAAAGGGGGAGGAGCCACATGCAATTTTATAGCCGTGTTCTGAAACACATGACTCTTGACCAGGTCCGACTCTGACCGTGGGGGAACGCTCAGGTGGGGTGAGGAGCTTTATGGTGTTTGCTTGGTTTATTGGCTTTGTGGAAGAGGATATGAGGGCCCAGGCAGTTCTCTGGAGATAGGACCCCTCAAGGAAAGGCCAAGATTTATGGTTTCCGGAAACCCTCAAGGTTACTGGCCTAGGCCTAGGCTTTCCTTGGTTCCAGGGATTTAAGGGAGGGAGGGCCTGGAGGTAAAGGAAATTCCAAGTCATGGTGAGAATCATTCCCCAAAAGACTTTATCTTCCTTGTCTCCCATGATTCCCAGTAACTACATGGTGTTGATGGTCTGCCATCATTTTAACGAAATGGGGGCCTATGGCTGGGAAAGCAGGTAGGCTGGCCCCAGGTCAACCAGAATCAGTGTCAGGGGAGCAACTCAAACCCGTTTCTCCTGGTTCCCACTCCAGGGTGCTTTCTCTCTGGGCTGTTTATACTGGAGTGGCCTTTGACGCCCAATCAGAAAATACCTGAGTCACACTGGCTAAAAGAAAAGAAGTATTGCTAAGGGCTCTGGCCTGGAGTCACCTCTGTGTCACCACATGCAGGCTTGGGACAATAGCCATCCATCACTGCTCAGCAAGGTGGCGTAGGTGTTCCCTCGCACAAGCATGTGACTACACCAAGGGTGCTTGACCTTCCGGGAAATGCTCCTGTGGACACTATCCGTGGCCAAGTGGTTCTGGAAACAAATGTTTCATTGACAACCCTACTTCACAGGCATAAGAGGCTGGTTCCTGACACGGCCTTCCAGTCTTCTGTGGACCCTGTTAGCAGGATACATTTTATTTCTGAGCTTAATTAGGGGACATGCCATAAATATTCATGCAGCAAAATGAGCCCAGGCTCACAAGTGCAGCTGCTTCCCGCTTGGGGGAAATTAACATTGTTTTCCAGCCATGAGTAATGAGGCGCCACTGCTGGAGAGAGGAGCCTTTTCAACAGCCTCTCTAGGACAGAAAGGGAGAGCCACACTCAGAGGCACCCACACCCTGGGAGCCAGCCTGGCCCCCGCAGACCCCTCTGCATCTCCAAATGAGGGGCACAGCTGGGCTCCTCTGGGGCTCAGTCCTGAAGGGACCCCCCACCAAGGTACTCAGCAGAGCAGACGATGCATCAAGAACAGGGGTCAGCAAGCTATAACACAAGAGCCAAATCCACCTGCCACCTGCTTTTGTAAATAAAGTTTTATTGGAACCCATTTGTTTAGATATGGTTACAACAGCAGAGTTGAGTAATGTGACAGAGACCTTATGGCCTGCCAAGCAAAGGAAAATATTTACAACCTGGTCCTTTGCAGAAAAAGTATGCCCTAGAACTGTTTCATCCTGGACATTTGTGATTATTAATATAAGTCCCATAATCTCAAATTCTCTGTAACCTTAGGAATATCGAATGGTTTTGAAGTCTCATGGTTTTAGAATCTTCTGTGCATAGACTCTGGAACCAGACTTCAATCTCAGCTCTATCACTTCCTTAGCTGTGTGACTATGGGCAAGTTACTTAACCTTCTCTCTGCCTCAGTTTATTTATCTATTAATTGGGGGTAAGAATAGTACCTAGCTCATAGTGCTGTTAAGACTGAATGAATATTTATAAAGCCCATAGAAAAGTATTCAGCATAGGATAAGCTTTAAGTAAGTACCTGTTAAATAAGTGGATTCAATCTCCTGCAATTTCAAACTCCTCAAAGAATAGGATCTTAACCTTCCCCTACAAATGTCAGCCTGTAAGATCTTAGAATCTAAGCTGTGACAGGGAGAGCCCCCAACTTTCTGACACTGTACTAAATACTTCATGTGCATTATCTCATTTAATCTCCAAAACGACTCTTGGAAGTAGGAATTACAGGCAATTTACATATAAGGAAACAAACTTTGCAAAGGTAGGAGACTAATCCAAGGTCACAGGGGTAAATTGCAAAGCTCGAACAGGAGCCCAGGGTACCTGACTCCACGCCTACCCTACCCCTCACCCACTGCCACAGTCTCTCCTCTGTACCTGTCACAGGGTCCTTCAGCCTCTGCTGGGCACCTGCCGTGTCGGGGAGCTCACTGCCCCTGGAGACAGCCAGCTCCGTGGCTGGAGAGCTCACACTGGGATCTGCTCTTAACTTACTTTTGCTCCTCCTAACCCCCTTGGTCCTAGGTTGTCTCTTTGCAGCTCTGAAGAGCCCAGGCAAGAGACCATGGACACTTCTGGGGGCATCTCCCAACTTGCTGGGAGCCAGCAGCAGCCTGGGCCTCAACATTTGCAACAAACTAGACCCACAAAAAGACACAGCTCCGTAGCTTTGGACAAACCATGCCTCCAGCAAGCCCTTGCTGGTACCAACAAGAAGCAAGGACCCTTCTTTCTCCATAAGATTCCCAACATTCCTGCCTGAACCATCACTCGATGAGACAAGAGCCATGTCCTCATCTAAGTCTTGTCATAATACTCCTAGGACTCTCTAAGCCTTGTAATCTTTCTTCTTGCTGTCAGTGTTTTGAGATCTAGTCTGTCCTATGGTTCTGCAGCATAATGAAGCTCATCAAGTGCTGGTAGCATTGCTTTTATCCTCAGCATCCTTGACCTAGTAGGTCAAGAAAGTATTACCATTCCCATTTATAAGATGATGTACACGAGACCCAGAGGGGAGGAGGAATAGAAAGAAAAAAGAAATTATACTATAGCAGAACCTTCTGGTACCAGGCCCTGTGCTAAGCCCTTTGTCTCATTTCATCCTAACACATGTAGGTGCTCACCCCACTTTCCAGGAAAATGAACTGTGACTTCTAAAGGAAATCCGACTTGTTCTGGGTTCCATAGACAGCAGGAGGAGGAAGACACTGATCATGCATCTACTGTGTGCTAAGTACATTCATACACATATATGCCTTATTCTGCCATCACACATACACAAAACCCGAAGGTGGGTCTTTTTAATGCTTGCTTGCCAGATGTGTAAACTAAGGCTCAGAGGCTGGGGTGGCTGTCCCAGGGGAAAGGGGCTGGGCCCCAGGCCTCGCTGGTGTGGATGAGGCACTCTTGCCTGACCCCAGCAGCCGTGGCAAGACTCAGACCATATCCTTTCAGGGAGTGGAAAAGGAAACACTGGGCCTTTTTACAGGGTTTCCATGTGCATGACCAGGAGCCCCTAAGGATGGCCGATCTGCCACGGATGGGAGGAATGGTTTGTTTTTTCTGTGGGCCACTCTGGAGCCTTTCAAAGGTGTGAAGTTCCATGGCCTGCAAAAGCTGATTCTACTGGCTATCCAGAGCAGGCCCTGCGTGGGCCCCAGCCCCTGCAGCCCCCACAGTCCCCACAGCCCCCACAGCCCCCACAGACCCCGGTCTCTTCATGTGCCGCCCATGGGAACTCCCTCCGGCCCACCTGGCCTCGCACACGCTGAAAGGCTGCAGAGTGACAGGCCTGCAACTGGACTCTGATGTTTATTCACCAAACACAGAGACAGCCCTCCAGGCTCTCCTCTACCATCCAACCCTCTGCTACCTCAGGGAATAGGGGTCACCAGCCCACTCCCAGGCCAGGATCCCAGCACACTCACCTCTGGAGACCGGCCACAAGGAAGAGCATCCAAGCTGCTCCTGCAGGGAAAGAGACTCTGGTTAGACACAAGGAAGAACCAGCTGCCACTGAGGGACATTCAGCTCAAAGAGAAGAGGAATCTCCTGAAGTGCCGTGGCATCTTGGTAAGGACCCTGGGTTCTTTGTAACCCCTGGGATGAGAAGGGGTGAGGCTGCATGATTCCCAAACCCCACTCTCTACCAGTTCTGACAATGTCATAATTCTGAGGTTCCACGGCATGAGACAGGGGGTCAGACTGGACCACAGGATCATCTCTAAATGCTTCTATCTCCAGAGCTGCCGAGTGATTGACGGGACAAGGCTGAGCAATTGTGTTGGAGAACTGCTTGGTTGCTTTCCTGTACATAGTCAAGGAAGTTGCACGGTCACTTTGTAAAAACGGAACTGCTGGTATTACTGTTTTTCTGTTGTTCTTCTCCCCCCTACCATTTTTATAACTGAACTGATTGCTTTGATTGGACTGCCCTGTTGTTCATCTAAACCAACCCCTTGCTGGACTCAACTGACAGGCTGTTTGTTGGCCACAGTCAGCTGTGGATGTGGAGCTGGTTGGTGTGTAGCTTTCCAGATTACATATTTTGACGAAATGGACTGTTCTGAGCCCTGCAATCACCCCAGCCCCACTCCCCAACCTCACCACCAGCCTTGGCTTTTCCAGAGAATTGCAGTTCCACGAGTGTCAGGCATAAATCCCGGCCAAATCCACCATGAAAGGACACACAATATTGTTACAGGTTTAAAACTGGGATTCAAATCAAGAAGGCAGAAAGCCCCGATGGAAGACCTGTTGTGCCCTGCAGCCTTGCCAGGCAGTCCACGTGGGCTGGACCGAGACTGCGGTTCTGACCCTCGTCCGTGTCAGGGGATTGCTGAGCCCCTAGCACAGCCCTCTCACTTGCCTCTTTAACTCACTTCCTTTCATTGCTGACAGGTCCACCAACTTTCAATGGGGCTGTGGCAAGAGCTACTCACCAGCCCACCCCCAAGCCCATTCACCCTGCCCACCCCTCCTTGGCCTTTCAGGCTCACAGTGAAAGGGACTTGTCCAGAAATCGGGGATTTACCATTGTGCCCTTTGTAAAGACTCTCCATTTCCCTCAGCCCCACCCCTCCCATCTCCAGAAACAGTAGGGGTGGCCCCTGCAGAGCTGCAGATGGACACAACAGAGCACAACACACCCAACACCCTTATTTAGAATCAGGGCTGAGGCCTCAGAAACTCAAACTTTGTTTCAGAGCCGGAAGACAACCTCTAGATTTCTCCTGCCTCCACCCACTCCCCATTTTACAGATGGGGAAACAGAGTCATAGAATGAGGCCTCTTGACACCTAGTGTGCTATTCCATTAGCTCATTTGCACTCCCCGTTTCTTTTCTTCTTTCAGAATTGAGGAGATAATGACATTTGTCGTTTGTGTTAACAATATGCGACACCACTGAAAACTGTGTACAATGGCTGTAGCCAGCAGTCTAGGAAGTTTGGGGTTATGGTTTTGTTGTTTCACATCTGAAATCAAAAACTAGAGTCATGGAAATAGCAGGTCTTGGTTGAACTGCCTCTAAAATAAATAGAACCATTCGCCTGACTAATATGAAATTCAACTCACAAAAAGGAAAAAGCTAAATTGTAATTTTCCTGTTTCTAATATTTTTGCTCCTATGTTTAGATTATTTAATACAACTACCTATTTGTGGGTGGGCCTGCTGGGGACCAGAAAGGAGCTCTAACTCGCCCAAAGGCACACAGCATGGCAGGCAGGTTTGGCCTGACTATCCTCTACCTCTCCGGCAGGCATTTCAGTGTTGGAAAAATCTTGGCTACATTGAAACGGTATTCCTAGAACCAGTTGGGCACTGCAATTTGGTTAGCTGTGTGGCTTTGCAGTTTCTAAACTAAATGGTTTATTAAGAATAGATGTGTCAGGCCGGGCGCAGTAGCTCACGCCTGTAATCTCAGCACTTTGTGAGGCCGAGGCAGGTGAATCACTTGAGGTTGGGAGTTGGAGACCAGCCTGACCAACATAGAGAAACCCTGTCCCTACTAAAAATACAAAATTAGCAGGGCATGGTGGTACATGCCTGTACCCAGCTACTCGGGAGGCTGGGTCAGGAGAATCGCTTGAACCCAGGAGGCGGAGGTTGCGGTAAGCTGAGATCGCGCCATTGCACTTCCGGCTGGGCAACAAGAGCGAAACTCTTCCTTAAAAAAAAAAAAAAAAAAAAAGAATAGATGTGTGAGTTAGAATGGCGATCATTAAAAAGTCAGGAAACAACAGATGCTGGAGAGGATGTGGAGAAATAGGAACGCTTTTTACACTGTTAGTGGGAGTGTAAATTAGTTCAACCACTGTGGAAGACAGGGTGGCGATTCCTCAAGGATCTAGAACCAGAAATGCCATTTGACCTAGCAATACCGTTTGATCCAGCAATCCCATTACTGGCTATTTACCCAAAGGATTATAAATCATTCTACTATAAAGACACATGCACACATATGTTTATTGCAGCACTATTCACAATAGCTAAGACTTGGAACCAACCCCAATGCCCATCAATGATAGGTTGGATGATGAAAATGTGGCACATATACACCATGGAATGCTATGCGGCCATAAAAAAGGATGAGTTCATGTCCTTTGCAGGGACATGGATGAAGCTGGAAACCATCATTCCCAGCAAACTAACACAGGAACAGAAAACCAAAGACCACATGTTCTCACTCATAAGTGGGAGTTGAACAATGAGAACACATGGACATAGGGAGGGGAACATCACACACTGGGGCCTGTTGGGTGGAGGGGGTGGCTAGGGGAGGGATAGAATTAGGAGAAATACCTAATGTAGATGACAGATAGGGAGGGGAACATCACACACTGGGGCCTGTTGGGTGGAGGGGGCAGCTAGGGCAGGGATAGCATTAGGAGAAATACCTAATGTAGATGACGGGTTGATGGGTGCAGCAAACCACCATGGCACATGTATTCCTATGTAACAAACCTGTACATTTTACACATGTATCCCAAAACTTAAAGTATAAAAATAATAATAAAAAAAAGATGTGAAAGCAGCAAAAGCAGTTGATTTCAATGCTTCATCTATGGGAAGATTGCCATGATCCCTGAGCATTTCTAACCCAGGATGCTCCCTCCCCTACGAGGTGCTTTATGTGAACCTGGGGCTGGGAGATTCCACATGGGAACTGAGCTGGAGAACAGATCATTCGAGGAAGATAGCCTCGTATTTTGGCGGTCACTGCACAGACTCTGTCTTTATGGTGCCTGAATAAAAAGCAGGAGGTTTCATATTTAAATTGTTTATCTTTGGCTAGTCCTTCTACAGAGCTTTGGGATGAATTCACTCCGAAGGCAAAATTTTCTAAAGGTGAAAATTTAGAAATTTTTCAGGGTGATTCTGAAGCTGACTTTGTTTTGCTTTTGGTTTATTCCTAAACGTAACAGAATCCCAAGTGTTAATCTCTGGCTGATATCTAACCATCCTCTTTCACTATGCTGTCCCAGGGGGGATTTATGACTGGGTGATGAGCCACCACGTCTCTCTGAACCCTGATGAGGACATGGATAACATCATCAACTCATCACTGAACTATCCTCATCAACCCTGCTTTAATCACCCCCAAGACTGATAACCATCGGAGGCTGTTAATTCCCAGCAAATTATCTAATCCACATGTTGTTCCATCTGTGTAAACCCAGCCCATAAGGATCATAAAATAAATAAGCATGCAATGGCTTATAGTTTCGAATCTCGTCTCACCTAGATAGGCCAGGCTGTACGATTTCAGCCACTCTCGTGGCTCCCACCTCCTTCCAAGGAGGAATGGGCAGCATGGGTTCCTATGTAGGCCTGCTCGATGCTGTTTCTAGGACGGAGGCCACACACACACCCCTGCCTGTCTCTCCTGCTCTCCCTCCCATATCCCAAATGAAGCTAAGGCTTCATTTCACTGATATGTTAATCACTGAAATAGCCTTGTCCTGCAAGACACAGGCATGGTGAATTAAGATGCTGGATGATTTGCAAAACGAAAAGCAAGCTGTCCCTTGAAAAACAGGGGGCTGGTAGGAATTTGTAATGATGAGAGGCAGGCAGAGAGGGGAGACAGAAAAGGAGGCCGGCGGCTCTAGGGGATGTAAGGAATGATAAAATTAGACTGCGTTGTCTAGACATAAGCACAGGGTTACTGAGAGGTTTCGCGTGTGTGTGTGTGAATAGGACTGAGCAAGGAGTAGGGCCAAATGGCCTCTAAATCCCTTTTTGCCTCTGAAATTCTTCAAAGCTATGTCTAAAAGCCTATAATTGTAAAATTCTGTAACTCATAGATCTGATACTTCTCTAACAGATACTCTCTGATTCTAAGGTTCTGTGATTCTAAGAGTTTATAATCCGGTGAGTCTGTAATTATAAACTGCTATGATTCTCTAATTCTAGACACTATGGTTCTCTAATTCTACCATTCCACGATGCTAACATCCTGTGATTCTAAGATTCTATCAGTGTTTCCTTAATACTCCACCATTCTCAAGTTCTGTGATTGAAAGAGGTCATGATTCTGTATTTCTATAAATTTATTATTTTATATTTATAATGCTCTACAATTCTAGTATTCTAGAATTCTGATTTCATAATCCTAACATTCTAGAATTCTAATGTTTTATTCTACTAAAAATCTAAAGCATTTACATGATTTTGTAAATCAATTTTTCAAGAATTCTGACAATCTAACATTCTAACATACTGGGTTTGTAAGATCCTACAATACAAATTTTTTTTAATTCAATGTTCTGTATTTTGAAGATTAAATCTCAAGAAGTCTTAGTTCTGAAACATTATTATTATATGCGATCATGATTCCAACATGTCTCCTATTTTATGATATCATCATTACAAATACAAAGTCATTTTATCTACAAAATGCAGGAAGTAAGCTGCAAGTGACGAAGAATCAAGGGACCTCCACAGCTGTCCCCCTAATCAGATTGGAGCACATCCCAGGGCCGTGGATTCTTCCTCAGTGGCAAAGGAGACCTGAAGACAGCTGCTTTACCCAGCTAGGGCTCCTGGAGCTGCCTGGGAAGACAAAGGCAAGGAAGATGGGGGCCCGGCCAGGGTCAGGCCGAGGAGTTGGCCCCATGCCTCCAGTAGGCCCCTCCTCAAAAGCCAGGTTTCCAACATCTGCCAGCATTTGGGTCCCGATTGCTGTCCTTTAAAAGTATCCCTCTCCTTTACTTGCTCCCCATCAAGGTCTCCCATGACAATCATTTCAAGCAGCTAATGAGTTTCAGATGGGCTTTGGGAGCCAGGGACGGATGGACGCTCAGAGAGGAGGGTTCTTAGGCGGAGTTCCGTGGGCAGGGGGAGGGGTGGGGGTCAGCAAGGAGAATCTTTTGTAGCTGAAGTATTAGGGGCCACCCACCCCTCCCAGGCCTGGGGACAGAACCTGGGAAGGAGCCAGAACCGTGATCATGCTGCTTGCTCCTTCCTGCTCGCCCATGTTTGCTCGCTGTCGATATAGAGACCCACACTCCCTTTCTAACGCCTCACCCACTGTTTTGAACTTTGATGAAATAAAAACCCAGAAGCATTATAGGAAACATTGAGGCCTTCTTGAGGCCAAGATGTGATTACTCACCTGCTAATAGAAGGGTCTTTGCAAAAGACAGAAATCGTCCTTGTTGAAATTCCATCGTCTGTGATTCTCTCCCCTTCCAGATTCACAGGAGTACATCCAGAGGCTGCTGTCAGCTCTCATGGGTGGGGTTGGCTGTGGGGTCCCTGGGGATGCCGACCCCTGGGCCCTCTGGCACCACACGGGAGCAGCTCAGCAATCCTGCCGTTCCCTGTCCTGGACTGCTCTCTCCCTTTGGCCCAGGGCTCTGAAGGGGGTGACAGTGGCCCCAAAGAGCTTTCTCCCTCCTGTGCCGGGGGTGAGGAGAGGCCAGGGGCTCAGGAGAGGTGTCCCAGCCTTCATTTCCATAGCATTCAGAGAGCCCAAGGAGCAGCCCGTGCCCAGAACCTGGCCAGGATTATACAGTGGGTTCTGCAGCGTTCTCACTCCCTGGCTGCCCGAGAACTTCTGCTGCTTTCAACGTCTAGTTTAGGGATTCACTTAAATGAGCAGAACATTGAGAAAGACACACCAATGCATTTCAGGTGTGTCTTTCACCTCTGAAATGCATTGGTGTGTCTTTCTCAATGTTCTGCTCATTTGTGGAGCAGGGTTGTGGAGTGTGTGGAGTTTCACACACTCCACAACCCAGCGAGGCCATTCCCTACCAGGAATGTAGGGGGACGTTCTGCAACAGGATGTGTATAGTTTAGGGTTTGGAGGGGGGGTCTCTCCTGGCAAGAGAGACCAAACCTTATAATTAAGTAACTCTCTGTTTCCTTTAAGATATCAACAACAACAACCACGTTCTCCCCAGTTGCCTAAACAGGACAAGTCCCCGGTTAAGCAGTTCCTGGTGGTCTGTGCTCACACATGTGCAGAGAGGGAAAAAAATCTGCCTGAAAGCTGGCCTCCCTGGCTTCCCAGCAGCAGGCCACCTCCCTGCCCCGCCGCCGGCCCCTCCCCCGTTCGCAATTAGGGGTAATCTTTTGTTGCCTGGAAAGTGTAAAAATCGCCGGCTTTTCTTTTTGCATGCATAATATCCATTTCCCCTCCAAGTGCGTTATTTGGTTTGGGAATTACATCTATTTACAAGAGTAGATGTTGCACAAAGGTTGTGTTTATGTGGAAAATTATATCGGTGACACGGGCTGATTGGCATGTGGAGGCTGGGAGAGCAGGCCTTCTCATCAGCTTGGAATAACAAAATGATTGTATTTTCAGCAAAGCTAATTGATCACATACCTCGCTGGGCTATCTGTTTACTCAAAGGCCATCCAGGCCCTGGGAAGGTGGAGAAAAGAGAGCCCGGGGCCGTGGTCACTGCCATGCCGAGCCAGCCAAGGGCTGGGGTGTGAGGCGGAGACAAAGGGCCTGGACAGGTCCTCAGGTGGTGAGGTTGGGCAGGGAGATGGGCTGACTGTTCTCCCCGGGGAAACCAGGCCCGGGCTTCACACTGGTGACTGTGTCCTTTCTCCAGACCCCAGAAGTCAGTATGTGGCAGCGCAGGTGTGGGGAAGGGCTGGTTGGAGTAGGATCTGGAGCCACTGAAAAGAAAATCCCCTTCTCTCATCCATTTGAAAAGCAGTGGGCTTTAAGCTGGTGCTGAGCTGGCTGCACAGGGCTCGTGGGAATGAAAGCTCTGGAAATCTGTTTCCATGTGTCTGTCTTGACCGAGGGACTCTGTCTTTGCTCTTCTCTGAGGAGCTCTAGATCAGGGGCCGGGACTGGGACTAGGAGGATGCATGGGAGAGAGGGACGTTATGGGGTGGGGGATGCTGTTAAGCAGTACATTCAGCTTCCAAATCTGCAGACAGAGAAACCTGAACCCAACCCTCTCTGACACCCTGCCGGAACAGATCTTGCTCCTGCCTTTGGGGAAGGAGGTGCTTATCTTTAGGTTTATGACCAAAATTCCTGGCCCCAGGCTGACTGAGCCTGTGAGAGGTCTCCTAAGAAGATACTACCTCCCCTTAATTGACCCACACTGGCCAGGCCTCTTGGCCCAAACAGCTGAAGCCACCTAAAAAAAGCCCAGAGTTAGAATTGTATTTTCTCCCCAGGGTTAAAACTTCAGTTATGTGGGGGCAGAAAACAAAGCAGTTGGATATAGTTAAACAAGTATTTGAATTGAAAATGGACAGTTATTTGAGAAACGACTTGTCCGCAAATCACCAAGAAACATTAATTTACCAGTCACTTTGCAAACATGAAGTTCCTTTGAAAACTACTGGTTAAAAACAATCTGATATCCCTCTCCTATTTTATGAAGATGGCTGGTTATTTTGCAGACTCCCAGTTGGAGTTAGTCATGCTACTAGTTACTCTTTACAAACAACTTGGGCCGGGCGCGGTGGCTCAAGCCTGTAATCCCAGCACTTTGGGAGGCGGAGACGGGCGGATCACGAGGTCAGGAGATCGAGACCATCCTGGCTAACACGGTGAAACCCCGTCTCTACTAAAAAATACAAAAAACTAGCCAGGCGAGGTGGTGGGCTCCTGTAGTCCCAGCTACTTGGGAGGCTGAGGCAGGAGAATGGCGTAAACCCAGGAGGCGGAGCTTGCAGTGAGCTGAGATCCGGCCACTGCACTCCAGCCTGGGCGACAGAGCAAGACTCTGTCTCAAAAAAAAAAAAAAAAAAAAATACAAACAACTTGGCACAAGCTTCAGCTCCTGGTTTGTCAGGTTAGAACTATGATTTGGTCTTTCTTCCCATTGCTGATCAAATTCAGATTTAGTTAACTTTTCCTAACGCAAAGATTAAGAAATATTTGGGGGCAATCAATAATGATCCTTCACTGATTTCCTGGAGCAAATCCTAAAATCCTCAGAGACTATTCAACCCAACAGCCTTATTTTACAAATGGGGAAACTGAGGCCTAGAATATTCTAGTCTTTGCGATCCCTGCTGGTGACATCTGAGCCAGGTTTGAGTATTACTTGCGTGTACTTGGATCAGGTGATGCTAAGTAAACTTCAGGTGCTTTTTCTCTAAGCTCAGTCATGAGGTTTTTCACCTCTACCCAGGTCTGAGTCACACAAGTCCGAATTTGGAATATTTTAGATATTGTTGTAATAACCTTCTGGTAACACTGTGTATGTGTGTTTGTGTATGTGTGTGTTTGTCCACCAGGCATTTCAAAATCTCTGGCCCTTCTGAAAGACAGGCAAGTTTATTAATGCAGAGCTCTCCGAATTGTTTTATAATTGGAAACATTTTGCAATGAAAGAACATTAATAAAACCTGAATCCAAATCAAACTTCTCTGTGTATGTTATTTTTACTCTGCAGTCAAAAGCTTTTATTAGATTTAAAACTTTCACTGTGCTTATCTCTGGCTGTATAATGTTCTACAATAAGAAAAAAAGTCCAATGACTCTGAAGTCTGGCAAAATAATATACTTTCTTGGATGTCTCTGTGTGTTGCCAATTAGCTTTGCCGTGAACATAGGCCCCCATCCATCACCCGCCTCTGGGTGGCTGTAACAGAGACCTAATTTGTTTCATATGCCCTGCGCTCTCTGAGCCATTCACCAGTGCCTCCAACCTGCTGAGGAGCAGCTTGGCTGGAGAAGAGATGAATGACAAGAAAAACCTAAGAGGAGACAGAGAGACCGCTTATCAGAAATGGGCCCTGCTCTACTCACTCAGTGGGAAAATCCCAGCCCTTCATGCCTCCAATTCCTTCCACCCACCTCCCACCCCACCCCTCTTTCTCTTTCTCCTCCTCTTCTCCCCTTTCATGACCTAAAAGACCCAGGACTCACAGAAGGCGAGGCCTTGAGTGAGAGTGGAAAACTTAGCCTTGTCTTCCAACTTCCAAGGGCTGGCTGCGGTCCTCTCCCTTCTCTGCCGGGTTCCCACTCCCTCCCACCTACTCCTTTTACAAGCCCAACGTTTAAACCTCCAGTTCCCTAGGAATTTTATGAATGCTCAGCACAAGCCAAAATAAACTCGTAAAGAAAAAGTTTCTAAAGAAGGTCATAGACCCGTACAGCAAGTGCTAAGCGGTAAATACAAAAGTTCTTGGGGTCTTTGGGAGCTGTGGTCTGGGTGGTGGAAGGTTGGGGTCAAAAGAGGGAAAAGGGAAGAACAGGGAGAAAAAGTGAAGTTTCCTTTTCCCTCCTAGTCCTAGACCCTCAGAGTCTTTATTGCTATTATTTTGTAAAGCCTTATAGTTTGATGCCTCATTTTATTGATGCTGTAGCCCAGAGTGTTGGAGGGATTGATTCAATGTCACACAGGAAGCTGGCCCGTGTGGTGCTCTGACACCCATGTCTGCAGGCCTCCCTCTCTGCGGTACTGACACGGTGTGGGGAGGAAAGGAAGGGGCCTTGGGATCACCGAGCGGCCTGTTTTAACTCTCTGGAGCAGTGATGTCCAATAGAACTTTCTGCAATGGTAGAAATGTCTTCTGTCTGTGCTGCCCAGTACAGTAGACACTTGCCATATACAGCTATTAAATTAAGTAAAATTTAAAATTCAGTCCAACCAGACACATTTCAAGGGTTACCATATTGAATAGCACAGATATAACATATTTCTATCTCTGTAGAAAGTTCTATTGGATAGCGCTGTTCTAATGGCCACCGTCACCAGGCCCCAAGGATATGCTTGTGGTCATGGTGCCAGGTGGCTCCTTCCTCTAGGCTTTCACAGCCCTCAGTACCTTCACTCCCCCTGTCATGACAGTTGCCACTCAATTATAAATGACGATGTCCTGTCTGTCTTGTCCACCTGAAGGAGAGCACTTTGGGAGCTGCGGTCCTGTCTCTTTTCTCTTTTCACCTCCAACAGCATCCCACGAGATAGGTTCTCAATGATGATTTAGTTTCAGTATCTTAGAGTTGTAAAGGACCTTAAAGGGAGTGTAACAGAACTGCTCCCGGGGCAGGGACCTGCCCTGCAGCCTCTCAGAGGTAGCTCATTCACCCACTGTTTGCACACCTCTAGGGGCAGAGACCTCACTGTCTCCCCAGGCAGCTGAGTCCATTTCTGAGCGGCTGGGATTATTAGAATATACTTTCTCGAATCTAGCTGAAATCTCCCTACTTGCATCGTCTACCCTTGCTCTGCCCTCTGGCATCTCACAATATTAATTTATTAATTAACAAAAGCATTGTTTCTATGTAATGACCCTTCTAAGAGCTAGACATAGTATAATTCCTCCATGTTCCTCTTCAAACATGAAGCTTATCACGGAATGCCTAATTCTAGATGTGGGCTGGTCAGCAAGGATAGCAGATACTGACTTCCCTTGATCTAGAGACTATTCTTCTGCTAGAGCCACCCACACATTTAGCAACTTCATTACTCCATTGGCTCATCTTGGGTTTGGGTTGTGTAAACCTCCCAGGCCATATGCATGGCCCATGACTACGTTGCCCCAGTGGTGAATGGGATGGAAAAGTCCTCTGCCAATGCTACTCTTTGACCTGGATGTGCAGGGGCATTGCTCCTGCCTCACTTCTCAAGCAGTCTCATGCTTTGAGTGCCAACCTCAACATTTTCTAAATCCCTCTCCATTGCCTGGGACTGACTAGGGCTGGCATTATCCTATAGATGGGATGCTGTGAGCCCAGACTGACACCTGTATAGGCCCTGGTCCATTTCTCCCCTTCAGGGCTCTTTCCAACCCTCTCTTTCACACAGGGTGTTGACCAGATGCCCTAAGGAGCTCTAGGATTTACTCCTACGGGCTTTTCCTGGGGCTGCATGGCCAGGCCCTGGTTCCAGTAGAGCAGTCTTGCAAATGGATCACTTCCACTGGCCAGAGTAGTACTTCTTTTGCAGGATCCCATGAAATTGGGCCTCCAGAATGGCACTGACATATTGATTTTAGGTGACAAATTGTTTCCAGAGACAGAGGCCTCACACACCCTAGAGGCAGTCCTGGTCCCTGTGTTCACAATCTAGTGGGAAAAACTGTCTACTCTGCAGCGTTGGGAGAAAAGTGCTGGGTGAGCCCAGAAGAAAGACCCTGGAGGGCTTCCTAGAGACAGTGATATCTAAGCTGAGTCTAAAGAATGAGCCAGGAAAAAGAGAGAAGACAGAATTACAGGCAGAGAAAATGGTGTGTAGAAAGATACCTGAATGAGATTCAGCCTGGTTATGTAAGCTTGGGAAGATGGCTTAGCTTTTTTGAACCCCTGTTTCCTTATCTATGAAACTGAGAGAACAGTATGGGCCTCGCAGGCTCAAACCTTCATTTAGCCATTCAAAAAATGTCCTGAGAACCTACTAAGCCAGGTCCTGTGCAGGTGCCAGGGGCATTCAAAAGAGCAAGGCACACTCCTGCTCTTAAGGGGCTCCAGACCGTGGCCGTGCAGCAGCTGAAGGGCTGTCCCAGGGACTGGGCCCGGTTCCCCAGCAGCCCACAGAGGGCTGAGTTGACTCCGGCTGGGGCGATAGGGGCAGCTTCACTGACTTCCTGACCCTCAGGCTCCATCTTGAAAGAAGGATTAGTAAGAGAGTCAAGGCTGAGAAGATGAGAGGGAGCAGTAAGTGCAAATAAAGCAACAGAGGGAGCAGTAAGTGCAAAGGCGCAGAGGTCTGAGAAAGTCTGAGATAGTTGGGGCGTGGGAAGTGGTCCCGTATGCCTGTAGTGCATGGGGCACATTGACGGTGGCTGGAGACGAGGCTAGAATTCAAGGCTGTAGCCTGAAAGGCCTCAAGTGCCCTTTATGACATGGGTGGCATTGAGCTCTGGAGGATTTTATGCCTGAGAGTCATGTATCAGATTTGCAGCTTAGAAAGTTTCTGTGGAAGCCAGCGAGGAGGCTGGACTGATAAGCAAGAGGCTGGAGGCTGAGAAACCAAGGGAGAGGCTGGTGGGATGTCCAGGGGAGAGACGATAGATAAGGCCATCACCAAGAGGGGTGGAGGGCCATGGCCAGACTGAAGCCCCATGCAGGAGGCAGAGCTGACAGGAGCTTGGTGATTGGAGGATGTGTGTGGTGAGGGAGAAGTGGGCCCATGAGTGACTCAGGTGTGTGCCGTGTTTGTTTTCCAGAAGGAATACCATTATTAACCACAGTATTCCTTCAGGAAAACAAACAAGGGCACACACGGCACACACCTTAGTCACTCATGGCGCCACTTTCATGTATTGAGCATGTATTTTGTGCCAGGCAATTTGCTACGCATTTCACATGCATGATCTCATTGAATCCTCATAGTAATTCTGTGAGGCAGCTCCTGTTTTATCTCCCATTTTACAGATGAGGAAACTGGCTCAGAAAGGTAAGGTAACTTGCCGAAAGTCACACAGCAGACCCAGGCTGGCATTCAGGGCAGCCCTCAGCATGTCCATCCTTCCCTCTCTCCTGCTTTTCTCCGAGGCTCAGGCTCTGGGTTCCCACCAGGCCGTCCACACCCTGTCCAATCACCCAGACACTCAGGCACAGGATGGGCCTCGCACGCCTCTGCAGGGCTTTCCTGCAAAACAGCCCAGTCTCCTCAACTGCGAGGAGCCCCACACTCACTCATCCTCCATCATCCACCCATCCACCCAACACACTCACTGAGCTCCGCTGTGAGCCACAGCCTGTGTGGAGCCAGGAGACAGGAAGGTGAAGAGATTCACGAACCTCCCCCCCCGCCTCTCAGTGCATTCAGCCTTCAGCCCAGGGCAGGGCAGGTGTCCCCAGCTCTGCAGAGGCTCCTATCCAGCTGCCCTGTCCAAAGGCACGACTCCACTCTCCCTGTGCCTCTCTCAACCCTGTGCGGTTTGTTCAGACCCTCATCACAGGTGAATCGTATTTCTGCCTGTTGTGCCCATCTGCCCTATTCGAGGCAAGCTCCTCATTAACTGAATTGTGTCCTCAAATTTCTATGCTGAAGTTCTAACCCCCAGGCCTCAGATGAGACTGTATTCAGAGGTGGGGTCTTTAAAGAGGTAATGATGGTTAAATGAGGCCATGAGTCTGGGCCCTGATCCTTATAAGAAGAGGAGATTAGCACAGACAGATCTAAGGCAGGACTCTCTGAAGACACAGGGAGAAGACGGCCATCTATAAGCCAAGGAGAGAGGCTGCAAAAGGAACTAACCCTACCAGCACATTGATCTTGGCCTTCTGTCCTCCAGAACTTTGAGAATCTGTATTTCTGTCATTTGAGCCAGTCTGTGGCACTGTGTTGTGGCAGCCTGAGCTGACATATACTCCCTGAAGGACACTGTCTTCTTTACTCCTTGTTCTCCTGACTGTAGCATTGCATCCCACCCAGAGGTAGGCTCTAGGTAAATATCTGTTGATTGCATATGTGTGTGTAAATGTGTGTGATGCTTATACATGTCGGAGCATGCAAGGATCTGTGATACAGTGTGAATATGTGTTTCCGAGTATATCTATCTGTAAGAGCAGATATACCTGCCAGCAGGCACGTGGTCAGGTGTGAACAGAGGTGTGGTAGGTGCCAGAGCATAAGCATGTGCTGTGTGTGTGTGTCCGTCAGCTTTCCACACAAGTGTGCATCTGGGCACATCCGTGTGCTCACATGAAAATGAGTGTGTGTCTGTCTTTATGGGTCTAAACATGTCAGTGAAGATGTGTGTGAACTCAAGTCTGGGTCTCTGTGTGTCAAATGTGTCCTTGTACTCACATGTGTCTGCCCTCCTCTTCCAGGAATGTTCTGTGGCTGGGGCAGCAATGGGGTCTCTGCCCCAGCTGAGTTCCTGGAAGGCATCGGAACTGCTGGCCCTCCATGAGGTGTACTCACTCACAGAAAGTGCTTTCTGAAGTGAGGTTGGGCCCAGCTAGCATAGGCCCAGCCCTGAGGGGTAGTGGAGGGGAAAAACTGAGAAACTCTGTCAGTGGTGGCTCGCCTTGGACCTGTCCCTGTCCCCGACCCACAGAGTACGCTCAGTTCAGCGGTCAGACCTTTGCCTATGTTATGTGTTCCTTCTTGGGGCACTTGTTCCCTGATCCTGGTTTTGTTCCTCTTATTGAGATGATGACTGTGACAGTGATAGTGGATGGTATGTGAAGATAATCGTTATGTTTCATTCCTCCCCTTGTAGTTTCTTCTTGCCCTCCCCCTCACTCCAGCAGAGACCGACTCTATGCTCATTGCCTCATGGGAGGTATGTGGCAGCAAAAATGTGGCCAGCAAAGGCTCCTGGCTTTTCTTCTCAAAATCTTAAGCCCAAGAGCACTGAGAGGGCTTGCAGAGGAGATGGAAAAGAGAAGCAGGGCTGTGCAGAAAAGCTAAAACAGAGAAATGAGACAAACCCGCTTGGAGACACAGGAAGAGGCAGGGTTTTCCACAGACCCAGGCTGTGCAGAGGAACAGAGCAAGATCTGTGGATCCCCTAAGTGGAGAGGACTGACTGCTCCAGGGATAATGCATCTGTGGGAGGTACGTCTAGACAGACACACCCCCAATACAGCGCAGGAATCTCCTAGAGCTGCCAGGCCAGATGGGGCCATATGACCGGGTGAGGGACAGCTCTAATGTCACTATGAGTTCAACTGACTGACAACCACTGACAACCTTAGCCCCCTGCCCACCTGGAACCCACCTGACTAAGGTCACCTTTCCTACCAGCTCTGCGAAGTGGGGACTCAAATGCCAACCTCTTTTTTAAGCAATACGGGGGCTCACTGTGTTGTGCATACTTGAATGTGTGGACTAAGATTCACGCCCACGATGGTGTTAATAGCCAGCATCAGTCTTTGCATGAGTTCATCTAATCTCAAGGACAGCTCTAAGACGAAGGTACCATTACTAGTCCCTTTTTAAAGATCAAGAAACTGAGGCATAGAGAAGTTAACTTGTTCCACAGCTGCTCTGTGGCCGAGTCAGGATTCTAAGCTATCTCAGTTCCTACACCATGTCACTAAATCTTCCTAACCAGCATGCCTGCCAACCCTCTCCATAGACTCCACATCTTGAATGCGAATCTAAGCCTGTAACACCCCCACCATGCTTCAACCCACCCATGACATCTTCATCGTCGGCATGAAGTCCAGCCTTCCCTCCTCAGGGCCTGCCCAGTGACCCACCCCTCACTACCCTTTCCTTTCCTTTCCTCTGCTTCTCACTGTGCCCCTCCCTCCAGTCAAGTTAGCTGACCCCTGCTTTCTGAACACAGTTTGCTTTCAGGCCTCTGCACCTCCACACCACCCTGCCTGTTCCAACTGCCTGCAATACCCTTCCTCTGAGAGCAGCTCACAGACCACTTCCTCCAGGAAGTCTTCCCTAACTGCCCCAGTCCTGGCTAGAAGGGGACTTTATATTTCCCCAGATTCTCCTTTAGACTCCTCCAGTTCCCACTGGTATTTCCCCTATATAGCCCTATTCACTTTTTACCTGAAGTGTGTCAGCCCACAGACTGTGAGCTGCTGCTTTTTTTTTTTTTTTTTTTTTTTTTTTTGATATGGAGTCTCACTCTGTTGCCCAGGCTAGAGTGCAGTGGTGCTATCTTGGCTCACTGCAACCTCCGCCTCCCAGGCTCAAGCTATTTTCCTGCCTCAGCCTCCCGTATAGCTGGGATCATAGGCATGAACCACCATGCCTGGCTAATTTTTGTATTTTTATTAGAGACAGGGTTTCATCATGTTGGGCAGGCTGGTCTCGAACTCCTGACCTCAGGTGATCTGCCCTCCTTGGCTTCCCAAAGTGCTGGGATTACAGGCATGAGCCACTGCACCTGGCCGACTGTGACCTTCTTGAAGGCAAAAATCATGTGAGATTCAACCCTGTGTCTCCTGAGCACCTACTCCTGAGCACAGAGTAGATAGATACCTAGTAAATATTTGGTGAATAAATGAATGAATGATGTTGCTCACCATTCAGGCCTAAGCTAACACCTACCTCCTCCAGAATTTTCTCGGATAATAAATAGGGACCAGGAGGGGAGGAAGGATGGGATTTTAAGCCAGACATTCTCAGTTTTGTCCCTAATGTCTGTGGACCTATCAGAATCTGAATCTTAATACCCCTTTCCCTAAAATGGGGGTAGGAAGGCCCCTGATTTGAGAACAGAGGAGGTGCTGGCTGTGAGCACACTTTGTAACCTACAGAGCCCCAGGGAACCCCCTCAATGTGGCTCCAGTTTCCCTGGCGGCTCCTGGGCTGGGGCGTCTTAGCCTGGCTGCTGGGCGTCCTCGAGCTCCACTTGCACCCAGGCCTCCCTCTCTGGGCGTCGAGTCTGGCGGTGCTGACCCAGCCTGGCCCAGCAAGAGAACCTCAGCTCAGGAACTGCAGGGCCTTGTGGGGGAAGGTCAGGCTGGCAATTTATGGTGTGTGGGACCGACTCCCTCCCGACACATGATCTGTCAAGGGCGATGTTTTCCTTGGAAAGCTGCTCCTGCGTGGAACCCTCTTCCCGGCAAGGAGCTCCCCCTCAGGTGCTCAGAGTTCACTGGCAGGCGACGGGAAGGCAGGGCCTCCTGGGAAGGGGCCGTTTCCATCGCAAATGACAAATGGATTTCCTTAGCTCCAGGCCTCAGCCCAAACACATTCTGCTGGGCAGAACGGCCCGTGCAGGTTCTGAGAGGGCCACGGAGCTCTCGGGTGCTGGGAGGGAAGCCTGGCCTGGCTCTCTGCCCCTTCCGCACCAGACCCTCTTGGTCTCAGAGGCTGCAGAGTGGCCACAGAGACAGAGATACAGGGATGCAGAGATGGAGGGAGAGAGGCAGAGATGTAGACACAGGCACAGAGAGATCAAAAGTCAAAAAGACTGAGAATGACACAGAGACAGAGACTGGGCAGGAAAGGAACAGAGGAAGTGCCCAAGAACAAAAGCGCATGGTGGTGGAGAGCCTCAGAGACAGGGAAGGACAGAGCAAGGAGGGAGACGGGATGGTAAACCCGTGCAGTAAGCGGCCGCGGCGTGGGCTGGGACCACGGAGAGGCAGCAAGAAGGCCAGAGAGGCAGCAAGAGAGAGCTCCAGACAGAGCCATAAGATGAGACAGACAGGGAGTGAGGGCCTAGGACGAAGTGAAGGAAGAGGACAGGAGAGAGAGAAGAGAAGAGCTGTAGGCGGAGGGGCCAATGTGGAGGAGGCTGTCACAGTCCACACAGGATACCGAGGTGAAAAAACCGAATTTCTGTGACCCCAGTGAAAGGCGTGAGTTGGTTCCACATTCATTTAGAACAAATGTACGGGCCATTCAAATCTCAGGCCCTGTCACGCAAACCTGCCTGCTCACCGGCTTCCTGGACAGCAGCAAGTACCCAGACAGACAGGTAGGGGATGAGAGCACAGGTCCGTGGGGTCCCCACGGGGATTGTGTCAAAGGCCTGGGGTGGGTGGGCGTGAGGGGAGCTCAGGGACGTGGAGGAAAGAGCCCTTTTTGGGGGGCTGCAGTGGTGGCGACGCTGGAGGGCTGGTGAAGCAAGAGCTCTCAGGAATCCTGGTGGAGCTGATGCGGGGGAAGAGAAGAAAGGAAAGGATCCCACTTGCTCTGAGGCCCAGGACCACCGCGTTTTTCATAGAATCAGACTCGAGTTTGAAAGCTAGGAAGTCCAGCCTCCACTAGGACAGGAATCCACTCAGTAACTATTTATTGAGCCTCTACTAAGTGCCAGGCAGTCCTGCTGTTGCTGGGGATACCACCGTGAACACAAGAAATGTGCCCTCAGGGTTGCTTCCTGGTGAGAGGAGAAAGAGAATAAGAAACAAAGATGTGGAATGTATGGCCTGTCAGGAGGGGATAGGAGCTGTGAATACAAGTGGCAGGGGAAGAGGAGAGAGTGCTAGGAGGCTGGTGATTTTAAGTGGGGTGCTCACACCAGCCCAGCCCAGGGAAGACCCAGCAGAGAGGCCTTGAGAGTGTGGAGGAGCGAGCTGTGAGGATGCTAGGGAAAATGGGCCCGGCATGTCCGTGGACAGCAAGAAGAGTGGGCCTGAAGGGAGGGGACACGAGGCCCAGTGGGAGATGAGGGCAGGACTAGAAGAGGGGTCAGACCTTGCAGGTCCTGCAGGCCCATGTAGGTGCTGGCTCGGGTTCTGAGTGAGATAAGGAATCAGTGGGGGCTTTGAGCAGAGGAGTGACGTGAAACGATTTACTTTACTTAGGAGGTGACTGCCATAGGTGTGACAAGAGATGGTGGTGACTTGGACCAGGGTGCTAGCTGTGGAGGTGGTAAGAAACTGTCAGGTTCTAGATGTTTCAAAGGTAGAGTGCACAGGATTTGCAGACAGATTGGTGTGGGCATGGTATGAGAAGGAGAAGCAGGAGTCGTGGCCTCCCTGCCAGGGCCCTGCACCTCTGCTGTCACCTCCTGGGGCTCTCTTGGACAGCCCTGCCTGAGAGCCAGTGCTTCCCCTGGGTGGTGCTCAGACCTGCCGTCCAGAAAGGCCCACCGTCACTTTTCAGTGGGCCTGCAGTCAGGAGGACAGGGACAAAGAGAGCTTCAGTCTCTTTCTACCTGTGGACCATCCAGAGAAGCCCAAGGAGCTGAGACCATGTGAGGGAGACTGAGCCTGCCTTGCCATCTGACTGCCACTCTACTTGTTCCCACCCCACCCTTCTAGTGCTGCCTCCTGCAGGAAAATGTCCTTTTTATTTCCCGAAGTGTTGACTGCATTAACTGCAGAGAACACAAGTGATGGTTGAAAGAATTAAGTGGACTGCAAGAACTAACCTAGGTAAAGCCCTGCACAGTTACTATTCATTAAAAGGTATTGATGATCCTGATAATTATTATTGATCATTAAGAGTCAGACAGATATGGATTTGAATTGTGTCTCCTTGAACAAACTATTCAACTTCTGAATCTCAGAGTGTATACCTTCAAAAAAGAGAGCATAACAGAACTTCCCTTGCACGGTTGTTAGATTAAATGAGATAATGAATGTGTGAAATTTGTCATGGTGTCTGGCAGAGGAAATACAGAAGTGGATGGTCAAATGAGTGTTGGAGTCAGCTTATTCCATCTTGTAAAAGAAAGATTATTAGATGTTCAGGAATTGTATAAGCTAGTTATTATTAAAACTTAAAATATATAAACTTACAATTAAAGGCATTATATTAAAAACAATGGTAACATTCAAACCCCATCATTTTCTAATGATTTACGCTTTACTGGTATTTATACTCTTAACAGCTATTGTATCTGTGTGGCATAGATAGATACTACATAATGATATGCTACTGTGCATCCCATCTCAAGTCTTTTTAGTGATGTCATGTTCGTAGCTTGGAATTAGCTATGATAGGAGTAATTATACCCAAAATTTGCAAAGACTACCAATCAGGGTTTGAGTTATTGTTTTGTTGAATGTCTAGATTTAAGAAAATGGTGGAGAAAATGTAATAATGCAATGTAAACTTAAAAGTATGTCATGTCTGTACCACAAAAATTTGAAAAAATTCTCTTTAGCATTCAAAACTAATGTGCAGTTCAGCAAGAAATTTGTTCACATCATTGATGAATGAGTGAAGTTGTGACATAATGTCTTTGTTGATATACTTTCATCTTTCTTGTTAATGTAAACAAAATTATCAACCAAGGTTTCTGTAAGAATACATTCATTCATCAGTTGTAAGCACTAGCTGGCTATGGATAAAAAAATCAACAAAAGCATTCTGTAAGGATTAATTGGTAATATGCAATCAACAATAAAATAAATACACTGTACATTTAATTATTTGTAAATTGTGTGCTACACATTCTTTGTATCAGTAAAATGTATAATAAACATATATATGTACATTATACATATATACACACATTTCTTGAAGGACAGGTTTAAATATTTGCCACTACACCACTGTTGTCATTAAATCTATTACTATTGTTATTACATATAATTCAATGTGACTTCTAGTACTGGCAGACTAATTAATTCAGACCAGAATCTCCTGTTAAGCACTATAGAAAAGCTGAACAATAATAATACACATCTGTTTGAAGACCTTGGAGAGCTAACAAGACAGTGAAGAATTATAGGAACAAAACTGAAAGAAGAAGGAAACTCAGACAGAAAGACTTACCATTTAAGGTTGCTTTTTGATTAGATGTATCTGCTGATTTCAGAGAAGACCATTGAGAGGCTGAGAAACTGAACAGAACTTTCAACAGATTCACGAAACCAAGCAAACAAAAGCTAGAGTTCAAAGTCTGCCAAGAAAGAAGGAATCTAGTAACACTTAAGGCTTTTGGTGGAGATCCTGGTGACTACATCCTAAGAGAAGAGGGTGAACAGGAAATAGACTGCCTTATGAGGGACTATGGCCTAGTTTTAAATGATCTTAATCACTGATTGTATTAAAGTGAGCTAGCATAGATAGTACCCACAACCACTATTAAGAAAAGGTAAATCATCTCTGGACAAATATGTCAGCCCAGGCCTCAAAATGATCTCTATAATTTTTCATAGACAATGTTTAGAAAACAACTTAAAATATCTAGGCACATAAGACTGCAAATTTAAAAAATATATAAGATACAACAAAACAGACCTACAGGGAAGCCAGATAATTTAGTTAATCAGACATAGATTTTTAAATAACCACTGTTATAAGAGAAATAAGTTCTACTGTTAGACAGTTCTGTAGAATGTCTATAGTCAATAATATATAGTTTCAAATAGCTAGAAAGAAGATATTGAATGTTCACACACAAAGAAATGATAAGTGTTTGAGATGATGGATAAGCTTATTACCCTGATCTGATCACTATATATTATATGTATCATGGCATCACTATGTGCCCCATAAATATGTACAATTATTATGTGTCAATTTAAAATATTTTTTTTTTTTTTTTTTTTTTTTTTTTTTTTGAGACGGAGTCTTGCTGTGTCACCCAGGCTGGAGTGCAGTGGCCGGATCTCAGCTCACTGCAAGCTCCTCCTCTCGGGTTCACGCCATTCTCCTGCCTCAGCCTCCCGAGTAGCTGGGACTACAGGCACCCGCCACTTCGTCCGGCTAGTTTTTTGTATGTTTAGTAGAGACAGGGTTTCACAGTGTTAGCCAGGATGGCCTCGATCTCCTGACCTCATGATCCGCCCGTCTCGGCCTCCCAAAGTGCTGGGATTACAGGCTTGAGCCACCGCGCCCGGCCTTAAAATATTTTTAAAACATTATTAATATGTTTAGGAAATTAAGTAACATTTGGAGAATTTCAGCAGAGAAAATAAAACAAAAAAAGAATTAATTGGAAATTTTAGAACTGAAAATTAAAATCTCTGAAATTAAGAACTTAATGAATCAATGGATCAGTTTAATGGCAAATTGGATGTAGTTCAGGATAGAATTAGTGAGTTAGAAGATAGGTTAGAAGGAAATAACCAGAATGACATACAGAGAGCAAAGGAATGTGAAATACAAAAGAGAATGTAAAAAGGGCCTAACATACCTATAATGTGAATCCCAGAGAGAAAAATGTGAAAGAATGGAACAGAAGCAATATATAAAAAGATGATAAATGAGAACTTTCTAAAATTGCCAAAAGACATCAAACCACAGAATGAATAAACTTTGAAAAACCCAAGAAGGATTAACTCAAAGTAAACCATGTCATATTATAGTTAAACTGTGGAAGATCGAAGACAAAAAAAAAATCTTAAAAGCAACCAAATTAAAAAAAAAAAGACATTACCTTCAAAGGAGTAATAAGTAGATTGAAAGCTTACTTCTCAACAGAAACAATAAAAACTACACAATAGAATAACATCAAACAGTTGGAAGAAAATAATCTTAATCAGAAATTCTATTCCCAAGGAAAATATCCATCAAAAATTGATGGTAAAATCATTTTTAGACAAAATTTAAGAAATAAAAGAATTGCAACCAGCAAACCTGAACTATAAGAAATATTAAGAAAGTTCTTAAAGGAAAAATATCCCAGATAGAAAGTTGGAGAGCCTGAAAGAAAGAAAGTACAATAAAAAGTGTGAGTGTATGGGCAAATAGAAAGGAATATTGATGATGTAAAATAACAACAGCAATATCTTGTGTAGGTTAGAAATATAAATAATTTCAAAATATGAAAGAATCCTATTACATTTCAGAAAAGATAAATGTAGTTAAATTGTTCTAAGGACCTTGCACTTTCAGGAAGAAGTAAAAGTATAAATTTATATATTATATAATGTTCAATAAGTTAAGAATACATTTTATAATCTTTAAATAAATAAGATATTAGTAAAAGAATAAAAATAATACATGCAACAGAAAGCAAGAAAAGGAAAAAAGGGAACACAGAACAGGAAGAACAAATAGAAAGTAAATGATGAAATGAAGATTTAAACCTAAATAATTTAATAATTACATTAAAATATTAATGACCTAAAGTCTTCTAATTAATTAAAAACCAAAAATTGTTAGCCCATATTTTAAAATGAAATCAATTATATGCTGTTTATAAGAAATGTACCTAAAATATAAATAAACAGAAAGATTGAAAATAGAAGGATGGAAAAGGACATAACGTATGCTATGATTTGAATATGTTGCCAATGTGACAGTATTAAGAGGTGGGGCCTTTAAGAGGTGATTAGGCCATGAGGGCTCCTCCTTCATGAATGGCACTACGTGCCCTTATAAAAGGGCTTAATGAGGGAATTCAGCTCTTTCTCCCCTTTTGCCTTCTGCCATGTGAACACAGTGTTCCCCTCCTCAGTAGGACTCAGCATTCAAGGCGCCATCTTGGAAGCAGAGAGCAGACGCTCATCAGACACCAGATGCCAGTGCCTTCACTTTGAACTTCCCGCCTCCAGAATTGTGATAAACAAATTTCTGTTCTTTGTAAATTACTCTTTCTGTGGTATTCTATGATGGCAGCACAAAATAGACTAAGATAACATGCAAACTATAATTTTAAAAATTGGTGTAACTATACTGATATCAGACTATGTAAATTTTAAGGTAAAGTTTTAGTAAGGTTGATGGATATAAGATCAATAATCTAAAATTCAATTTTATTTCTGCATCTCTTTACCAAACACTTCAAAGGTGACAGATATTATAGTACTAAACAATGTTTATTACCTATAAATAAATCTAATTAAAGGCATATACAATCTCTACATCAAAAACTATAAAACATTGTGGAGAGAAATTAAAGCAGCCCTATGGAAAGACTTTCCAAATTCATGTATTAAAAACTCAGTGTTGCAAAGATATCAGTTCTCCTCAATTTGATCTATAGATTCAATGGAATTTTAATAAAATTCCCCACAATTGCTTATGAAAGTTGACAAGCTGATTCTAAAATTAACATAGAATGCAAAGAGCTAAAAACTTCCAAGATTCACTTCAGGAAGAACAGTAATATTAGAAGACTTATTCTCTGGATACAAAAATGTATTACAAAGAGATAGTACCCTACAGAAATTATTTTGCTATTGGCCACAAGGATAGGGAAATAGATCAATGGAACAAAGTTCAGAAAGATGCGTGCTTATATGGGGGCTTCTTTAAAGAGAAAGATGGCACCACAGAGCATTAGAGAAAGAATGAACTTTTTCACAAATGGTACTAGTCAAATGGTTATAATATGCAGGGAGGGAGGGGATTAAAACCAATTCCTTCCTCATACCATACAAAATCAATTAAAAACAAATTATAGATCTAAAGCAAAACAAGAAGCAATAAAGACAACATAGAAGAATATCATCATGAACTAAGATAGGGAAAGATTTCTTAAAGAGGACACAAAAGTTCTAGTCATAAATAGAAAGCTTTAATGAATTGGATTACATTAAAATCAAGGACTTCCGTTCATTATAAGACTTGATTAAGGGAGCAAAAAGGCAAGCTAAAGAGTGAAAGAAGATATCTGCAACATGTATAACTGACAAAGAAATTGTATTCAGAATATTTAAAGAATCCTAGTAGTCAACAAGAAAAGGGCAAACCAATTAAAAAGTCAAAAAGAGATTTCAAAAGCCAACTCACAGAAGAGGAAATCCAAATGGTCAATAAATATATGAAAAGGTATTCAACCTTATTGGTCCTCAGGGAAATGCAAATTAAAACCACAATGAGAATAGTACACACCCATCAGAATGGCTAAAATTTATAGCAAACAAAACTAACAGTAATGAGTGTTGGAGAGGATTTGAATTAGAACTCTTACATATTGCTTGTGTGAGTTCAAATTGGTATAACCACTTTGGGACACTGTTTGGCATCATCTACTAAACCTGATGCCCTATTACTCAGAAATTTCACTCATAGGCAGGTATTTATGTCCAGCATAAATACATGCACATGTGAAGCAAAAGACATGCTCAAGAATGTTCATAGCATTAGTATTTCTAACAGTTCCAAACCAGTAACAACTTAAGCATCCAATGACAGTAGAATAAATTAATACATTTAGTATATTCATACAATCAAATATTATATAGAAATGAAAATAATAAACCACAGTTACATGCAGCAATATGTGTAAGTCTCACAAACAAAATGCTGTGCAAAAGCAGCAGGAAACGAAAAAATATGATTCTATTTACATAAGTATTTATTTATTTATATTTATTTTGAGACAGAATCTTGCTCTGTCACCCAGGCTGGAGTGCAATGGTGCAGTCTCGCTCACTGCAACCTCTGCCTCCTGGGTTCAAGCGATTCTTGTGCCTCAGCCTCCTGAGTAGCTGGGATTACAGGCACCCACCACCATGCCTGGGCTAATTTTTGTATTTGTAGTAGAGATGGGGTTTCACCATGTTGGCCCGGCTGGTCACAAACTCCTGGCCTCAAGTGATCCACCCACCTCGGCCCCCCAAAGTGCAGGAATTACAGGAGTAAGCCACCACACTTGGCTTTGCATGAAGTTCTAAAATGGCCAATACAAATTTATGATATTGTCAGGTAGTGGTGACCCTTGGGAGAAGGCGATAATAGACTGGGGAGAGGCATAAGCAAAGCTTCAGGTGTGCTGATGCATAGTCTTTGTGATGATCAGAGTGCAATAAAGAAGCAATAAAGAACTTTCATTTCTGCACTTTCCTGTAGGGTGTTATATTAAATAAAAGACCAACAACAACAAAAATTTAGTCTTCTTCCTACACTCCAGTGGTTCCATCTTCCAGATGTCTTCTCTAACTCTTAAAACTCAAAGCTTATACCATGAACAAGCCCCCTCCCAGAACCCTCAAACTCATTGTTGTCCAAACTTTCTTCTTCTCCCACTCTGTACCCAACCCTATACTAGGTAGTAGAGGTACAAGGATGACTAATATAGGGCTGGCCCTCAAGGAGTTTAGTCTACAGGAGGAGCAAGTAAAAATTGATGCACTCAGTGCAACAGCAGAGATGTGCAAGTGTTAAGTGACCTCAGACTGCTGCTGAAGGAACTGTTGTTGGAACAAAAAGAAGAGTATGGGTCAGTATGAGGTAGACATGGTGGCATATCCCAGCTCTACCACATTCTAGCTGGGACTCCAAGTAAGTGCCTTAAACTCTCCATCCTCGGATTTGTTATCAGTAAAACAGGGGGATCCTGCCAAGATATTTTGAGGGCCAAATAAGATAACACAGGTATATGCCTGGCACATAGTAGGTGCTCAACAAGACTTAGCCTTTTCCCTTTCCCTCACTAGCAAAGGATTCCCAGAGGTGGGTTAGTGCTGGGCTTTGAAGGATGTAGGAATGTCCCCAAGTGAGGTTCACCTTGAGGGACCTCCCTCCACCTCCTCCTTCTCTCACCTCCACCCTGACCCAGTACCAGGCTGGGCACCTGGCGGGTCTTTACTAAAAGCTTGTTGATTCAGTCATGCCCTCCCTTCAAGTTGTGATATCTCAGGGCAGAGGATGGATGTGTTCTGCCTCAGAGCAGAAACCTGAAACAGCCAAGTGTTGGTTAAAGTCATGGTGATACATGTGCTGAGTTTGGTGCTAAGCTCTGTCACTCACCAACTCTGTGACCTTGGATAAGTCCCTCTGTTCTCCAAATCTCAGTGTCTTTCTACATATAATGGGATTTTAAACTCTCCTTCAGGTGGGTAAGATCGTAATTAACTGAAACTATGCATATAATTATGCATAAAATTAGGAAATGAAAATGCTGTGTAAATGTCAATAGGAATAATGATAGTCAAAACATTGATTGAGTACTTTCTGTGTGTCAGACACAGGGCTGTGAGTATCTTATAGACATTATTTCATTTAATCCTTACAATCCTAGGAAGCAATTAACAAATACCATCTCCATTTTACAAGAGAAGGAGTTGAAGCTTAGAAGCAAGTAGTGTGCCCCAGGTTATTCAGCTAAGAAGTGCTAGAGTCAAGACACAGATGTAGGCAGTCCTACTTCAGAGGAGCCCGTGCTCAGAGCTACCTGATGCTGCCTCCTGCCCTCCTAGTTCAAGGGAACTCAATCTGAGCGTTTCTCAGCCTTCTCCTCCAGGTGAGTGCCAGGTAGCCCCCTTGTGGGAGTAGTAGGGAGCATTAGAATGAGGAATAGGACCTCAGGTCATTACCATACATGCTAGGAAACTGTCTTAGTCCATTTGTGCTGCCATAACAAAATATCTGAGACTGGGTAATTTATAAACCAGAGACATTTATTTCTTACAGTTCTGGAGCCTGGAAAGTCCAAGATCAAGGCACCGGCAGGTTTGGTGTCTGGTGAGAGCTGTTCTCTGCTTCCAAGATGATATCCTCTGGAGGGGACAAACGCTGTGTCCTCCCATGGCTGAAGACAAGAAGGGCAAAGGGCAGAAGGGGCAATTGCTATATGAAGCCTCTTTTATAAAGGTGTTAATCCTATTAACAAGGAAAAAGTCCTCATGACCTAATCACCTCCAAAAGGCCCCACCTGTTAATTCTACTGCATTGGAGATGTTTCGACATGAATTTTGGAGGAGACACAAATATTCAAACCACAGTAAGAACCCACTCAACTTTGACCATTTTTGCCCCTGTCTTTTTCTCATTGGATACTCTCAGGTCAGTATATATTAACCACATGTGGCAGATAAGAAATTAGGCTCCATCAACCGGGTGCAGTGGCTCATGCCTATAATGCCAGCAGTTTGGGAGGCTGAGGCAAGCAGATCACTTGAGGTCAAGAGTTCAAGACCAGCCTGGCCAACATGGTAAAACCCCATCTCTACTAAAAATACAAAAAATTAGCCAGACATGGTGGTAATGTGCCTGTAGCCCCAGCTACTTGGGAGGCTGAGGCAGGAGAAGCACTTGAACCTGGGATGCAAAGGTTGCAGTGGGCCGAGATCGTGACACTGCACACCAGCCTGAGTAACAGATCAAGATACCATCTCAAAAAAAAAAAAAAAAAAAAAAGGAAAAAGAAATTAGGCTTCATAGAGGGAGAGCAGCTCACCCAAGGCTTATTGTTAGGCCAGGAACAAGCCGGAAGAAAAAGGCCTCTGACTACTGACAGGGCTCTTTCAATGCTACACTGACTCAGAAACTGAAGCCCAGGAGCCAAGAAAGGCCACTTGCTAAGTTCCATTGGTGTGAGTTTTATTTGGATTGGAATCATTGAGTTGAATTGCACTGGTTTAGTTCCATTGATTTGGGTTTTGTTGGATTGAGTTTCCTTGTTTGATTTCCTCCTAACCTGACCTGGAGCATTCCATAGGGCACTCTCAGTTGTAACTGACAGTAACCCAACTTAAACTGGTTGAGCCAAAAAGAAGAAAGAAGATTTATTGCCTCGCTTTATTAGAAAGTCCAGGAGGGGCACTAGCGCCAGGACCAAAGGACAATTGTCGGATCTCTCATGCGTGTGCACCTGCTTCCACTCCCGCTCTCTTTCAGGCTCTCTGCATTGTGTTATTAATACTTTCTGCTGTAGATGGGCTTTCTGTCTCCAGATAGCTGTCCTGCATGCCTTGGGGTGGAGAGTGGAGGGATGGGAAGGGATGATCTCTGACAGCTCTGCTCTTACATTATCCTAGCTTGATGGCTCCAGACTTTCTCTTTCCTGGTATTCATATATTAAATCCTAAGGAAGGATTTAATGCATAGTCTAGCTTTGGTCACATGCTCACCCCTGAGCCAATCTCTTTGCTCAAAAAGATGGGGTATTCTAAAGGACTCCATGAACAGAGAGGACAGAACATTGACTGGGCACCTGTCTCACAAAACAGGAGAGGAGCTGTCTCCCCATAGGAAGAGGGAGCGTCTGGAGGCAAGAGATGTCAGGCTGACCTAGACTAGATGTCCTTTATTCCAGTGACTGCTATCGTGGAACTGGCTCTGTCTGGTCTGCTCCAGCTAGGATCACTTCCTCTGAGGGTCTCTCTCATCCTGACCTGTGGGAAAAGCATTAGGGAGGTGGATCAGGTGAATCAGGTTTACCCTGCTCACCTCAGAACAGCCTCAAAATGTGACTGAGTGTAGGGGTGAGTCCAGCAAAGAAGCAATGTATTGTGGACAAGCCTCCACTTCTCACTGGGCCTCAGTTTCTTCCACTATAAAATGAGAATGATGGCCACCACCAGAAGGAAGGCAGTGAGGGCAAAACCAGGTCCTGGCGTGGACGTTGGGCAAGCCCAGTGGTCAGTCTGATCTATGGGTGTGGTACTCAGGTCACAGAAGTGAGCTGAAGGAGTGGACTGGGGCACTTATGGCCACAGAGATTGATCAATTCATTCAATACCTTTGTGCCATTTACGGTTGTGCCAGGCACTTTCTAGGCACGGATACACCAGCAAATCAAATAAAGATTCAGCCCAATGGCACCTGCATTCTGCAGGGGAGACATGCAATAACAACAAACATAATGCATAAGTAAATCATGTGGCATATTAGGTTATAAATGTGATGACCTAAAGAAAACGTAGAGCAGGATGAGGGGAGGGCAGCGAAGGAGAGGGGATGAAAGTTTTAAATGGGATGTTGGGGTAGGCCTCACCAAGACCTCAAGGTGACATTTGAGCCAAGTCGTGAAGGAGGTGAGTAACAGAAGCCACGGGAGTGGATAAGAAAGCCCCAAAGATATTGGAATTCTTATCTGGGATCTGTGAGCAGAATTCTGGAGTCTGGAAGCATCCTGAAGCTGCGTGTGTGTGTGTGTGTGTGTGTGTGTGTGTGTGTGTGTGTGTGTACAAACTCTTCAGGCCTCGGCACTGGAAGGGCACTTAGAGAACATTGCATTCTGGCCGGGTGTGGTGGCTCACGCCTATAATCCCAGCACTTTGGGAGGCCGAGGCGGGTGGATCACCTGAGGTCAAGAGTTCAAGACAAGCCTGGGCAACATGGCAAAACCCCGTCTCTACTAAAAATACAAAAATTAGCTGGGCATGGTGGCGGGCACCTGTAGTCCCAGCTACTCAGGGGGGTGAGGCAGGAGAATCTCTTGAACCCAGGAGGCAGAGGTTGCAGTGAGCCAAGATCGTGTCATTGCACTCTAGCCTGGGTAAAAGGAACGAAAATTCGTCTCCAAAAAACCCAAAAACCATAAGATCATTGCATCCTATCCCCACCTTCCAGTGTTACTGCAGAAGTCTGAGGTTACTTGCAGAGAGCAAGTTACCTGCTGGGCTGAGATGAGAACTCATGCCTTCCAATTCCTGGCCCAAGACTTAGTAGCTGGCTGCTCCATGAGTGGAAAACCAGGTCATCCTGTATCACCAGCCTGGAGCCACTTTGTCACCATCTGTACCTCTGTCTCCAGCTCTGCCTCAGGGGTGGCTGTGGTCTCAGCAGTGGGCCACCGGCCATGTCAAGGGCAAGGTCAGGTTACATGGCAGGCACAGCCAGTTAGCAAGAGGATTCTACTACATCCCCGCCCGAAACAAGGTCATCTTTAGATATGTTGGGAACTTCTCATCACGATTTCAGAATCACAGGGGACCAGTCCAACAAACTAGCATTTCTATTGTGGCTTCGCTGGCATTTGCTTAGAGTGGCCACAGATCCAACAGAATCTCACTCCCAACAACCCTGCCTGGAATGGTGCCTTCCTCCAAAGTCTGCCCTAACCAGGGTCTTTGTCCTTAGGGTCCTGAGAGGCCCATCCTCCCTGCTTCTCCTCAGCATCAGGGGCCTTTGAAGATGCAAGGTGAGCTAATGAAGGCCTACAAGAAGAGTCTATTGAAGAGATTTCAAAGCCAGAGGGAGATAGGTTCATTTGCATTCATTTCCATTTAATTAAACAAACATTTACTGATTACCTTCCTGTGTGTCAGGCACACAGATGAATAAGATCTTTTCCTGCAGCAGACTGCAAAAATGACCACAAACTCTCCTCATTCTTGCATCTTTGCAATGTCATTTTGCAGACCTTCCAAACAAGAAATGAAATATGTTTTTTAACCCCTTGACTCTGGACTGCCCTCATGACTTGCTTTGACCAGTGGGACATTATGTGACTTGGAGGCACGTCTTGAAAAGCACATGTACACTGAGCTTGTCCACGCACACATACACACACACACACAAACACACACATCCATCCAGTTTCCAGATGCTCCCAGACTCCAGAATTCTGCTCACAGACCCCAGACAAGAATCCACTCCTTTGGGGGCTTTCTCCTCCATTCCCATAGTTTTACTTCCATCAAGACTTTCCTCAAATGTCACCTTCTCAGTGAGGCCTTTTGCTGCTCTTGAGAACCCTGCAACCACCACCATAGGAAGAAGCCCAGATTAGCCTGCTGAATGATGAAAATCATGCCACCTCATTACCCCAGCCAACAGCCAACCAACCACAGATGCTTGAGTGAGCCCAGCTAACACCAGCAGAGGAGCCACTCAGTTGAACCCAGATCAAAATGTTAACTCACAGAATCTTGAGCTAGATGCGTGGTTGTTGTTTTAAAACATTGAGGTTGTCAGGGTTTGTTATGGAGCAAAAAATAACTGAGACACTGCTCATAAAGACCTCTCTCTACCTTAGAAGGCAGGCCAGTAAGTAAATATATGAAACCAGCTTGGTTCAGGGAGTAGTGCAAATGATGGCAAATGGACTTCACTTAAAGGAAACAGCCTCTATTCCGCTCTTTCTAATTGCTGCCTTTGAGGAATGTGTATCCAGTATGGCCAGACAGAGTTTTGTGGGGTTTTTTTGTTGTTTTTTTCTTTCTTTGTTGTTGTTGTTGTTTTGAGACAGAGTCTAGCTTTGTTGCCAGGCTGGAGTGTAGTGACACAATCTCAGCTCACTGCAACCTCCGCCTCCCTGGTTCAAGCAATTCTCCTGCCTCAGCCTCCTGAGTAGCTGGGATTACAGGCAGGCGCCACCACGCCCAGCTAATTTTTGCATTTTTTTTTTTTTTTTTTTTTTTTAAGTAAAGACAGGGTTTCACTATGTTACCCAGAATGGTCTCGATTTCCTGACCTCGTGATCCGCCTGCCTCGGCCTCCCAAAGTGCTGGGATTATAGGCGTGAGCCACCGTGCCCGGCCTCCAGAGAGAGTTTTAAAGAGAAACCCAAAATCAGGACACATATGCAAGATTTCCTAATGCTTAAATGTTAACAATTTAACTATCATTAACCTGCATAGTCTAAGCATCTGCAGGCCTAATCTGGCCCACAGGCTTCCAGCTTGCAACTCTAAATTGATGGAAGAAAGGGAATACTTTAAATGGCAACAACAGTGGTAGTAACAATAACAAACAACACCTTAAAAGGGGGAGTTAAATGCAGGGAAAGTTAAGCCCCAGGGCTCCAGGAGCTCAGGAGAGGCACCTAACCTAGCCAAAGGAGGTCAGGAATGAACCATCAGGCTTGGTGACACTGGGCTTGGGTCTTGAAGAATGAAGACATGTAAGGCAGGTAACAAGGTGACAAAGATGTTCCTGGCGGAGGAAACAGCCTGTCTTAAGGACTAGTGTGGCAGTGGTAGCATCTGGGAGGAAAGCATCCCTGTGGCATAGGTGGGACAGCAGTCAGGGTGGGCAGAGTGAGGTTGGAACAGTGAACAGCATCAGGTAAAATCTGAGCTTTACTGACTAAGGAGGTGGCAAAGTGACAAAAGTAATTCAGAGAGCAGCCTCAAGAAGCAGGCTCCTTAATTTGAACCCCGCCTTGGCCATTTCCTATCCATGTAAACCTTTAGTAAGTCACTTATCTCTTTGTGCCTCAGTTTCTTCATATCAAAACGGGGCTAGTAATGACCCTGTTGTGAGTCAAATCACTGTTATTATCGATCCATGAACCATAAAAAGGTGTTGGTTGTTTCTGTGTTTTCTTTCTTTCTTTTGTAAAAGCAAAATATATTTGTTATAGAAAACTCATAAAACATGGAAAACTACAAGCTGGGCACAGTGGTGCACATCTGTAGTCCCAGCTACTTAGGAGGCTGAGGTGTGAGGATCCCTTGAGACCAGGAATTCAGGGTTCAGGACAGTATGGTCGCACCTCTGAACAGTGAATAGCCAGTGCACTCCGGCCTGGGCAACACGGCAAGGTCCCGTCTCTATTTAAAAATTATAGAAAAGTATGAAGATGGACATTTAAAAATCACCCATAATCCCACCACTCAGAACCAACCATGGCTGATATTTTGTAGCTATTTCCAAGTCTCTTATCCTGTAAGACATGGTTTGCTTGCTTATCTGCATAAATGTGAAGTCCTATGCTATATGGAACTTTATGTTTTTCTCTTAATGTCATACCATAAGAATTTTCCCATGTCCTTAGAAATTCTTCAAAGGCAAAATTTTTAAAAACTATTATGAAAATATTAATAATACATGGGCATAGGATGTCTTCTATTTGCTCTGATACATGGAGAATAATGCTAGTACTTGTGGTTATTAACATTTGTTGAACGTTCACTATGTCAACACCGTTCCAGGATTTCATATGTATGGAGCCATTTCATTCTCCCAGCCTCGGAATTATGTCATTTGAATTACCCCCATGTGCTGGGATGCTCTCTTCCCTTCTCCCTGCCCCCGGCCTCAGTGGGCTCATGTGTATGGACGGCCTCCACCGGCTCCTCTGCCCTCTGGTTGGTTATGCCAAAGGGAGGCATGGCAGGAGACAGAGCGAAGTTGGAGTTTTTATTCCCAGGGCTCCGTTCCTGCTGGGGCTGCTGTTGACTGGCTGCCTCCCTCTACCCAAAGCCATGGCCCCCTCAGGAGGCCCTCTCCACGCAGCTCTCTTTCCAGTTTCACTAACCATGTCCTCCCCTCACCCCGAAAGGCCCAGGGGTGCTAACAGCTACCTGTGGTTGCTAGTCCTAGAGTACTATCCCTACTCCCTGCCTACACTTTCCTTAAAAACCCTTTTGTTAACCTCTTGTCAAATTATCCAGGTTAATAGGGCCATCTGTTTCCTGCTGGCGCCCTGACCAACACATGTGCATGGATAAAAATTTCACGTGCACTGATAATTAGCCATTTCAAAGTTATACAGTGAAAACGAGGCTTCTTCCCTGGTTTTGGCAGGCTCCCAAGTTTACTGTCCAAGTTGACCACCCTCAAAAGTTATTTGCTTAAAAATAATAATTGCTGACATGTATAGCATTTTATAGATGGAGCAACTGAAGGACAAAGAGGTTAAATGACTTACCCATGGTCACACAGCTCATAAGTGGAAGAGCTGGGATTTAAACCCAAGTAATCTGACTACAGAATCTGTGCTCTTAAATATACTTACACACATTGCCTCTCAGAAAACTACACTAACATGTACATCTATCCTCATCTAAATTTTGTCTGTTGATTTTATATAAATTGAAGCATATTATATGTATCAATCGTGATTTCATTCACTTAATAATATATCTTTCAGTTCTTGCCTTACACTTAATTTGTTTTGTTTTTCATTTGACATACCTTCACAAACTTTCCTTAAATAAAGGTCTATCTCATTTTTTAATTAATCCAGCGGCTTCCTTGTTCTCTGGTTGGATGCTGCCGATGGGAGGTGAGGCAGGAGATTTGTATTTCAGCTGTTTTCAATTTTTTACTATTTTAAATAATACAATAAATAACCATGTTCATACATCGGTGCATATACGGGAAGTCACATCTATGGACTAGACTCTTAGAGGTACAGAAGGTGTGTGCATTTTAAAACTGTGATGTCTTTTGCAAAATTGTCATTGAGGGTGAATATCTTCATGGTCTGTTTAAATGCTTGTCTTTCTAAGTTGTGGTTCATAAATTATTATTTTTTATTTTTGTAGTTAAAAAGTGCCTTAACTTTCATCTCTTTCACTATGAAAGAACTCAGCATCTTTTCAAATAAAAACATTGTTTTATTGGCTCCTTGATACTCCATCCTATGCCATGATTTACTTAGCCCATCTTTCAAAATTCACTATTAAAAATTGCAGTGATGATCATCCTTGTACATAAATATTTGTCTATATCTCTTAGTATTTCCTGGGCAAGATTTATAGAAGTGGAATTACTGAGTCAATAGGTATAAGCTTTTTTTAGACTTTTGCTAAATACTGCAAATTGTCATAGAAAGAATTGGATTACCCTCCCACCAATGTTTGAGAGAGCCCCTCACCCACTTCCTTAGCACTTTTATCATTTTAAATGAGTGTCTACAAATAAGGAAAATGGGATCTCAATTTAATTTACATTTCTTTGATTTCTAATAAGCCAAATTAATTTATTTCATATTTCTTGGCCATTTACATGGCCATTTCTGCCCTATTTCTACTGGGATCTTAATGTTTCTTTTATGACAGGTACTACACCAAATGTTTCTAAGGAGGTCAAATCAACATGTTACTTATTAAATTTCTACTGTGTAGAAAGTACCAAACTAGGTGTTTGGAGAGACGTAAATGAGAGGCAATCATTATTCTTATAGATCTTGTGATTTAGCCCGGCAGACAAGCCCGTACACAGAGAAAGCAATTAGAGGGCAAGCCAGACAGTCTATAATCAAGCGCTGAATGGGCAGCTTGGGGCTACGTGCTGTGAGAGCTCAAAGAGGAGAGAATAGACCAAGCAGGCATGGTTAGCAAAAGCTTCTTGTAGGAGGAGTCTCATGCAGGAGCTGTGACATTTAAAATATGACTGTTACACAGCGACACGCATTTCTCTTTCCTCCGGCACAGAGGATGATGTCTCAATGGCTCTCTTGGCACTCTTCAAGGAAATCAGTCTTAAAGAGAGAACTTGTTGATCATTGCCTAGGCTCAGTCTGTCTAGCATTGGTTGACCACTGTCATCATCGCCATGGTAATGACAGTGACAGCAACTGATATCTATTGTACTCTGACCATAGACAGGCACAGGGTACAAGAACTTTATATTAATTAACTCATTTAAGCTCCCGACAAGTCTGTGAAGTAGGTATTATCGGCACCCCTTTTCCAGATGTGGAAACTAAGATTAAATAAGTCACTCAAAAGGACATTAATGAAAGTGTCAGAGCCTGGTCTCTGGCCCATGTTTGTCCAACTCCAACAAGCATGCTCAACATGCAGGCTTGCTGCAACTGCTGTGGTCAAAAACCTTTTCACCCACCCAACCCATCCCTTCTTCCTCCAACTGGAGCCTGAAGTCACACCATTCTGGCGCTTCCTTTGGCATGACTGACAAAGCCACACTTACTTTTAAGGAAAAAAATGACAGTCACAGAAGTTCAGCAAAAACTCCCTGAGCATGTGCTAGGGTCAGGGTGAGGCACTGGAGTCCCCACCCAGCAAGGGAATGACGGAGGAGTAGATGACCACAAGACTGGGAGAGGGGAGCACCAGGAGCTCGGAGATGGGGATTGGGGGTGATGCCCGGGTTGGGAAAATCTTCTTGGAGGAGATGGCACCTGAGTCGGTGCTGAAAGATGGAGGAATTAGCCAGGCAGAGAGGCACTCGAGGAAGAGGGGACGGCCCAGGCAAGAGCCGAGGTGGAAGCCAGGGTAGATGGAAGGGCAGATCACAGCGTGCCCTTCATCACAGCACTGATCACGCTGTGTTGCCCTCCTCTGTGGACCCATCTGTTCTGCCCAATAAGCTGTGTCCACCCCCAGGGCAACGACTACATCTGACTCTCACCTGGGAGCCCTGCAATGACCTGAGCCCTGGTACATGCTGGGGAGGGGGTACACATGTGTGAATGAAGGACTTAATGACCAAATAGGTGGGGCCCGTCTGTGCAGCCAGGCTATGCACACCCTGAGGACAAAGACCAATGTCCTTCTTCATCTGTCCCTCAATACCATGTTGTCAAGCACAAGCCTGTGTAGAATGTAGCACTAATAATTACTTTTATTAGAGCAAACGTTTACACAGTAACGACTTACAGGCCCTACTCTAAGTTACTTTACACCTTTCTTTTCATTGAAAAGATCCTCAGAAAAACTCTGCAGTACCCATTTTACATATCAGAAAACCAAGGCTCAGAAAGGTTGAGTAACTTGCCTAAAGTCACTTGAGAGACACTAAATAACAGAACTCTAAGGCACAGGTATGGGAATCTGGCTAGACCTAGGTTCAGGTCCCAGCTGCACCACTTGGCTGCTGTGGAATCATCATGACTTACATTCTGTAGCCTCAGTATTGCCGTTTGTGAAATAGTAACAATACCAACTTCACGGGTTTCTGATGGGGAGCAAATTACATAAATGTAAAGCACCTAGCTCAGGGTTTGGCACATAGTAGGTATTCAGGAACTGGTAGCATCATTTTTGCCCTGCAGTCGGGAAAGCTCTCTTCCCCGGGAAGGGGGCCACGTGTTACCCACCTACTCTTCTTGGTCCCCTTTCTCCTCAGACATGACCTCCTCCTGCCCTGCATGAGCCACTCGCAGGAAGATGTGTGAATCAGACCCGCTCCGCTTGGGCCTGCTGCTTCCCAATCAGCAGACTTCTTCCATATAGAGCAATCTTTTCCACTGCTCCCCGCTGCCAGCGGAGCCCGGCATTAGAGAGCGTCTTGGCTCCCATCGGAAGAAAAACAAACTTTGCAGAAAAATAAACACTTTTTTTAAAAGTCCTGTGGTTTTACATTCAAGACCTAATAGTTTTTCCTTTCTTTTTTTCCCAGATACCACAAATCTTCTGCTGGAGGGAAAAAAAAGGAAGAGCGACCAAGGAGGGACTTCTAGATTGTTCTTCCATGCAAACATGACCCAAGATGGCTGCATTCAAGGTCCCAGGACCCATGTCTGTGCTGCAGTGAGAACTTTCAGCCGCAGCTCCTTGGAGACTTGAGTCCTCTCTTCCCCACTCCTCCTTATTTCCATGGCTCCAGAAAGGGTAAGTCTGGGCACCTCTCCTCACCCTATCCCATTGTTCCTGGGCTGTAATAGGCAGATACACAGGCATAAATGTCAGGGAGGCCCAGACGGATGCTCTCATTTGATAGGCCTGGGACAGTTCCACTCCAAAACACAGTTGCCTCCCCACAGTGAGGCTGGCTGGCCAAAGGCCATCTTGTTCCAGTGACAAGTCTAAAATAGGAAACTGTTTCTTAGAGAAACACAAAACCATTGCCTCTGAGAACACAGAGTCACCCAGCAGGAAGAAACAGCCTCTGATCTGGAGGGCAATTTCTTGGCAGCCTCCATTCCACCCATCCCTCAGCAGGGCAGGGAAGAGAAGGTCCAAGTGACCCGGGCACTGTCTGCATGGCCAGGGGGAGCTGTACTCCTCACACATGCCTATGTTTGCTCATCCCGAGCCTCCAGTGTGTCAGTCTGCAGTGGGCAGTGGGAGAGACTGGTGGATGTGATGATTTAGAGGCAACACAAACAAAGCATCTTCTGCAGGAACTGACACTTAGTGGGTGCTCTCCTCATCTCTGTTAACCCTGGTGCCGACGGCTTCTGAAGATCTGGAAACACCTCGAGTGGTAGACAATATTTTCTGTGCATATCTTCCCTGCTGAAAACATTTATCAAATTCTCTAAAGGGACAAATACCCCAAAAGGCTATGAATCACTGGCTTTTTTATTCAAGTTTTTAATTGAGAGTTGAACTCCTTAGAGGCAAGGACCTATCTTATTCATCTTGGTGTCATCACGGTGTAGGAAAAGACCTGGCATTTTGGACATTCAATGGAATAAATGAATGAATGAATGAGTGAATGAGTGAGTGAGTGAATGAATGACAGCTTATTCAGTCAGGGACTTCAGAGCTTGGTAGAGAAACTATAGAAAAAATAATAAAAGGCAGAAAATGATCAAAGTCAAAGGAAATAGAAAAACAAAGAGTTGTAGAGGCTCTGCGTGGACATACGTTTCTCTGGCAGGGCTGGGGAGGGGAAATGGCCGACAAGAGTGGAGCTGGGACAACTGGTGGGAGCTAGGGGAGGGGAGGTTCAGTAGGTAAACTGGGGAGAGAGCTGGGAAGTCATTCAGGAAACATGGCGAAGAAAGAAATCACAAACTTTATAGAGACATGAACTTTTTTTTTTTAAACTGTGGTTTTGCATACGAGGCCTAATGGTTTTTCCTTTCTTTTCCCATACAAGCTGTCCAGTTTGGCTAGAAGAGAGGATATGTTCGAGGAGTGGTGGGAAAGAGGTTTGGAAACAGAGGCTAGGGCCAAATCCTGGGGGGCCTCAGATGCCAATCTCTGCCAGCCCAGCCCTGAAGCAACAGAGCCATTTGGCACGGGGAGGAGAGGCTGAAGGGATGGAAGCCCAACCTGCCCCAGCTAGGGGAGCTCCTGCAGGGCTCCAAGTGAGGGATACTGAGGCAGCAGGGCTAGGGCAGGCTGGATGGAGAAAGGGGAGAGATATGAGCGGCTGCAAAGGGGGACTCAAGCATCTGGAAGCTGACTTCATGTGGGGATGGTGAAGAAAAAGCTGTCCTTAAACAGTCCTCTGGTTTTCCCCAGCCTCTGTTATGAGCCGTTTTTTGGACTCAAATAACAGCATATTTTAAAAGATAAAATTAAACTCTGTTATACGTATATGTAAAAGCAAGATTTTTTAAATGAGCAAGACTGAAATAAATATGTGGAATAGGCACAAACTGATGTTTTCTCTAGTTTCATCTGTGTTTCATGATTGCTTCCTAAGTCTCTGGTTTTCTCCCAGGCCTAAGCACCCTCATCCTGCTGCCTCAAGGCATGTGTCCACTAAGTTTCTGCCTTGAAACCGTGTCCTCCCACTCTCTCTCAATAGCTCCCTCTAGCATGCAGCAGCCTTCCTGTGCATGGAAAATGACGTTGATATAATGCTAGATTTTGCTAAAGGTCTTTAGCCAAAAGTTACTATCATCGTAGATAATATGTTAGAAACCCAAACCTTCCAACCCAGTTCTCTCCCCACTCCATACACGAAGCTCTATTGATTACAATAATAATAGCAGCAGCTACCACTTCTGTCTGCACCTGCTCTGTAACAGGCGCTGCTCTGAGCACTTCACATCTACCAACTCATTTTATTCTCACAAAAATCCTCATTGGGTGGATACCACCATAATTCTCACTCACAGATGGTAAAACCGAGGCACAGCCTTTGGCTAATGAATGGCCAAGCCAAGATTCGAACCCAGAATGTGTCTTTGGAGTCTAGGTTGCACACCCCCACTCTTGGCTGCTTATCATTTGGGACCCAGTTCTTCCCTTCACACAACCCCATGGATAGGCTTCATTGGTGGAGTTAATCACTCATAAGACTTTCACGCAGAGAAAGAGGTTAAAGGGGGGGTTTTCCATGCCTGCCATATTCCTCTGAATATACACTTTAAAAGAAATGCCAGAGGAATTATTGGATGTGAGGCATTTTGTGGGAGCAGGTAAGTAGCCGCTCTCTATGGTTCGTCCAGTTCCCTACGCTCCATGGTGATCTGAAAGGACCAGCCACCAAAGCACACTCTGCTTCCACAAGCCAATCTGAAACATGGGCTTGCAAAGTGAAAATTAACATCTGTCCACAGACCCAGAATAATAACATAAATTATAAAAGTCTCGGAGAGAAGCTTCAGAGACTTGCTTATTTAAGGCAAGTAAGATCTTTCAAGAAAAAAGCCACAGGTCTTTCAGGGGCCACAGACGGAACTTGCTTTTTAACACAAGAGAGAAACATAGTAACAGAGAAAATGACAGCGTGTCTCAGGTCTCAGGGCTACTTCTGCCACTTCTAGCTGTGTGGCCCAAAATAAAATCTACCGTCCAAGCTTCAGCTGGTCTTCAGGTCAATGTGAATAGTCCTCACTTTGTGTCCATGATTTTGGTCCTTTTGTGCCTTGTCTCAAGTTTTGCATGAGTTGAACTTCTACTTATTCCTCAAAGCCTCGTGGAAGTGCCATCCCAGAAGCCCCAGGTGGAATGGCCCCCTCCCACTGGGTGTGTGGAACACTCACTTCTATCTCTCATTGGGGCTTACATATCTTGCTATTGTATTTTACCTATTTGTTTAACCATTTAGGAAAGTGTTCATTTGTTCGATGTGGTCCAAGCACCTGCTCCATGCTAAGGGTTGTGCCAGATATCAGGAATATAATCATGAATGAGAGATTGTGACGGGCTGAATTGTATGGCCCAAAAAGACAAGTTGAAGTCCTAACCCCAGGTACCTCAAAATGGGACCTTGTTTGGAAATAGAGTCATTGCAGATATAATTAGTTACATTAAATGAGGCCATAGTGGAGTAGGGTGGTGTCATTACAAGAAGCACAGAGGCAGAGGTGCTGCCACAATCCAAGGAATGCCTGAGGCCACCAGAAGTTGAAAGAGTCTTCTCCCCTAGAAGCTTGAGAGGAAGCACAGCCCTGCCAACATGTTAATCTCAGACGTCTAGACTCCAGAACTGTGACAGAATAAATTTCTGTTGTTTTAAGCCACCCAGTTTGTGGCATATTATTATGGCATTCCTAGGAAACAAATACAGAAATGTTCGCCATTTTCAAAGAACAATACATTAAACCAATAATTACAAAATAGTATGGGATGTCCTCTGTACAATCACAGAGAATGTAACAAGTAACTCAGCCTTGGAAGAGGATCCAAAAAGACCTCCAGAGGGCCCGGCACGGTGGCTCACCTGGTAATCCCAGCACTGGGAGGCTGAGGTGGGCAGATCATGAGGTCAGGAGATCAAGACCAGCCTGGCCAACATAGTGAAACCCCGTCTCTACTAAAAATACAAAAATTAGCTGGGCGTAGTGGCACGTGCCTGTAATCCCAGCTACTCAGAGGCTGAGGCAGGAGAATCACTTGAACCAGGGAACCAGGGAGCTGGAGGTTGCGGTGAATGGAGATCAGGCCACAGCATTCCAGCCTGGTGACAGAGCGAGTCTCTGTCTCAAAAAAAGAAAAAAAAAAAAGCTCCTCCAGAGCAGGCACAATTGAAGCTGGGTTTTGAAGGATGAGTAGGAGTTCCCTGGAGGAAGGTAGTGGGAGAAAGCCCTGTAGGCAGAAAGAACAACTGTAGGCAGAAAGAACCTGTGCATCCCGTTGGTCTCTCCTGCTGGACTGTGCTCCCTGGTTCCCTTAGTGCAAGTCTCTGCTTATGGCAAATGCTCAGCACTATCTCTTGAACATGCAGGGGAAAAAAAAAAAAAAAAAAAAAAAAAGTCTCTCTAGACAAGAAGAGGGAACAGAGGATAGAGTGTAGGTGGCTGCCACCAAGAGACAGGAAAAGCTGAAATCTTCAGATTCCTCAAATAGAGAGCAGATGGAGGGTAGCAGAAGAGGCCAGAGAAATGAGGCAGCCAAGCAGCAAGCAGGGTTGGCTTTGAAAACACACACACACACACACATATACACGCGCACACACACACACACACCCCCCCCCAGAACTGGGTCGTTCTCTAGGGCTCCAGCTCAGCTGGAAAACGAAGCAATTTATGGCCAAAGGAAGTAGCCTGACAGTAAACAAAAATACAGTGACCCCGAGTTCCCACTGGACAGAAGATAGATGGTGCCGTCGTAAAAATGAGATTAATTTTAATAAGGGCTTTCACCAAGCAGCAGACCCTGGTGGCCAGAGGCCTGTCAGAGCGCCAATGACAGGCAACATTGCTGATAGATGAGGCTGACCCCTGCGAGCTGAAGACATGGGGAGCAATCAGAAGCTTGGGACTGGTCCCTGGCTGTGCCTTGGGCAGCTGCTATCTGTGCAGATTCTTTGTCACGTTGCTCAGTGTCCAGGAGAGAAATACCCACAATCCAAACCTCTGAACTGTGGTTCATCCCCTGCCAGAGCAGGAATCCCCTCTTCCCTCAGCTTGATGTGGGACTGTGAGGACAGTGCTTGCACACCTCTAGCAATGAGAAGCTCACTACCTATAAAGGCTGTGGGGCAGTTCTCTGTGTGGGGTCACTCAGAAAATGCCCTTTGTTTTCTTTGCCACAGAAGAATTGTGCAAAGTCTGTGATCATTCTTGATTTAAGTCGGCAGCGTTCGATTTAATAAACACTAACTGAACACTCACTGTGCAACAAGATTATGAGAAGAAAGATAGTTAAGAACTGGTTCCTGCCTCTAAGAGCTTTCAGAAGGGAAAACAGATGGTGCCCTGACCCTGGCTATTGACTGAGCCCTGACTCTGATCATAGTCTGAGCCTGATTCTCTTCTAGACTCAGCCCTAATCTTGGACAGCAAACTGAGCCCTGAACTAAGCCCTATGCTCAACTCAGACTGGGCCCAGTTTCAGTCTGAAGTTTAATTCTTTTATAGACTGAGTCCAGATCCTTGTCACAACTGAGCCCTGACTCTGACCTATGGCCTCACGAACAGATGCCTGTTATTAAAGAATGAATATAAAAGGCTCAGTGCAGCTCATAGCCACACTTGGAGCAATGTCCAAATCCCTGATGCTTGAGGCAGACATATTTTACATACAGCACTGCGTGGACCGCAGTCCTGCCTTTGAAAGCACAATCTTCTTCCGTCCCAAGCTCTCACTGCTTCTCACTCACCCAGCCACGGCACTTGTCACTGCATCACTATGTGTGTACCCACCTGCTGGCCTTTGCTCTCCGTGAGGGCATGGACTGTTTATTCGCTTGCAGGCCAGGCTGCTGTCACTGATCCTTCCTTCTGCCTCACTCCTGAACACCTGCTGAGTGCTGGGCCCTGATCTGCTCATAGAGACACAGAGATGAGCAGCTTCATGGCCCAGCACAGACACTACCAAAGGCCCTATTAGATCTTTAATCATTTACTTTATTGATAGACCAACGAGAGCAATCACCTTGCAGAGCTATGGGGTCCCACGGGTTTCATGAGATGAACAACTGCCAACCATATAAAACCAGCCCTCCTAATTTCCCAGCATTCGAGCTCCCTGGCATCAGATAGCCCGATGTCGTGTCAGCCATTTCCCCAATAATGTATCAATAGATGTCACACAATCTAGTCTTGGCTCCCAAGAGGGTGTTTGAAAAGTCAGAGATGTTTGTCTAATGCAAACTGATGTCATGTCAGGAATTAGTTTGACTAATAGGCCTTTAATGAGATCCTTGTGAGGTCTGGGTCCCAAGCAGAGGCTTCCCAAGTTTTCATTTAGAAGATAAACTATCCCTTCCCCCAGATTGCCACCATAAATCTCCCTTCCCATGTGCACTCAGAGTGGCAGAGCAAGGCATGATTTGAGTCCTATGCCCAATCACCCAAGGGTCAAGTCACTGTGAGTCCCCTTGAAGTCTGGAACCCCCACAGAGGAGCTGGGGGAGGTGCTGACTGGTTTTCTCTGCCCCAGATGGGGACCAGAGCTTCTCACCAGGGCCATGGAGACATTTTCCCAAATAGCAACAGGAAATGTGCATTTTCTCAACCTGAATAACCCTTGCAGGGCCAATTCTAGAGCAGAGCAGAGAATAAAATGTGATCATCATCCAGGGCATTTCTCTCAGGGGAAGGAACATGGAAACAGAGAGAAGCCTGCAGAATGAAGTCATCATGCCACCCAGGTAGGCAGAAGGGATTTTACATGAAATAATGTATGTGGCCCACCAGACGCTGAGCAGGTGCTTAATACATGACAATATTGTGATTCATGCTGATTCACTCCTCCACCCTGAACTTACTCGAGAACTGCTTGAGTACCCATAGCCTAGATCAGCCCACTCCAAGTGTGCTCCAGGGCCTGGTGCCAGCCAGCCCCTGACTGGTTACCGGTTTGAGATGAGTTCACAGAAATTGAGAGAGAGCAATTAGAAATGTTTATAGATAGCTGGTGTTGCCATGACAACATTGATTGTATTTCACAGAAATATTACTGGTCAGCAAAAGATTGAAAATAAAAAATAGTCTTTTGCCACAAATAGTTTGAGGACTGGGGGCCATGAAAGCTTCTGTGGCAGTCTTATTACTACCATTTTATACATGAAAAACCTGAAGCTTGGAATGATTAACTCGCCCAAGTTCATCCATCCAAGTGGTCTAGCTGGTCCTTGAACCCAAGTCCGTCTTGCTCTAAAGGTTTTTAACTTAGAACTACTCTATTCCGGAGGCCAAGAGGGTTTCAAATGTAAACTCCATACTCTGCTAATAATAAAAATGCTAACATTGATCTGAAACAAAGTCTGGGGCATCTTGTCTCAGCTCTGTCATCTACTCACACAGTGAGTTATTTCCTCATTGGGTGCTCAGTTTCTGCATATGCACAACGAGAGATTTATCTTAAGGGCCCCTTTTTGTGCTGGTACCCTGAATTTGATCATAGACTCCCTCAACAGAAAGGGACCATTGAAGTCATGTTACCAATTTCCGTTCAAAAGCACCTGGGCCTGGGCTTCTGCAGTCTCTTGCATATTCCCTGTATGTATCCAAGATTGGATCGCTCTGACTTTCAGGCTAGAATCTTCCACCGAAGGGCTTCTGCCATGAGTATTAGGCAGGGTCCCTCTGTTGTCCTCAGGATGCTGACCCCCTCATTCTTGCCCCCAGGGGATTCCTTCCCAGAGATGGGTCCTCCCCATGCATTGCCTTCACGCTCCTCAAGCCAAACCAGACGCAACTTCCACTTTAAGAGGAAATTTGATCTGTCTGGGGTAGGCTCACCTTTGGTGCATAAGAATAAAAGGACATATCAACATATCTCATATACCCCATGAGTATATATATACCTACCATGTACCCACAAAAGTTAAACATTTATTTTAAAAAGGAATAAAATGATAGCCTAGAAGTCACTTGTGTTTTTCCTTTAGGGGAAGCACTGAAAGTGGTTTGGTCCTCAGATGCCCAGGGATTCCAACCTGTGAGGGGCTAAAGACCCAGAAAGCTCCCATCTCCTTTACAAGAGTCCCAAGGGGGCACAACGACTACCTAGAGGTTCTCCCATGGCCTGTGCTGGCTCCAGCCTGTGACTTGTTGGAGCTCCTCCCTGCCTGAGACACAGGCTATCCTGAGACTCATGCTGGGCCATCAATCTTGACTCCCTCCATACCCTATCAAGTATACAAGCCTGCCCCAATAAAAGCTGGCCCCCAACACTCCATCCAATCACCCACCTCTAAATAGAGGAAATGAGCTAAAAAAACTAGGCCATCTATGTGACATGCCACCCCGCACTCCAAACTCCCACTCCCCAAATGCTGACTCATTGTAACCTCTTTTAAGCTGTCTCTGAAACAATCAGTTGGAAAATGGAAAGATTGGTCCCTGTTGATGCTAAACGAAATGACCAACTACAGATTTGGGGAGTCCTGGACATTTGGAAATGCATAGAATTTCCCAGTAATCAACTCAGAGAATCATATAGGCAAACATTGAACACACATAAGGTGTCAGGCCCTAGGTGGGACCCTGGAGACTTGAAAGTACAGGCCAGTCTACACTCAGAGAATCCTACAAACTGTAGCATTATGAATTCTTCAGGTCCTGGAATCTTTAAAAGTATAGAATCACAAGACATTAGATAAATAAAAGCTGGAATCACAGGACCTTGGAAACCCAGAACCTTAGGGCTATACAGAACCAGCACAGGTTGCTGGAGGTCTCTGTACCTCATGCTCTGGTTCAACCAGGCCAGCCCACCCTGCATGGGAGGCAAGTTTGGAGAAGAAAAGACATTTCCAGTACAATGTCAGTGAGGGGGTGGCAACCAGGATACGTGCCAGGGAGAGGAAACTGGCCTGAAGGATGAGAATGGGGCAAATGGCAAGAGCTCTGCTGAGGCATGAAGTGGCTCCAAAATAAAGATGAAAGACACAGGGACTCCGATAGGATGAGGAAAGTCCACAGCTGGAGGCAGACCTTCTTGACTGGTCTCATTTCCTGCTAATGAAGGATTTCCCGGGTCCTGGACAAAGCTGAGGCAAGTCAGCCCATTGCTAGGTGGCTCTGATGGGAAGACTTTGCTTGTATGATTCTGGAATCAATCTCCTTGTCCTGTCCTGGTTCTGGCCTCTGTAGAATGCCAGAAGAATGGAAGAGGGTTCACAATACTTTGTCCCACATCAGCAAGGGCACTCCTGACAAGGACAGGCACATAAGCAAAAGCAGAGAGGCCAGAGCATGTGGCATGTTCACTGAGGTAAATATGTCAGGGTGTCTAGGGCACAGTGGGGCAATGGAAAAGAGAAGATGCTGGATGCTGGGATAAAATGGCAGAGGCCTAGGAGGCTCAGAGGCTGGACTCTGCTTGCCTCTCCTACATCTCTGAGTAGTACGGCCTATGGCACTGTCAGAGGCCAGGGAAGATTGCTGATTGCCTGGTTCCCAATGGGGTCTTGGCAGGGACCTCTTGTTCTCCCTGTGGCAGGTCTGTGGGATGCCCTTTCCCTGCCCCTGGGTGGCTCAGTGAGGCCCTGGAGGAGCCATGTGGTGGGCTCAAGGTGTAATGTGCAGGCTTAAGTGTCTCTAAAACAACTAGTAAAAACCCTGACCAAATCCAAACCAGATGCCCCAGGGCGTGCAGGGTTGAGAGCTGTCAGCACCTCTGCATTTTCACCTGCTCATGTGGGTTGCACCTGTAGGCGGCCTGGATGCAGGATAGCTTCAGGCTGCCCACCAAGTTCAGCCCCCAACTGGCCTGAACTTGGAGGCACTGAGGGGCTGTAGGGTAAGGCCATAGATTGCTCTCCGGACAGTTCCCACCTCTGATTACTTTCCCCTTCCTCCTAATTCCCAACACAGGCTCTGAGGATTTATTAATGTCTAAACTACACTCCCTTGTAAGGAGAAATTAGGCAATTACCTTTTCTCTCTGAGCCTCAGTTTTCCTGTAAGCACCATGGCACATGAATAATGACTTCCTAGTTTATTGGACAGTTCCTTCATTCAATTAAACAAATACTTACTGGGCGTTCATTGTGGGTCAAGCATTGGGTGAGGTACTGGGAACATGATGGTGAACAAAACAGACAAGATAGACGAGCAAAACAAGCCTACACACGAACAAATATACAATTCACAAATTGGGTGAATGCTTTGAAAAGGACATGCTAGGTGCATGTGTGCATGCTAGAGAGCATTCAAAGGGGGACGGGTGAAGGAGGCCTGTCTGGAGAAACGATATCTGAGCAGAGACCTGAATGCTGAGTCAGAGTAAGCCAGAAGAAGGGTTTGGGGCAGAGTGTGTCATGCACAAGAACAGTATGTGCCAAGGCCCTGAGGCAGGGAAGCACTTGACTCATTTCCTTCTCATGGGCAGAGAACAAAAAGAGACGAGGAAGTAGCATGAGGTGAAGCTGGCAAAGTAGACAGAGAACAGAGCAGGAAGGGAGCCCCCAACTGTGTTCAACAGGGGCTTCATACAACTCTACTTACAGCTTTAAAAGATCATGCCAATGGGAGTGTGTGGATAAAACTTCTTCACCTCCCATCTGCAAGAACTTCTAGGATCTGAGGCTTCAGAGATGAAGGAATTGGCCCAAAGTCATCAGGCCAGTAAATGCCAGGATCTAGTACATAAGCAGGTCCTCCCCAGGCCCAGGGCTGCCTCCTTAACAATCAGAATGTGCTTACTGCCATCCTTGACCTCATTTGGCCCTTCTAGCCCTTAGGGAGGGAGGCAGATACAGAGGTCTTTAATTCCCTGACCCAGTTCAGGAAGCCCAGGCCCAGGGAGGTGAATGGACTTACCATGCATCATGCAACACATCAGTGGAACACGTCATCTGACTAGAAGTTAGATGAGATTATTCCCCAGAATGAGCACTCTATCAGGAACCTGGTCCTGTGGGAATGAACAGCCTCAAGGATGGAGATAAAATGTTAGGGCAGAGAAAGGAGGCAGAAGTCACACCAAAGGAGCACAGGTACGAGGCTCAAGGTGCCAAAATTTGTCCAGTGGAAAGAAGGTCTGGGAGTGAAGGGGAATGAAACATGGTGGCACATCTGAGAACACCATGTAGATAACTGACCACTGTGCAAAGCCCACGGTGCTGATGATGGCCCTTGACTTGTCCTAGCCCTTCCTGGGAGCTACGTCCCCACAGCATACCTATTTTCTCTGCCCCAGAACATGCCTACCAATACTTAAAGGCAGTAGCTCTGCCCTGTGTCTGAGCAACTCCTGGCACAGTTGCCCAGCTCCTGCCATCATCATTGCCAGGACGGAACCCCAATCCCTCTCCATCTCCCTTGCAGAGTGTCTCTCCCAGCGAGAGTCACAAACCCCACCTCAATATGGTCCAAGCAGCTTGGAGTCTGCAAGGGCTGTGGTCCCCTTCTTTCTCTCATGATTTCTCTGTTGGTTCAGCCCAGATTTAACTCCTTCCACTGCCAGGTGATGCTCAGGACCACTCTCGCTGTTCCCCTGGAGCTGTGGCAGCACTGGCCTACCCACAGTCCCTCTGTCCCACAGACTGCTCCAGCCTCTTTCCTGGGCAAATGCCTGCCATCCTTGAAGGCTTAGCTCAGCCATCTCTTCCCTGTCCTCCAGAGCTCAGAGCAGATACCCTAGTCCTCCTCCCGGAAGCCTCCTCCCATCTCAGGGAGGAGCCTCTCCTCTGGGCTCCTGCAGCCCCGTCCTTCTCTTGCCTCTCCAGGTGGACTGTGAACCTTGTGAGGGCAGGGTTTATGTCTTCCTGATCCCCGGTTCCTGGAGCCCCGCACGTGGTAGGAGGTCAGTAAATGTCTAGATCTCTTCCCTTTCCTTTCTGGGAACACAGCCCAGCAGAAAGACTTGAAGCATAAAAAAACCAATTTGAAATTTGAACAGTGGTTTTTTAAATCTCCCAGTATCTAATAGAATAAAGTCCTCCTCGGCCAGCCTTCCCCAGGGTCACGGCTGCCCCAACCCCACCCTTTCATAGTGCAACTGAGATGACCTCGGATCATTTATTCCCCACACCGCAGGGCCACGTGCTTCCAGCTTTCCTTTCCTCTCTCCCTTCTCTCCCTCTTGGCCAGTGGAGTAGGATAAGTGCAAGCGGAACCTCATCTCTTTCACCAGGTGTCCTGGATGTGGCGTGACTACTCGAACCCCCACCTTAAAACAGGAGACTGACTCCTGCCAAGGAATAGGCCTTCAAAAAACATCAGTTTCCTCTTTCTTGCCTTCTTTCCCTGGATAAACTGTTTTTCTCTCCCAATATCTGGAGTTAATCCCTCTCGCCCAGGAAGCTTTCCCTGACCTCCCCCTCCTCCAACTTTGCCGAGCTTGAAAACTAGGTGGCCTCCAGCTCACTCATGTCTCTGTCGGTCCCTTAATCAAAGAGTTGCAGGGCAGGATGGAGCCGCCTCTAAGCCTGGATAAAGGTGAAATCCAACAGTTGGGAGAGGTTATTTTTGGACCTGACACAAATGCTAAATGAAGAGCCCCCAGCCTTCCAAGCAATCTTTGCTTTGTGCTCCAAGGCCCAAAACTAACATTTTCATAATAATTTTCCAGTATCAAAGTGATAGTTTTGATTCAAGACAGCTGAAGCCTGCAAAACTGTGTGGCAGCCTCTCCCACCCTGGAGCCAAACATGTGCCTCTGTCTCTATTTTAACACCTTTGATAATCATCGAAAAATGCACGGCCCAAGCAGTTTTCTCAGCTTTCTGACCATAACAGCCGCCTCTGGAAGGAGTTCGTTGGAAGTCTGTTTTCCTTCTGCATTACTCTGAGCCCAGGGCTTAGTTCTCCCAGTTCGCCTGGCTTTCCACCCTCCCTCTCTGCATTCCATTAGTAATGTCTGATTAAGGAATTGGCCTTTCTAGTGCTATTAAAAAAAGGGGGAGCCCAAGAAATACAGTAACACAATATCATGGAAAACTGATATAATCTTTTCAAAACTATAAAGATTGCTCACCCGGAGGAACATCTGCACGGAAAAAGAAAAAGGTTTTAAACAAACTGGAAAGGGGTCGGGTAACTTGTAAAGGCTGGAGTGCTGAGGAGATGCTGGCTCGTCCTCGGCCAGCTGTCACTCTGGAGGGGAAGGCCATCCTCGGAGGAGCCAGCTCCCTCACTGAGAGCTCCCACCATCTGGAATTCATTGCAGGATGGAACACTGGCGTTTGCAAAAAGAAACTCAGCCTTACAATAATTGTTCCTTAAATCATTAATATGGCCCGAGCACCAGATGGAGAGTCAGAGGACAGCAGGGGCCCAGGGGGCCCACCCCCACTGCCCTCTCCCTTGGAAGCTCCGGCCACCTCCTCCTGGGAAACAGCCTCAGGTCAAATTCTAGGCTCTTCCCCCAGCCAGTCTTTGGCTGCCCTGGAGAAGAAACTGCTGCAAAACAATGATTTGCAAAGATCCTTTCGGTTCCTGGTGCCTTCCGGACGCCGAGACTTGGAAAGGGCTGAAGCTCATGCAGTCCTCACTTGAGATCTGGCCCTCTAAGCACCCACACTCCCTGGAGGACTCAAGGCACCTTTGGTGGTGAGTCGGCAAATGCGGCATCTGCCCCGCTCAGGGAACCTGCTGAGATGAGCTCACACGCTGGGCTACATTAACGCATGGCATGGCTAGCACAGGCAAGGCCAAAACTGGGGACTCTGTCTGTTCTACCACCAGCGTCCTGAGGTGGAAGGGGTTAGTGTGGGCCCTAGTCACTGGGTCTTAGAATAACAGGATCTGCAGATCCGAGCATCCAACTGCCTGAGAGGTTTGGAGCAGAGAGCTCTAGAAACTTTAGACTCTCCCAGCCTCTCCACTTGGTATAAAGAATCCCAAATGATGAACTTGTCTCCATGCTTGGAAGTGCTGATTTGCTGAAGAGGTGGTAGTGGGACCTGGGAAGCCTGGACACCCACACAGATGCCTGAGCCTCCAGGAACCGGGAGAGCCCTTGGGACAGAATTAAGGCTCCCACCCTGGACAAGGAGTGCCTCTGGGCAAAGGTCTCTGCTCCAGAGTGCTGGGTGGAGTTACAAGGGGGATGTACTCCCCTTGTGGGTAGTCAGGGCCTCTCCGCTTCCTTTGCTCCCCTGTCCCAGGAAACTGCCCCAGGCCACTGCTCTGTGCTTCCGAGCCTGACTGTCTAGCCTGCCCCTCCCCCTTGAGTGGAGACCCATGTATTCAAATGCCTGCTAGACACCCTCTCCTTGATGTCTCAAGACTCTGAGACCCAGCAGGTCCCAACCAGGACTCTTCATCACCCTGAAGTGGTTCCTCCTCAGTGTTCCCCATCTCAGAGAAAGCACCACCATCCACCAGGTGCCCCACCCTGAACCCAGGGACTCCTCCCTGACACCTCTCTTGCCCTCTCCTCCCACATCCAGTTTCCATAATCTAAAGCCCCGTCCATCCTTCCTTCCACCGATTCCTCAAATCCATTCACATCTTTCCAGCCTCACTACCATGCCCTCGTTCAGGTCTCACCATTTCATGTCTGCCTCACCGCAGCATGTACCGGAATGATGTCCAGACCCCCCACCTACCCATTCATCCTCCACCCAGCAGCCAGGGCCATCTTCCTAAAACAAAGAACTTACCTGGGCTCTCTCTGCCCAAAACCCTTACATGAATTATTCATAGGAAATACTCCCCACATAATCACTGGACTAGTCCAGAAGGGATAGGATATGCCGTGGTAACTAATATCTCAGAATTCTTAAGGCTTAAACTATCAATGTTTCTCACTCATACATAGCCATTAAGAGTTGATGGGGCTCACTCACTGGGCTGCTGGAGCAACTGCCACCTTGAAAGCTGTCAGTCACTGTGATGGAAGGAAAAGCTGCCTTGGAAGGTGGTGCACTGGCAATTAAACACGTAAGCCTGGGCTGGGCTGGGTGGTTCATGCCTGTAATCCCAGCACTTTGGGAGGCTGAGGCAGGTGGATCACCTGAGATCAGGAGTTGGAGACCAGCCTGGCCAACATGGTAAAACCCCTTCTCTACTAAAAATACAAAAAATTAGCCGGGCATGGTGGCGGGTGCCTGTAATCCCAGCTACTCAGGAGGCTGAGGCAGGAGAATCGTTTGAACCAGGAAGGCAGAGATTGCAGTGAGCAGAGATCGCACCATTGCACTCCAGCCTGGGCAACAGAGCAAGACTCCATCTCAAAAAAAAAAAGAAAGAAAGAAAGAAAGAAAAAGAAAAAAGAAAAAAATATTTAGGTCTGGAAATGGCACATGTCACTTCTCACATGCATCGGCTGGAACTGGTCACGTGGAACCATTCACCCACAAAGGAGCCAGGAAAACCACCCTCTCATGTGCTCAGAAGGGGAGAGCCAGAAAGAGTTGATAACACACTCCCTTCACACACTCCCTTCAGTGCCTTGAAAGTCCATTTTGTCTTACGGCTATGCCTTTTGAAAAGCTGTTCCCTCTGCCTGAAGCCCTCATCCTCACAAGTCACTTAGGTAACACTTGCCCTGAGAAGCTGGCTCTGGATCTCCCACTCTGCTGGGAGCCCCTCCTCCAGGCTCTCTCAGCTCCACTCACACTCTATGAGAATTGGCTATTCATAGATATTTCCCCATATATTGTCTGCTTCTTCTTAGACTGGGAGTTCCATGAACACCAGGGCTTGAAAACTTTGTTTACTACCCTACCGATAGTGCCTGCTCAAATGCCCATAATGAAGAACACTCAGAATGTGTTGAATGAATAAATGAACGAATATATGAATGACAGAAATAGATTAAGATCCAGTGGCAGAGCTATCAGGAGTGGCAGGGAGTCTAGAGGTTTGTGAATGAAGCCCTAGTCCATACTGGGTGAGCTCCAGAAAGTAGATGCCATCGGCTGGCTAGTGGAGCAAAGGGGAAGGAGGTCTTTGATAGCGCTGCCATGAAGAAGGGGGATGACGACCTGCAGCTAACCCCCCAGCAGTCCAAAGTCAGTCACAGAGCCCCAGTCTAAAATCAGAGTCCTGCGCAGAGCTAGAGCCACAGCTGCCCCCCTGACTGTCCTGCACCCTCTCTTCAAACCTCTGGCCTCTTCCAGCCTCCTTCACCTACAGCTGGGGCAGCTAGAAGGCACAGTCCCTTCAGCACATTTTACTTATTGAAACTGGGTGCTCTCCAAGGGCAGAGACTTGTGTCGCTCTGGCTCCCCCAGCAACTAGCACAGTCTCATTACCAAGATGTTGGCCCCTGACACCTTCCCCGTTCCACCCCACCCCACGCCGATGTGCCTAGGGGCAGACAGGGATGTGTACACTGAGTCTCAGGCTTCACCCCCAAGCTGCGTGAATCTCAGCCAAGGCTCTCTGGCATGTAAAGCCCTTGGACCAGCCTCAAGGGCCAGAGAAGATGTGGAGTCTGTTCAGTGTAAGTGACACCTGGAGCTCCAAGCTGAGAGCCCCACGGATGGTGTCCAGGCACTCAATGGGACCCACTGTGGACTGTGGTCAGAGCCAGGGGACTAGGATTTCCACAGTGATGATATTCATTCTCCCCTCCTCCCACTCACCCCACTTCTGCCCCCAACCATCTTATCAGTCACCAAGACTTGCCAGGGCCACCTCCTAAATGCTAGAATCTGGCCACTCACCTGAATTATCATAGCAGCTAGAGTCATCTATCTAAAGCCCAAACAAGCTTTGGTTATCTCCCTGCTTAAAACCTTCCATTCTGGAGTCAAGATGAAGGCCTGCAAGACTCTCAGTGTTTAGGCCTTGACTCACCTGCCCTCTCCCAGTTCGTGTCTTGCCACCTCTCCCCTCCCACTCCACATTCTAGCCACATGCACTTCTAAAAGTGCAACATTTCCTACACTTTCCAACTTTGAACATGCTGTCCCTTCTACCTGAAACTCCTCTCTCCTAGAAAATATTAATTCCCTTTAAGTCTTGGTTCAGTCTTCACTTCCTCTAGGAATGTCTGCTGGACTCCTGCCCCGTAAGGAGTGAGATGCATCTATTCATTCAGTCAGTCAGTCGTTCACCAGTCTCTAGTACCTATTGACCTGGCCAAAAACATCTGTTGAAGAAGACTGAAAGGTGAGGGAGGGGTAAACAGCTAAATCGATTTGGAACAGAACTGATAGGACAGATAAGAAGGATGGAGGAAGTGGCAGAAATCTCCGAATATTGAGTGATCTGAGAAGGCTACCTGGAAGAGGAGTGGTTGGAGTTGAGTCTGGAAGGATAAGAATGGCTTAGTTAAGTGGGTAGTCTGGGACTTGAGACAGGGCCCCACATGCCAAGCTTATGAGTTTGGATTTTATCCTGAGGTCAGTGGGGAAGTATCAGAGGATTTGAAGTAGGAGATGTTTATAATGAAGCCATGATTAAATCTCCATGTTGGAAGGGTCTCCCTGGCTGTGATGTGTGTGTGGAGACCAGTCAAGAGGCTCCGGCAGACTCTGTAAGAGAGATACTGACAACCTGTACTCAGGAGAGGGAGTGGAGATGCAGCCGTGGATCTGAGACCTGCTTCAGAGGCAGCGTGGATGGTACTTCGTGACTGACTGGATGCTGGAGGGAGAATGAGGATAAGAGTGGCTCTGGGTTTTCCCACCTGGGACTCTTACACCACTAACAAGGACTGGATTTTCTCTGGACACACTATACATGCAAGCTTCGGGTGGAGAATAGGGGTAAAGGTGACCATAAGCAGTCACTTCTGAGCACTTAGCAAGGGCCAGAGCACATGTTAGGTGTGCGGTTGAGATGAGTTGACTTAAATTGACGTGATTTGTCTCCTTTTCCAATAGAGAGTGTCCCACCGTGATGGCCCACCTCACCTGAGGATCAGGATGGGCCTGGAAGCTCTGCTGGGAGGGGGACCAGCCTAGGAGAAGGCCTGGAGATGGGCACGCCCGTAGCACACAGGAGCAGGCCAGTCCCGTCCAGAGACAAAGAGTGGACAGCTGCCCTCTCAAGGACCCAGGCTTCATTCTGGGATGGAATATTGGGTGTGCTCCTAGTTTGCCTGCCAAGAAAAAGGGTCTGGTGGTCCTCACAGACAGACAGGAGGAAGGGCATGAGTGGTGCCCCTGGTAACCCAAAGCCAGACAATTACCCACAAGGAAGTCAGATAAGAACAGGGCATGCGGCAGCCAGAGGCAGCCCACTCCAGCCAGCCCAAACCCCAGGTTCAAGGTCTGGCAGATAGTTGGTTCTCAATCAGTATCTCAGATCAAACGGTCCTGCCTCTGCACTCTCAGCCCAAACTCCCAGCATCCAGGATGACGAGAAGCAGAGATCCTCTCTGGTGCAGTCCTTTACTGCTCCCCCTCGCACCTCCCACCCTCCGCCCCATGCAGGTGAGCCAGCCACAATTCCCTGAGCCCGCCACACTTCCTCCTTCCTCCTGGCTTGTGTTCATGGTACTCCCTCTGAGAGGAACATGGCTGTCCTCCCCTACCCCTTATTCAGCTTAGATCTCTCCTCCTCCAGGAAGCTCTCTGAGATGCCCCCAGGATGCAGTCATCACTGGGCTCTTGCAGACCCCAGCTCCAGCTCCCCTGAATCCCTGCAGGTGACCCTCTGACAACAGCTGGCTTATTCATTACTGACCCAGGTACCTCACCCACTGAGCCTGGGCTTCATATGCCATGTTGCCTCCCTCCCTGGGCCACCTCAGTGCTCCTCCTTCACCCGGAAGGTGTCCTCTTCTCACATATTCCTTCTTCCCAGCTCAGGACAAAGGTCACTTCCTCAGAGGTCGTCCTGGACCCCACACTGTGCCGGGGTGCCCTGCACTCAGCTCCCTCAGCCCCTTGCCCCCCTCTTTGCCACTGCAATCATACTTTTGTATCCTTCCTGTTTCAGTGAGTGGCAGTGAGGCACAGCAGTTAAGGGGGTGGACTCGGGGCCAGACTGCCGGGCTCACCTCTCAGTTCTGCCATCCATGAGCTCTGTGTCCTTAGGACCATCCCGCAACCTCCCCACACCTCAGTTTCCTCACCAGTAAAATGGGGATAACACAATTCCCTACTCCAGAGGGCTGTGTGAAGTTTACATTGATAATGGACATGAAGCCCTGTGGTAGCCACTGTTCACAGCTATACTCATCCACCCCTAGAACTGATGTCCCCACTGCCTTTGCAGTCAAATGGTGGCCGTGTGACTAGCTTTGGCCAATGATTTGAGTTATATGTGCCACATCCAGGGGGAGCTTAAAAGACATTTGCCATGCCCCCTTGTTCTGTCTCTGCCTCAACCTTGGTCTCTAACTGAGATGTGCCAAGCACTTCCTGCTAACCCACTGTGTACATGCCATCAACCAGAAATAAGGCCTTGTTATTTTAAGCCACCAAGATGTGGGTGGCATTTGTTTCTACAGCAAACCTGTCCTAGCCTGACTGGTGCAAGCATTTAGAATAGGGCCTGACAGAAAGTAGACACTTTCTGCCAGGTAAGGGTTATCCATTATTATTGTACTTCTGTGTCTGCTTGCCAGACCCTGAAAGCAAGGCCCAGCTCAGCTCATTCACTGTGATAGCCTCAGCCCTGGAACAGTGCCCAGCACATAATAGTTGCTCAATAAAATACTTGCTGACTGACTGACCTATGGTCAGACAGGGGCCCTGCTGAGCACATACACCTCACCCATTTGGCCAGGCCTGCACCTGTGGATGACACAGACCCAGGACTGCCCCTCTTTACTCCCATAAATCCCAATAGCCTAGTTTCTTGTGAACAGCCACCAAAGTTCCTCCATCCTAGCAACGCCTGTCAGTTGTGATGGAACAATCTGGTCTTGCCAAGGTTGTGGTCTGCCATGGCTCCCTCATGGACATTCCTCCTGGGCTGGCACAGCAGGCGGCCTTTCGCCTGGCAGTCAGTTGCCAAGCAGTTCCAGGTGGTTTCATTCTACCCTGCACACTTAAAACACTCTCAGTGACTGAGACGATTCTTGGTCCTGATAAAAGGCATATGGAGATATCTTGTTCAATCTCCTTGCAGCATCTCAGGTGGCATCACTCCCAGATTGCACACCTCTGTTGACGGGTACCTCACTAGCTGAAGGGCTTTAGCTCTGCCGTGGAGTAGTCCTGATTGCTAAGCTCTTCCCCATGTAGGACTGGCACCTGCCTGCCGGTAACCTACCTTACCCCAGCCTCCAGGGAGAATGTGCCCCACACAGATCGTAGCTACTTCATCTGGCCTGTGACAATTCTACAAGGTGAGGAGACCATACTCTCCACCCACACTCACCTCCCCTCATTTTCTTCTCTAAAACATTCTCAGTTTCCTCCTTTCTCTGGATTTTTTTCTTATCATTGAGATTTTTATAAAAAACTTTTAGAATCTCCCATTTGTGGGATTTTTGTCACCATTTATCATTAGTCCAGTCCATATTTTGACCTCAAAATATGCAGAGCAGAATGGTAGGTGACTCTGAGAGCTGACAGGCCTGATTTTACTGGGGAGGAAACTGGGGCACAGAGAAGCAAGTGACTTAGCCAAGATCACACAAGGAGTCAGTGGCAGAGAAAGGACAGGAGCCCAGGGCTGGAGGGGAAATTACCAGCTGCAGAAAAGCATGATGGAAAGAAATCAGAGGCAGCAATAATGTGCTCAAATTACTGGAATTCTTGGCATTTCTAAGAGCCCTCAGTCATCCCATCCAGGGGAAATGAAGGCAGAGAGGTGAGGCAGGGAGGGAAGCTCCAGAGTTCAGGGCCGGCCCTTCATGTGGCCACTGCCCAGTGGGTGGGGGGATGAGAAGACAAAGCCACAATACAATGATGCCTCCCCTGGTATATTTCTGTGCCAGAAATAGCCACCATTAACTTAAATACAGCCATGGAGGGTTCTTGGTGCAATATATCAATGCCTGTTCCTTTAGGGAAAGATGTAAAAGGCCTCAAAAAATGTCTCCAGGAGAATTTCCACTCATGGTACCCTCAGCTGGCATTCAAGCTACAGCCCTGATATTAATTTTGTGTGATCCTAGGTTAATTCCCTCACTTCCTAGGACCTCTGTTTCCCTCATTTTCTCACAATGAGAAAGCTGCACTTAGTAATCTCTAGAAGCCCTCCTGGCCGTATCAACCACTCACATCTAAATATGAATCAGTACCTCAGATTAGCTCTGGCAATGAATAAATCTCCAAATGGATCAGTCATGGGTCTTAGTTGCAAGTAACAGAAATCAACTCTGGCTAACTTAAAGAAGAAGGAGTAAGAGAAAAGGAAGGAAGAGGAGGTGGAGGGAGGAAAACAGGGATGAGGAGAAGGACGAGGAGGATGGCAACAAACATGAGGGAGATGAGGAAGGCAAGGAAGAAGAAGAGGGGAGGCAGAGGAGGAAAAGAAGAGTAGAAGGATTTACTAGGATGCTTTTGGATGGTCCACAGGATTAAAGGGAATCCTGAATGAAGAACCAGGCTCAGAAAACAGGCAGGAACCAGGGAAAAGTATTACAGCCAGGGTCGTTCCCCAGAAACATCCAGGTTCAGGCAACCTGTCTGCTCCTGCTGGGATCAATTTTAATCATCTCTGCTTCTTTGCATCACTAGCTTCAGCTTTAGTGCCCTAGGTGGAAGCATCCAGCTGGAAAAGCCAGGGGTCAGAGGGAGTGTGTGCACCTGGGCTTTTTGGCTTCCTCTACTTAATTCCACATTAAGCACAGTGGGCAATACCACATCAGCAGAAAGGTTTGGGCCTAGAAGTCTCCACTGAGTGCCTGTTAGGTACCACTTGAGATGTGGCAGGCAGGCAATGCATGTGACCTTCTCAGTCCACGTGCCTCGCCATCTCAGCCCATCTGCACCACAGGCTTGGGGGGCAGGTACTGCTATGGTCCCATTTAATAGATGAAGTACTGAGGTTCACGGAGGGACTCTCTGTACAATTAGGCAGAGAGTGTAGAATCAGGCCTATCTGAGACCAAGCCTGGCCATTTGCACTGGCACCTGCTGCCTGAGGGTCAAGTACAGCAGTCCCCACTGATCCTGGAAGAGGGCACTCCAAGATCCCCCACCCCGGATGCCTGAAACCACGGATCACCAAACCCTATGTATGCTGTGCTTTTCCCTATACATACATATATACCTATTATAAAGTTTAACTTATAAATTAGGCACAGTAAGAGATTCACAACAAAAACAACAAAATAGAATAATTATAACAATATATCTTTTTTTTTTTTGTTTTTTTTTTGTTTTGTTTTGAGACGGAGTCTAGCTCTGTCGCTCAGGCTGGAGTGCAGTGGCCGGATCTCTGCTCACTGCAAGCTCCGCCTCCCGGGTTCGCGCAATTCTCCTGCCTCAGCCTCCCGAGCAGCTGGGACTACAGGCGCCCGCCACCTCGCCCGGCTTATTTTTTTGTATTTTTAGTAGAGACGGGGTTTCACCATGTTAGCCAGGATGGTCTCGATCTCCTGACCTCGTGATCCGCCCGTCTCCATATCTTAATAAAAGTTATGTAAATGTGCACTCCCTCTCTCAAAATATTGTACTGTACCCACCTGTTCTTGGACCACAGTTGCCCACAGGCAACTTGAACCATGGAAAACCATGGCTACAGAGGAAGAAATGTAGTGCATGGCTGCACCTTATGTATCTTAATTCCTATAACCTTCACCATAGCCCCAGGAGATGTCTGCTACGACTATCCCCATTTTACAGATGAAGAAACAGAGGCACAGAGGGGTTGAGTAGCTGGTAAATGGCAGAGCCGGGATTTGAACCCAGGTAGTCTGGCATTACCATCTGTGCTCTTAACTTCCACAGTGCACTGCCTCTGAAGACAAAAAACATCTCTACCATTCACTGTCTCCCTGTTGTCTCTCTCTGGCTCTGGGAAGCTGCCAGAGGCCCAGAGGCAGATTTGGGTGGAGCCCCACTGAACCCCTGAGGCCAGGTCTTGACTCCATGTGAAGGTCAATGTGTTTTTAGCAAAACCACACCTTCTCTGGGCCTGGGATATGCCTCTGCAAAAGAAAAAAGCAGAAAGCAAGGTGAACTCATGGGGTAATGAGCTCTCTTCCTGGGGGCAATCAAATAATACTATCTTGCGTAGTGATTTCTACTAATTCCTTTTCTATTGCACCCCGGCCCGTTCCCTAGACTGTGAAACCCTCAGAGCAGGGACTCTGATTCCTGTCTTCATCCCAAGTGCCTAGTGAAGAACTTGACACAGTGGCTGGATGGAGTAAAGGGCAGGGAAAGGGAGGAAGACAGGGAGGGACAGGATGGTGAGATGTCGAAGAAGGAAGAGACTTGTCCATGCCCAAGCTAGAATTTTCCCACCAGCACCGAGTGGGATGTGTGGTGGCCATCCTTACAGATGGTCATTTCCCATCTGGCCATTTAGTTCTCTGTCATCAGAGCCACTTCCTTCTTTGTCCTATCCTATGCCCAAAGATGGGAACACTATTTCCAACCATGCCATAACTCCACAAGCCATCTCCCCCTGGAAGCCCTCTAAGCTCTCTATGCTACTTCTCCCCTGGGCTTTGCTGTGGTCCAGCCTTGTTTCCATGACAGGTTGAGACTGGGGTGGTCCTCAGACAGTGTCTCCTCTCCAAGGCCTGAAATAGTGGAAAGTAGAGGTTAGGGCCAGACACCTCTGGATTCTAACTGTGGCTTTGCCAGATGTCATTCTGTCACTTGGGGCAACTCAAGTTCCTGTGTAAGCCTCAGTGTTCTCATCTGTCAAATGGGAGCAATAAAGATACCACTTCACATGCTGGTGATGAAGAAAATGACAGAACAGGTGAAAAGTTTTGGGGAGCTGCAGGAGCGCTGGATTTATGTGACCCCTCAGCAGCTCTAAGAGACAGGCGCTGCTTGCTGTCCTACCTTAAGAAAGAAATGAACGCACTGAGCTGCTCCAAATTACACAGTTAGTAGCAAAGGTAGAATTCACAGCCAGTGCCACATGGCTTGAAATCTTTAGCTTTGGTATGCAGAGAATATAATGAAAGTAAGATAATAACAGAGCTAACTTTTAGTGAGTGTTGGCCACATCCCGGCACTGTGCTAAGGGATGACATAGATTCATTCCATCCTTATAATAATACCATGGTGAAGCTTCAGAAGCTGAGGCTCAGAGAGAAACCCCAAGGCCTATCACTGGAGAATGGTAGAACCAAGATCTGAATTGAGGCAGCCTAACTCTAGCATCTGAGTTCTTAACCACTATAGCTGATGGCACTGTGTTATGAACCAAGAGCTGAGAAGCCCCTGCCCTCTGCCTCTGAGCAGGTTCAAATCCCCCCAGCCCCTCACTCATTCCCCCACAGGCCCCTCTTTTCTGGCCCTACCTCTCGAAGCCTTTCTCAAACCGCTTACACCACACTCACCCCTCCGCCCACTCCAGTCTGGCTCTTACCGATCAGCTGCCAGGAGGCACTCTCACCAAGGCTGCTGGAGACCTTGTGCTAAATGGACACTTTTCGGTCCTCATCTTGCCTGAGCTTCTGCTGAATTTGAAACTGTTGGTTACTCTCTTTTTCTTGAAATTCTCTCTTCTCTTGGTTTCTGGGACAGTGCTCACTCCAGTTCTCCCACTGTCCTCTTCACAGGCCACTTCCTTTTCTGTTTTCTCTGCTTGTTATTCTTTGAATACATGCCTTTTCTGCATATTCAGTTCCCCAAGGTTCTGTCCTTGGCTCTGACCACACGCCTGATGGGGTTCATGGTCAGAGCCAATGCCTCCAACACCCTGTGTCCTCACCACTGTGCCCCTTTGCCTTCTGGTGCCTGCTCTTGGGCAAGTGGTTACTGCTGTCTGAACTCAGCCTTTCCATCACACCAAACTGACCCCTTCTCCCCTACGGGGTTGTGAGAACTGAGGAGCACCCAGGACAGAGGTGCTGGGACCTCGGCGCTGCCGCCCTCTCCACATGTGCTCCCCCTTGGTAGATGGAGTTAGGGTGCAGCAGCCCCCTTTCTTCCTGCCCTCTCCTCTCTGCTAGTGCCATTGATAGCTCAGACACAGAGCTGATGCCCTGGACCATCCAGTCTTTGGCCCCTGCATTTGAAAGGGGCCCCTGCTGAGTGTGTGTATGTTGGGGGGTGGTGTCTTGCTATTCTCTTCTTCTTTATATTTCAGCTGAGAGCCCCCACCATGGAGTTGTGGGTTGGGGTGAGACACTCCAAGGCATGACTGCAGTCTCCCCCTCCACCTGTGGTCCTGAAGTTCTCTGCCCTTCATGAAGGCCACTTGCACCATCAAGCTAAGTGGACATTTTCCTGGTAGCAGAGGGGGGCAAAGGGGCAGGGCCTTTTGGGTGGGTCTCAAAGGGCCTCTGGCTTTCTCCCCTTCCCCTTCTCATCCTGGAGAGCCCATCCCACACCACTGCCATTCAGGGGGAAATTATACCAGGTTCTAATGGGGGCTGAAGGAAAGCGTCCCCTCTATTCATCCCAGGGGCTGAGCGGCCTCTCGAGCACCCATTGTGCCCAGCCTGCCGCCTCCGCCTCAATTGCGATCAGGTGGTCTGGTGTGGCCCCCCTCCCTCTGGCCCAGGACAGGAATGGGCTCAGGCAATGGGCCGGCCCACAGAGTTCTCCGTCCACCCTCTCAAGGGGCTTTTGTTGAATAAAATAGCACCCGCCACTCGGCCACTTTAAACCAAGGCCAGGCACTTGAATGTGAAAACGGGGCCCAGGCACTGGGAGCACAGGGACAATGGCCACCCTCAATTAGCTCACTGAGGTGCCCCAAATGGACTTGAGGAGGGGCCGCGGCCACGGCCCATTCATGCATATTTATCACAAGCTGCTGCACATCAGTTTGCACCGTTCCCATGACAGCCCCAGGGGAGGACAGAGGGGTGGGCTCGGGGCCCTGCAGAGGCTGTGGTTCAGGGACACTCTGGGGCTCACCCCAGCATATTGGAAAATTCCCCCCAATCCCATGCCCCCTTGCCTTTACTTGGCCCTGAGACTCATGCCCCGCATAGACTAGAAATCCTAGAGTACCAGAAGCAAGGGACCTTGCAGTGTGCTGGGTACATCCACTCGACAGGTGGAGATGCCGCTGCCCAAAGCAGAGGCAAATGAGCTTTTCCTCATTTTTGATTTCTATCTCAAATGGGAGAAGGTGGGTAATATGAAAGCATGTATAGAATGTTTGCTAAGTGCCAGGATCTGTGTCAAGTGCTTTCAACTGTACTGTCAATGCCATAAGATAAATGCTCAATTGGCTTCACTTGAGAAAACTGAAGCTCAGGAGAGGGTGGGTGATTGTTCCAAGATCACTGGTTGATGTAAATAGCAGAGCTGGGATAGTCACCCAGGTTGTCATTCCCCATAGCGTGGTGCCTGGCCTTCTTCCTGCCTGAGGAGCAGGAAGTTAGGTAGGAGACTATGCTGTTTGTCATCAGCTCCTAGATGCCATGTGCCATGCATGAGCCAAGTTCAAGCTACAGCACCTGGCATCTAGGAGGTGCCACCTCATTAGACATTCACAATAACATTGACAGACATGGAGACTAAGAGATGCCATGTGCCCTGCCATGGGCCATACACAGAGCTAACAAGTGGCATGGCCAGGACCAAAGTTATGCAGGGTTGGGTGGCTGCCCCCTTCCTTTCTGGAGCTCCTGGAAAAGGAAGGCAACCTCTTCTTCTAGATTCTGCCACACTACGGAGAATCTCAGTGGCTCCCCAGGAGAGCCTGTGTGGGAGGGGCGGCGGCTAGACCTCCCCTCACAGCATCCTCCTCAAGACCCCAGCAGCGGCCTAGCAAGCAGCTGCTGCTGCTCGCAGCTCCTCAGCAGAGCTCTGAGGTACCCGCTCTTTCTGCGGAGGTGAGCTCCTTCAAGGAACTCCAGCATCAGCTGAGAGGCAGGCAAGTGTGAATGTAGACAAAACGGTCTGCCTGACCCTGCGGGACAGCGTGGCGGTGAGAACCCCCAGGTTCCTCCCAATCTCTGCGCTTGTGGTGCTTCTGGCTCCACTGTGCTGTTCTGGTCAGGCTGCCCTGGCCCACTGTGCTGCTGTTTTCCCCCAAGCAAGTGTTCCTGCCTTCATAATCTCTGCTCATGCTGTCTCTCCTGCCTGGAATGTGAGTTGCGTTGCGATGAGTGGAGAGTTGAGTAGAATTTGATTATTCGGTTTGGATTGAGCTCTGCTCCATTTGTTTAGTTTGGGTTGGATGAGTTGATTGAGCTCCATGTGTACCAAGCTGAGCGATGAGTTGAGTTCCATTGCATTGATTTAAGCTGAGTTGAGTTAAGTAAGCTGAGCTGAGTGGGGTAAGAATGAATTGATGAGATGACTCCGTCGTATGACTTTTCTATTAACTTCCTCTGTTACAGTAGGCGAGCCTCAAGCTAGTGATCTCCAAAGAATCCCCAACTCTGAAAAACTGGGATGCCAAGAAGCAAGAGTCCCCACAGGCAAAAAGTGTGTCCTTTCCACTCTGTCCCTCATTTGCTGGTGGATATGACTCCTCTTTGGTCTGGGAAGTAGACATGGGGCTCTGGGACAGTTTCCTTATTTTTATCAGCAATCTTCTTCAAGGTCAGAGGAGCAAACAATCATGATGGCGGGTAGAAGTTAACTAAGTCCTCAAACTCCTTGACTTTCATATAGAGTACAGATTCACAGCAGCCAGAAACTCTTCCAGGAATAGAATGATAGACTCACAAGTCATCAGTTCTGATATTTTCCCCTATTCTTCATTGGCCTCAAAGCCAGGACCTCTCCACATCTCCCCTGAAGGGGCCACCAGTTCCTGCTCAGATGCCAGAGGCAGGAAGCCCAAGACCTCAAGGGATCACAGTATTATCTAGTGGTAAAGAAGTCCTTGGCTTACCAGCATGGTTATCTGAGGCAAATAACTGTCCCTTTCTGAGATTTTTGTGAGAATAGGGTTTTTGTGGGGATTAAGATGACAAAATGTGTAGAGTACTTAACATAACACCCAGCATACAGTGAGGCCTTTATCAAAGGTAGTTTTCATTACCATCACTAATCCTGTCGGCCTATTAGTTATTACTGACAATACTGGCCATTGTTTAGCAGTCTAATGGCCAGAAAATGTTTCTTGACTACCTGAGGTCAGGGCAGCCCCTGGGTAAATAGATGAAAAGGTAAAGTTTCTCACCAGCCTGAGGTGTAGTGCCCAGCCTCATTCTCTACCCTCTCCCTTTCCTTATTTAGTCTCTTCCATGCAGCCTCAGATGCCAGGAACAGCAGACTCCCTCTGCTCAAAGATGGTCCTTGTCCTATCTTGGACACTGCTTTTCTGAGAGAGTAACCTTGGGCACATCGCTTCTCTCCTCTGAGCCTCAGTTTGCAGAGCTATACAATGGAGGATCAGGCTAAATTTTCTTTGAGATGGCCCTAGCCTCAGACACCCCAGTCATCTATCTGAGCACTGTGCCCCTCCCTTCCCCAGCCCATCTACTCAGTAGAAATCTGTACATTGGCCCCTTTTCTTCTTGTCAGTCCTGAGGACCTCCCCTTACGATGATTTCCATCAATATTTTAAACCTTCCACGTGTTCAGTTCCCAGGGACAAGGAGTCAGACCCAGCCACCACCTGCATACCCACACAGTGTGACACTAAAGGCTAGAATCAGAATCACTGTTTACATCATGGTGAGCCTGGTGTCCCCAGTCAGGTAAACAGCCCTCCTCTGCCTTGCCCCACCCCCAACCCCATCCCCAGCCACCAAGCAGATTAAAGGAAATAATCAGGTCTCAAATCCAGGTCTCCTGACTTCTAGTCCAGTACCCCTCTAGTAGTCAGCAGTCCAGCAGTCTATTATTCAATATACACTCACTGAGTACCAAGCACTGCCAGGGCACTGGGAGTATCAAGGTGAGAGGGAATTGGCCCATGCTATTGAGGAATTTTAAGAAAGTTCCTGGAAAGAGACTCAGTCATTCGTTCATTCAACAAACACATAAGCACCTACTCTGGCCAGGTCAAAAGACCAGCTCAGACCCAAAGGCCAGCTTCCACTGCTCCCAGGGCCTGGCCACTGCGGTGGGGAAGAGGCCTGGTGGTTGGGCAGGCCACCCACCTCCTCCTGAAGGGACCAGCAGGCATGAGCTCATGTCTGCAGAGCCCTGCAGCTCTCAGAGTGGGCTCTGAACACAAGGCCTCCTTGTGATTCCAAGAGGGATGTGGCGGGGGCGGCCGGCCCACGAAGCCCTGGGCATGGTGGGGCTGTCAGCAGACACTCCTGAGGCTGAGGGTGCTGGGCTTTGATACAGCATTAATGCGCTAATATCTTAATCCGGCCACCACCGGCCAGCTGCCTGGCCACACAGCAGAGCCCTGGGGACGGGTTTCCAAATTACATTATTGAATGTTTACCCACTGAGCTGTCCAAAGAGTGTTTAACACCAGCTGAGGAGAGCAACTACACACGGGACGGCCCCACACCCATAGCTCTCACGTACACCACACACACGCATGCACCCGCCTGCAGAGACTCATAGACACACAGGTTCACAAAGCCGAACAGGCAGCATACCCCTTAGAAACACGTGTGCATGCACACGCATGCACACACACAGAGACCCCACGCTTCACAGCCTGCACAACCCCCTGAAGACCCATACCATGCACACATGCACACACATTCCACAGGCATTTACAGAGTGCTCTCTGGCCAGCACACCGGAATGCCTGCTTCTCCTCACCTTGCACAGTCACTTGGGTGGAGACCCCTGTCAGACAACCCTGAAAAGTCGCTGCTGCCAGGGCCCTGCAACTAAGAACCCAGCCTCACTAGGCTCCCTGGCCTCAATTTCCAAGTTCAGAAACACCCCCAGGCCTTGCTGATGGTACTATTAATATGGCTGTGGAGATAACACAGGCCGGGAGTCCTGCCCTCAGGGATAAGCAGGGCTGACTTCCCACCTGGTCCTGCCCTCTTGCTGGGATCCCCACCACCACCGCTCCACCGTCTTCACCTCTTCCCATGCTAAACATGTCCCCTCTTCCAAGCCTTTTGAAATGTTCTTGCTACCTGGAACGCCCTCCCTCACATCCTCAAGTCCAAGCTACTCATCCTTCAAGGTGAGCTCGTCACCCCTCTTCAAAAAGCTCTCCCCAGTCCAGCCAGCAGAGGGAAGGCTCTCCTCCACAGATCCCCAAATTGAGCCCTGACTTGAAGGTCAGAGCAGGCACTGCCATGACATGAAGATGGTAATAGCATCTACCTTGTGGCACTATAGTGAGAAGTAAACATTGATTCAAAGGTTGGCATAGAGTCATCACTCAATTAAAATTATCCATTACACATATTATTACATGATGGCAACCACGACTGTGGCTCGTGACCCCTGTGCCTGGTCCCTGCCTTGATCTGTGAGCTCCAAGGTGTGAAGCCAACATTACCCTTTGGGAAGTGGGAACTCAGTGTTGGTTGAGTGAGTGACTAAGAAGTCCACAATCTGCCCTGCATTTTCATTACCAGAGAATGAATTTTTCTAGAAATACTCAGTTGAGAAGGAAGTCTGAAAAATTAACTGAATTAAGTAGAGGTTAGGTAGGTCCCCAGATCCACCCACTCCTGGCTCTGCCATAGCACTCTGTGATCTCAGGTAGGTCCATTCCTCTCTCTGAACCTCAGTTTCCTCATTTGTCAAATAAACAGGTTAGATGGCAAGGTCTCCCAGTATCTTCCAGTTCTGAAGCTTTGAAATTCTAAGCCCTAGTCGCAACTTTGCCCTAGGGGTACAATCTAGATACAAAATCTTTGAGGAACAGGACATTTCAGCAGAACCATCTGGGGAGGAGGAAGAGGCAGGAAAGAGAAGATGGGAAAGTATTGCAGTGGGGGACACAGCAGAGGCAAAGGCACAGGGGCTGGATGCCATATGGGTTTTCTGGCAACAGTGAGTAGACAGGCATAGAAAGAATGGAGCATTGGCCCAGGGGGTGCCATGGATGGATGAGGCCAGAGAAGTGAACAGGGGCTGCCACAGCAAAGGCCTTGTAGGCTAAGCTGTGTAGTAGAGGTTTTATCTTCTAGGCCAGTGTATTCCAAACTTTCATGATCATCAGAATTATCTGTGACAATTCTTAAAAATACAGATTCCCAGGTCCCCACCAATTGGCCCTATTGAGACAGAGCCCCTTGGCAAGGGATCTGGGAATCTGGAATCTGTATTTCTATTAAGTGCCCTGGGTGATTCTTATGAACCAGGCAAGTTTGGGAAACACTACTGGGTGAGATGCCAAGTCACTCAACAGTCTTGTACCTTGGAGGGACATATCCATGTGCTTGTCACAGAAAGTGGACATGGGCCATGGTGTGGGCATTTGCTCCAGGCTCAGGTTGCCTGGGTTAAAGTCCTGCCTGCCTCCTTCACTTCTTATCCCTGTTGCCTTGGCAAATGACATGACCTTTCTTCACTTTCCTACCTATAAAATGGGAATATTCCTTAAAGGCTGGTGTATTAGTCCATTCTCACACTGTTATGAAGAACTGCCCAAGACTGGAAAATTTAAAAAAGAAAAAGATTTAATTAACTCACAGCTTTGCATGGCTGGGGAGGCCTCAGGAAACTTACAATCATAGTGGAAGGGAAGCCAAACATGTCCTTCTTCACATGATAGCAAGAAGAAGTGTTGAGCAAAAGGGAGAAAACCCCTTTATAAAACCATCAGATCTCGGGCTGGGCACGGTGGCTCAAGCCTGTAATCCCAGCACTTTGGGAGGCCGAGACGGGCGGATCACGAGGTCAGGAGATCGAGACCATCCTGGCTAACCCGGTGAAACCCCGTCTCTACAAAAAATACAAAAAACTAGCCGGGCGAGGTGGCGGGCGCCTGTAGTCCCAGCTACTCCGGAGGCTGAGGCAGGAGAATGGCGTAAACCCGGGAGGCGGAGCTTGCAGTGAGCCGAGGATCCGGCCACTGTACTCCAGCCCAGGCGACAGAGCAAGACTCCGTCTCAGAAAAAAAAAAAAAAAACCATCAGACCTCATGAAAACTCCCTCACTATCAAGAGAACAGCATAAGGGTAACCACTGCCATGATTAAATTACCTCCCACCGGGTCCCTCCCATGACACATGGGGATTATGGGAACTACAATTCCAAACAAGATTTGAGTGGGGACACAGCCAAACCAAATGAGCTGGTCATGTAAATCAAACAAGCTAATGAAAGCTTGACCAGGGCTAGGAATGATGAGGCTATTTCAAGAAATATAGGTGAATGTACCACCACCCAAGGGATTTTAGGGAGGAGAGGAGCTGTCTGTGAGTAGAGAGATGGGCCGGGGTGGGCAGAGGAACAAGGTAACTGGCAAAGGGGAGTTTCCATAGACTCCCTTTTGGTTATCCAGGATTCATTTATCTATCCATTCATCCAACAGTACTTATGCATATCTACCATGTGCCAGTTGATGCTAGGTGCTAGAGATTCAAATAGGAATCCTTCTCTTTGAAGATTTTACTTCTGAAGGGAAAGGTTAGAAAAATGGACAACTAACTAAAATAATTCTGAACCATAACAAGACATATGAAGAAAACCAACAAGAGGCCAGCCAGAGAAGACCTGAGAACATGGCATTTATGAAGATTCGCTTCAGAAACAGTGAGAGATAACTGTGTGGGCAGAGGGAACAGCATGTGCAAAGGCCCTGGGGAGGAAAGTTGCTTGGTATGTTACAGGAACTGAAAGGAACTGGCCTAGTTGGAGCCTGATGAGTGAGAGGCAAAGAGTCACTGATGAAGTTGCTGAGGTTAACAGGCTGGGTCACACAGGATCTTTTAGGCATGGCCAGAAATCTGGATTTTATTTAAGTGCAATGAAGAGTTTTTAAGCTGAAGAGTGACATAATTTGATTTATATTTTAAGAAAATCCCTCCAGCAGCTGTGTGGAGAATGGGGCATAGGGGGGTGAGAGGGGAAGCAGAGGCTGTGAGTCCAGGAGGTGGCAGCAGGGGAAGCAGGAAGAGGTAGACAGATTCAAGAGGCTGGCTCTGCACCAGGTGGTGCAGAATGGATGGGACTCACAGATGGATTGGCTATGGGGAAGGAGAGCAAAGGGTTGGGGGATCAAGAATCACACCCTGGCTTACAGCTCCAGAACTAGGCAGATGATGGTGCTGCATATAGTGTTGGAGGAGCTTGGGAGGCAAGAGTGCTCCTGTCAACTAGTCCATGGCACATGAGATCCCCCAGTACCAAGAGAGACTTAAACAAACCTCATGCTGGAACTCAGAGGGACTGCCTTTCCCACTACAGGCCTGGGGTTCTCTGGCATCCCTGCTATGAGCTGATCTGAGGAAAGAATAAGATAGTCATCACATGCCACTTTATTCCAAGAAATTCCTCCAGGGAATGTGCATATAGCTAGTGTTTAAGAAGATGGGGTCTTGGAGCCAGATTGCCTCGGTTCAAATCCCAGCTCTACCATTTCCTGGCTGTGTGACTCCAGGCAAACGATTTGCTCTTTCTGTGCCTCTGTTTCCCCAGAAAACAAGGGGTGATAATAGCACCTATTTCCTAGAGTTGATGTGAAGATTAAAGTGCATTGCTGTGCTTTGTGCCAGGCACTTAGCAGAGTGCCTGGCACAAAGTAAGTGTGGATACACGCCAGCAAGAGCCAACAAGTGACACCTATTCTGTCTGTGGCTACAGGCCAACTTGCTGGTACTCAACTTTTTAGGGAGGCAAGGGGCCCAGTGGCCAGAATTTGCAAGTCTGGGCTCCAGGTCTGCCTCTTCCATTTAGTAACTACATGGCTTTGAGCAAGTTACCATAAGATCATATCAATGATCTCTGCCCTACCTGCTCTGTAGGCTTGAGGCAAGGACTCCATTAGATGGTGGACAGGTGGGCACATACAGTGAGAAGTGCTGTACTTCTTGGTTCTGCACATGGGAGACTATGTCACTGACCTGTCCTGGACAGTGGATCCATAGGACAGGGTCTTGGGGCAAGGTGCCTATTCAGGGCTCTGTGGCGGCCCAGGCCAGGCTCTCTCTGCTGTGATTCTCCCGGGCCCAAGATGAAGATTTATCATCCTTCACAAATAATAACAATGATGTCCAAAATGCTTCCTTTTCTTTATTTAGACCATTATATGATGCTATCACAGTCCATAGTCTCCATGGACTAACAGCCATTTGTGTAGGTGAGGGACCAGCCTCTGTATTTTGGGGATGAGGACAAGGGTCAGGAGATGCTCATGGTCTTGCAGAGTTTGCAGCAGGGGCTGGACAAGGTCTTCTGTCACCCAGGCAAAAGTCTTTCCCCAAAAATACACTGCCCCACCACCTTGGCCCTGGCCCCCTCCTGCTCCTGTGGGGCTCTCTTTCCCAAACTCCAGCTTCAGTTTGAGTCTCTCCTGTTGTCTATCTCCTTCACTTCTTCCATGTTCTCTTTCTTCTTAAGAAAAGTCTTAGATATGTTTCTGAGGCTGTAGACTTGGAATTCCACAGTCCACCCAGACTCCTGTGAAGGTGTACACCCAACCTTTCCTGGAAATGCCTGCCTGAGTGATGCCCACACCTCACAGTTTTCCACAATTGGGCCCTTGCTGGCATTCATTTGGGGGGAATTTTATGGGCTCCAGATAATTCCAGTTCAGCTCTTGGAAGAGAAAGTCAAAAGAAAAATGGAAAAAGAAAAACAATCTCCCTACCCCAACCACACATTTTCATAATCCGTTCCAAACTTCCCAGCTACAAATGACATAAGTTTTACTGTTTTACAAGCAACTTGCCCTTAAAATGGATGGGAGGAAATGAGATGCAAAGGGGTCCCTCGAGAGATTGACCAAATCCCAAGAAGTGAGATCCAAGGACCACCAGCCACAGTTCCCTCCTGCCTCCTCATCTTATCCTGCCCAGGATGCTCTAGGCTCTGGGAGGCAGGCCATGGGCTGGGCAGAGTCCTAGCCTCAGAATCAGAAGATCCACACTCGTGTCCTAAATCTGCCCTTATGTAGATCTCAGTTTATCCAACTATAAAAGGGGGGGTTGGACAAGATCATCTTTAAAGTCTTGCCCTACTCTAGAGGACATGATGTCTGAAAGTTAGGATGGGAACCCGGAAGCCATGTGGGAATGGCAATAAACAAAAATCCATGTAGGGACTGGACTGGCCAGAGACACCCAGATAAAAATTACACATGATTCCCTGGTCAGATTAGAGCTTAGAGGGGAAGTGAAGGCGAGAATCAAAAATCTCAGAGTATCTAGGATATTCTAGCAAAAAACACTCTCTAGAAATCTCTTAACCCAAGCAGACTTGTACTGTTCGAGAAAGAGAGAGAGAAAGAGAGAGAGAGAAATAGAGAGAGAGAACCCCATTCCACAGATGGGGAGGTGGAAGACAGGAAAGTTAAGTGACTTGCCCCAATCACAATGCCCACAAGGGCAAAGGGCAGCACTTAAAGGAAGAGAAATGCTTTAAAAATATCCTGGCATCTAAAAATAGTGTGCAGCTTGGCCTGGCTGACTCAAAGGGGTCATGTTTTATGGCTGCCCCCATCTGCTTTTCTGGGACTATGCAGCTCAGCCTGCTCTGGTTATAGTTTTTCCATGAGCTTGGCTCAGATTTCCCTGTCCCACTGGTGAGCCCATGGGTCAGTGCCTGATTTTCCAACGTTTATCTTTCCCATTTACAATTTCCCCATGTAAATGGACAATTCGTTTGGTCTCTTGTGATTCTGACTCTAGAGCTAGACTATGGGGTAATCAAGCAAGAAGTCCTCCCTCACTTCTCAGAAAGCCCTACAGCCATTTGTAAGCACCATACCCAACAGGATTGAGCCCATCCTGAGCTACTCCCTGTGCCCCACTAGCCTGCCTGCTGGGTCCCTTTCTCTCAATGGGCCCTGCAGCCTCAGGGTCTGTGGCCTCAGTTCCCTCGTTCATCACCCCTCTGCAGGCCAGCTCCACACTAGCTTTGTGCTCCACACTAAGCAAACAATGCAAATTTGGCACCTTCCTTCCCTTCACAGTGCCTACAATCTAGGAGGAGACAGAAGTGAGTGGCACATACTCCATGGGTGCACGGAGAGGCCGGTGGGCTCAGCCAGGACCACATTAACTTGGAGGCTGCAGTGGAGATGTCTACTCTGCAGCTTAGATGTGGGGATTTGGGGACCAGAGGAGGAGTCAGGGTCGGTGTGTCCCTGGCTGTCTCAGTCTACCATTTTAGCACTGGAAGGATCCTGGTGACACACTCCACACTGGGTTCGATCCCCTTTTGGATCTGTTCCCAGTTGTTTCTCATGGGATTGTCTCATCTTCTGAGGCCCAACACAGGGTCTGCACAGAGAGGCCCAGGACAATCTATGGACTTGAGCTGAACAGAAACACTACCTATGGCTCCCTAGCCAATTCACTAGCATCCTCAGGGAAGAAAGCAAAAGGGAGGAGAGAAAGTACAAGTCCACAGCGTGGTAGGTTTGGCTCACCCATGTAGAAGATGAGTGTGTTGGCCGGGTACGGTGGCTCACACCTGTATTCCTAACACTTTGGGAAGCTGAGGTAGGGGGAGCACTAGAGGCCAGAGTTAGAGACCAGCTTGGGTCACACGGTGAGACTCCATTTATACACACACACATATGTGTGTGTATGTGTGTGTGTGTGTGTGTGTGTGTGTGTGTGTGTATATATATATATATGGACAGAGGTGGGGGTGGCTGGAAGATAACAGGAGACTGGGTCATCTGGGAAAAGTGCTCTGTGAGCAGGTACTCAAGCCTAGTTTTTTTCCCCAACCTTGGCAATCAGATAATTCCTCCCTCCCCCTCCTCCTCCTCTACCCCAGGCAACAGCCAGGACTGAGAGCAGCGTTAGTGACAATCACTGCATTGGAGAGATTAGAGAAAGTCTTTAAAGGAGACTACTTGAGGATGATTTGAAATTGGTTGGGAGTTAGGATTAGCATGGTCTATTGAAATTCCAGTTTCAAACCAGAACCTTAAATTACCTGAAGCATTTTGTTTCCTTCCCAATTCACCCCAAAGCAACAATAGAGTCCCTCATACTTGTATAACTATCACAGTCATTAACTCATTCTATTATCTGGTGAGCACTATTGTTCCATTGGACAGATGAATAAACCAAGGCACAATGAAGAACAGTCACTGAAGTTAGGAAATAATAAAAGTAGCAGATTGAGATCAAACACTGATCTCCTCCCTGGGAGCCCCCATTGCTTTCTCCATGGTTGCCCTGAAAGATCCACACAAGGCTGGATTTCGGACTTTCTAGTTTGAAATAGAACCACGGCTGACTCATGGACATGCATTGGGTTTCCCTCAGCTCCTTTTGATTTTGTCCCCTACTCTCTCTGTGTGATCTTGGCCAGTGTTTTGGCTATAAATATTGACTCTCTGACCATGACTCTAAAATATAAATCCACAGCCATGAACTCCAGATGCATCAACTTAGGCTTCTAATTGGCATCTTCCACTTTCCTGTCCAACTCTTGATTTACCACCAAATCGTACTCCCCACTACTCCCCAGTCTTCCTGCATCTCAGTAAATGTCTCCACCCTTCCCCAGGTTGCTCACCTAAAGATCATCTTTGATTCCTCTGTCCCACATGCCCCTCATCTAATCCATCAGAAAGTACTGTTCCTCAGAAGCACATCCCAAATCTATCCACCTCCCTTGATCTCTACTGAGACATCTTAGTCAGTCACTGTCATCTTTCTCCTGGACACTGCAGTAGCTTCCAGACAGGTTTCTCTGATTCCACATTCCTCACCTTGTCCCTCAACATTCTCCACTCTGTAGCCAGAGCAATCCTTATAAATGGAGATCAGATCAAGCTACAACCCTCCATTGACTCCCCACTGCAATTAAAACATAATCCAACCTCCTTGTGCTAGTCTACAAGGCCTACTTAATCCAGGCTTCTGCCTCTGGAATCATCTGCTCCCTGTCACCAGCACCATCCACCTTGGCCTTCTTTCTGGTCCTCCAACATACCCAGCTTGTTCTAGCCCCAGGATCTTTATAGTAGCTGCCCCGCTGCTTGGATCACTCTTCCCCAAGAACATTACATAGTCAGCTCTTTTTTATTTTTGTAAATGCTCTCCCTTTCTAAATCTACCTACCAAAGTAGCCAATCCCTAGCCAATTGGAGCCCTCCTGCTTTCTCAATTCAGGGGCATATTGTCTGTCTCCGACAAGGAAAGACCTTGTCCATCTTGTCTGCTCTGACTTCCTGAAACAGCTGGGCCCAGGGGAGGTGTTGAGTGAACAAATGGATAAATGAATTAAGCTGCTCACACCTCATAGTATGAGAACTAAATGCAATATTCTGAAGAAACAGGCCCAATTCGTACCTCCCTGTCATATATACATATGCATATAATGTACATAATATCCACAAAAAAACAAGGGTTTGGGGGAACAGAAACATTCATTAGTGATATGGCTTTGGAGGATTTTTTTAAATCCCTCTGTACCTCAACTTTCCTATCTGAAAAGTGGAAATAATACTTACTGCACTGAAATAGTGTGAGGACTTAGTATCTGTAAATCACCAGTGACAGAGCCTCGCAAGTAGTAGGTGGGGTCACTAGATGGCATCTGTCGTGATTATTTTTCATTGTCATTGCACACCTCTCAGGTCCCTTGCTTGGTCAAACAGGCTCAGTGACTCCATCGCCCTGTGACCTCCTCCTCTCCTAATCCTTCCCTCGTGTTGCTAGGAATTGAGGCTTTGAAGTGAGAAAGAAGATCATGCTCTGACTCTACCACTTATAGCTTTATGATCTTGGGAAAGTTACTTGATCCCTCTGAGCTCCCAGTCTCTTTATCTAGAAATGGTGCTAATAAAAGCACTTACCTACTGGGGGTGCTGTGAAGTCTACATGAAGTAAAATAGGAAAAATGTATCATACGTGTTTGAAAAGTGACCGCTATTATTATCTATCATACACACCTGTGCATGTACATGCACAGCCATGTGCGCACACACACACGCGCACACACAACTCTTCTCTCTTGGCTGGGTCCAAGAGCTACTGATGTGAACTTTAGGAATGGAATCAATTAGAATTATTTTTGAAACCTCATCTGTTTCGATTTAACAGGAAGCTTCTGTTCAATGAAATGCAGCATTAGTCAATGAAAAATCAAAGGCCCTGGATTTCAGGACTCAGCTGTCCATGAAGGCTGAGCAGAGACTCCCAGACCCTACGGGTTTTCCAGGTCCAGCCTTCACTTATACACATCCCTCCTCCGCGAGCTGCCTTGTCCTCAGGGATCTCTGGGAGGAGAGAGGCCTGTCTATTCCAAGCGCAGGGTCTCTGTCTGCTGGCCCTGAGCCATGCCCTTCTAAGCACCGGGCATCCCTCCCTGGGGATGTAATTACCTGTATCTGCTTCGGTGTTCCCCTGATTCCATATTGAGGACAAGAGCTGCCTGATTTTTATCTGTGGCTCTAAGGCCCAGCCAAGTGCCTAGCACAGAAAAGACACTAGATGAAAATTTTTTATGGAAAAAAAAAAGATGATTGACTCAATGAATAAATGATTTAGTTGCAATAACTATAACTAATATTTACTGTGCTGCTTACCATGTGCCACGCACCATTTTAAACGCTTTTCATGTATTGACTCGTTGAGGCGTTATAACAACACCATGAGATAGTTTCTCTTATTTAGCCCCAATTTACAGATGAGAAAACTGAGGCATAGGAAAGTTAGTAACTTGCTCACAGCCACATACAACAAGTTCAGTAACTGGGATTCCAACCCAAGCAGCAGGATTCCAAGGCCAACATTCACAACCCTGGCACTGTGTCACTCATTCATTCATTCATTTATTCATCAAACACTCACTGAACGCCTCCATTGTGCCCAGCCCTGGACTGGGCTCTAGAAACACCCTGATGGTTTAGACCTGCTTCCCACAAGGAGGTCACAGTCTAGGGGAAGAATAACAGAAATGAGTTGTTACGTGGGCCAAAGGCAGGGGTGAGTGTGGGGAACTTCCTCAGCAGAGGTCAGCACAACCAACCCACCCTGGTCAGGTTAGAGGAGACTTCTTGGAGAAAGTGACCCTTGACTGTGTTGGCTAGACATAGGGGAAAGAAGGGGCATTGCAGGCAGAGAGACATGTACAAAAATGTAGAGGTAAGTAAGCCTGGTGCCTCTGAGAATGGCAAGCACCTGAGGTGAGGGAGTACTACAGGTGGTAAGTAGGAATGGCAAGAGAAGAGGCCAAGAGGCCATCAGGACCAGGTCAGGGAGGGCTAGTGTAGTCTACAGAGGAGCTTAGACATTATCCCAGAAGTGTGGGTACCCAAGGAAAGGCTTATGGCTCTTCCTATTGGATTGTATGATTTAGTGAATTAATGCAAGAGGATGAGGAAGAGGGGTGGCACTTCACAAAGTAAATATTATCTACACATACTTGCCATGAGCATATACATCCATCCACCATACACCCATGCACACCCCCCTGTATGGCACCAGAGTTAGGAATGTGGACAAGAAAATTGAGGACTGGAGATGATGACTTTTAACAGAATCCAGATTTGGCTCCCTCAGTACGATCCCTTCCTTCCAACAGAGGGTTGTGCCCCAGGCCTGGAGGCATGCTCCCCACCACCATTCCTATAAAACATTCGCATCCTTACCTACCAAAGATGTTGGCTCTCACTTCACAGGAGTCCAGTGTGGGAACCGTAGGTGTCCATGCCTGAAGTTAGGCTCTGCAGTCTTGCGATGGGCCAAGACCCACATCCCAGAGGATAATGATTGTCATACGGGGGAAACAGGCTTAGAGGTGAACAACTGGTTTTCCAGAGAGCTCAGTGAGCTGTGGGCTTGAGCATTTACAACCTGAAGGGAAACATGGAGGCAAGACCAGAGGACCTCATGTCCTGAGATAATCAGGACATGGACTAGGCCCCTTCTTGAGAGTCCTTCCCTTGCAATCTCCAACGTTTTGCTCTGGGATTGTCATTGCCTTTCTGGCTCCAGCCCCAAGTTTTTTAGAAACTAATTCTAACATTATTCCCTGCCATGTGATTGCAGCACAAGACATCATAGAATAGTACCAGAAACAGCTAGTTTTACAACCAGATGTCTGTAGGTTTGGATCTTGACTCCACCACCATCGGCCCGATATGCTCACTATGTTTCCTTCCCCTGTTAATTCACCCCTCAGAGCCTCACTTTCTTCTTCTATGAACAGGAATTAGCCATGCCTACCTCACAGAGTTATGGTGAAGATTAAACAATTCAGAATGCAGAATTCAGAAGGGAAACCAGTGTACTTCCCTACTTTCTGCTCTATCTTCCTGTAGTGAGAGGCTGTTCTGTCCCCTCCACAGGGGTGGCCTGTTTTCAGTCAAGGAATCTCCAGCCTTACCGCAGAGAGCAGCTCGCCACTTCCTGTCCATGCACATGCTACTGTGTCCAATGGATGGGGCAGGTGAAATGGACAGTGTGGGGTGACTATGATATCGGGGTGGAGAGCCCTCCCATGGGCCTTGAGATCCTTGGTGAATCTGTCCCCAGGTTGGAGACCTACACCAACCCCACTGATGATCCTGTTCTGCTGGACTCACGTCTCATAAGGGACTGCCCTGGGAGAAGTCATGGGATTTTGTTCCAAGCAGGGCCCAGGCACTCATCTCTCACCAAACTCCCAGGGATTCTCCTGGCTGAAATGACAAGGACTTTGACAAGGATGGATCTTGAGTCAGCTCCTCTGAGCCCTCTTCTGGACTAGGCTTTGAATCAGGGCCCTATCCTTGGCTCGCTTAGTGCACTTTTAACAAGAATCCTGCTGATCAGTTTAGTGAAAATCCCTGGCCTCTGATCATCCTCCATATATGATCAAATTCCTCACCCTCACTCTCTATAGCTTATCACCCAGCTTGCCTTCAGCAAGAATCCTGTTGAGTCAGTTTACCCAGAATCCCTCTTCTCCTTGATGTTTCTTTCCTCTTAGTAATTTTCCATACACTGCCCTCCGCCCTGCTCCTTAATTCCCCATTTGTTCTGCTGTATTCGGAGTTGAGCCTGATCTGTCTCCCCTCCTGCAAAACCCCCATTGCAATAGTCCCACTTGGATAAAGTCTCCCTTACCATCTTTAACAAGTGTCATAAATAATCTTCCTTCAGTAGAAACTCCCAGGAACTGACATTGTGTTTTGGACCATTTAAGAACTTGTGATTTTTCATGAGAGTGTAGAGAGGTGCGGTCAGAGTTGGAAGTGCCCAGCTGGCCAAAGAACCCCACGGCAGTGGGGAAATGAAACAGCTCCATGAAGACTGACAAGTAATTCCCTCAGAAGAGGAGAGGGAGGTGTCCTTGACCATGAGTGGGGAGAGCAAATACTATTTCCATCACCAGTGAACCAGCAGAGGGAAACAAATGGAATCTTACCTCCTCAGCAACCTCACTGTGCCTTCCCTTCTCTCTCTTCTCTCCTGTCCCAGCTTTCTGCTTCACCAGTCCCTTCCACAACCTTTCCTCCTTCTCCTTCTCAGCACAACTGCTGCACACCTTGAATAGGACTCTTTCTCTAGGTCCCATTTTCTCCTTTTGTAAATTGAAAATGGTAACCTCTCTCATAGCTACTTCTCTCTCTCTCTCTCTCTCTCTCTCTCACACACACACACACACACACACACACCCTTGATGAATCAGTGGTTTATCATTTATTCTGCTAACATTCAAATGACCCTGACCTTTTAGGAGTCCCCCCAAAAAAATCAAAGTGCAAGAGTCCACGTTATGAGGTGGTGGAATGAACCATCATAATAGTCTCATGTGATGGTGTTGACTGTGTGTTAGACACTGCTCAGTGCTTCAGACATGTTTGCTTATAAAACTAGGAAAGCATCAACTGTCTTTCTCAAAGAATGGGGTGAGCATGAGGGGAGAGGGGAATGTTATAATACTACACTGAGTTTATGTGTTAATTTGGGGAGAATTAGCAGCTATGCAGTCCGTCAACATGTAGCTTCTATTCCTTTATTAAGGCCTTATTTTATGATATTTTCTTAAAGTTTAATATTTTCCTTCATAAAGTTCTTGCACACTCTTCATTCCTACTTTATAGTTTCTATTGTTGTTGTAAAAAGGTGGGACTTACTCGATTTTCTAGTTAGTTATTATCGTTGTAAAGGAACACTTAATCTTTTGCAATTATGAAATATGTCTGACATCAAAAGGTACAAAGAATAAGAAAATGAGCACCCAATACCCACCATGCTGATAAGAATAAAAACAGTATACATACAGTTGAAGATCTCTGAGGACCTCCCTCCTACCTCATTCCTTTCTCTCCCATTAGAGTAACCACCCTCCTTGATAGGATGTGTCCTTTCCATTTATATCTTATGCTCTTATACTCCTTCACACATTGTATAGGATCATTTTGCATGTTTTTGATTTTGTGTGAACATAAACATTATATAGTATCATTTTGCCTGCCTTTAAACTTCATACAAATGTTATCCTACTGTATATCCTTCTGTGATTTGTTTTTTTGTTTTGTCTTGTTTTGTTCTCGTTCAATAGTGTGTGTGAGATTTCCCCACATTGATTCATGTAGCTCTGGGTCTGGTTTTTTTTTTCATTTTCACGGACACATAGTACCTTACAGTATAGAGTTATACCACAACCTATTCACCAATTCTGTTCTTTTTTTTTTTTTTTTTTTTTTGACGGAGTCTGGCTCTGTCGCCTAGGCTGGAGTGCGGTGGCGCGATCTTGGCTCACTGCAAGCTCCGCCTCCCGTGTTCACGCCATTCTCCTGTCTCAGCCTCCCCAGTAGCTGGGACTACAGGCGCTGCCACCATGCCCGGCTAATTTTTTGTGTTTTTTAGTAGATAAAGAGTTTCACCATGTTAGCCGGGATGGTCTCAATCTCCTGACCTCATGATCCGCCCACCTCGGCCTCCCAAAGTGCTGGGATCTCTTGATCAACATTTAGGTTGCATGCATTTTCTTTTCACTCTTTCTTTCTTCTTTTTTTTTTTTTTTTTTTTTTTTTTTGAGACGGAGTCTAGCTCTGTAGTCCAGGCTGGAGTTCAGTGGCGCGATCTCAGCTCACTGCAACCTCTGCCTCCCAGGTTCAAGCGATTCTCTTGCCTCAGCCTCCCAAGTAGCTGGGATTACAGGCATGCACCACCACACCCAGCTAATTTTTGTATTTTTAGTAGAGATAGGGTTTCACCTTGTTGGCCAAGGTGGTCTCCGTCTCCTGACCTTGTGATCCACCCACCTCAGCCTCCCAAAGTGCTGGGATTATAGGAGTGAGCAACCACAGCCGGCCTTTTTTACTCTTTCAAACAATGTTGAAGGAATATTCCTGTGCATGCTTCCTTATGTGAGAATTTCATATATATATAAGATGTGTCTGTGTGTGTGTGTTTGTATCTTTATCAGATATTACCAACTTGCCCTTCAATGTAGTTTCACAAATGTCCTTTCCCATGGGCAGTGTATGAGAGCTCCTATGGTCCCATAGTCTCTTCAACACATGAAATTGTCAGACTTTCACATTTTTGCAAATCTGATATGTGCATAATATAATTACAGTGTAATTTTAATTTGATTTTCACTACTTAATTTGTGACCAAGCACCATTTCAAATATTCAGGTTTTCTCTTCTGTGAATTGACTCTTGGCATACTTTGGCTATTTTTCTGTAGGGTCCTTTGCATTATCTAATTGATTTAAAGGTCTTTTTATGTATTCTACATACTCATCACTTTTTTGTGAAATGTGTTGCATATATCCTCTCCTAGTCTGTAACTTCTCTTTTTACATTGTTTGTAATGTCTTTTGATGCATATAAACGTTTGAATTTCAATGTAGTCAAATCTATCCATGTTTTCCCATACTTGTTTCTGTTTTTTTGTAAACTGTTTATAAACTGTCATTGTATACCCTGAGGTCAGAAAGATATTCTCCTATGTTTTTATCTGAAACTGTTATGTTTTTGGCTTTCCATATTCTTCCATATTGATTCTAGAATTAATTTTTGCATAGAGTGAGAGTTAGCAGAACAATTTTACTTTTTCCATAGATCGAGAACTATCTGTAGATAGATAACACTTGTCCCAGCTGATTGAATTGCCCATCATTTTGCCACTGGTTTGAAATGTCACCTCTGTCATGTAAAACAGCGTTTCCCAATCTTTTTGGCACCAGGGACCAGTTTTGTGGAAGACAATTTTTCCACGGACATGGGGGCAGGGATGGTTTCAGGATGATTCAAGGGCATTACATTTACTGTGCACTTTATTTCTATTATTATTACATTGTAATATATAATGAAATAATTATACAACTCACCATAATGCAGAATCAGTGGGATCCCTGAGCTCGTTTCCTGCAACTAGATGGTCCCATCTTGGGGTGATGGGAGACAGTGACAGATCATCAGGCATTAGATTATCATAAGGAGCATACAACCTAGATCCTTCACATGTACAGTTCACAATAGGGTTTGTGCTCCTGGGAGAATCTAATGCCACTGCTGATCTGGCAGAAAGCGGAGCTCAGGCAGTAACACGAGCAATGAGGAGTGGCTGTAAACACAGACGAAAGTTTGCTCCTGCTGGCTGGCTCACTCCTCACCTGTCACTCAACCTCCTGCTGTGCAGCCCAGTTTCTAACAGGTCACAGACCCATACCAGTCTGTGGCCGGGGGTTGGGGACCCCTGATGTAAAAAGTTTCTGTAGGGGTAGGGGTCTGTTTTAGGCTCTCTATTCTTATCTGTCGCTCTGTTTATCTAATCCTGTACCAAGTATCAAATGTTTTCATTTATGAGATTTTTTAAAATTTAAGTATTTAATTATTTAAATAGGTAATACATTTATATAAGGCAAAATAAGATATAAAAGAAAAAGTGTCCATCCCACATCCTTTCCCCCATTCCACTTCTAAACAGATAAACACAGATTTTTATGTATATTCAAGCAAATATAAATATATAATTATCCCTCCATCTTTTCACACAATTGTGATGTGTCATTTACACTAGATTTTTTACCTAACAGTATGCCCTGAAGATCTGCCATGTGAGTACATTGAGAGATTCCTCATGTTTTGTATAGGTTTATGGCTTTTTTTTTGTATGGGAATAATACATGTATCATAGTTTATTTAACCATTCCCCTATTGATGAGCATTTAGGTTGTTTTCAATCTTAACTATTACAAACAACTCTGCATATGTCCCTTCCTCTGCATATTCTGCAAATCTATCTTTAGAGTAAATTCTTAGATTTGTTAGATCAGAGAATACATACACTTCTAATGTGAATGGGTTTTTGCCAGATTGTCCTTCATGGAGACCAGATCAGTTTATACCCTAACAACATTGTTTCCTCAGCCTTATCAACAGAGTATATATTTCAAATTCTTGGATTTTTAAAATCATTTTGACAGCTGAAAAATGGTATCTTGGTGTTGCTTTAATCTGCATTTCTATTATGAGCAAGGTAGAACCTTTTTCTGTGAACCACTTGATCATATCCTTTGCCAATTTTTCTATCGAGTTCTTGGTTCTTTATCTCATTGGTTTCTATGACCACTTTATCAATTAGGGAGATTAACCTTCTGATGAAAAGAGTATCAAATATTCTTTCCCAATAAAGTTATCTTTGACTTTGTATTTTGGCATAAAGATTTCCTTAATGTAGTGTAAGTGTTCTATTTTTTTTCTCTAAGGTCTTCTCTGTCTTAGGTCATAATTTGAAAGATCTTCCTGATCCCAAGATTACAAAAGGATTTTCTCAAGTTTTCTTCTAGCATGTTGTGGCATGATTTTGGCTTTTCAATCTTTGATCCATTTGGAAGTTATTCTGGTATATGGTGCTAGGTATGACCCTAACCTTATTTTTTTTCCACATGACCAACCAATGACCCCAACCACATTTATTGAACAGTTAATCATTTCTCCCATTGATCTTAGAAGCCAGTTTTTTTCATATACTAAGCTCCCATATGTGTATTCACTTCTATTTCTGGACTTTCTATTATAGTTGATTGGCCTGTCTTGCTGTTCATGCATCAGTTCCTCACTGTTTCAATTACTGAGACTATTATGTTTTAATATCTGGTAGAGCTAGTCCCCTGATAGTACTCTTCAGAGTTTTTCTGAATGTTTTTGTTTCTTTATTTTTTCACATGAACTTTAGAATCAGCTTGTCTGGCTAAAAAATAAAATTGCTGATATTTTATTGAGCTCACATTAAATTTAGAAATTAACTTAGGGAGAATTGACATCTTTATGATGTTGAGTCTTCCTAGCCAAAAACATGGTCTTTCCAATTATTCAAGTCTTCTTTTGTGTCCTGTAGAAGTGTTTCAACATTTTCTTTGTATAGGACTTGCTCCTACCTTTAACTTTATTGAAAGGTAGTTTATTTTTGTTGTTGTCATTGTCACTACTCTTGTAAATTAGATATTTTCTTTCATTCTGTCTTCCAAATGGTTATATTTATACATGACAGTAGTTAATTCTTGTTTTTTAACTTTACGTATCCCTCTTACTAAATTCTCTCACTGCTGGCAATAGTTTCCCTGTAGGTTCTTCAGGGCTTCCAGGTATATAATCATCTACAAGTAGTGCTAATGTTACATCCTCCTTCCCAGCTTTTGTCTCTCTAATATTTTTCTTTTGCTTTGTTGCATCATTTAGTAGTATAGGGGCAGTTCAACAAATAACATCCTTTTTCTTTGCCCAAATTCTGAACCCACTGAGAATAAAACAGATGGAGGACAAAATATCATTTTATTGCTGATAAAGTTTAGGTATGAGAAAGTGTGGCTTCTATCTGCCCTACCCACTCATTCACAAGCACCACTAGCCTGGGTGCACCCCTTTAACCATAGGCCATGGGCGCTGACATGGAGTATTTCCATCAAAAATCATTTTTAAAATATTATTTGATTCATATTTCCTCTTTAACCCAAGCCTGTTGGGTCAAAGTCTTTGTTTGATTGTTTCCATTTTCCACATAGAGGGTGATGTGATTTGGTTCTGTGTCCCCATCCAAATCTCATGTCTAATCATAATCCCCATGTATTGGGGGAGGGACTTGATGGGAGGTGATTGTATCATGGGGGTGATTTTCCCCATGCTGTTCTCATGATAGTGAGGGAGTTCTCATGAGATCTGATGGTTTAAAGGTGTGTGGCAGTTCTACCCCTCCCTCTCTTTCCCCTGCCACCATGTAAGACGTGCCTTGCTTCCCCTTTACCTTCCACCATGATTGAAGTTTCCTGCGGCCTCCCCCACCATGTGGAACTGTGAGTCAATTAAACCTCTTTTCTTTTTAAATTACCCAGTCTTAGATAGCTCTTTATGGCAGTGTAAAAACAGACTAATACAGAAAATTGGTACCAGGAGAGTGAGGTACTACTATAAAGATACCTGAACATGTGGAAGCAACTTTGGGACTGCGTTACAGGCAGAAGTTGGAACAGTCTGGAGGGCTCAGAAGAAGACAGGAAGATGTGGGAAAGTTTAGAACTTCTTAGAGACTTGTTGAATGGTTGTGACCAAAATACTAACAGTAAAATGGACAATGAAGTCCAGGCTGAGGTGCTCTCAGACAGAGATGAACAACTTACTGGGAACTGGAGTAAAGGTCACTCTTGCTATGCTTTAGCAGAGACTGGCGGGATTTTGCTTTTGCCCTAGAGATCTGTGGAACTTTGAACTTGAGAGAGATGATTTAGAGTATCTGATGGAAGAAATTTCTAAGCAACAAAACAATCAAGATGTAACCTGGCTGTTTCTAAAAGTGTACAGTCATATGCATTCACAAAGAGATGATCTGAAATCGGAGCTTATGCTTAAAAGGGAAGTAGAGCAAAAAAGTTTAGAAAATCCCAGCCTGGCCAAGTGGTAGAAAAGGAAAACTCATTTTCTGGGGGAAAATTCAAGGCAACTACAGAAATTTGCATAGTAACAAGGAACCAAATGTTAATAGCCAAGACAATGGGAAAAGTGTCTCTAGGGCACTTCAGAGATCTTCGTGGCAGCCCCTCCCATCACAGGCCTGGAGGTCTAGGAGGGAAAAATGGTTTCATGGACCAGGCCCAGGACCTGGCTGTTCTGTGCAGCCTCAGGACATGGCACTCTGCGTCCCAACAGCTCCAGCTCCAGCCATGGCTAAAATGGGCCAAGGTACAGCTCAGATCATGCAAACCCCAAGCCTTGGCAGCTTCCATGTGGTGTTGGGCCTGTGGGTGTGCAGAAGACAAGAATCGGGGTTTGGGAACCTCCACCTAGATTTCAGAGGATGTATGGTAATGCCCCGATGTCCAGGCAGAAGTCTGCCACAGAGGTGGAGTCCTCATGGAGAACCTCCATTAGGGCAGTGTGAATGGGAAATGTGAAGTTGGAGCCTCCAGAGAGAGTCCCCACTGAGGCACTGCCTAGTAGAGCTGTGAGAAGAAGGCCACTGTCCTTCAGACCCTAGAATGGTAGATCCACTGACAGCTTGCACTGTACAGCTGAAAAAGTCACAGGCACTTAGCACTAGCCCGTGAAAGCAGTCACAGGAGCTCTACCCTGCAGAGCACAGGGGTGGAGCTGCCCAAGGCCTTGGGAGTTCACTCCTTGCATCAGCATGCCCTGGATGTAAGACATGGAGTGAGAGGAGACTATTTTGGAGCTTTAAGATTTAATAACTGCCCTGCTGGGTTTCAGACTTGCATAGGGCCTATAGCCCCTTTGTTTTGGCCAACTTCTCCCTTTCAGAATGGAAGCATTTACCCAATGCCTGTACCCTCATTGTATCTTGGAGGTAACTAACTTGTTTTTATTTTTTATTTTACAGGCTCATAGGCAGAAAGGACTTCTCATATCTCAGATAAGACATTGGACTTCGACTTTTGAGTTAATGCTGGAATGAGTTAAGACTTTGGGGGACTGTTGGGAAAGCACAGCTGGTTTCAAAATGTGAGAAGAACATGATGTTTGGGAGGGGCCAGGGCAGAATGATATGTCTTGGCTCTGTCCCCACCCAAATCTCATGTCAAATTGCAATCCCTACATGTCAGGGGAGGGATCTGGTTTGAGGTGATTGGATCATGGGGGTGGTTTCCCTATGCTGTTCTCATGATAGTGAGTGAGTTCTCACAAGATCTGATGGTTTAAAAGTTTAAAAGTGGCAGTTCTTCCTTCACTGTCTTTCTCCTGCTGCTATGCAAGACATGCCTTGCTTCACCTTCACCTTCCACCATGATTGTAAATTTCCTGAGGCCTCCCAGCCACTTAAACCAATTAAACCTCTTTTCTTTATAAAGTACCCAAACTCAGATAGTTCTTTATAGCAGTGTGAAAATGGATTAATACAGAGGGGCTTTTTTGTTTTCTGATTTTAGTATTAATTTCTAATTTAAACCTTTGTGATTAGAGAATATTGTCTAAACCATCACTTTTACTTTTGTATGGATATATACTAGTTGATGATTTGATACCAGTATTCAAGATGTAATGATCAAATCAGGATAATTAAGATATCCATCACCTTAAACATTTATCTTTTCTTTCTGTTGGGAACATTATAGTGTCCATATTATTAATATTTTTATTTTTGTAATTTATCAAGGTTTTCTTGTTGTCTTATATTAATTGTCACAAACATTTTATGGCCAATTGAATTTTTCAATGGTAGATTATCTGTTTTTAGAATATAGATTTCAAAATGATATTTAGTCTTCTCTATCCTTAACTATTTCTTGTCCATTTGCCTAATATATACTATGATCACTGAATTAAGTCTTCCATTAATCATGTATTTATGGTTTATTTCCCCTTGTAGCTCCTGTAGTTTCAGTTTTATGAATATTGATGCTATATTGTTTTGTGCATAGATACCTATAACGGTTATGGACAATGACGTCCAGGTATGATACACATGTGTAGTCCACACCCACATTATATCAGGGTTGGTCTTTATGACCTATAGAATATGAAAATATCACAAAAATTATGGTATATATTACTTCTGATATTAGGTTATAAAAGACCCCAGGACTTTCATCTTGGGTGCTCTCTGTTTCTCTCTCCCTCCCTCCCCCTTTCTCTCTGCTGCCCCAACAGCCAAATGAGCGAGCTTGGAGCTGCATCTGCCAGTCCCAGTAAAGCTTTCAGCTGATTATATCCCTGGCCAGCAGCCTACTGCAGCTTCCTGAGGAACCCTGAACCAAGCCAGAACCACCCAGCTAAGCAGCTCCAAGATTCCTGATCTTCAGAAACTGTATCAAATAATAAATGTTCATTGTGTTAAACTGCTAAATGTTAGGGTAATTTGATATGCATCAATGGATAATAAATATGTTAATTGTAAATAGCAACCTTTACATATAACATGCCTGTCTTTGACTCATTTAATGCTTTCTGACTTGAGATCCTGTTTGTCTAATTATGATCTTTGTCTTCGTGTCTGCATTTGATGGATAGACCTTTGCCAAAATGTTTATTTTAAATCTATATGAATGGCTTTGCTTTAGGTATAATATGTCTCTTTTATACTGCTTAGAATTTCTTTCTTTGTGACAGTCTTTTTCTTTTAATAGGTGATTTTAGCCTGTTCACATTTATTAATATGACTGATGTATTTGGTCTTGGCTTCTGCATGTTTTTCAGTATTGATGTTACTTTGCTGAGTTCTTCACTATGAACTCTCTTTTCTTTGTGTGTGTGTGTGTGTGTGTGTGTGTGTGTGTGTGTGAAGTTAGTTTGACAGTTAGAAAAACTGCATTTTTTTTTTAGTGGTTATATTTGTACTTAGGACTTTATATAACTTCTTTAGTTCTCTACTTCTTTAGATAGCATCTATTAGTTCCCTCCTATGAACAATGATAAAGCGGTATACTTCTTTCTTCTCCTTTCCTTTTCTTTTCTCCACTTCTCAATTTATGTCATTTATATTACTTTTTCGGTATATACTTCTGTACTGTTAAATAGGCATATAGTTCAATCACTTGATTTGTCAGCTTTAAAATACATGCTTTTATTCTTGGTTGTAAAAGTTTAAGCAAACAGCGAACACTCTACCTTCAATCTTCCTCCTGATCCTCTCATAATTTATATTCGTTGTATCATTCCTATATTTTTTGAACATTATTTATCTTCTATTCCTCAGCCTAATCTTCACACTGTTTTTAGTTTTTTAGTTATTTTGCTCCAACTTCCCTAATTAACTATTGGTTGATTATGCTGAAATCATGCATGTTCAAAATTGCTTGTCTATAGCCTTTATAACTGAAGAACTGCTCACTGAAGAGCACTTGGGCTGGATATAAAAACCCTCAGGTGTCATTTTCTTATCTTGAGGACTCTGTAGATGTTACTCCTCTGTCTTATAACATTAAAAGTTAATTTGAATAAATCTAAGGCTATTCTTATCTCTTTTTTTCCTCTATACATGACCTAAACTTACCTGGATTATCAAGATTCTTCCTTAATCTGTAAGGTAGAATACATTTACCAGACTATGTCTTGGTATTACCATGAATTAATATATATAGTCAATCCTACTTTATTTCAGGAAGTAGCCTCTTGAATTAAGCTTTAAATATTCATTCTGTACTATTATATTGGTTAACTGCTTTGAGGACTCCAAAAGTCCACAAGTTGAATCTTCATTGCCTGTTTTATATACCAATCATTTTCTTTCCCCCAATCCTTTCAAAAATATTCTTCTGTTTCATTTTGCTTGCTTTTCTCATTTTTTTTTTTTTTTTTTTTTTTTTTTCATTTTCTTTTTTTTTTTTTTTTTTTTTTTTTTTTTTTTTAAATTTATTTATTATTATTAAACTTCAAGTTGTAGGGTACATGTGCACAACGTGCAGGTTTGCTACATATGTATACTTGTGCCATGTTGGTGTGCTGCACCCATCAACTCGTCATTTACATCAGGTATAACTCCCAATGCAATCCCTCCCCCCTCCCCCCTCCCCATGATAGACCCCAGTGTGTGATGTTCCCCTTCCCGAGTCCAAGTGATCTCATTGTTCAGTTCCCACCTACGAGTGAGAACATGCGGTGTTTGGTTTTCTGTTCTTGTGATAGTTTGCTAAGAATGATGGTTTCCAGCTGCATCCATGTCCCTACAAAGGACACAAACTCATCCTTTTTTATGGCTGCATAGTATTCCATGGTGTATATGTGCCACATTTTCTTAATCCAATCTATCACTGATGGACATTTGGGTTGATTCCAAGTCTTTGCTATTGTGAATAGTGCTGCAATAAACATACGTGTGCATGTGTCCTTATAGCAGCATAATTTATAATCCTTTGGGTATATACCCAGTAATGGGATGGCTGGGTCATATGGTACATCTAGTTCTAGATCCTTGAGGAATCGCCATACTGTTTTCCATAATGGTTGAACTAGTTTACAATCCCACCAACAGTGTAAAAGTGTTCCTATTTCTCCACATCCTCTCCAGCACCTGTTGTTTCCTGACTTTTTAATGATCGCCATTCTAACTGGTGTGAGATGGTATCTCATTGTGGTTTTGATTTGCATTTCTCTGATGGCCAGTGATGATGAGCATTTTTTCATGTGTCTGTTGGCTGTATGAATGTCTTCTTTTGAGAAATGTCTGTTCATATCCTTTGCCCACTTTTGGATGGGGTTGTTTGTTTTTTTCTTGTAAATTTGTTTGAGTTCTTTGTAGGTTCTGGATATTAGCCCTTTGTCAGATGAGTAGATTGCAAAAATTTTCTCCCATTCTGTAGGTTGCCTGCTCACTCTGATGGTAGTTTCTTTTGCTGTGCAGAAGCTCTTTAGTTTGATGAGATCCCATTTGTCAATTTTGGCTTTTGCTGCCGTTGCTTTTGGTGTTTTAGACATGAAGTCTTTGCCCATGCCTATGTCCTGAATGGTACTACCTAGGTTTTCCTCTAGGATTTTTATGGTATTAGGTCTAACATTTAAGTCTCTAATCCATCTTGAATTAATTTTCGTATAAGGAGTAAGGAAAGGATCCAGTTTCAGCTTTCTACTTATGGCTAGCCAGTTTTCCCAGCACCATTTATTAAATAGGGAATCCTTTCCCCATTTCTTGTTTCTCTCAGGTTTGTCAAAGATCAGATGGCTGTAGATGTGTGGTATTATTTCTGAGGACTCTGTTCTGTTCCATTGGTCTATATCTCTGTTTTGGTACCAGTACCATGCTGTTTTGGTTACTGTAGCCTTGTAGTATAGTTTGAAGTCAGGTAGCGTGATGCCTCCAGCTTTGTTCTTTTGACTTAGGATTGTCTTGGAGATGCGGGCTCTTTTTTGGTTCCATATGAACTTTAAAGCAGTTTTTTCCAATTCTGTGAAGAAGCTCATTGGTAGCTTGATGGGGATGGCATTGAATCTATAAATTACCTTGGGCAGTATGGCCATTTTCACGATATTGATTCTTCCTATCCATGAGCATGGTATGTTCTTCCATTTGTTTGTGTCCTCTTTGATTTCACTGAGCAGTGGTTTGTAGTTCTCCTTGAAGAGGTCCTTTACATCCCTTGTAAGTTGGATTCCTAGGTATTTTATTCTCTTTGAAGCAATTGTGAATGGAAGTTCATTCCTGATTTGGCTCTCTGTTTGACTGTCACTGGTGTATAAGAATGCTTGTGATTTTTGCACATTAATTTTGTATCCTGAGACTTTGCTGAAGTTGCTGATCAGCTTAAGGAGATTTTGGGCTGAGACAATGGGGTTTTCTAAATATACAATCATGTCGTCTGCAAACAGGGACAATTTGACTTCTTCTTTTCCTAACTGAATCCCCTTGATTTCTTTCTCTTGCCTGATTGCCCTAGCCAGAACTTCCAACACTATGTTGAATAGGAGTGGTGAGAGAGGGCATCCCTGTCTTGTGCCAGTTTTCAAAGGGAATTTTTCCAGTTTTTGCCCATTCAGTATGATATTGGCTGTGGGTTTGTCATAAATAGCTCTTATTATTTTGAGGTACGTTCCATCAATACCGAATTTATTGAGCGTTTTTAGCATGAAGGGCTGTTGAATTTTGTCAAAAGCCTTTTCTGCATCTATTGAGATAATGATGTGGTTCTTGTCTTTGGTTCTGTTTATATGCTGGATTATGTTTATTGATTTGCGAATGTTGAACCAGCCTTGCATCCCAGGGATGAAGCCCACTTGATCATGGTGGATAAGCTTTTTGATGTGCTGCTGAATCCGGTTTGCCAGTATTTTATTGAGGATTTTTGCATCGATGTTCATCAGGGATATTGGTCTAAAATTCTCTTTTTTTGTTGTGTCTCTGCCAGGCTTTGGTATCAGGATGATGTTGGCCTCATAAAATGAGTTAGGGAGGATTCCCTCTTTTTCTATTGATTGGAATAGTTTCAGAAGGAATGGTACCAGCTCCTCCTTGTACCTCTGGTAGAATTCAGCTGTGAATCCATCTGGTCCTGGACTTTTTTTGGTTGGTAGGCTATTAATTATTGCCTCAATTTCAGAGCCTACTATTGGTCTATTCAGGGATTCAACTTCTTCCTGGTTTAGTCTTGGAAGAGTGTAAGTGTCCAGGAAATTATCCATTTCTTCTAGATTTTCCAGTTTATTTGCGTAGAGGTGTTTATAGTATTCTCTGATGGTAGTTTGTATTTCTGTGGGGTCGGTGGTGATATCCCCTTTATCATTTTTAATTGCGTCGATTTGATTCTTCTCTCTTTTCTTCTTTATTAGTCTTGCTAGTGGTCTGTCAATTTTGTTGATCTTTTCAAAAAACCAACTCCTGGATTCATTGATTTTTTGGAGGGTTTTTTGTGTCTCTATCTCCTTCAGTTCTGCTCTGATCTTAGTTATTTCTTGCCTTCTGCTAGCTTTCGAATGTGTTTGCTCTTGCTTCTCTAGTTCTTTTAATTGCGATGTTAGAGTGTCAATTTTAGATCTTTCCTGCTTTCTCTTGTGGGCATTTAGTGCTATAAATTTCCCTCTACACACTGCTTTAAATGTGTCCCAGAGATTCTGGTATGTTGTATCTTTGTTCTCATTGGTTTCAAAGAACATCTTTATTTCTGCCTTCATTTCGTTATGTACCCAGTAGTCATTCAGGAGCAGGTTGTTCAGTTTCCATGTAGTTGAGCGGTTTTGATTGAGTTTCTTAGTCCTGAGTTCTAATTTGATTGCACTGTGGTCTGAGAGACAGTTTGTTATAATTTCTGTTCTTGTACATTTGCTGAGGAGTGCTTTACTTCCAATTACGTGGTCAATTTTGGAGTAAGTACGATGTGGTGCTGAGAAGAATGTATATTCTGTTGATTTGGGGTGGAGAGTTCTATAGATGTCTATTAGGTCTGCTTGCTGCAGAGATGAGTTCAATTCCTGGATATCCTTGTTAACTTTCTGTCTCGTTGATCTGTCTAATGTTGACAGTGGAGTGTTGAAGTCTCCCATTATTATTGTATGGGAGTCTAAGTCTCTTTGTAAGTCTCTAAGGACTTGCTTTATGAATCTGGGTGCTCCTGTATTGGGTGCATATATATTTAGGATAGTTAGCTCTTCCTGTTGAATTGATCCCTTTACCATTATGTAATGGCCTTCTTTGTCTCTTTTGATCTTTGATGGTTTAAAGTCTGTTTTATCAGAGACTAGTATTGCAACCCCTGCTTTTTTGTGTTCTCCATTTGCTTGGTAAATCTTCCTCCATCCCTTTATTTTGAGCCTATGTATGTCTCTGCGTGTGAGATGGGTCTCCTGAATACAGCAGACTGATGGATCTTGACTCTTTATCCAGTTTGCCAGTCTGTGTCTTTTAATTGGAGCATTTAGTCCATTTACATTTAAGGTTAAGATTGTTATGTGTGAACTTGATCCTGCCATTATGATATTAACTGGTTATTTTGCTCGTCCTAGCCTTGATGGTCTTTACATTTTGGCATGTTTTTGCAATGGCTGGTACCAGTTGTTCCTTTCCATGTTTAGTGCTTCCTTCAGGGTCTCTTGTAAGGCAGGCCTAGTGGTGACAAAATCTCTAAGCATTTGCTTATCTGTAAAGGATTTTATTTCTCCTTCACTTATGAAACTAAGTTTGGCTGGATATAAAATTCTGGGTTTAAAATTCTTTTCTTTAAGAATGTTGAATATTGGCCCCCACTCTCTTCTGGCTTGAAGAGTTTCTGCCGAGAGATCTGCTGTTAGTCTGATGGGCTTCCCTTTGTGAGTAACCCGACCTTTCTCTCTGGCTGCCCTTAAGATTTTTTCCTTCATTTCAACTTTGGTGAATCTGGCAATTATGTGTCTTGGAGTTGCTCTTCTCGAGGAGTATCTTTGTGGCGTTCTCTGTATTTCCTGGATTTGAATGTTGGCCTGCCCTATTAGGTTGGGGAAGTTCTCCTGGATGATATCCTGAAGAGTGTTTTCCAACTTGGTTCCATTTTCCCCCTCACTTTCAGGCACCCCAATCAGACGTAGATTTGGTCTTTTTACATAATCCCATACTTCTTGCAGGCTTTGTTCATTTCTCTTTCTTCTTTTTTCTTTTGGTTTCTCTTCTCGCTTCATTTCATTCATTTGATCCTCCATCGCTGACATTCTTTCTTCCAGTTGATCGAGACGGTTACTGAAGCTTGTGCATTTGTCACGTATTTCTCGTGCCATGGTTTTCGTCTCTTTCATTTCGTTTGTGAGCTTCTCTGCATTAATTACTCTAGCCATCAATTCTTCCACTTTTTTTTCAAGATTTTTAGTTTCTTTGCGCTGGGTACGTAATTCCTCCTTTAGCTCTGAGAAATTTGATGGACTGAAGCCTTCTTCTCTCATCTCGTCGAAGTCATTCTCCGTCCAGCTTTGATCCGTTGCTGGCGATGAGCTGCGCTCCTTTGCCGGGGGAGATGCACTCTTATTTTTTGAATTTCCAGCTTTTCTGCCCTGCTTTTTCCCCATCTTTGTGGTTTTATCTGCCTCTGGTCTTTGATGATGGTGATGTACTGATGGGGTTTTGGTGTAGGTGTCCTTCCTGTTTGATAGCTTTCCTTCTAACAGTCAGGATCCTCAGCTGTAGGTTGTAGCTGTAGGAGATTGCTTGAGGTCCACTCCAGACCCTGTTTGCCTGGGTATCAGCAGCAGAGGCTGCAGAAGATAGAATATTTCTGAACAGCGAGTGTACCTGTCTGATTCTTGCTTTGGAAGCTTCCTCTCAGGGGTGTACTCCACCCTGTGAGGTGTGGTGTGTCAGACTGCCCCTAGTGGGGGATGTCTCCCAGTTAGGCTACTCGGAGGTCAGGGACCCACTTGAGCAGGGAGTCTGTCCCTTCTCAGATCTCAACCTCCGTGTTGGGAGATCCACTGCTCTCTTCAAAGCTGTCAGACAGAGTCGTTTGCGTCTGCAGAGCTGCTGCGTTTGTATTATTTACTGTGCCCTGTCCCCAGAGGTGGAGTCTACAGAGACAGGCAGGTTTCCTTGAGCTGCTGTGAGCTCCACCCAGTTTGAGCTTCCCAGAAGCTTTGTTTACCTACTTAAGCCTCAGCAATGGCGGGCGCCCCTCCCCCAGCCTCACTGCTGCCTTGCCGGTAGATCACAGACTGCTGTGCTAGCAATGAGGGAGGCTCCGTGGGTGTGGGACACACCCGGCCAGGTGTGGGATATGATCTCCTGGTGTGCCTGTCTGCTTAAAGCGCAGTATTGGGGTGGGAGTTACCCGATTTTCCAGGTGTTGTGTGTCTCAGTTCCCCTGGCTAGGAAAAGGGATTCCCTTCCCCCTTGCGCTTTCCAGGTGAGGCAATGCCTCGCCCTGCTTCAGCTCTCGCTGGTCGGGCTGCAGCAGCTGACCAGCACCGATCGTCTGGCACTCCCCAGTGAGATGAACCCAGTACCTCAGTTGAAAATGCAGAAATCGCAGGTCTTCTGTGTCGCTCGCGCCGGGAGTTGGAGACTGGAGCTGTTCCTATTCCTGCTTTTCTCATTTTTATCCTCTAGTTCACTTACTGTTTTCCTCAAAGTACATTCTCCTTTGTACTTATTCTAAGCTATCTTCATTTCTGGATGATTTCTTTTATATTCCCTTCTTGGATTTTGCCAGCTAATGTATTTTTTCTTTCTATAATCATACCTTTTCTTCCCTGGGCTTTTTCATCTTTGCTTTGTTGTCTTGCTTCATATAGGCAATAACTCCAAAAAGATTTTTTTAATTCTTTTTGTCCGAATTTTTATCTGCTGTGGCAACCTTTCTCTGGGGAGTAGTCTTTGCCTATTAATAAACTTGTGAATATTTTCTTTTTAACTTAGTACACAAAATTATCTTTGTATTGATGCATTTCTTATAATATCTTTGTTTTGATGCTCTATTAGATCCTTGTTATTACTCCTCATAGCACTAAAAATCTTTGCTAGCACTGAATAAGTTGAGTTCAGTTTTCCTAGACTTTCCACTGCCAGATAGGAGAATACTTTGGTTGGGGAAAGATGGAATCCCTCACTTGCTGGTTTTTACTAGAAGGGCCTGTTCTCTGCTGCCACAGAAACAAATTGCTTCTGAAAAGAGGTTCACCCTTATGATTTTTTGTGTAGCCCTGCATCTTCAGTTTTTCTCAACCAAATCAAGTCCAAGAAGTATTTTCCCATTACATTTAACTCCAGTTATTGCACCTGTTTTTGAAAATAGGAGATATAGCTTTTGCATCTCTGAATATATACCCCTTACTTTTAGGAGGAATATTTTTGCCTAGCTATCTCATCAAAGAGATCTTTCTGGGAGCTTCTTTCTCTTCATTTCCTCCTATTTGTTTTTTCCTAATCTCAGCTTCTTTGGACAATTCTTACACATATTTGGGAGTCTTGGGTAATACCTGTCCTCAAGTTTTGCCAAAAATAGAGTTTATTTTTTCATCCTTTTTGTTGCTTTTGGATGATTTCTAAGAGAAGGAGAAATATGCTGATTTACACAACCGTATCTATTCCAGATGTACACACTGTCTTAATTACCAAGGTTTTAAAATAAGTCTTACTTTTTGCTGGGGCAAATTTAACCACCTTGTTCCTTTTCTTCAATTGTTTAACTGTTACTGAACCTTAGTTCTTTCATATAAATTTTAGAATAAGTTTTAAAAATTATATACACACATACACACAGACACACACTGTTGGTATTTTATTTTAATCCTAATAAATATATTATTAATTTAGAGAAAATTGACACCTTCATAACATTAACTCTTCCTATCCATTAATATTATATATTTTTATTTGGATCTTTGATAACTTAAATTTTTATATTTTTTCCCAAAAGGTCTCTTATGTATTTTGTTAGATTTATTCCTAAGTACCTTATTTTTTCTGTGCATATTATAAATGCTATCTTTTTAAACATTTATTTTTAATACTTTGTTGTGGTATGGGAATACAATTGATTTTTGTATGTTGATTTTATTTGTAGTGAGCAAATTCACTTAGTTCTCATTAATTTTAATAGTTTGTCTGTAGATGCTCTTAGATTTCTACACAAATCATTATATCCTATCATAATCAATCACAATCTAGTTTGTTTCTTTATCTTGCCTTACTATTCTGGTGAGGAATTCCAGTGTAATGTTTAATTGAAGCAGTGATTGCAGATATCCTTGCATAATTCCTAATTTTAAAGAAAGTGCTTCAAATATTTTCCCACCACATACTGTGTTAGCTGTAAGTTCTTGGTAGAAACTACTTTTCAGGTTTGGTAATATCCCTTATATTACTAGTTTGCTGAGAACTTTATCATAAATGGACATAGAATTTCATAAAATCATTTTTCTTAATTCATTGGGACCATTGTTTTTTTTTCTCTTAACTTGCTAATATTTGGGATTGAGTTAATAGATTTCAAAATGTTACATAATCTTTGCATTAATGAAATAAACACAGCTAGTCACAATGTTTTAATAAACTGCTGGATTTGGCGATTAAGGGATCATTCATTAGTCTTACTTATCTTCATGACATCTTTTTCCAACACTTTATTTTTAACCTATCTGGATCCTTATGTTTTAAGTGTGTTTGGGGTAAACAGCATACAGCCAAAATGGGGTAGACATATTTGTTTATTTTTGCCCAATATTACCATCCTTATCTTTTAACTAGAGATTTTGATCCATTTACATTTACTGTAGTTCCTCATATATTTGGGTTTATATCTACCATCTTATTGTCTGCTTTTTGCTTACCCTGCTTCTCTTTGCTTCTTTATTTACTTTCATTTTCCATCCTCTTTTGAATTAATCAAGGCTTTTCTTTAATTCATTTTTTCCTTTACTGGTTTATAAGTTACACATTTTATTTCTACTTTTTTACTAGTTGCCTTTAAATTTTTAACATGCAATCTTAACACAATCTAAAATGAAGTAATATTTTTCCTCCTCCCCAACAACACAAAGACTTTAGAATGCTTCAACTTAAATTACTCTTCTCCCCATCTTATACAATATTACTTTCTAGTATTTTGGTTCTACCTTGATTTTTGACCCCCAATTAGTCATAATCCTTAATATTATATTATTGTTTGACAGTCAGTGTTTGTTTAAATGTATCCTCATATTTACTTTCCTTACCCAGCGATCCTTTTTGCATCACATTTCCTCTTTCTGGGTTCAATATCCTTCTTCCCAAATATGCCTTTAGAAGTTCCTTTAGTGAAGGTTTTTGGTGATAAACTCTCTCATATGCAGGATCTCCCCTTGTTTCTCCTCTGTAATTACTTGGACGTGCTTCGTGGTCCCCATATCCCACTTTGTCACTTCGAGGACTCTTATTACGCTTATTTTAAATTATTGTTCCTCCTGGTCTGTTAGCTCTCTCCCTCAGATGCAATCATCTATATCTCAGATGTGATCAAGGACTAATGGGAACTGGGGAGGTGGAAAGCTCAAGGGCTGATCTATTCACTGTGCATGTTATTATCACTGTCACTGGTGTTTTCTACCCTGCAGTGGCAACAGGATGGGCAGTGACCCATTGAGGGCAATGTGGGGGAAATTCAAGGGTGCCATATAATCCTATGGTCCCTGTACTCCTCTGTCTGGCTTCATGACTGGCTTTGTGCCCTGGACTCCCTGGAGAGAGATGTCTTTTCTGTAAAAGCCAGAACTTTTGCATTAATTGCACTGTCATTTGGGGCTGGTTTCTTTTTTAAAGCAAAAAAAAAGTAGATCAGAAATGGTCTCATTTGATGGTCTGTTTTCAAACTGTTGCCTTTTATCAACCCAAACCTCAGCTTTGGGGAGATTTAGAAGATCATACGTTTCTTGTATTTGTTTAGTGTCCTAATCAGGTCCCAGTCAGCTTTGCTATCCAGTCGCAACTCACATAATAGCCTTCCACAAACCCACAACAAACTCCCGAAGAGCCCTGCAACACACATGGAGCTCCAAGGCCTTCCGGAGTCACTTACCCCACATCGGCCACCCCACATACCCAGGCACAAAGTCAGACACATTCAACACTCCCATGCGTGTCACATGCAGCCTGCGTCACCCACAAGCACACAAATATCACACATGCACGCTTATCCTGGCACAGGCTCACACTCTAGCCCACAGACAGGTCAACACACACTCACACGCATTCTCTTTGGGTAATAAAATCTAAAAGCAATGCCAAAGGCCCTGACTGCACAAAGCTGAAGTCAAATCTTCAAACTTCCCTAGAGCCTTGGAGGTGAGTATAAAGGCAAGCCTCACCCACCATTTCTGAGCCCTGAGGACAAATTCTTCCTGCATTGCCTTTGAAGTCAGGAGCTTTACACATTTAGTGGTGGCTTTAAAAGTCTTTCATTATAGACATTTTGGTATCCTATTTTTCTGAACAAAAATGGAATCTATTTCCTTTTCCAAATTCTAAATAAACATACACAAGAATTTCATAGATTCACAGAATAAAGGTGCTTTGTGGACAAAAGATTTTCCTTCAAGAAAAGTTGTAATGCTGCACCCACTCTCCATGTGCCCCTGTGACCAATAGTGCCCCATGTAGAATCAAGACTCAGCCTGGGGCCATGATCAGTTCAGGGTATCACCATGATTAAGGCACTTATCATTCTGAATCATGGATGGGATTTTTAAGATCATGGTCCAGCACTTATTTGACTAAGGAAGAGGAGACCAAGAAAGGGACACAGCTGCCCAGGGTCACCAGGACACTCTGTGAGGGCAGTACTGTCAGAGGTGGGATGCGGAATACTGACGTGTACAGAGCCTCCATGTTTAGGGAGATAAGCACCAAAGATGGCTCTGAGTGACCTTGTCTCTAAAAGGGGGATCAGGATGGTGGCTACATTAAGGGTGTGTTGAGGCTCAGATAAGATGCATGTATTGTTGGGCTTGTAGTAAGGACTCAAAAAATAAGCACACACACTCACACACACAGTACTACAATGACAGCCAGCTCCTCACGTCTTGGTGGCACACCTGGTACTGCTACCTCAAATCTTCCACCAAAGAGAGCGTGCCACCATCACCATGGTCATAGGTATGTAAGGAAAAGAGGAAGCACCCCGGGGGAGGATTCCTGGTCCTAGCCTCTCACCCCACAAAAAAACTCACTCTATGACTTTAGACAAGTACTATCTTCTCATTATATGAACTTGATCAAGTCACTAAACTTTTTTAAAATTAATTTTTATTTTTATTTTAAGTTCCGGGGTACATGTGCAGGATGTGTAGGTTTGTTACATAGGTAAACGTGTGCCACAGTGGTTTGCTGCACCCATCAACCCATCACCTAGGTATTAAGCCCAGTAGGCATTAGCTATTTATCCTGATGCTCTCCCTCCCCCTACCCCTACCCCCACAGACCCCAGTGTGTGTTGTTCCTCTCCCTGTGTCCATGTGTTCTCATTGTTCAGCTCCCACTTATAAATGAGAACATGCGGTGTTTGGTTTTCTGTCCCTGCGTTAGTTTGCTGAGGATAATGACTTCTAAGTTTTAAGGGACAAAAATAGTGCAAGCTCAGAAGCCTGTTTTCAGAACTAAAGAAAAAGCACATCAAACACCACCCAGAGTGTCAAGTAGCCAGCTCTCGGTGATGTCAGCCATTGTGACTTTTTAGTTTGAGAATTAAAGTGGCTTCTTGACATGCTTTAATAGTAGGGGTCTGGATTGTGGCCTGGCCCAGGGGTGGCCACAGAGCCCAGGAGAAGCCTCGGTGAGTGATCTGGGAGGGTTGTCATAGGCCTGAGCTGATTCCTCTTCCCTGGCCACCCCACACCCTAGGCCTGGCTCCTCTGTGTCTCTTCTGGAACCGAGCCAAAATGACTGTTCATCTTGTGGCCTTGTGGGCAGCTGTCAGGTTTATAAGGACTTGACTTTGACAACACAGGCTGCTGGGCCTGCAGTCGGGAGAGTGTTTGTTGCCCAGGCCCAGTCAGGTGAGGTGGGCCAAGTCAGCGGGAAAGAGATAAATTAGGGCTCTGTCCCAAAGAGGTGAGAGCACCAGATACATGTCATGTTAACACTATAACAGCAACTGACAGTTGATACAGTTTGGCTCTGTGTCCCCACCCAAATCTCGTGTTGAATTGTAATCCACAATGTTAGGGAAGGGACCTGGTGGGAAGTGACTGGATCATGGGGGCAGATTTCCCTCTTGCTGTTCTAGTGATAGTGATTGACTTCTTATGAGTTCTCGTTGTTTGAAAGTATGTAGCACTTCTCCCTTTGCCCTTGCGCTCATGCTTCTCTCTCTCTCTCTCTCTCTCCCTCTCTCTCTCTCCCCTGCCACCATCTGAAGACATGCTTGCTTCCCCTTCACCCTTCCACCATGATCGTAACTTTCCTTAGGCCTCCCCAGCCATGCCTCCTGTACAGCCTGTGGCACTGTGAGTCAATTAAACCTCTTTTCTTTATAAATTACCTTGTCTTAGTTAGTTCTTTATAGCAGTGTGAGAATTGACTAATACAACAGTATTGGCCCATTTTTCTACATCGGTGCCAGTTGGTCTGCAGTCTGGCAGCCATCAGCTGTCATGTGGGAGCAGGTCAGAAATGCAAATTCTTGGACCCCCATCCCAGACCTACTGAATCAAAATTTCCTGGGTGGAGTACAGCAGTTTGTTTTCACAAGCCCTCCAGGTGATGCACACTAAAGTTTAAGAAGCACTGTTCTATATTACCTCCGATTATATTATCTCTATTTATCGTCATTTTCCAGAAGCAGCAGCTGAGGCTACAGCAGGTTAAGGAAGTTGCCCAAGGTTTTAAAGCAAGGAAGCAATGAAAGCAAAATTCAAACGTGGATGTAGCTGACTCTTCCCCCACCCATCGGGGGGTGTTGAGTTCCTTGGCCTAAAGGAGAGCTAGTGGAAGCTGGAGAACCTGCTTGTGGAGGGGCTTCCTGTCTAAGGTGGTCTTAGTCCATTTTACATTCCTATAAAGGAATACTTGCAGCTTGATAATTTATAAAGTAAAGAGGTTTGCTTGGCTTATGGTTCTGCAGGCTATTCAAGAAGCATGGCACCAGCACCTGCTTCTGGTGAAGGCCGAGGCAGCTTCCAATCATGGCAGAAGGTGAAGGGGGAGCAGGTGTGTCACATAGCAAGCGATAGAGCAAGAAAGTGGGGAGGGAGTGCCAGGCTCTTTTAAACACCAGCTCTCCAGTGAACTAATAGTAACGCACTCATTACTTCAGGGACAGCAACAAGCCATTCATGAGGGACCCACCCCCACGACCCAAACACCTCCCATTAGGCCCCATCATCAACACCGGGATCAAATTTCACCATGAGATTTGGAGGGGACACATACCCAAACTATATCAGGTGGCAAGCCAGTGGCCTCAGCCCCTGGCTTGTGACTTGAAGTTTAAACTCTAAGGCTCAACCCAGGAGTTCTACTGTGGAGGAGTTGGTAAGTGATGAGGGCTGGTGGGGACACACGCTGTGGAGAGAAGACAGGGCCAGAGCCAGCTCTTGGAGAGTACCTACTTCAGCTCCTGCCAGGTGCCCTTGCCACCTGCTCATGTGCTCCCCTCCCTGGCAGACCACCGCACCTGCCAGATGCCAGGGATGAAGCTGGTCCAACCCACCATACTGGAGCCACCCAAGTATATGGCCGGTCTTGCTCTTCTCTGACCCCATTGCCCAGCTGAGGGCCTGGTTGATTCTGAAGCTGCATGGTCAAGTGAAGCAAGGAATAAACCACACTTTTCTGGCAGATTGACTAGGGAAGGCACCAGGCAAGGCCTTGCAGACCTTAAGTTGCATAAATACGTGGGCAAGCAGGAGGTTGTGGGAAATGTGTTCCTGGTGACAGTTTCACAGTTCCCTGACTGAGGAAAAGCATGGCGGTAGGAGAACATGGAGTGTGTTGTTTCAGCCTCTCTCTAGTTCTTATGAGATAAGAGTATGAAAGGTAGATTTGGAAGCCATCATGGAAGGCCTGTACTGTCAATAGAGGGATTTGGGTTATTCTATAGGTACTAGGGAGCCATGGAAGGCATTAGAACAGGACAGTGACGGGATCATATGGAGTATTGGGCTGTAGAGGGATTGAGCAGAACCCCTGTGTCCTGAAGTCTATTCTGTGCCAAGCACTGCACCCACTGCTTCCTAAGTACACCCTCATCTTAGAACTGAGGCTCAAGGTGTCTGTTCAAGGGAGCACAGCTAGTAAGCAGCAAAGGAGAATTTGCACCAAGATCTATGTGACCCCACAGCCCAGTCCCTGGCTCTTCCACTACTGCTCAGTCTCTGTCTGAGCTGTCTCCAGGGTTTGGCTCCTGGGTGGGAGTGGGGCTTGGAGGTTTCCTGCCTCTGCCTAGAGTATAAAGTCAGTGCTAGGACCCTGGCCCCTCATAGGGACTCCCATGGGGTCAGCCTGGGGCTTAGGGGTGCATGCAGGTGGAAAAGATGCCCAGGAGAGGAGAATGTAGGCATGAAGGGCAGAGCTTGGCTGGGAGGCAAAGCCTCTCCCCAAAGCCCTTACCAGGACTCCTGACCTGAGCTCTGAGCCCTGGGCTTGGAGGGCCGCCTCTCTGCATGGGAGTGCAACAGGGCCAGGAGCCAGGGGCCAGGGGGCCGCGGGCCGGCGGGCCGAGGGGTGGGGTCAGGGTTGGGGGACGGGTGGGGGGATGGGGTCGGGGGTGTCCAGGTCAGCAAGCTCTAGAAGGCAAAGCGTGGGATCGGGAGAACCCAGTATCCCCCTTTCAGAGGGACCAGAGACCTCCACAATGTCTTTGATTCCACGAGATCTTAGAAACAGGGAGAGAAAACGAGAGACAGACTGAGCCCCACCGAGACAGAGAGGACGAGAGAGAGTCCCGCGGGGCGGGGGGAGACAGACACAGGGCCCGCGCCCCGTGGGCGCTCCAGGCCCGCGCAGCCTTGCTCGCTGTGCACGCAGCCACCGCGGTCCAGCCAGGGCGGCAAACTGGAAACAGCTGCAGAGGTTTTGGGTTTCCGCCCGGTCTCCCCCTAGCACCTGGCTCTGGCCCACCCGAGCAGTTCCCCTTAATCCCGCTCTCTCGGGAAGCTGTGCTGTGAAAATCCTCCGCCCTGCTCTGAGAGGTCAGCCCCAGGCTGGCGGCGGCGGGCCGCGGAGCAGGAGGTGCGGGCCCCGGCGCTGCAAGACGGCCTCCTCTACTGCCGGCGCCGCCTCATCTAATAAGCCGGGCTGATAACCCTTCCGCGCAGGATGGCCAGGAGGCCTTCCCTGGTACCTGGCAGGCGCGCGCAGAACCTTCTCCAGTCCCGTTTTGCCAGGATGCTCCACCCACTGAGCGTCTTTTTCTAATTGTTCTAATTCGCACGAACGCGTCCTAAGGGCTAGTGGCAGCCCTGCCTCCCCTTCTCCCTCCCTCTCCCAGGGCCTGTGGATGAAGTCTGTGCCCAGCCAATTATCTGGGGCATAGACCCAGTCGTCTTCCCCACGAGGGGATCAGTCGCCACTCCAGTTCCTCTAGCACTTCCTGATGCCCTCTGCGTGTGCCAGCCCTTCACTGAATCCCACTCAGCACCCGCGCTCAGGAGCTGGGAGATAAAATTACGTTCAATGAGTCACAGGACTTTGTCTCTGAAGCTGGGAGGTCAGACAGGCCTCATCGTTCCCTCTGATCTTGAGAGGGCATCCAGGCTCATCCATTTGGCACCCAGAGAGGGCAAAGGGCTTACTCAAGATCACACAGCAGGTCTGCGACAGACGTGGGCCTCTGGGCCATGACTACTGAGTTCCAGTCCAGGTTTTGTTTCATTTTATTTTGAGCACTGTCTGTCTCCACTGAAAGACCCAAATTGGGATTTGAGTCCCTGTCCCAGTTGACAGCTAGGGCTGCTGCCAGCTCCAAAAACTGCTCACCTGGCAAGGTTTTCCTGAGTCCCTTTGCCCCAGTCCTGGGCTCAGCTACAACAAGGAGCAGCACAGGTCAGGGCAGCAGGTGTAGCAGGCAGATGCCCTGGCGGGGCCTACAGCTACAGCACTAGCCTGTTCAGCCCCAGCTGCATTGCAGGCACTGCAGGTGAGCTGTAGCCGGGCAGCAGGATCTCCGAGGGCCTCTGCGCCCCAGATGCTTGAACCCCTGAGAAGGGCTTCTGGGCTCTGAGCTGGTCCCTCACTGCCAGCCTTCAGTGCCTCTCCTTCCTGCCGCCCACTTCAAAGGAAGATAACCCTTGGGAACAATTGGGGTCACCAGGAAGCAGGTGGGCTCCACCAGGCCTCCCTGCCTCTACCTGCTGCTGGCTGTGCACACACAACACAGAATTTCACACACACACACCATGCAGTTACACACGCAAACACACCTTCACCTCACAGACCCACGCGCACACTACACACACAACACAGTTACACACACTCACCTTCACCTCAGACTCACACACAACACAGTTACACACACACACACTCACCTTCACCTCACAGAGTCACACGACAAACACAACACAGTTACACATGCACACTCACCTTCATCTCATAGACTCACATGACAAACACAACACAGTTACACACACACACCTTCATCTCACAGGCTCACACACACCCATATACTACAGAGTTACACACACCCCTTCACCCCACAGGCACACACAAAGTTACACAAGCACACTCACCTTCACCTCACAGACTCACTCTCACACACACACACCCTGTCATTGCTGTGCCATTTCATGCTCATGCACAGAGGCCTCACACTCACCCACACTCAGCTTCACACACATTTCAAGAGATGTCCTCTTATTCACAAGCACACACAGCCTCACACTCGTACACACCTCTCTCAGGTGCCCCCAGTCTGTCTTACTCTCACGGGCACACACCCTACACACCAAGCTCCCTCAGCACTCCTGGCAGCACAGTAAAAGGGACCCTGACATCCCACCTGGTTCCCAGCAGTGCAAATGGCCAGGCCCCGCCTTCCCCACTCCCCAGAGGGCTGGGCCTGGGAGGAACAGCTCCGGGTGGGATTCCTTACAAGAGTGTGTGGCTAGGAAGCCCAGTCCCAGGACACATGCTGGCTGGCTGCTCCCAAACGTGAGCTCTTTGTCCTTCCACAGGCTGAAGGCTGACAATGTTCTTAAGGAGCTCACCCCCACTATCCACCTTCCACCCATCCTGCCCTGCCCAGCAGCCTGCCAGCAGCCCACCTAACAGAGGAGAGAAATCAAGCTTGCACCCCCCACCTGAGTCTCAGATTCACACCCACCCTCCCACGTACCAGAGGTGCCTTCCTGAAAACCTACTTCCAGCATGGCACCCTCAGACCAAACACCTTTGGTAGCTCCCATTCCACTGCTGGGCAAAACCAAACTCCTTAATCTATTATTCTAGGCCCCCCTGAAGCAGCCCCCCTCTCCATCCTCAGCTGATGCTGAAAACTCCCCCATTTCATACATACACACACACACACACACACACACATTCAAAAGTAGCTTCACTTCCTTTGAGGCGGTCTTCTCCAGGAATACGGGAGGGAAGCAGCAGCCCCAGCCACACTCAAGAAGCACAGGGCTCAGTTTCTCCATTTGAACAGAGGGGCTGGCTAGCCATGCATGGCCTACCTTGCAGAGCTAGGAGAGGGTGCAGTGGTAGTGTTTCAGAAGCTTAAATGGATGTGCACATGGAGGTACCATTTAGTATTACAGGAGTTACTCCCAAGAACTTTTCTCTTGAACGACCTCTCTCCTCTGGGCCCTAGACCAGGGCAAGGAGCCCTGCTTGGACCTCAGGTTCTGCTGTTCGCTGGTCACGTGACGTTAGGCAGGCCCATTCCTCTTTACTCTCTCTGGATCTCAGTTTCCTATGCGGTAGAATAGCATAATGGACTTGGACAATCTGTACTGTTCCTTCCATTTTTTATCTTTGTGGGATCCATGGGTCCCTGTTGCAAATGAGGTCAAGAGGAGCAAGGCACAGGAACTCAGAGCATTCATTCCCAAATTCATGTACACCTCACTTCACACACAGTCACACACCTGTTCAACCACAGACAGTAAATGCCACCCCTGCCCCCATTTCACATACCAGGCTAGGGACTAGGCACTGAAGCTGTCGCAAGTGAACGAGGCTTTTACCATCCCTGCCGCGGGCACCCACAGTCTATTGGGGAAGAAGAGAAACTGAAGAAGTAAATCGCAAATGCAGAGTATTATGCAAAAGGAAAGGAAGCTACTGAAGTTTGTAATAGACCTCTTCTCTAACAGGGGCACACAGGGCTTCAGGGAAGCTCCCTACCACCTCCTCTTCACCCTGGAAGGAATTATGCTTAAGGGAGACCTGAATGGTGAAGAGAGGAGTCAGGCAGGGTGGTGAAGAGAGGAGTCAGGCAGGGTGGTGAAGAGAGGAGTCAGGCAGGGTGGTGAAGAGAGGAGTCAGGCAGGGTGGTGAAGAGAGGAGTCAGGCAGGGTGGTGAAGAGAGGAGTCAGGCAGGGTGGTGAAGAGAGGAGTCAGGCAGGGTGGTGAAGAGAGGAGTCAGGCAGGGTGGTGAAGAGAGGAGTCAGGCAGGGGAAGAAGTCAGGAAGAAATTCAGAGAATGCAGACAAGGGCTGAGTGGCTGGAGATGGTGAGGGTGCAACTAGACAAAGCTTTGGTTGTGGGAAGCTGATGGAAGTGTCATGTGCCACCTTCTGCATCTCTATGATTGGGGAACAAGGTGTCTTCTGGGTAAGGGGATAGGATGGAAAGGGTGGGTGGAGATCTGAGAAGATAGAAGAGAACTTGTGTACTTCACCGGAATGGCTGCAGACTGTGATGGGTCCTAGCTGAAGTTGGTAATCATGATGTAGAGTAATCCATGATCCTCCTCTCTCACAGACCCCATGCTGAGTCCTGGAGCTCATGTGGAAAGGAATTCTCTGAAGATTCCTCTCTGTTTGCTTATTTTCTTTTATTGGAGCAAGAATGGATGCTGGTCCCTTCAGAAGCCCAAAGCAGTAAAACAGTCCATTATGTGCAGTTGTACAGGTTGTTCACTGTTCAAGACACCCTGCCAAGAGTGGAATGGTGGTTAAAAAATTCAGTTCTTGTTTTGCTCTCCAAGCTATGTGCATTGCCACAAGGCTGTGTCTTTTGTGGGGGGTGGGCTGGGGGAGGGGCGGCAAAAAGGGCTGCTCTTTTCAATTTTTCCAAAGACACCATCCCCTCTCCGGCAGCCTAACTATGAGCATGCTGGGCAATGACTGCACAGGGGCACCTTTTCCTAATTCTCACAAGGTGTGTGGGCACCACAGGTTCTGACTGAATCAGGAAAGCTAGAGATACACTTTCTTTTCAACAATTCTAAGAAATGAGAAGGCTAGATGTCAAGGCATCTCAGCGCCTCCCCCAGGAGGGAGGTGTGGGCATGAGCTGCAGGCTTTGTGTAGAAGGAAAGCTCTTGGACACCCAGCATGAGGGTCAAAGAAATATGAGCCAGAGAAATACTGCAGTTTAGAGTCCCTCACTGCAAAAGCTGGGAAGGAACTCTGGGCTATCTTATTTCATCCCCTCTTTTTCAGATGACACAGCAGAGGACCAGAGAAGTCACATGGCTTCCCTGAATCACACTGCAGTGTTCAGGACAGTGGCAGGGCTCTCTCTCTGCTGCTGCCTCTGCCAGGCCCATTCCAGGAAGTCCTCATGTGAGCCCCTGAGAGAGGAGTCAAGCAAGCCTGTCCCTTTCAGGACTCCCCACCACCCCCCCAACACACACACACAGGCACCCGCAATTCTGGTGCCCTGGTAGCTGCCTTCAGCGCGGGACAAGGGCCAGGCTCCCTGTTCACCAGACTATAAAACTTGGAGCCACTGAGCAGGCTCCGGAACCTTTCCACACCACCCCTCCCAAGGCATTTCCCAAGGGATTTCAATTTCACTTTGCGTTTCTCTAAATATGTCCCTGTGCCTTATCCCACAGGAAACAGAGTAGCACCTCTCCCAGGAGACTGAGCAGCCCTGGGGCCATGCAGAGCTTCCCAAGCCAATACTGCCAGGCAGTGGTGGTCTCAGGGGATGGGAAAGACAGAGGAGACGGCCTCAGGCTTCTCACAGGCACCCAGCTGCCGCCATCACCACCACCACCTTTCCCCAATATGGACCCAGACCCATTCTCATCCGAGGAAGGACTAATTAGGAAGGGACACACCAGCTTAACTGGAGACCTGCAAATTTTGCAGATGGGTTTTTTTGTTGTTGTTATTATTACTGTTGCTGATGTTTTTAAGTAATGTGGGTTGTTTTGTTTTGTTTTGTTTTTTCCATCATAGGGATGTTTCTCCATGTTCTTTATCTCTTTGTCCTGTGTTTCAGAGTGTCTTGGAAACTGGAAGAAAGAGACCACTGCCAGTCAGGGTCACCCAACTCCGAGCAGACAAGGGCTGCCAATATTCAGGCGCTTGAGGGTAAGACCAAAATGCCACATATGTGACTTAGTCTTTTTAACCTTTTATTATAAAATAACAGAAAATCACACAAAGCAAACATATTGTTTAATGAATCACTCTAAGGTGAATACCTTTGCAACCATTCCCAAGGTAAGAAATAAAGCTGTGTTGGCCACCAGAGAAGCCCCTCCAGGTGCCTCTTCTCTCTTCTCCAAAAGTAATCACACATTCTAACTTTTATAATTACTATTTTCTTGCTTTTCCTTATAATTTGATCACCTAAATGTACATCCCTAGACACTATTATTCAGTCATGTTTATTTCCTATATTGGATGTATTTTAGGTCTCTTGTGATCCCCAGCCTTCCACTTCCATCCCTTGCTCTACCGGACAGTTTATCCATGGAAGTGCCCTGGCTCTTTGACCTAAAGAGTTTCCATAGTCTGGATTTTGCTGCTTGCCAATTCATGATGCCATTTACCATGTGCTTCTGTCCTGTTTTTCCTTCAAATTGGCAGCTGGGTCCAGAAAGTAGATCACACTTAGGCTCAAACCCCTTTGGCAAGACAACAGGTGGAGTTGTGCACTTTCATTGGGAACACACAAGGTCTGGCTGTGTCTCTTTCTGAGATTGTTGGCAGCCATTGATGTTCACTGTCTAGCTCCTTTAATTCTGTGGGTATTGCAAAGTAGTGGGTGATACCAAATTCTGTCCTTTTTTTTCATTCATTAGTTGGAACACTTTTACTCTGACCTATTCTTGATGTCTTAATTTCCATCATTCAAGGCCATGGATTTGGATGGTGGGAGAAGGAGGATGTCTCAGAGTTGGAAGAGGGACAATGGCAATGATGCGACATGCTTAATCTCTGAAATCTCTTAGCAGCTTAGAACAAGAGTCCTGGAAGTACCTCAAAGTGAAGTCCACTCCAGTTACCCACCTAGAACAAGAAGCCACTCTGCAGGCTGTCTAATAATTATCTGTTCAGCCCCTGCTTGCATACTTCACAGATCAGGGAGCTCACTACTTTCAAAGGCAACCCATCTCATCTTTGGGAATATCTGACTATGAGAGGGCTGTTTTATAGGCTTTAGAGCCTCCCCCCTGTGCCTCCTTCAGGGACCCCACAGAACAGGTCTGTTTGCTCTGCCAGGGAACAGCCCTTTAAAGACTCCTCCCCCCGGGAGTCTTCCAGCTGCTCCTCTCCCTTCCTCCTCTTCCGGCTGTAATTTCACATAAAATCCATAGCTGTGGAGCTGTGGCTGATGTCTGCTCAAAATTCCAAAGCAGGCTTCTCTATAATTTTCAAAAGGCAGACAATCATTTGGAGGCAATCAAGTCCAAGTGTCAAACACTAATGCCTCATTTCCCAGCCCAGTCTCACCACAGCTCATGCCAGCCACAGCAAAGGAAAGCCCATGGGTGGGTCTTCCATTGTGCAAACCCCTTTCACGTTCCACCAAGAAGCCACATTTCACAGACACCCAGATGTAAGACAGCAGAGATGGATGAGGCGCCTAAAACACCCTCTTCTCCAGGCGCCTGGCAGAAGCAGACAATGTGAATCAAAAATAAAATCAACACAACACAAAAAACATGGGTCAAATTGCAATTGAAAGTTGCTTTTGGAAGAGAGGTCTTGAAGCCATCGTCTTTCCTTTTTTTGAAGCCTCCAGTGTCTCCCTTGGTTAATGACATCACTTCCACCCAGAGTTTCCAACACACAATCTCAGTCATCCCCAAGGCTTCCCTCACCCTCAGCCCCTACATTCGATTACTCACCAAATCCAGCCATTTGGCCTCAGGAGCATCTCTGCAAACACGGCCTGTACTTTTCCACTTGGCTTTGTACTAGCTGTCCCACCAGCCTACAATGATCCACCTGTCACCCATTACTACCTCTGTTAACACAAGCATCCCCAGCCTTCAAAGTTCACCCCACAAGCGTCTATCCCAAGCACCTGTCCTGGATCCTGACCCCCTTCAAAAACAACTCTTTATCCAGCAGACTCTCAGAACTGTATTTCTTGAATAAAATAAATACATTCATTAATTCCATAAACACTTATCAATCCCCTTATGTTCCAGACACTATTCTAGGCACTGAGAATCTAGTCATAAAAGCAATAGACACAATCTCTGTTTATTACAATCAGCAGAGTCAGACAATGAATAAAACAAATAAGTAAATTAGATAGTATATTAGGAAAATGCATGAAGAAAATCTAAACAGGAAAAGGGCTTTTCCTATGGTGGAGGATAGAATGGAGGGCCTCACTATAAATGTGACATTTGAGAAAAATACTTAAAAGAGGTGAGGAAGTAGACCTATGAGGTATCGGAGTAAGTGAATGAATGAGCAAACAAGCAAAAATAATTGAATATAGTGATGAATGAATGAGAGAATCACTAATGAATAAGTTAAAGAGTGGATGAGAAGATAGGAATTATTTCTAGTATGCTATAGTGAATTGAATTGAATTAGTCAAACTACACTGACTAGAAATAAATCACCAGCCATTTTTGTAACTTCTGGGAGCCTGTTTGGGCCTTGAAAATGTGCCTAATAAACTTGCAAAGTGGTTCCAAGGAACTTTCTTCTTTCGACACGTGCCAGCCTCCAAGGGTTCTGCAGGCCACATCCAACTTGCTCACAGCCACAGGGGTTTGTGCCAGGTTGGCAGTGTGAGAACAGCCAGTGCCTCCTTGGAGGGCAAGGCTGCAAAACATGGTCCAGTCTGGCTGCAGCTGGGCTCTATGCCCATCTGTACAATATACCCTGCCTACTCCTCCTTGAAGGTTTGGTGGGCTCCGCATGCCTAGTGACCCTGCTCTGGGATGCAGCAAGCACCAGGAAAGGGAAGGTGCTATGGTGATTGCCTCTTTAGTCCCCAGAAGAAGTACCAGGGGTTCAAAGACAATGCCTGTGAGTGATGCTGCCAACCCACTGCACAATCTTGAAGGATTCTTCTTTCAGCTGGGCAGGGGCTAGAATGGAATACTAAGGACTCTGCTTCTGCTCATCCTTGACTGGTCAGAAATCTGTCAGCAAAAACAGAGAGGCAGGCTGGAAACACTGAGGAAAGCACCACCCTCAAGAAAGACAGTCATCAGGAGGCAGGATAGCACAGAGCTCAAAATCAGGGTCTGTGAAGGCAAACACAGGTGCAAATCCAAGCTTGGTGGCCTTGAGTCAGCTACTTCACCACTCTGAGACTCACTTTTCTCTAAAATGGATTACAAAAATATATCCCTTTTAAAAAATCAAATGAGACAATGTTTATAAAGCACTGTGCATAATGCTGGCATAGAGTAAACAGTAGATGATCATCATCAGCATTAATAGAGCCTAATATATCATTAATAATAATATTGATGATATCGATATAGCATAATAAAATAATACATTATGTATATTGTTAATGAGTACCATAAGCTTAATCTGAGCAAGCACTGTGTTGGGGCTAATGAAAAATAGCAATAGCAATGCACTGCTTGCTCAGAGTACAGGCCAAATGGAGGGAGAAAAAACGACCTGCTTTTCTCTGAGCTGGTTGGTTACATGCCATTTGGTGGGCTGTGTCAGGTCCTGGGCCTGCCCTTTGGCAGAACAGGGATGGCTGGGATGGATGCGCAGAGGGCAGCCAGGGTATGAGGGGCCAACAACCCCACCCTGTGAGAAGTGGGTGCTGCTCAGCCTGCAGGAGAGGAAGCCACCGCCAGCCACCCTCATTGTCACACAATCTTCAGAGCTAGCCCACAGCAAAGGAAGCTGAAGCACTGGCGGAGGGCCCCAGAGGGCAGAGCCAGGGCTGGGGGAAGGGGTGAAGGCATAAAGGAGGCAGGTTTCAGCTCTGTGTGAGAATGAACTTTCCTACGGGTCAATAAGATGCTTCCCCAGTGACTAGCTCTGTGGAGAGGGAGCTCCTCACCGCCGAACATAAAGGAAAAGAGTCTGGGACAAGCTCTGCCATACCAAGAGGGGGTTCTCCCTAGTAAGGAGGTTGATCTCCATCAATACCTACCCGTTTTCTGACCTGACACTCAGAGTCTGTGACTCATGGCACATTTGTCCTCATGACTCATCCATCCATCCATCCATCCATCCATCCATCCATCCACCCACTCATTCTTGTGCTGCTGCTGTGGTTTTCTAAGACATAGGAAACACAAATTCAGCCTTCCTGGGGTTAATGATCTAAGGTAGTGAGTCTCAAACTGTACATGCACCACCCATGGAGGGACAACTGGATAGCCATATGTGAAAAAATGAAATTGAACCCTTACTTCACATCATATACAAAAATTAACTAAAAATGGATGCAAGACCTAAATGTAGGAGCTAAAACTATACAACTCTCCGAAGAAAACATGGATAAGCCTCTGAGACCTTGAATATGGCAATGAGTCCTCAGATATGACCCCAAAAGCACAAACAACAAAAGAAAACAATATATAAATTGGACTTTATCAAAATTTTAAACTTTTGTGCTTCCAAGGATACTATCAAGAAAGTGGAAAGACAATGCACAGAATGAGAGGAAATATTTGTAAATCATATGTCTGACAAGGGACTTGTACCAAGGACATATAAACAACCCTCAAAACTCAATAATTTTAAAAAGCTAATTTTAAAATGGATGAAGGATCTGAAAAGATATTTCTCTAAATAAGATAGAAAAAATGGCTAATAGGAACATAAAAAGATGCTCAACATTATTAGTCATCAGGGAAATACAAATCAAAGCCATAATAAGATACCACTTCACACTCAGGATGATGATTATAATCAAAAAGTCAGAGAAAACAAAGACGTGGAGAAATCAGAACCCTCATACACTGCTGGTGGGAATATAAAATGGTGTAACCACTTTGGGAAAAAGTCTGGCGGTTCCTCAAAAAGTTGAACATAGAGTTACCATTTGACCCAGTAATTCCTCTTGCTAGTTATATATCCAAGAGAAAGGAAAACATATGTTCACACAGAAACTTGTATACAAATGTTCCACACAGGTGGAAACAACCGGAATTTCCACTACCAGATAAATGGATACACCAAATTAGGTTTTTCAGCCATAGAAAGAATGAAGTACTGATACATGCAACAGCGGGGATGAACCTTGAACTTTGTAAATGATATGCTAAGTGGAATAAGCCAGTCACAAAAGACCATACATACTATATGATTCCATTTATATGAAATGTCCAGAATAAGAAATCTGTAGAGACAGAAGGTAGATGAGAGGTCGCTTAGGGTTGGGGAGGTGGAGGAGTAAGTGAGTGAAAGCAAAAGAATATGGTGCTTCTTTTTAAGGTGATGAAATGCTCTTAAATTGATGGTGGTGATGCTTACACAACTCTGAAATACTAAAAGCCATTACATTATACACTTTAAACAGGTGAATTGTATGGTAAGTGAATCATGTCTCAATAAAGCTTTCATTTAAAAAAACGAAAAAGAAGAAGACAAGAATCACCCAAGGAGTGCTTTGAAACATCACTGCTAGGGCTGCAGATTTCACGCTGTCAGTGGGGTGGGTCTGGGGATCATAGATTTTAGAGCTCCCCAGGTGGCTCCAATGTGTAGCCAAGGTGGAGAACTACCAGTCTGGGGGAACTAATACTTCCCATTTTCTGAAAATCTGCAAGCTGCCTTACATCCACTCTCTCTTGCTGTCTTCACCATAAGCCCATGGCATAGACATCACTGGTCCCTCGTCTGCTATCAATTCCAAAATCCAAGATGATCAGAAAAAGTAGAGCTTTTCCACAAATTTGCAGCAAATTGTTCTGGTGTCAAAAAACCCAGCCTGAACCTACATGGGGCTATTTATGATCTTTACTAATTCTACTTAATGTGAGTATTCATCCATTTCACTGCAGAAATCAGCAAGTGCTTGTTTACAGGCTGCTCCCCTTACCCGGCTTTGGCTGTTTTATAAAGTATGGTATATACAACACGACTTCCTAAAAATCTGAAAAGTTCTGACTTCCAAATACATCTGGCTTCACGCATGTCAGTTAAGGGAGTGTGGACCCACATTTGTTCCCATTTTACAGATAGAGGAAGCTGCATCTGGGAGAGGCGAAGCAACCTGCCTGAAGTCTTCCAGAGCCTGGACTCAAACCATGGCCCTTCTCTGCAGACAGGAAGACACTCTCTGCCTTGCTTGCGTACTTCCCTGCTCTTTGCTAACCCAGGGTAACTCAGGGGCTCCTATATGTCCTGGTGGGTGGACGCCTGCTGCTACAGACCCATTTGGGGCCAGTTCCTTGGCAGTGCCTCGCCCACCACATGAGGGGCCTGCCCCGCCAGAGTGGGAGCTAGAGCCAGAGGCTTCTTTGTAATTTGCTCTGCCAGCCTGACCTCGTCTCTCTCCCAGCTGCAATGGAAAATCTGAGAAGGTGGTCTGCTTTTCTGGCAGATGTCGGCCCCAGCAGGCTGGGATGGTACAGCTCAGCAGGGAAAAGCCCGCTGCAGTCTGGCAAAGGGACCGCTGCTAGGCTGGAAACATACATGGGGGAATTAGCAGGGAGGAAGACTGTTAATTCTGTAACACCAAGAGTCGTACCAAATATCTTGTCTGCAACGAACAACAAGGATGCTTCTCACCTGCCAGTGACATTTGTTAATATATTTAATAACAATAATAGAAGCCACTATTTAAGGAGACCCTGCTCTGGGCCAGGAGCTGAACTCAGCACTTTTTAGACATTGACATCCCCCACGGTGTGAAGTATTATTGTCCCATTCTTCAGAACCAAAACTGAAGCTCCAAGAGATGGTGTGAATTGTGTGAGGTCACACAGCAAAAACACAGCTGAGCAGGACAGGATGCAACTCCTCCTGATTCTGAAGATCAGCTCTTTCCTCCGTCCTGACACAGACAGTCATTTTAGCCAAACATCTGGCCCTTGAAGAAGCTGAACCATCCCTATCTTCAAGTCCTTTACTCAAGGGCAAAGGGTAGAACAGCTTTAATTCGCTTTGCTTCCTTCCCTCTCCTTTTGAATTGGAAATGCCCCCAAAACCATGTAGCCCTCTGCAACTTTCCTCTCAAGAAGCTCTGGATATGTTACTAGCCCATTTCACAGATGAGGAGACTGAGGCCTGCAGAGAGAAAGTAGCTATACCACTGCCACACTAAGACTCCTCCCCCGTGTGGCTCTCAACTGGATGCCAGTTTCCTGCAGCTCCACAACAGGGTGAACCTGTGCTGGGAGAACCACGATCCTTTTGCTTTCGTGGACAGAAAGACAGCCTAAGACTATAGGAGTCACAGGAGCACACTGCTGGGTATGGGTCTGCTGTTCACTCATTCACTCATTCAAAAACTCTCCATGCAACCCATTTCTGAGCTCTGGCTGGGCACGAGAGACTCCACAAGGGATCAAACACACCTTGACTCCCAGGAGCCCAGAAATTAGGTGATCAACCTGCACATCCCCAGTTCTGACTCGAATATAGTGCAACCTGCAAATCCCCAGATCCGACTCAAATATGGAGTGTGAGGAAAGACAGTTCCATCAGATCCAGAGGACACACAGAAGGAACCCCCAGGCTGCCAGGAGTCAGGGAAGGAAACATTTGAGCCGAGAGCTGAAGGAGGAGCTGATTTTGCTCAGGTAGACAAGCTGGGATAGACAACCCAGGCCAAGAGCACAGTATCTGCCACACCCAGAGGTAGGAAAGACAATAGGGACCCCTAAGCAAACTGGGGTGGCCAAAGCACAGAGCAGCATCCTGGACCCAATACCCCACCAGCGTCTTAAGACCATCTCCTCACCTAAGTGGCTCATGACCAGAAGAAGCCTACCAAAGGGATGGACTTGAGGGTGGCTGTTACTTTTAGGGAAACAACATCCTAAATAAAGTTCTCACCAAGGAGAAGACCCTACCCTAAGCCCTGAAGTCCAGGCAGCCTCTACGGCTTTGGACCAGCCAGTGACGACTTCTCTTGGTCATTAATCACAGCATGTGCTAATGTTTGATAAATTGCCCAACAGTTGCATTAGCTAATAACTCCCCGAACAAAACCAGAGAGTTCATCTGTTTTTATAAGACGCCCAAGAGCATCCTGGGAACAGGCACGGTGGTCGTGAATAAAAGAGAAACATTCATTTATGGTAATTGGTTTCAGCTCCTCACTTGGCTGCTTGTCCTGACCTAAATGTATCCAGTTGTTCCCTCTGCCTGGCTCTGGTTTGGGGGTCACTCCTAATGGTTTAATTCAACAAAAAATGTCTGCCATTTCCTGTAACCTCTGTCTTTTTTCACCCTCCTCCCAAACGGTTTTCTCGCAAGCAGCATCTCTGCAAGTCGCTCCGAGAGCTGTTTCCTTCTTGGGGAACAAAGTCAAGATTGTTGACAGAGAAAAAAGGTCTTAACTCCAGGCCAAGAAAAAAAGGTGGGGGGAGGGGATAAATGAAGGTAATAATCATTTGTTTGTCTTCCACCCGGACTTCACAAAGCAGGTTTTGTCCAAGACTGGTGGTCAGGGACTCTGACACAGAACATGGCCCTGGTGACCAAGGGCAATTTATGGGGAGGGAAGGAACACAAATCCTCATTCATGGAGCCGGCTGCGGAGGAAGTGACTGGGAGGAACATTTGTGCCCAGCCAGCCGGGCCCTCCCTCTGTCCCTCCCACGGGTCTGAGGCTATGGAGGGCTAGGGGAGAGGCTCGCTGGGTGCTGTGAGCTTTGGCCACACTTCAAAACCGGAGTACGGCCCTGCCCCTCCTCAGGACGGCTTTTTTTCCCCTAGTCATGAGCATAAATGATGCCCATGCAGGGCAGTGCCTGAGAGGGTCAGAGAAGGGCCGGTCCCTCAGGCCAGCTGGGCTCTCCTATCCCTCAGGTGGATTTATGAGCCTCTGCTGGCATTTGGGCCCAAGAGGGAGTGGGGGCCGCAGGGCGGGGGCGGGGCAGGGGCTGGAGAGGATCTGGAATACATTGCGCCGTCAGCAGGGACAGCTTGTAAACTTTGTTGGGATGCATCTGGTAGAAAGGCGTTGTATAAATATTAGATCATTATCGGCGTATTGTCTTTCCCTCTCGGCGGAGGAGGGGTTGGCAGACCCCAGATGCCTTTGGTCAAGAAGACAAGGATGGCTTCAAGGACTCCTTGGAAGGTTGCCGCTTGCCCACGGACAATCCTGGGAGCTAGGGTGGGTAAGGGGAGTCGGTCAGAAGCTGGGGAGGGCAGTGGGGACCACCAGCCTAGCCTACCAGCTCTCCCCTGTGAGGATGCTGTCCACCAGGCTGACAGGGGAATGGGAGCAGCGGCCTAACCAGATGAATGGGATGGAAAAGGCCAGAGGGGGCAGGCAGGTGGGGATGACTGTGTGACCCTGTCCCTCTCTGAGGGTCCCCCTCACTTCACAGTACTGAGGCCACCTTGTGCTAGGCCCAGAGGACATAGTGGTGGATACAGCCCCACAGAGGAGAACTCAGCAGCCTCAGGGCCCTCCTGGATGGGCATTCTTGGTTGGAGAGCTCTTTCCTATTTACCAAGAGTACTGAGTGCCTCCGTTTCCTACTGCCAGTGCACCTCCAACCTATGGGAGCATTTGCGAGCCAACTCGCAAGAGCAAGCAGCGCTCTTCAGAAAGCAGGGTCTAGACAGTGCTGCCAGCAACAAGTCATTTTCACATCTTCATCATCATCATCATCATCATCAAAATGCAGCCCTCCTGTAGGGTCCTTCTGGCTGTGACTCTCCACAGCCCCTTGGGTGAGGAGATGGTCCTGAGACCCTCGTGGGGTCTTGGGTCCAGGATGCTGCTCTATGCTCCAGCCACCCCAATCTGCTTAGGGGTCCCCATTGTTTTTCCTGCCTCTGGGTGTGGCAGATGCTGTGCTCTTGGCCTGGGGTGTCTTTCCTAGCTTGTCCACCTGAGCAAAGTCAGCTTCTCCTTCAGCTCTCGGCTTAGTGTTTCCTTCTCTATGAAGCCTTTCCTGACCGCTGGCAGCCTGGGGTCTCCTGTGTGTCCTCTGGATCTGATAGGATTATCTCCCCTACCCCCCAACCCCAGGAGCTTGCACTCTATTTGAGTTGGAATTGTGGGTTTGCACATTGATCACTTAGATTCTGAGCTCCTGAGAGTCAAGGAGTGTTTGACCCCTGCGGTGTCTCTAGCGGCCATCAAGAACTCAGAGAATGAATGCATTGTGGGGTTTTTGAATGAATGAGTGAATAACTGGATGTCATCATTGCCATCACAACAATGGCTCCATTTGTTTATACACATTCTCAATATTAAGCCACTTCATTTTCACAGCATAGCCATGTGGTTGACACTATTAGTGCCCATTTTACAGTTGAGAAAACTAAGGCTTCAAGAGTGACTCCCCCAAAGTCAAACAGCTAGTAAGGCTTTCAAACCCAAGTTTGTTCATCTCCCCCATGGTGTTGAAAAGCCTTTCTGTCAGCAGGTATCACAAAGCTCAAGGAAGCCCGGGAGAAGAAGCCAGCTCTGCTAGTGGCTCAGGAAGGACTGCAGGATGAGACAGACCTTAACGAGGAGATCCTCTGAAGACAAGACTCCTTCCCTACCCCTTGGGGGTCACTCCTAATGGTTTAATTCAGCAAAAAATGTCTGCCATTTCCTGTAACCTCTGTCTTCCCTACCCCAACTCCTTCAAGATGCGCTGCTGACACCTAGTTCCTTCTTGTCTCTTAGCTCAGGGGCATTTCCAAACTGCCAGCCCCATGCTGCTTCTGCAGCCTGATTTCTTAGAGCCTGGCCTCCTCCCACATGCTGTCTCGTCCAATCTGCTCTGCAGCTCCCCAAGGGGACATTATAGTGCCCAGATAGGAAAACCAAAGCACAAAGAAGTGGCATGACTTGCCCCAACTACACAGCCAGTGACTGGCAAGACTCAAACTGGGGTTCGTCATGATGTAAGACCCCTCAGTACATGAGTATGCTCCAAGTACAGGACTGCAGACTGAGAAACCAGGATTTAAGGGCTGGGTCTGCCAATGTTTCATATATGACCTTAAGCAGAACCTTGCTCCCCAGACCTCAGTCTATCCTCCAGAGCAGAGTCAGTGAAGGGGAATTTTGTGGTTTCTGAGGTGCCTGCAAGATGATGTCATCTTGTCCCTACGCAGTTCTGCGAAGCTGGAATTCCTGGCATTAGCATCTCTATTCTGCAGGTGGGGAAACTGAGGTCCTGGGGGATTACATAACTAAAGCATTGGAGTATGTCTAGAAGAGGAGACCCAGGTGTGGTGAAGACTGGACCCATGAACACTGATGGGCAGTGAAGGTGCTGAAGTCATTTAGTCTCCATCAGTGCAGGGGGCCCAGGGTAGTGGGTCTGCCCCAGATCTGGGCAGGACACTCCCAAGTCAGAGATAAGAGGTAGACTGTAGCCCCCATGGACAGAAGACCAGGTTCTGAGGGTCAGAGGAAGTTCATCAGCATCTAGTCTAAGCCATAAATGATATCCCCGCCAGGTATTGTCTGTCTATGTCTTGAATGCCTCCAGTGACAGAAAGTTCAGTACCCGTCAGTACAGCCCGTTCCACGGGGGTGCTATTCTGATTTTAGCTCCGTCAAAGGAAGCGTTTTCTATGAAGAATCAAGAGGAAATATCTAGGAGAATAGGCTGGGAGTGACGGGAAGGCATCGGAAGCTATACCTGGACACTGTAATAAAACCTTCCCTCCCAGGGTGCCTTCCCTTTTTCCAGTGACCACAAATGTATATGCAGCACTTCACAGTTTACATTTATCTAAACGCATCTCTCTAACCACCTTGCCAGAATATCAGCGCAGAAATTACGAAGCAGCTGGGGCAAGGCAAACAGCAGGAGTCCAGAGAACGTATGGGCCTTCTCTGCCCAGGTCACTCAGCCAGTGAGAGGCTGCACCAGGACCAGAGCCCAGACCTTCCCTGTCCCAGTGCAGCTGCCACAGTGATGCTTGCCCAAGTCATCAAAAAGCCACCCACATAGGGTGCCCGATACGGAGAACATTACAGGCCACTTCCAAATTTGGAATGGGGCACCCTCAGGATTCCAGGCTCTGCTATTTTTAGGTTGATCAGCTGTTCCACCCCTGCTCCCCCACCCTAGGCCCCCCACACAGATTTCCCAAACAATCAAATCCATGTGTTGCCAGTTCCAGCCCTGGCGCTCAGCGAGGTGAGTGCTGGATGCTCACAGAGCCACCAAAGGATGCACGGCCCTCCAGACCGGGACAGTCTTGCCTTTTCCTGGTGGTCCAGACTCCAGAATCTCCAGCCACATTTCATCTTGGGGCAGACTCTGACACCTCAAGCCCACCCACATCTCCCAGGAAACTCCAGAGGTCAGGGGGCAGGAGGAAGCTACCCCATTTGACGGAGAAGCAGACTGAGAACCAGAGAAAGGTCCAAGGGTGCCCTGATCCCCTGGCCCAAGTTCCTTCTAGGCCTCACAAAGCCCATCTAATTGCTTCCGGTCTAAGCTGGGCTGGGAAGGGCTGGTGGCAGCTCCTGCTCCTGCTGCCTCCTCAGGAAGTGGGCCTGTGTTGAGAGAGTAGCACAGTCCCACACAGACCTGGGGTCAAATAAAATCCCTACCCTGCTACTTAGCACCATAAGACTTGGAGCCAGAGGCTCTGCCCCAGAGTCTATTCTCTGATTTCTAAAATGTGAATAATAATAGGACCTCATCCATAGTGTAGTTGTGAGGTTTTAATCACAGCATGTGTGTAAAAGGCTTCACGCAGCACACAGCAAGTAGCAAGCATCCTATACAATCTTTAGCTTACTATGACTTCTTAATGATATAAAGAGAGGAGTGGAGGCCTTGTTGAATTATCACAAAAATGGGAGGGAGGCAGCAGGGGTACGAACATCTATATAACCCCCTTCCCTTTCAGCACCGTCCCTGGGAATCTCGTCTTGCGCCCCCTCCAGCCCCCTGGCAGTGTCAGTCAGGGGTGCGGGCTGTGCCCACTCCAGCAGCCCTGGCCATCTTGACACAGGAGACCCCAACCTGGGTGACACTGTCTGTGCCGTTGGACCTGGGCTGCCTGTTCAATGAGGGCAGGAGCCACAGCCTCCACCTACTCCACAGCCCCACAGGGTTGGGTATACAGCAGGCACTTGAGACCTATAAAACATCAGATTTCAGGAAGGACACAGAGAAGTTAAAAAGCATGGACTTTGTAATATGACAAACTGGTTTCCATCCCAGCTCTGCCATTTTCTGGCCATGTGACTCTGGCCATGTGCCTTGCCCTCTCTGAGACTCTATCTTCCTATCTGTAAGTGGGTCTGAGAATATCAACTCTGCAGGACTGTTGTGGAGGGTAAAGAGAGCAGATGTGAGCACTTCTTAACGATGTAGATCCGCATCCCAGGTTGTCAACTGAATGGCTCTTAGCGACCATAGAAGCCCCACAAAGAGATGGAGAGGAAAGGGCTCCTGCAGGGTCATACATCAGCAGATCTTGCTGACCCAGGACCCAAGAGCCAGGCCCCAGGCTGAATCTTTTCCACACTAGATGAGCAGAATCTATAACGACTGCAAACAGAAAAATACTGGAGGTATCTCCCTGGTCCAGAAAGGTCCTGAGGCCAGTTGAGGAAAAAGGCTTTCTGGAAGGTCCTGCCCACCAAGCCCCCCAGGACAGCATCCACACAGCCAGGGCCCTCTTCCTGCGGCCAGCACACACACGCAGCGCCAATGTGTTAGGACTTATGCACGCTCCCCGCCATGGGAACCAGCCACCTCCCTCCACCAGCCGCCCCCTAATTCTTCCAATGTGGCTGAGAGCTCTGAGACTCTGAGGGAGGGAGGCAGGAGGGAGGAGAGGGAGGGGCGAGACCACCTCTGCTGACAGCTCGTTTACAGCCCGCCCATCAAGAGCATATTCCCTGAGAGACTGGCCTCTGGGAGCAGAGAAGCTGGGGGGCCAGCTCACAGCTACCAATGACACATCACAGGCGCTGGGGGAGGCCTGACCCCTGTCACTCAGCGTGGTCCTGGGGACTGCCACAGCTGGACAAAACCAGGAAAGTCTGGGTTGTCCCCACCACGCAGCAGAGGCCTGGCAGCTCTGGAGCAGGCCTGAGCCCGAAAATAACAAACGCTCAGCCTTCCAATCTGGATCCAGCCCCACGTCTTGCCAGGGCAGCCAGCAGGTCTTGGTTCCACAGGGCTGCTTGGGCTGACTGGGCAGGCCCAGGGCCGGCAAGATGGAGAGCGAGACTGGGGATTCAGAGCTGCCTCCCACTCCCGGCGGCTCATGTGCCAGGTCTTCATGGGCAGCATCCAAATAAGTGAGGCTATGGGGATTGCTCGTTAGCATGACAAGACCTGGCTTCAATTCCAAGTCTCTCACTGGCTTGCTGTGTAACCCTGGGTTGGACTCAGCCTCTCTGGATCTCTGAAGCAAGGGAGTAAGAACGTTTCTCTAAAAACAGTAAGACTAAGGTTCCCAAGAGAAAAGGACATCGAGGCAACTGTTTAGCATCTGACTCCAGGCCCATCACTCTAAGTCACACTGTCCTCTAAAGCTGAGCATGAATTAGAATGGGAGCGGTGGGAGGGGCTCAACAGATGACTCAGAGAACAGTCATTGATGCTTATATAGGGCGGGGACTGGACAAGGCTTGGGACAGTGAGCTGAATCAACCTCAGTCCTTGCCCTTCAGGACCTCCCAGTCTGTTTAAGGACTGATTGTGACAAAAGGTAACTGGTGAGTGTGACACTGGAGGAACAGACATTTCTTCCAAGAAAAGGTAGGAATGGGCCTTCAGATTCCACAAGAGAAGCTAGGAAATTACCTGGGGGAGATGGCAGTTGAGCCAGGCCTGAAATGGTACAGCCCTTCTCTTATGGTGCATGGTACAGAGCAGGGACCTAGGGGATGGATGGATGATGGATGCATGGGTGGATGGATGAGTGGTAGATAGGTGAAAGGGATGGTGAATGATGCAGTGGATGGATGATGAGTAGACAGATGATGACATAGATGGGTGGATGGATAAATGAGTGGGTGGGCAGATGGATGGTTGGATGAGTGAGTAGATGGATAAGCAGATGAATGGATGGATGGGTGGATGGATGGATGGATGGATGGATGGATGGACGGATGGATGGATGGATGGACAGAGAGACAGACAGATGGATAGAGGGCCAGATGTAAGAACAAATATTATTGAAGTGATTCTTACAACAATTCTGTCAAATAAAAGAATGAATGTGACAGCCCCCTACCCCAAGTTATCAAGATGAAAAAAAGTGACTTGTTTAAGGTCACATGGTACATTAATGGCAAATCCAGGACCAAAATTTAAGGCTTCTGACTCCTGTCCAGTACTCTTACCACTCTATAACCCCTACCTATTTCATCCTCCTATTCCCCTCCTTCTCCACATAAATAGTTGTGGCAAGAGAAAAGGAAAGGAAAATGAGAGGAAAGAAGAGAAGGAGGGAGAGATGGAGGGAGGGAAGGAGGGATCCAATCATGACTTTGTGGTAAGGGTCATGGGATCATTTGATTTGTCTTGGCCTCTTTCTCTATTAGTAAAAATGAGCTTAGATCACATACAGGAAAAGTGTTTTGAAAGGCACAAAAAGCCCCTGCGAATGGGAGGAAGAAGAGAGTCATTTCTGTCATAGCTCCTCACCAACTCAGTGGTGATTCCCCTTAGTTTCCAGACAAATGAATTCAAGGGCCTAGTCAGGAGAACAAGCCCATTGACTCTTCATCCAGGACCCCACTCCAACACGGAGGCTGGGAGGCAGGGGGAGGGGAGAGGATGTGGGAAGACAAGCAAGGCCCTGGTGCTGGGCGCTGGGCTCCACTCCCACTGCTCTTCCCCTTTAGTAGAAAGGTGGCTAGAGCATGGATGGGGGACCCAAGGGCCTGGGTTAGAATTCAGGCTTCGCCCCTTCTTATCTGTGTGGCCTTAAGCAGGTCCCTTAATCTCCCTGTGCCTCAATTTCCTGATGTGTAATGAGGAGGTGCACTTGCCTCACAGAGTTGTCACAAAGATTAAATGACTTAACATACACAAAGGACTTAGAGCAGCACCCCATACATAAGAAGCACAATTACGTGTTAGCTGTTAATACCATCTGAGGCTTCTCCTTGGTGCTGAGTCCTCCAGGAAGCTTTCCGGACCCCACAGGCTGGATTACACTCCACTTTGCTCCCACAGGCTACTGTGCTTCCCTCCAGCAAGCCCCTTGTCTTCCTGTAGTTAAGTCCTATTCTTGAGCCTACTTCACAGAAAAGGAAACTGAAACCCTAGAAGTTAGGTGACTTGTCTCCTTGCCCTGATCATCCATCCTTGGCTTACACATCTCCAATTACAGGAAAATCCCCCCCTTCCAACCACTGTACATATCCTGGGCAGGCAGTACCATCTGAGCTGAGTTTTGCAGGGTAAGAGTTAACCAGGAGAAAGTGGGGCCTGAGATAGGAGGCATTTCCAGCAGAGGCCCAGCAGGATAAAGCAGCCGAGGTGAGAAACTCCCGGTGTGTGAGGTACCTCTAGCAGTCAGGTGGTGCTGGAGCACAAAGTAGGGCCGGTGCCAGGAGGGGACAAAGATGGAGAGGTGGGCTCTACCACATCACCACAGCCTGGGATGCCAGGCCAGGAGGCTCAGACATGAAGCTGCAGCCACAGGGAGGCCAGCAGACCATTTTCAGCAGAATAGCCAGATTTCCCTTGAGGGCCCTCAGTGAGCAATAAACACTGTGCAAAGCTTACTATTATGGCTAATAATGGTTTATCACTCTGCACCATAATTGCCATTTACAAGTCCATCTTCCACTAATTCATAAAGCCCACTAGGGCAGGATGTGTGGGTCTCGCTCATCCCTGTGTCCCTATGCTTGACACAGAGCAGATACCCAAAAGATGTTCTGTCAAATTATTAATACTTACCTACCAAGAAAAGGTAGCACATGATGCCAACTGTTATGAATTGTTTTGCAGAGAAAATTCTCTGGAGTCAGGCAACCCTCAGTCCAAACACTGATGCCCCAGTCTCACTGCGGAATGGCCTTGGCAAGTCGCATTTCATCTCTGAGTCTCAGCTTCGTCCTCCTCCAAGTGAGTTTAATAATTCCTTCCTCTTGGGGTCAGGGTGGAGCTCCCAGCAGTGCCTGACACACAGGTAGGCAACTAATAGCAACTCAACAAATAGCAACTAAAAGAACGATATGAAGATATCTGGGCTAGGCATGATGGCTCACGCCTGTAATTCCAGCACTTTTGGAGACTGAAGCAGGCAGACAGCTTGAGCTCAGGAGTTTGAGAGTTTGAGACCAGCCTGGGCAACATGGCAAAATCCCGTCTCTCAAAAATAAAATAAAATAAAAAATTAGCAGGGTATGGTGGCTCAGGCTTGTAGTCCCAGCTACTTGAGAGGCTGTAGTGGGGGGATCACCTGAGACTGGGTGGTGGAGGTTGCAGTGAGTAGAGATTGTACCACTGCACTCAAGCCTGGGTGACAGAGGATTGAGTGCAGAGGTGACAGAGGTGACAGAAAGCCTGTCTCCAAAAAAAAAAATCTCTCTGCACAAAGTTGCAAAGCCACTGCCTATTTTAGACATTGGCAAACAGGAGGCAAACAAGAGGGAGAGTATAAAGGGGCAGAATTTTAAATCTGAGAAACATAACTTTGAATCCTGGTGTTGTTCTTTCCTAGCTGTGCAACCTTAGGTAAGTAAATGAACCTCTCTGGTTTCCTAATGTGTTCATTCTGGGCATTATCAATAATAGCAATCTCAAAGAGTTGTTGCGTGGACTAAAGGAGATAACAGATGTGAAAGTGCTTTGTATACAAACGTGGGCGATTATTATTATCATGACAGTTCATAAAACCCAGGTGGAGCTTCTTGTTATAAACAAGTTCTCTCCCACCCCACCAGCAGTCCAGGGGCTGGCCCAGTGCTTTGTTCCCGGGAAGGGCATAGCTGGAGGGGCCGGCTGGGTTGGGGCAGAGGCCAGGGCGGGCTCCTGGCTCCCACCATCTGCACCGCGGGGTCGGCCCATCTGTCCAACAGTGGGCACACATGTGGCCTCATCTGAGGGTATGAGGTCGTTGGGGTCAAGCAGGAGAAAATTGGGGGCAGATGAGGGGAAGGTTCCAGCTTATTTTTAGAAAAGGGGGAAAGAGAGGAAGACAGGAAGGGCCTTGTTCGTCAGTATTTCCACCATGTGGATGGCAGGCGGGAGGGCGGGCAGGCAGCCAGGCCAGGGCTAGAGACAAAGATGTGTCCACTTCTGCGGCTGCTGCCACAACCACCGCAGGATGGCCATCCCCGCCCACCCTACCGGCCTAGGCCTGGTCCCAAGCCTGCACCCTGCCCCTTGGGGGACCACTCTCTTGTCAGACCAAACTGAATCAGAATGGTAAATCAGATTGAACTTTTAAATTAATTGATGTATTTTTAAACTAATTTTAAAGCATCATAAAGAACCAAGATTACAAATTCCATCTTCAAATATGCATTAAGCACCTATTCTGCGCTATTTCTGTGTCAGGCACTGGGAATGAAATTAATAAACTTAACAAGGTCCAGTTGGTGGAAGAGCCCCTAATTCCAGTAGGAAAGAAGGATTGGAAGTTCCATGAAAGTACAGACTATGTCTGTCTTGCTCACAAGTGTATTTCCAGTGCCTAGCACATAGGCAGCACTCAATAAGTACCTACAGAATCAGTTGCAACTATCCAACCCAAGGCAGGCCGAGGGGTTGTATAAAGATGCAGACACAGAGCAAAAGGGACCTGCAGAGACTGCCAATACCAGCTGTGTGATCTAGGAAGTCTCCCAGAAGAGGTGGCAATTGTGAGCTTTGAAGGCTGGAGGAGGTAACGGAGAGTGTACGGTGCAAGCATAATGTAGGAGGTAGGGAAGTTTAAACCATGCATGAGACATGCAGGTGGGAGAAGAAGACACAGGGCAGGAAATAATGGGTTTGGGAACTGTGTCCCCCTTTGCACATTCAACCTCAGGTGACTGCACAGCCCAGTCCTGTCAGTGCAGCATTCTCACTTCCAGCCCTAGCTGTATCCAGTGGGAACTCCTTCAGGACCCTGAAGGAAACTGAGTCCAGAGGTGTTGAGCTAGCAGGACCATATCTGTGCTTGAGGAGGGACCTGCTAGTTGCAGTGTAAAGAGCCTGAGGGGTGGAATCTGATGGCAGCAAGGCCAATGGGCCCTCCCAGGACAGGGCCTGCACAAAGTAGGGCATGGCACACAGTAGGCCCATAAGATGTACGAATCTCCTCCTCCCAGTCCTTTCCGGGGTCTTGAAGTCCTGGAACCTCTTGGGGTTAACCTGCCCTGTGTCCTGACAGGTGGCACTACAGAGTGATTAAGATGGTGACTGTTACCACCCATTAAGAGGGTGAGCTAGATTGCTGAGATGTGAATCCTGGCTCTTCTATTGCCTGTGGTTTAGGATCAGTTGCTTTCCCTCTCTGTGCCTCCATTTCTTTGTCTGCAGGATAGATGTAGCTATAGTCTGTAACACACAGGGTTTTATGTTTTTGATTTTGTATTGTTGTTGTTGTTGTTTTTGAGACAGAGTCTCGCTCTGTCGTCCAGGCTGGAGTGCAGTGGCGAGATCTCGGCTCACTGCAACCTCCGCCTCCTGGGTTCAAGCGATTCTCCTGCCTCAGCCTCCTGAGTAGCTGGGATTACAGGTGCCCGCCACCACACTCAGCTAATTTTTTGCATTTTTAGTAGAGACGGGGTTTCATCCACCCACCTCGGCCTCCCAAAGTGCTGGGATTACAGGCATGAGCCGCTGCGCCCGGCCTTGTAACACACAGGTTTGTTGTGACAATGAGTCAGTCTATATAAAGCACTCTAAACAGTGCCTGGCCGTCAGCGTTAGCTGTGTCATATCAACCTCCAGCAGGTTGTGTGCAGCCAGGGCGGCCTGGTCTGGGGAAGAGTGAGTTGAGTGTGCACAGCCCTCTCCAGCAGGACTCTAGGTGGAGGGTGGAGCAACCAGAGGGTGGTGGGCTTGGTGTCAATGAAGAGACTAGGCTAGTCCTGAGGAAGCTGGAGGCCTGCTCCTCGGCAGTCAGACCAGTCCAAGGCTGGACATTGGCAGGCCCGGTGCCATGAGCATCTTTATGGCTCCTGTGAGCATCTTTGGGAAGAGCTCAAAAATGACAAGAATTTTCCAAATTGCTTGCTTTGCTATTCCATTTGCTGAATGCTTTGCCATTCTCAGGCCCCTCCCTCAGCCCCTGTCTTCAAACTTTTCAGTAGAACTTTGAAATGTATCAGGAACAAGAAGGTAAAAGTCTAGAGACCCCAGAGAGAACTGTTCATCTCAAGTCCAGGTGGCAGCACACCTGCCAGAGCTGGCTGTGGAAAAGTGTGAGAGAGCGTGGAGTGTGTGTGTGCACACAGGTGCACATGTAAGCATGTATGTGTCCCTGACAAGAGCATACATGGACAGACACAGGTGCTGATGTGCATGTCAACAAGGGGCTATATTAGCACAGCGGTCGTGGCCATGCATCTCTGTGATTGTGTGCACATGTCAGTGTGCATGTGCCTGCATCTGCCATGAGTGTGTTCCCACGTGAATAGCAGCCTGGCCACAGAAGGCACAAGAGATGGCTGGCATATATTATGCATTAAACAGCCTGGTGCCTAGTGGGTGTTCATCAACTGTGATTTCTATGTCCATTCATCTAAGTGTGTACGCTTGACATTGTGTAAGGTTTGGCTGTGTGTGACTCCCACACCAGTGCTCCTTGACGGGTCCAAAGGAAGCCCCTACCAGGGGCAGCTGGAGGTTGAGAGGCAAGTTCCCAGCTGCCACCCAAGGATCTTCTTCAGATCTTCCAGAGCCCTCTTGTGGGAGGCCAAAGACCAAGTTTTCTAGCTCTAGTCTTGCAGCAATTAACAAGTGTCTGTTCCTTTCTGGGCCTCAGTTTCTCCACCTTTGTCAGAAGGGGCAGCCTAGATCTCTGAGGGGCTCCCCACTCCAAAGACCCCTGGCTCCACAGAGGATGGTAATTGGGAGCAGCTGCCACTCAAGCAAGCATGGAGACATTGGGGAGGGGGGTCGCTGGGCTTCTCCAGCCGCCGGACACTGCCCCGTGGCTTATGTCAAATTGTCAGACCCAATCCTGCTTTCCTCCTGGGCAGGGCTGCCTTCAATGGACGTCAGAGAGATGGCCTGTCCAGCCACTGTGTTTACAGAGCTCAGACGCCGCCGGGAACCTGATCCAGGCATTCCAGGGTGGGCAGCCCCACTGGGCCTGCGCTGTGTCCACACTCATTTCCCGGAGACTGAACACGGCTGGCCCGCCCAGCTCGCTGGGTCCAGCTGCCCAGTTATCCTCCCACAGAAGGCCCGGCTCTTACAAGCAGGCACCTTGGATAGCCGCAGATGGCAGGGCCCAGGGAGCCAGTAGCAGGGCTGGGTGGGGGTGCAGGGTGCAGACGGAGAAAGGAGGGGATGTCTTTGCTCCAGATAGGTTCTCACTATTCCTTCAGGTGAGGGTGCTCTCCTGCCCCCTCTGCCAGGCGCGAGTGCCCTGCCACCTTGTTGACCAATGCGCACATTCGCTCACTCACGCAGTCCTCTCCATCAGGGTTTCAGCAAACTATATGGCTCCTGGGCCAGATCTGGCCACCGCCTGTGAGCTAAGATTGCTCTTTATATTTGTAAATGTTTGGGGGGAAAATTTAAAAAAGAAGATTTTGAGACACATGAAAATTATATGAAATTCAAATTTCAGTGTCCATAAACAGTTTCATTGGAACACAGCCACACTCATTCATGTTTCCGTACTGTCTGTGGCTGCTTTTGCGCCACATTGGCAGAGTTGAATAATTGTGACAGAGACCATATGGCCTGCAGAGCTGAGAGTATTTACTATATGCCCCTTCACAGAAAATGTTTGCCAACCTCTGATCTAAATTATTCATGAGTGGCAGTATAAATCCCAGGTCTCAATCATGGGAACCTGCATAGGAGCAAGGGGATGCAAGAAACATCACTTTCTTTGTTTCCTGTAACTTAATTTCTTACCCCAAGTTTCTGGGGTCATTCCACATTTCTGGAATCTTACATGATGTCAAGATGTGGGGCCCAGGCAGGGAAGGGCACCTAGTCCCTGAGAGTTGACCCACGTTGCTTATACCTGAGAGCCCCCACTTGACCCTGCATATGTGGCTGCCTCTGCCACCAAAATGCAGCATCTCCGGGATGGAGCCCTTCCTGTCAGGGCTCTTGTTACCTCCCCAGCAAAGCTGCCTGGGAGACAGAGACCTGGTCCTGTCTCTTTCCTCCTCCCATTTATTCTTCTCCCCTTTACTTCCTCTGTAAACACTCTCAATTCTAAAAGCTCAGAGATTTGCAGAACAAAGGCCAGAAAGGTTTGCAGGGTTTCTGTGTCCTGCCTGTCACATACCTCCCCTAGGGCAATGAGCTCAGAGCCAGGGGCCTGGGAGAAGGAGGAGGGTCTGGGAGGAAGGACAGTCAGACCCAATGGAAGCTCAAAATCCAGCCAGACATGCATTCATTCACTTTCTACTCCATTATCTCCAAAAGTTCATTCCCTCATCCCCCCACTCACTCATTGAGTCACTGAGTGAGTCATTCCTTGTGGAACACCCAAGACCCCCATCAGACTCAACAGGAAGACAGAGACGAGCAAGGCACAGTCCAGCCCTCACGTTGTCCAGAGTCCAAGGCAATGGCTGACAATAATTGTTTAACAACTGGCTCTTCCAGAGGCAAATGCTCTTTATCTATAGGATTTGCTGATTTCCGTGATGTAAAATATCCCTCCATGGCCAACTTCAAGCTACCTACACGTGACCACTGAACATAAGGAGTTGGGAAAAGATGTGTGCTATCAACTCTCACAGCTGGTAGGAGCCAACTCCAGCACACCATTGCTCCCAGGGGATTCAGACACACAAACAGACATCACACACACTTGAGTAGATGCGAAATAAGAAAAGCAAAGGGGCAGTGGGAGCACAGAGGAAGAGCACCAACCCTGGCTTGGAGGGTCTATCCCCAAGGGCTTCTTAGAGGAGGTAGCATTAGAATCGGACCCTAGAGGAAGAGTAGGAGTTTGCTGGGCAAAGACGGGAGGAAAGGTCTTCACAACCAGCTCACTCCACCTGTCTCTGCTTTCTCTGTACTCCTATGTAACCCCCACAGGCTGAGCAACACTTTTATATATAATTTGGGTATCATTTTTCTCCAGAGGTTCTTAAAGCCAGGAAGCACCTGCCTGGGCCACACAAGGTTGGTGGAGGGAGCTGGCTGGAGCCCACATGATGGTTTCAGCCTGTGATTGATGTGCTATTGCTTCTGATCATCCATACCCCAGCTCCCTGCCCCTGTAGCAGGATTTACATTGCCAGCTAGCTTGCAGGGTGTCCTGTGGGCAGAGTTTACATGGGACCCCACCACATCTCTTGCTTTACCAGTGAAATGAGTGGAAGGGACATTAAGAGCTATTGCGTGGTTCACCCATTTCGCCTTTTGCTCTCTGCCCTGAGTAGGTCATGTCCCAAATAGGGACAGCTGCTTCACAAGACTCCTGGAATAAAGAAGACCCATGGAGCAGGGCCACAGTCAACCCACAGCCACCGCAAGCAGAATGTCATGTGGGCAGGAAGTAAACTTTCATTATTGTAAAGCCCCCATTTGGAGCATGCCATGGTGTGTCTATTACCATAGCATAATCTAGAAAAAAAACTAATACTCAACCCATCCCCAACCAGAACTGGCACGTGCCCCAACATCCCCTTGGTGAGCCCACAGAGACACACTGAGTTTCCACATCTCCTCCAGTCTTGAGCAATGGTTTACGCAACACAGGCTGATGAGGCAAATCTGGAGTCCCTGAAATGTCCACAATTCTCTACAGTTCTGGGATCACCCCATGGTCCCGGGGAAAGCAAAAGGATCCACTTATTAGTGACTTCTCCAGTTCAATTCTCCCCATCTAACGGTAGAGATTTGTACATGTCTCTCTTGGCAACAAAAAAAATGCTCTCAGTCTCAGCCCAAAATCACTGCAGACATTGAAAACTCTTCTTTGAGAAACAGACCAAATGCAAAAATCCTTCTGTCCAAGAAAGGAGTCAGGGTGAGGTCAACAGGAAGTGGACTCTGTGCTGGGCAATGCCTGGGGCAAAACAGAGTCAGACCCAGACATCTCTCAGGGAACTCCCAGGCTGGAGGAGCCAACAGACACAAGTACAAAAAATAAATAAATGCAACTGACTGGGGTGCTCACCCATTTTTTCAAAGTGCTGTGGGATCACAGGGGAGGCAGAAATGAACTCTACCTAGACAGCCAGAAATCCTTATGGGTAAGGCATAAAGAGATGGATGGTGGGTGATGATGGATGGATAAGGGAGGGAAGGAGAAAATAAAATCTATCTGGAAGGGTCAGAGGACCTTTCACAAAGGACATCTGCACCAGACCTGGAAAACGAGAATATCATCAGGTAAAGAATACGGACGGAAGAGATGGTGCTCCAGACAGAAAGAACAGCCCGTGTGAAGACAGGAAGGAAGGAAGGTTTACTGATCTAGGAAAGGAGAAAGGCAAGAAATACAATGGGCCACCGTGGCACACTGGAAAGAGAAGTGACTGGGAGTCAGACAGACTGAGTTCTGACCTCAGCATCAACACTTTCTGGCTGTGTCATTTGGGCAAGTTACTTAACCTCTCTGTGTTTGTGCTAGTACTATCAAAACCAACTGCAACATGGGAGTAATAACGCTTTCTTGCAAGGTCATTGAGGCATTTTAGTGAGATAATATAAGCAAAGCATCTAGCATACTATTGTGCAATTGATGATGGCTCCCTCTTGCTTCTCCCAGGTTCAGTTCTCCCAGGGTCTGCGCCCTGCAGTGATAGGGCTCTGCCTCCTGGCTGAGACCACCACTTCCTCCCTGTTTTGGGACTTTGCTTCCCAAAACTCTTTCCCCAAGGGCCCTCTCTGCCCTCCTGCCCCTTCAACCACTCCACTCCAGTCTCTGCACTTAATTGCCCCACATGCGCCAGCCAGCCCAGGATGCTCCCCAGGCTGTAGAGTGAGGCTGCTGGATCTCATCCCCCAAGGAAGACATGGGCAGTCGAGAAGACAGTGCAAAGGCCGGGTGGAAATGCCATAAGGGGCCAGGCATGCCCTTGGTTGCCACCCTTGCTATCTCGCCTCTCCTGGACTATGATGTCCCTGATGCTATTCCTGGTCTTGAGGCCAGTTTCCTGTCCCACTCCCTCTAGTACAGCTATCCCCATGAGATGGGAAAAGTCAAACAGCAATTAACTAAATTTAGAAACAAATCCTCATTACAAATGTTACGGACACTCAGGCCAGGGTCCAGGAAGGGAGGTGATTCAGGATTTGGAAATGTCATTCAAGGCCTTTCACAATTTAGTATGCACTCAATAAATATTTTTTAGCAAATGCATACCTGTCCCTGCTCACCTCCCCTGTTGCTCACAGAGTCCTGTCCTGCAGTCCACCAAGCTACCTGTGACTCACTCTGCCTCTAACAATTGGACCTTTGCTTCTGCTGTTCCCTCTGCCTGCAGCATGGACCCTACTCCCTGCTCTTCTTTGCTGAATTCTGCCTCGTCCTTCAGAGTCTAGCTCAGACATCGCTTTTCCCAGGAAGACTCCCCTGCATTCCCACGGCTTTCCCGCTATCCCAATCACAGGTCTTACCTACTGTGCAGACTGTATTTGGGTGGTCTCCGTGCATTTCTGCCCCCCTCATTGGACTGTGAACTCCTCCAAGGACAAAGATGGGGTCCCTAGCACCCAGCAAGGGTTCTGGCCTACAGGAAGGATTCTGGGTCTTTGGTGAGTGAATACATGTGTTTTCAGTTCAGGTCATTCCCAGGAGCTGGGCTCTCCAGGGGGAAATGGAAGCAAGTCAGGAGCAGCAGTAGCCCTCCAGGCCACCAGGGGTGTCAGACAGAAGTTAGGCGGGAATCCTGCTGAACGCCTCCCTCTCCCCCTGCTTGTCCAATAAAATTACTGTAGTTTCCCATGGACTCACCGCAAGGAGCAGCTAAGTTTTGGGACAGTCTGGGCTGAATTCTGAGACCACAGAATCCTGGAATATTAGAGCCAGAAGGGATTTTACATCTCAGAGAGCTTGAGCACCATGCCTGTCCCCATTTAACAGATGAACAAATTGAGGTCCAGAGAGAGGACGTAGACTACCAAAGGAAAATCCAGCTGGAGCTAGAACTCAGATCTCCTGAGGAATATGGAAAAGAGTTTGAGGACAGGGCTGTCCAAAGTGATGGGACTTCCAGCCTGCAGTGCTGCGTGATTGGTCCCTGGGTTCTATTTTCTCTCTTCTTCCAGGCTCCATGCAGCCAGAGCTGGCCACAGGCTATCACTTGTCAGATACTTGGTAATTAATTTGTCCTAAATCTTCTCTTTTAATGCTATTGTATGCTCTGGGAGGGGGGTTTGGGATCCCACTCTGTCCGTGACTGGTAGTGTGACTTCAGACAAGCTGCCTCCCCATCTCTGCTATTGCTTTTCTCAGTTAGAACTAGAAGGTGGGCTAGACCAAGAGTTTCAGATAGGTTTCTTTTCAGTGCCAACTTTGATTAGTAATGTGCTTCAGAAGATCGGTAGGGCAGGGGCGCTGTGAATGATGAGCCAATGCCTGTCATGGGACCGGGAGCAGCTCTGCACTCTTCAGAGTCACCTAGATCTATAAACGCCAAACAAGGACCTGGGTTCCTAAGGCCCTGGGCCCTTTCTAGCTCTCACCATCTAGATTTCTTCTTTCTCCTGTCTCTACTGCAACCATCAAAAGTGATATCAACATCCAAGTTGGATATGAAGTTTTCAGAGATAATCTCACAAGATCCCTGTTCTTGAGAAGCTTACAGTTTGGTATAATATATTTGCCCAAGTTCACACACAAACAAGTGCTGTTTTCTGTCTGAGCAACAGTCTTAGGGAGAAAGGGGCTTTAAAGGTCAGGACTCTGATGCCTCGGTGATTGCAAGAACCCTCTTGACCAGCCATTCATCATCCCTCACTCCCCACCCACTCACAGACATTTGCTGTGGTGGTGCAGATTTCAGCCCTGGAGCCTTGGTTTATCACAGGCTCTGCCACTTCTCAATAATGTGATCTCAGACAAGTTATTTGCCCTCTCTGTCTCTCCATTTCCTTATCTATAACATGACCTGGTGGGATTGCCATGAGGAGTAAGTACAGGTAAATTGCCTGGCATGGAGTAGCCTTCACCAAAGATGAGCTGGCTGGCCGGGCGTGGTGGCTCACGCCTGTAATCCCAGCACTTTGGGAGGCCCAGGTGGGCATTTCACTTGAGGCCAGGAGTTCAAAACCAGCCTGGCCAACATGGTGAAACTCCATCTGTACTAAAAATACAACAATTAGCTTGGTGTGGTAGCACATGCCTGTAATCCCAGCTCAGGCACACGAATCACTTGAACCTGGGAGGTGGAGGCTGCAATGAGCCAAGGTCATGCCACTGCACTCGAGCCTGGGCAACAGAGCAAGAGACTCTGTCTCAAAAAAAAACAAAAAAACAAAACAACAACAACAAAAAACATGAGCTGGAAAAATGACTCTCATTTAAAGTCTCCTCCTTATCATTCCCCTGGCCCTGCACTCTGGGGAGACAGACATCTGCCCCCACTGCCCAAGGTAGCTCTCTAGGGAAGTAGGCCACCAACACAGCCCTACCCAGGCTTCTGGGACTGACGCATGGCACCTCCACCCGCTGCTCCTGTGAACACGAACTGGCCATGGTGCCCTGACTCCAAAGCCCATGCCCCAGACCAGCTTCTCCAAGGGAAGGTTCAGATCCCTGGAGAAGAGAAAATGAGACTGTTGTGGGGGTACTCCCTGCCTCCCCAGCCTGGTTGCATACCCACACTCAGAGGGGCCCGGCCTGGGAGCTGTCCTTTCCCTCCTGGGAGAGCCTACCTCTGTGCAACCAACCTCAACTCTCCCCCGTGCCGGTCTGAATGTTTGCTCTTCCACCTCTCCCGGAATCATTAAACATTCTGCAGTGGAAACACGGCCGGTCACGTGGCAAGCACAGCTCGCCAACCTTGGCACTTCTCCTCTGATCCCGTTTGTTTTTCTAATATAAAACTAATATGACATAATGTATAATCTAATTTGGAAATTACCATTTGCTTGGCTGGCCCACACTGCCAGCCAATACCAACAGCAAGAGAAATTATTTAAGAATGTTTCTTTTCCTTCGGAACACGGCTGATAATTTATTTTTCCGTCAGAAGATTACTTTTCTCTTTACGACATTTCCTGCCCGTGTGATTTGCGTTAACGTTCAATAAAATGGTCTGTGCCTAATGTAAGGAGGTGAGTCAACATGACTTTCTTCCCTTAAATGAAGGGAGGGTGTCAATTGTGGTCAATAATGGGCTCAGACCTGTTGCCCAGGTACAGGTGCCAAGGGGGATTTCAGTGGCAAGGATTGAGAGGATCTCAGGAAGTCACCTGCCCCCTGTCCAGTAAGCCAGCCCTGAAGGTTGCCTATAGGTCCAGGGTACCCCGGGACCCACTGGCCTCTGGGGTAATGAGTAATGCCCATTTGGCATTCCTGGGCAAGAGGGCTTAGCACCAGGGTGGACTGTAAGCTGAGATTGTGTGTTACTGAAATTCAGGCTTCCAACCTGTCTACACCTGTGTCTCCACTGGGATGAAGTACCTCTTCTTTTGCAGCTGCCACACATTCAGACACACAGGTTCATTATGCACCATCTCACCTACACTTTCAGTACGATGCGGTTCAGGCCAACTCATTCTTTCATCCTTTTTTTCAATAAGGATTTCATAGGCACAGCTGACTCCTTAAGTTAGAGCTGGTTTCAAATCCTGGCTCTGATACTTAACAACTCCATAACCTAAAACAACTTTCTTCATCTTTGTGAGCCTCCATGAATCTCATCTGGAAAATGGGGGTAACAACATTGCCAACCTCATTGGGTTTTGTAAAGATAAAATGTGAAGTATGTTAAAGCCTTCTTAGGTCAGTGCCTAGCACACAGTGAGAGCTCACTGTGTTACTGTCACTATTAACCTCTGAACAGTCTTGCTCTGCTAGGGACCAGGACTTGATGAAGGGGGTTCCTGTCCCAGTGAAAGACTTAGATTTTGGAGACCAGGCTTGTGCTGTGGGGTTAGTGCCTTTTGCTCTGAGAATTAACTAACCCGACACATAGGTTGTAGCCCACCACTAACTTGCTGCAGGTTCTGAGCAGCTCACCCCTCAAAGGTCTGGTCATTGGAAGAAAGCATCTCCATCCCAAATATTTTGCAACCAGGGATACCAGAGGAGACTTTTTTCCTCCCCAGTATGGTCTGGGGAGAAGGGACAGAACTAGCTCTCTCAAACCTTCTCTCTGTCTGCCGATGACCATTCTCCCCTGACCTGAGAAACTCAATCTCCAAGTTAGAGAGTTTATTTACCCAGAGGAACGAGAGGTCTGATTTCTTCCTGGATGTTTCCAGACTGAACTGATGGATGTTTTGGTGAAAGACAGAGACGTTAACCACTCATCTTACTGCAGAGACCACCTCTTGGTAATGCTTGCCTGAGAATGCTGGACAGAGCAGAGGGCGCATCTCCAAGTACGTAGCCTCATCATTAATTTAACCAAGTTAAGTGGTTGTTTTGGTTTCATAGTATCGAGGCAACTGGCTCTTCATGGAATTGACTGAATGTTTAGACACAGCCTCTCCTGCTTGAGTGATTGTTTGACAGAACGGAGTGGGTGTTTTGTTACTGCTTGGTGACCAGTTTGACCTGTTGCTTTTGCATAGTTTGATTGGGTTGACTGCTTGTTTGGCTGTGGTGATTGGTGGTTTCACCAAGTAGACCAGTTATTTTGTCACAGTTGGACCCATTTGACTGACTGTTTAAGTTGAGTAGGTGTTTTGGCATTCATTAACTATGTTGACTGGGTTTGATGGAAATGACTGGATGTTTGAATGAATTAATCCAAATATTTTGACATTGTATGAGGCCATCAATTGGCTGTTTACAACAGCCAGGTGTGTTTCTATCATTTGACCCAGCTGACCCATTGTTCTGGTATTGTTTGACCTAATGGCTAGTTGTTGAGTTGGTTTGGTGTTTCAGCTTTGTTTAACTCTAAAGACAGGTTGTTTGAGAGTTGTTTGATCAAGCTGATTGGTTGTTTGACTAAGTTGAACAATTGCTTTGGTATGACTTGACCACGTTGACTTGTTATTCAAACTAAGTGGAAGTTTTGTTATAGTTTGACCCAGTTGTTTTGAAGGTACCGGTTGCTTAGGCTAACTTGATAGGTTGTTTTGGCACTGTTCAGACCAGCTGACTGATGTTTGACCAAGTTGACCAGTAGTTTAGGCTGTGCTTGCCCATTTCAGCTGTTGTTTGGCCAACTTGATTTAGTGTCTATCCGAATTAGCCAGGCTAACCTATTTATATAGGGTTTCCAATGCTGACGAGGTTTTGATTAAGTTGCCTAGCTGTTTGTTCTCAAACCAACAGAAGCCAGGGTGGCCAGCTCAGACCTGCACTTGCCAAGAAGCCACAATGGAAGTCTCCCTCGTGTAGGAGTGAGAAAGAAGGGGGAAGTGAGGGGGAGTGGACCCCAAGTCTTGCAGGCAGGTGAGAACAGAAAGGCTGGCGGTAAAGCAGCTGCTGCGTCCAAGAGCTCAGGAGCTGTGGTCTCGGAGCCGGGAGATGAATGCATTTGGCAGAACACTTCAAGAATGCAACCTCTGGGTTAAGTGGTTGAAATTAGGCCCAACGGGGCTGTTTTACTGAGAATTTACAGTCGCTCGTAGAACTCAGCCCTGATCAAGTAAGAGTCCCTCCTGCCAAGATGGAGATTTGCTCCCCAGCCAAGGGGATTCACTGACAAAAATACACCTCTCCCTGCCTTTGATTAGCCCTCATCTGGGCACCTTCAAGTGGTGACCACACGGATGCTAATGTTTGTTCTCCTGGTGGGTGGATGCCTCTCCCTGAAATCCACGGCTGGGCAGGGGAGGACTTTTCTCCCCGTCGGCTTCCTGGTGGAGGTTTCAGCAGAGTCAGGGCCGCCTACGCCGCCGTGTGTGATGTGAGTGGCGCCACTGAAACCTCGGTCCCACTGGCGGGTCATGAGAGCGGAAATGCCCACATTATGCACTCAGCACACCAGATATCAGGGCTGGAGGGGGCTTTAGAGAGGAGCCGGATTGGCCCCCTCACTTTACACATGGGGAAACTGAGTCCCAGAGCCAGAAAGAGACTTTCTGAACTGGGCTTTAGAGCACTCCAAGTTATTAACCCTTTGCAGTGTAGTTAGGTTGAAATTGGAAAGCCCTTATCAGGGAGCCAAGGGAAAGGGTCATTTCTGGAGGAAAAAGAAAGGAACAGCTGTAGCCAGGATGGGGCTGAAAGAGAAGCACAGCTCTCTAAATCAGTGTGTGTCTTAATGCAAGTCCCTCAGGCAAGGACCAGTGAGCCATTGCTGAAGAAACATCCAAGGTTAAAAGTTCTGGTCAATGAGTCTTAGAAGTTCACAGTACCTAGGCCTGCCACCTCTCTTTGCACAATAGGAGTGGCATCTCAGGGCAAGGGAGGTGGTGGTCTCAGCAGGCTCCACAAGGAGTTTAAGATAAGGGTTAGTGGGCGAATAATAAGGTGAGCCACAACCAAGAAGGAAAGGTTCTCCAAGCCATGTCCTGGGAAAACCAGATGAAGGAGGAATGGCTGTCTTTGCTAGAGAAGACAAGGCATAAAAGATGGGGTCACTGTCTAGAAATCACAGACTTTCAGTGGACAGGTAGGGCAGATAAGCTTAATGAGTGTCACAGAACAGAGAGAAAAACAGTATGGCATCCAGTAGGTACTTGAAAACCTTGCTGAATTACAAGGAATTTTACAAGGAAAATTACAAGGAAGCAGAATACAAAGAAGAACTTTCTGACAGCTACTTCAAGCAAGCAAAAGAGAACTCTTGGTCACTGGGGGCTTGCAGCCAGAATTCTATGTTGGGTAAATAGCTCATCAGATGAGTCGGAGACAACAGACTTGCCACCTCCTTGCAAAGTATCATTAAGTCAGCCTCAATTGTGCTTCCATACTCTGGCATTGTCATCTTGCACTGAGCTTGGGTGCCACTATGACCTCCAGATTTTTTTCATACAAAAATTGCAAAATAGGCCTCACCACTCTATACTCAGGTTGTCATTTTTAAGATCCATGTTTTCGGCCGGGTATGGTGGCTCACGCCTGTAATCCCTGCACTTTGGGAGGCCGAAGCGGGCTGATCATGAGGTCAGGAGATTGAGACCATCCTGGCTAACACACTGAAACCCCATCTCTACTAAAAATACAAAAAATTAGCCGGATGTGGTGGTGCCCACCTGTAGTCCCAGCTACTCGGGAGGCTGGGCTGAGGCGGGAGAATGGTGTGAACCCGGGAGGCAGAGCTTGCAGTGAGCCAAGATAGTGCCACTGCACTCCAGCCTGGGCAACAGAGCGAGACTCCATCTTAAAGAAAGAAAGAAAAAAAAAAAAATTCCATGTTTTCAAACACTGAATCTTTGTACATCCCATTCAGCCAACCAGCATCTCTACTCTCCCTTCCAGCTCCGTGAAACTGACAACTAGAAGTACCCCAGTAGCCCTATGAGGACAGAGACTTGCAGCACCTCTCTGTAGACCTACCTTGGATACACTCTTTCAGACACTGAAAGGCAAAGGAGTCAGAGGACCACTCAGCAACAACCTGACAACTGCAAACTGTTAGTTTTTAGATGCTGCCATCCATTTGGTATGGACCAGCCTGAGTCCCTGGGCTAGTTCTAAGAAGGCATTGGAATCAGGCAGGAAGGGAAGTCAGCCAGGCCAGCCAGAGCATCGAGCCTTCTGCCAGGGACTCCAAGAAAATACTGGGGGAGGATGGATATGTGATCAGCCTCCATGATCCCCAGAAGCCCTGGCCAGACAAAGACATATTGTGCCACTGCACAGTGGGTCCCAGGCCTCTGCCTTCTATCCAGGCAGCCTAGGGAGGCAGTGCAAGAACTCGCAGGACACCAGCAGGGCCCTCTTCATACTTCCTCCTGCAGGAAGCCACCTTTCCAAATAGCCAGGGCCTCATCAGACCCACACAGCACCAAGGCCACCCAGGGGCTGAGAACAGAGGATCAGAGAAGGTCAGGCTTGCTGTAGACTGCTGGGAGGCATCTTGGGCAAAGAAGCAATCATCATATAATTGGCGAGAGGCTGTTTCTGGGACCACTTCCCATTAACCCACTGGGTGACCTGGGTTGTACCACCTGACCTTGCTTGGCCTCCTCTTCACAGCTCCTCAAGTAGGAAAAGTTAGGGCTGGGAAGGACCCTAGAAATCTTGCAGTCCCCTCAGTTCACAGGCAGGAAGACTAGCCCAGCAAGTCAGTGGCAGATCTGGGACTGTCCCCAGCTGCCAGCCCACTCTCTTGCGACCACACTGTGCTGCCTCTCCAAAGCTGTACATAGTAGGTCATCACCTCTAAAGCTCTAGAAACCTAAAGCCTAGATATAGTTTATTCATTTGCTCGGGCTGCCATAAGAAGTACTGCAGACTGGGTGGCTTCACAAACAGAAAGAGACTGTCCCACAGTTTTGGAGGCTAGAAGCCCACAAACCAGGTATGGTTATGGTGCGTTCCTTCTGAGGATTGTGAGGAAAGATCTGTTCCATGTCTCTTCCCTAGCTTCTGGGGACTTGCCAGCAATCTTCGGAGTCCTGGGATTGTAGAGGCATCACCCCAATTCCTGCCTTCGCCTTCACATGACATTCCCCTGTGTGCATGTCTGTGTCAATGTGTTCATTCATTTGTTACACATTTGCCCAATTCATTTACCCATTTATTCAGGTGAGTTATTTGCCAATCTATGCATTCATTCATTCATTTATGCTACTCCCTGGTTTGCATACTGAATCTGTCTCATTTACAAATTCAATAAACATTTATAGTAAGTGCCTACTATGCGCTAGACACTATCCTAGGTAAGGGGGATAGAGAAGTAAATAAGACAGATAAAAACCCCGGCTCTCATGGAGCTTGCATTCCAGAGGAGAAAGCCAGACAAACATTGCAAACACTGACAGATACAAGGAAGAAACTAATCTAGGGCTATGGGATTGAGAACGACCAGGGTGAGGGGGACACCTTTGGCTAGAGGTGACCCCTCTCTCTGGGAAAGTCTTTCTGAGAAAACATTAGTCAGGCTGAGACCTTAAAGCTGAAAAGTAGTTGCCTATGTAAGACCTGAGGGAAGAGCACACCGGGCAATGGGAACAGCAAGTATGGAGGCCCTGAGATGAGGCGTGCAGGTCGGCATCCCAACAGGAAACAGGAGCACACTCCAGATAGGAGAATTCAGGCCAAGCACAGTGGCTCATGCTTGTAATTACAGTACTTTAGGAAGCCGAGGCAAGCAAATTGCCTGAGATCAAGAGTTCAAGACCAGCCAAGTCAACATGGTGAAACCCTGTCTTAACAAAGAATATTAGCCAGGTGTGGTGGTACGTGCCTGTAATCCCAGCTACTCAGAAGGCTGAGGCGCGAGAATCGCTTGAACCCAGGAGGCAGAGGTTGCAGTGAGTCGAGATCATGCTACTGCATTCTAGCCTGGGTGATAGGGTGAGACTCTGTCTCAAAAAAAAAGAATAAAAGAAAAAAAAGAAGAAAGAGAAGAAAGGAAAGAAAGAAGGAAAGAAAGAAAAAAAAGAAAAAAGAAAAAGGAAAGGAAAGGAAAGAAAAATGAAAGGAAAGGAAAGGAAGAATTCAAGCAGAGATTCTTTACAAGGAGGCTATTGTGAAAGGAACACAAGGAACAGAGCAGTAGCCTTGGGCCAGTAGCAGCAAAACTGTTATCATCCTGAAGGGAAGAGGGGAAGGAGTGATTGCTGGAACTTACAGTCGGCTTCTTTGGGAGGAGTCATGGCCTCTGATCAAGGTACCAGTCCAAGACATCTATAAGGAGAGAACTGTGGGAATGAAGACCCTGACCCATACTGCTTCTCTCTCTGTGGGTACCCCACAGTGACCAAACTCAACTGGAGGCCTGACTCCACAGAGCCCACTGATGGGACACACAGGTCAGCCACAGGCACAGGGCAGGTTGGAGGAAGGTGAGTGTGCCCCTGGAGGGGCCACAGAAGACCTCAGCCCAGGCAGGAACACTGGAGCAGGCCCTCGTGGCTGGAGCACAGTGGGAGATGGGACAGCGGGAGGGGCACAATAGTGAGGACAGAGGTGGAATTGGGATTTTATGCTGCCGGGGCATGGTGGGTAGTGGGGAGAGGCGGACTTCAGCAGCAGAGAGTGCTGTGGACATCCCAGTCACTGCTCAGCAGTTCATTTGTCACCACTCGCTCTTATCTTCCTCTCATTCACCTCTCAGCCCTTCTGAGGTTTGAGCAAGCCTCTCCCTGCTCAGTCTTCTGTGCTATGCCCATTCCAGGCCCCACTCCATGTACTGAGCTAGATATATACTGCAGGTACATTCACCCTGCAAAAGCTCACCTCTGGACCAGGAACCACCAGGTCCCTGGTGAATTCTGACACAAAGTGGAGATTGGTAAGGGCCTTAGGGGAGGAGCAGGCCAGTGGGGGATGCTGAGGGTTGGGTGACCGGGCTGCTTCTAGCTGAAGAAGCACAGGCTCCAGGCCAGAAGACATGGTCTCTGACACCAACTCACTATGTGACCTTGGTGGGTGGTGGGAAGAGGCAAGGTGGACAGTCTCTCTGAGCCTTGTCTCTGCATCTGCAATACAGGGGGTGCTAATTCTGCTGCCCATCCCTCGGGCCTGCTGGAGGTAAAGGAAAAGGCTTTTAAGGCTGCAGCAGGAACAAACTAGCTGTTCACCAAACACATTTGTACTCTATCCTGGGTGAAGAGCTGGAGTGTATTCCCCAGCCTCCCTTGCAATCAGGTGTGGCCGTATGACTAGGTTTTATGAAGGGCCACCCTCAAGTTTGGACCAGAAAACCCCTTGTGGTCTTCTATGCCTCTGACCCCTATGTCTCTCCTCCCTATGCCTCTCCTCCCTATGTCTCTCCTATGTCTCTCCTCCCTATGTCTCTCCTATGTCTCTCCTCCCTATGTCTCTCCTCCCTATGTCTCTCCTATGTCTCTCCTCCCTATGTCTCTCCTATGTCTCTCCTACGTCTCTCCTATGTCTCTCCTCCCTATGTCTCTCCTCCCTATGTCTCTGCTCCCTATGTCTCTCCTCCCTATGTCTCTCCTCCCTATGTCTCTGCTCCCTATGCCTCTCCTCCCTATGTCTCTCCTCCCTATGTCTCTCCTCCCTATGTCTCTCCTCCCTATGTCTCTCCTATGTCTCTCCTACGTCTCTCCTACGTCTCTCCTATGTCTCTCCTCCCTATGTCTCTGCTCCCTATGTCTCTCCTCCCTATGTCTCTCCTCCCTATGTCTCTGCTCCCTATGTCTCTCTTCCCTATGTCTCTCCTCCCTATGTCTCTCCTATGTCTCTCCTATGTCTCTCCTCCCTATGTCTCTGCTCCCTATGTCTCTCCTCCCTATGTCTCTCCTCCCTATGTCTCTCCTCCCTATGTCTCTGCTCCCTATGTCTCTGATCCCTATGTCTCTCCTAGGTCTCTCCTCCCTATGTCTCTCCTATGTCTCTCCTCCCTATGTCTCTCCTATGTCTCTCCTATGTCTCTCCTCCCTATGTCTCTCCTATGTCTCTCCTCCCTATGTCTCTCCTCCCTATGTCTCTCCTATGTCTCTCCTCCCTATGTCTCTCCTATGTCTCTCCTATGTCTCTCCTCCCTATGTCTCTCCTCCCTATGTCTCTCCTCCCTATGTCTCTCCTCCCTATGTCTCTGGTCTCTATGTCTCTCCTATGTCTCTCCTCCCTATGTCTCTCCTATGTCTCTCCTCCCTATGTCTCTCCTCCCTATGTCTCTCCTATGTCTCTCCTCCCTATGTCTCTCCTATGTCTCTCCTATGTCTCTCCTCCCTATGTCTCTCCTCCCTATGTCTCTCCTCCCTATGTCTCTCCTCCCTATGTCTCTGATCTCTATGTCTCTCCTATGTCTCTCCTCCCTATGTCTCTCCTATGTCTCTCCTCCCTATGTCTCTCCTATGTCTCTCCTCCCTATGTCTCTCCTATGTCTCTCCTATGTCTCTCCTCCCTATGTCTCTCCTCCCTATGTCTCTGCTCCCTATGTCTCTGCTCCCTATGTCTCTCCTATGTCTCTCCTCCCTATGTCTCTCCTATGTCTCTCCTCCCTATGTCTCTCCTATGTCTCTCCTCCCTATGTCTCTCCTCCCTATGTCTCTGCTCCCTATGTCTCTGCTCCCTATGTCTCTCCTATGTCTCTCCTATGTCTCTCCTCCCTATGTCTCTGCTCCCTATGTCTCTCCTATGTCTCTCCTCCCTATGTCTCTCCTCCCTATGTCTCTCCTCCCTATGTCTCTCCTCCCTATGTCTCTGATCTCTATGTCTCTCCTATGTCTCTCCTCCCTATGTCTCTCCTATGTCTCTCCTCCCTATGTCTCTCCTATGTCTCTCCTCCCTATGTCTCTCCTATGTCTCTCCTATGTCTCTCCTCCCTATGTCTCTCCTCCCTATGTCTCTGCTCCCTATGTCTCTGCTCCCTATGTCTCTCCTATGTCTCTCCTCCCTATGTCTCTCCTATGTCTCTCCTCCCTATGTCTCTCCTATGTCTCTCCTCCCTATGTCTCTCCTCCCTATGTCTCTGCTCCCTATGTCTCTGCTCCCTATGTCTCTCCTATGTCTCTCCTATGTCTCTCCTCCCTATGTCTCTCCTATGTCTCTCCTCCCTATGTCTCTGCTCCCTATGTCTCTCCTATGTCTCTCCTCCCTATGTCTCTCCTATGTCTCTGCTCCCTATGTCTCTCCTATGTCTCTCCTCCCTATGTCTCTCCTATGTCTCTCCTATGTCTCTCCTCCCTATGTCTCTGCTCCCTATGTCTCTCCTCCCTATGTCTCTCCTATGTCTCTCCTCCCTATGTCTCTCCTCCCTATGTCTCTCCTCCCTATGTCTCTCCTATGTCTCTCCTCCCTATGTCTCTCCTCCCTATGTCTCTCCTCCCTATGTCTCTCCTATGTCTCTCCTCCCTATGTCTCTCCTCCCTATGTCTCTCCTCCCTATGTCTCTCCTCCCTATGTCTCTCCTATGTCTCTCCTCCCTATGTCTCTCCTCCCTATGTCTCTCCTCCCTGTGTCTCTTCTCCCTATATCTCTCCTCCCTATGTCTCTCCTATGTCTCTCCTCCCTATGTCTCTCCTCCCTATGTCTCTCCTCCCTATGTCTCTGCTCCCTATGTCTCTCCTATGTCTCTCCTCCCTATGTCTCTGCTCCCTATGTCTCTGCTCCCTATGTCTCTCCTCCCTATGTCTCTGCTCCCTATGTCTCTCCTCCCTATGTCTCTCCTCCCTATGTCTCTGCTCCCTATGTCTCTGCTCCCTATGTCTCTCCTATGTCTCTCCTCCCTATGTCTCTCCTCCCTATGTCTCTCCTCCCTATGTCTCTGCTCCCTATGTCTCTCCTATGTCTCTCCTCCCTATGTCTCTCCTCCCTATGTCTCTCCTCCCTGTGTCTCTCCTCCCTATATCTCTCCTCCCTATGTCTCTCCTATGTCTCTCCTCCCTATGTCTCTCCTCCCTATGTCTCTCCTCCCTATGTCTCTCCTCCCTATGTCTCTGCTCCCTATGTCTCTCCTATGTCTCTCCTCCCTATGTCTCTGCTCCCTATGTCTCTGCTCCCTATGTCTCTCCTCCCTATGTCTCTGCTCCCTATGTCTCTCCTCCCTATGTCTCTCCTATGTCTCTCCTCCCTATGTCTCTCCTCCCTATGTCTCTCCTCCCTATGTCTCTCCTATGTCTCTCCTCCCTATGTCTCTCCTCCCTATGTCTCTGCTCCCTAAGTCTCTGCTCCCTATGTCTCTCCTATGTCTCTCCTCCCTATGTCTCTCCTCCCTATTTCTCTGCTCCCTATGTCTCTGCTCCCTATGTCTCTCCTCCCTATGTCTCTCCTATGTCTCTCCTCCCTATGTCTCTCCTCCCTATGTCTCTGCTCCCTATGTCTCTGCTCCCTGCCGTCACCTGAGCCAGCTGAGCACAGAGGATCGGCACCCCAGCAGATGGCAGGGCCACCAAATGCAAGGCTTCTGGGTCCCTGAATCACCACACGGAGCAGGAACACTTGCATTTGTTTTATTTTGGAAGCAGAAAAATATTTTATTCCAAGAGATGGAAGAGGTAAGAAGTTCATCCTGAAAATATAGTTTGGTGTAATTCTGTTGTGACAGAGCTTCCCTCTGAACGTGCTCTCCTACTGACTGCCCTATCTCAATCTTGTTTATCTTGCAGCAGTTTTTAAATGCTTCGCTGATTCCCACGTTAGGAGAAGACAGGCGCCATCTTCAAATCCACAGATTCCAAGGAGAGAATACAATATTCTCAGAAGAGCATCTTCTCTCAGAAGAGTGCATAAACACTTTGTGGAGTCAGCACAGTTTAGGTTAGGTAGGCACATAGTAAGTCAAAGTGTAAAAAAAGTGGAGGAAGAAATACTGCATTGTAGAATAAGATATTCAGATATGGTGTGAATGTTTAAGGCAGCTGAGGCCCGAAACAGGCAAGTCAAGGAAGAAGGTCTCACTTTGGAGGAGATTTTGCATCTAAAAGGAATTCTCTTCTCATAACATCAATGCCTAGCACTATAGAGCATGTCTTCTCCTCAAGGCCAGCGATGCTTCAGATACCAGCTGGTTTCATTTTTCAACTGTGGTCCAAAGAGAGGACAGAAATGAAAAAGAATTGCAATCAGCCAAAAGAGATAGCAGTAGCTGGGTGCAGTGGCTCATGCCTATAATCTCAGCACTTTGCGAGGCAGAAGTGGGAGGACTGCTTGAGCCCAGGAGTTTGAGACCAGCCTGGGCAACATGGTGAAACACCATGTCTACATAAAATACCAAACAATTAGCAAGGCATGATGGCATGCTCCTGTTGTCCCAGCTACCCAGGAAGCTGAGGAGGGAGAAGGATCCTGAGCCTGGGAGGTTGAGGCTGCAGTGAGCCAAGATCGTGCCACTACACTGCAGCCTGGGCAACAGAGATCCTGTCCCAAAAAAAAAAAAAAAGGCAGCAAACCAAACAGGTCACCAATATGGTGCTGATAACTACTCTGCTAAGACTCTTAGGGATGAACCAGGGAACCAAGAAGCTGATGAAGTCCCAGAACATGCTTATCACGATGAGAGGCACCATGAGGCTGTGCTATGCCCATGACTGCCACTGGAGCAGCCCACTGGACTCTTAATGTGAGCAAGAAACCAACTATCGGGCTAAGCCACAGAAATCTGGGAGTGGTATCAGTTGCAGCAGCTTGGGTAGCCTTCACTAATACGGAAGATGTAAAGGCTGTCTTGATGTGAGGGGATGCTGAGTACCCTGGGGCAAGTAGAAGGAAATAAGGTCAGAGGGGAAGTAGGAGCCCAGTCATGTAGGGGCATGGCAAGGAATTTGGATTGTAGTGTAATTAGTGGGGTTTAAAGCAAGAGAATATTCTGTCCCAATCCCTAATCCACTGTACCACCTAGCCTATCCCACCCACAGCAGCCTAAGAAGTTGATTCAGGTGCTAAATCTTGAGGCTCCATCCCTGCTTGAGGAATGCAGGTTCCCTGTGAGTCTCAGTCTCTCCGGGAAGGAAGTTTGTGGGAGAGGTCCAATCCAGTGACAGGTTCTAAGGGCAACCAGCAGGAGGAGCCTCTGCCCAAGGGGCAAAGGTGAGGAGTTACTTAGGGTAAAATAAGAGGTAGTCCCTGTGCACCCCAAATGTCTACCTGAGCCCAGTGCAAAGGGGGACTCAGCTACTCAGGCAACCACAGACTGTCCACTTAAAGGGACTCTCAGGGACACATGGCCTTCACTGTACAGATGAAAAAATCCAGAGTCAGGACCTTAGAAATGCTCAGGATCATGCAGTGAGACAGCAGTGGGGCTGCCAGGGGCTAGCCTGGGAGTGCAAGAACCTGGTGCCAAAACCAGCTCTCCTATATTCTGCCTGTGACCTTGAGAATAAGAAGAACCACCTTGAATGGAGGCTGTGAGTACCAACTGAGTTAACATAGGATGTACCCAATAAATGTCTGGCACGTAGAAGGCACTCATTATAAGATGCTCAGTATGGCACTGCGCTTCAGGGGGGTAACATTGAACCCACCACTGCCCACTGCTATAGTGGGGAGAAACACTTTCCCAGGCTGCCGGAAGTTCATGCTGGGGCCTGGCTATCTTCCCACCCCAAGCACCCTGACAGTTACCAGGGGTTCAACTTGAACAGGAACACTTCTTTTTGTGTTCCAAGGACTGCTTTCCTAAACTCTATGAAAAGAAGAAAAAGGATGAGGAGGAGGAGGAGGAGGAGGCGGAGGAGGAGGAGGAGGAAGTAGATAAGGTGGAGCAAGAGAATAAAGAGAAGAAACGGGAGGCAGAGGAAGAAGCAGCCAGCTTATGTTGCTGACAGGCAGCTGTTGGGGACATGGTGTGCCCCTTTTTGAGAAATCGCAGGAGTTTTTCTCTGGCCTCAAATCAAGGGACCGGCCCTTCTTCTAAGCAAAGGTCGTGTGTTTATCTTGTGAGCACAGTAAATCACATACCTGCTTGGGTCCCCTCTGCTGGAAGCCTGGAGTGACACACATGACTTGCCTCCACAGCATGCAGGGCCTGCCTTAGTGGAGGATCCCTGCTTAGAAGCCTCACTCCAGAATCCACCCTACCTTCCTACACTTTTTAATCTTTGCCTTGAATGCTTACTTCTAACTTTATGTTCCCACATTTTAGTATATATTTCCATGTAGATTGCTTTCAGTCATTTCTGGGGAAAGCTGTGAAGGAAGGAGAAAGTGGCTTCATTCTCTGCTCTGCTTAGACCAGCAGGACTCTCCTCCCTCAACAAGTCGTCTGCCTCCATGAATGCAGCCACTGAGCTGGCCAACTTCCTGGCACGCGTGTCCAGCTGTCGGCTTGCTCTGAACTGAGGCCCCCGAAAGATCCCCAGACCATCAGTTGAGCTCACAGAAGATCACCCTCCAGGGGGCCTTTGAGCAAACCTTGGGGGGCAGGGGAAGGGAGAGGGACGTGACTCAGCCAGGAAACTGGAAACCCCCCATATCCCTAACCACCTCCACAAACTCCAAAGCCAGCCCTGTGCTCTCAGCTGATGCCAAGAACTGCCCACTACCAATACTTCCCACCCCCGTTCAGGGCCAAGGACATGGGATTTGGCTGGGCTCCTCTACCCCTCGTTCTTGGGTGGAGAGTTGACATGTTATAGGAAACACTCTCTCTGACCCTTCTCCAAGATGCCTGAGTAGCCCCCAAGTCAATCCCTTCCCTCCTCTGGTATACAACTCCCATGTGTAACATGTGGGGTGGGTGAGGGTAACCTTCAAAGGTCACACTAGCTCGGCTCCTCCCCATCCAGCATCCACTAATCATTTCCTGAGTACCAGCTCTGTGCCTGGCCCAGGTCTGGGGATCTTTTGGGGACCTCAGTTCAGGCAAGCTGACAGCTGGACATGCATGCCAGGAAGCTGGCCAGCTCAGCGGCTGCATTCACGGAGGCAGACAACTCACCGAGGGAGGAGAGTCCTGCTGGTCTAAGCAGAGCAAAGAACGAAGCCACTTTCTCCTTCCTGCAGAGCTTTCCCCACTGAACAGAAGGAAGAGCCTGTTCACACAGAGAGATGTGGTGATACCATGAGCTGGTGGGGCAATAAGGGACACAAGCATTTCGCACTGTTAGTGCAAAGATGACAGACTGCCTGCTGGTTAGCGAGTCAGAGAAGGCTTCCCAGAGGAGGGGACATTTGGTCAGGGCCTTAAAGGTTAAGTAAGAATTGGCCAGAATCATAGGAAAAAAACAAGAATTTTTCTATAGCACTTTATTTGTTCACTTCAAGAATCTCTTTTTATCTTCCAGACTCATGACTCAGTAAGCTGGGATTTAGAATATGTAAACGTTTAGCTCTGGGAGTCTCTTTATTCCCATTTTCTGACTGAGATTATTAAGGCCTGGAGAGGGGAAGGGACTACCCCAAGGTCACACAGCAGGAGATTAGTGAGCAGATCCTGAAATCTGCATCACCGGACTTCCAGCCTAACGTCCCCACCACAATAACTCATTCACCCCCTTTTCCTTTTCCAACCACCATCTGGCCTGACCAACTGCCCTATCCCTCCCAGCCAGACTCAGGACAAGTTTTATAGGGAGGTAACTGATTGGGGTGGGGGTTAGGGAGTAGAAGGGAGAGTTTAACCCCACAATGTTTTCATACTTGGGATCTGAAAACACGATTTCCCCAGCAAAGAAGCTTAGCGTTAAGCGGAAAATCGGCTTGGAAGGATGTGATATCATTTATAACAGTACATTAAATGCAAGCTGAGAACCTGATATATTTTAGGAACATTCAGCACACTCTAGACTAATAAACATTTTACAATATTATTGCACATGTTCATTTCACTTTGTACAAATAATCATTCCCTTCACATCTAATAAGTCTGTTTGACACATAAGTGGTCTTGGGCAAACACCTCAGAGGGCCTTGTTTTTCTGTGCATTGATCATTTATTTGTGTAGCCTGCTGGGACAGTGACTAATGATTTTGAGGGTTTAAACATCCTCAAACATCGTCTTTGTCTCCCTGCCTGTTATCGTATAAATGTAAAATAATTTCATCTTGGCCCCAGAATGTATTGTTTTTCATGTATGAAAAATGCCTGTCCTTTCCCTGCCTGGCATGGCATCAATCAGTTTAAAACAATATTTGGAGGAGCCCTGGTCTGCAGGTCTTCCAGCAAGCTCCCGAGGTCCCTGGGAGACAGGCCCAGAACACCACTTACTGGGGAATTTCCAAACAAACCTGCCATCACCACTGCATCAACTCGGAAGCCTTGTCTCCCTACAAGATAGGCATGAGACCTGCCCTTCCAAGGCCAAGTGAACAGAGATTCACTACTGATAGCCTTCTCCTTTCAACTCCAAGAACATTTATGGAGGTCTCTGGGGCCTAGCACTGCTATTCTAGGAGCTGGGGGAACAGGGATGAAGCCAACATGTTCCTGGCCTACAGTAACTTAGAATCAAGGGAAGGTCACCACTAACTCAAAGAGCCCCTGTGTAGGAAACAGAAAAAGGTGCCCCATATGGGTGAACTCAGTCACTTGAGCTCATCACTTGGAGAACAGGTACCTTTGTATGAATTAGAAAAAAAGCACTCTTCCCTCCAGAGAGGTACAGCCCTCACATTAGGGCACATTCCTCAGCTGGGTGTTCCTGTGCAGTGTACAACCTAAACAAATGTACAAAGAGGCCACCCTGCTGGAGTAGGGTGGAAGGTCAATGGGTAACAGACAGACAAAAAAAACAATGCTATGGAATACATGTCCCATAAAAAGATAAGACATTAGGAGTGGAAGACTAGAAGGAGGATAGCTGATAAGGCAAGAGGCTTCATGGAGGAAGGGACCTTTGAGTTTGGCCTTGAAGAAAAAGTAGGTGAGTGATAGGAAAAGAAGGGAAGCATCCCACCGCATCCACTGAACAGAAGGAAGAGCCTGTTCACACAAACATGAGGTCAAGGAAGCTGGCCATTTGGAGAGACTGAGCATAAGAAGAAAGAAAAGGAGGAGGAGGGATGAGACAAGAAATGAGTGTTTGTTGAGTGAATAAGGGGGTGAACACAGAGATGAAAGGACAGCCAGCCAGATGGGTGGATGGATAAATAGAAGGTAGAGATTATATTAAAAAGTTTCAGATTTCTTGAATGCCTTACTAAGAAATGTGTGCTTTTTCCCACAAGCAGTGGGTGATGCATTCAGAACCATATTTTGGACACTCTGACCAAAATGAACTGGGGAAAGCAAGTTTGGGTACCAAGGGGATCTCCCTGGGCCTCACCTAGAGTGACCATTTGGATCCACCTTGTAAGGAAAAGGGAAGGGAGAAAAGTAATGTTATCACCAGCCTTCTAGGATAAATGATATATTCCCAACTGAGCCATGGGAAACTGAAGCTCTAAAAGTGATTTGTGCAAAGTTACCTGTCTATACAGAGCCAAGAATTGACCCCATCTGCCCAACTGCAGTTTGTGCCTCATCTGCTCATGCACATCTGCTTGAGGAGATGGCCTGAAACTGAGCCACATAACCCCTCTTGCCCAAGGATCCCCCAGGCCTAGTGCGTACTCACTCAAACCTAGCACCAATTGCTAAATACAGGCCACACTGGCTCTGCGGGGCCTCCATCAGCACCTCCTCCCTGCCCACTTCCAGAAGAACCTGGACCAGATTCACGGGGCAAGAAATCTGGACTAGGCTCTAGCTGTGACCTCTCTCTCACCCCTCAACCATCTCCACCGCACATAGTTTGCAACCAGTATAACATGCTCTCTGACCCTTTCTGGGCCTTTGCATATGCTGTACTCTCTGCATGACTCTTTCATGCTTTCCCTGTCTAGCTAATGCCTTCTTGTACTTCAAAGCCAGCTCAAATGTCTCCTCTGCTAGGAAGCCTCCCCTGACCCCCATGGCTGGGATGGGACATCCTCTATGCTTCCATGGCTTTTGACTTTTCTCAAGATGGCACTTATGTTTTTATATTTTTTGTTGTCTAGTTGCATCATCTTTGTCTAGCCCACTGTGAGCTGCTGGAGATCAGAGGGTATATTTGATTCATCTCCAAGATTCTCAGCATGATCACAGGGCCTGGCCCAGAGTAGAGCCAGAGGGCAGTAGAAAGATAGATAAGCGATTGGATGGATGGGTGGATGAACAGATAGATGAGTGAACAGATAGACAAACAGCTTCTTAAGGGAAAAAAACTTTGGACTTGACTCTTCTACCTCCAAGAAGAGTCTCCTGATCTGGGAAAAAAAGTCTTAAAAACTGAGGCTCTTGATCGCACAGAATAACTGAAGATAAAAACTTATAGGTGCATAGGCCGGACACAGTGGCTCATGCCTGTAATCCCAGCACTTTGAGAGGCAAAGTCGGGTGAATCACCTGAGGTCAGGAGTTTGAGACCAGACTAGCCAACATGGAGAAACTCCATCTCTACTAAAAATATAAAAATTAGCTGGGCGTGGTGGCAGGCACCTGTAATCCCAGCTACTCAGGAGGCTGAGGCAGGAGAATCACTTGAGCCCAAAAGGCAGAGGATGCAATGAGCCAAGATTGCACCACTGCTTTCCAGGCTGGGTGACAGAGCGAGACTCTGTCTCCAAACAAACAAACAAACAAACAAAAACTTATAGTGCATAGACCTGCACATCTGATTCATTCAATTTCACTGAGGTTAAGGCCAAATGATGTGGGACATTATTGTGCTGGCTGGGGTTCAAGGACAAAGTCACAGAGAATCTTGTACACAGATTTAAGGGTCTTGACTTTTATCACAAGGCTGATGGAGAGCTGGCAGAGGGTTCCTGGGGCATGACAAGGAGCCATCCACATCTCTTGAGTCCTTTAAGTGAGGATGAGATTGAGAGTCAGAGGCATTAGCCTCAGGTATTTCTTCTTGTCCATTCTGCAAAGGCTGGTTAGACAAACTGATGGTCCCCTAGACTTCAGGATGCCCATTCTGGGGCAGAGATGGTATATTAGTCCGTTTTCATGCTGCTGATAAAGACATACCCAAGACTGAGCAATTTACAAAAGAAAGAAGTTTAACAGACTCACAGTTCCACATAGCTGGGGAAGCCTCACAATCATGGTGGAAGGTGAAAGTACATTTCACATGGTGGCAGACAAGAGAAGAATGACAGCCAAGCAAAAAGGGTTTCCCCTTATAAAACCATCAGATCTCTTGAGACTTATTCACTATCACAAGAACAGTATGAGGGAAACCGCCTTCATGATGCAATTATCTCCCACTGGGTCCCTCCCACAACATGAGGGAATTATGGAAGATACAGTTTAAGATAAGATTTGGGTGGGGACACAGCTAAACCATACCATTCTGCCCCTGCCCCCCCCAAATTTCATGTCCTCACATTTCAAAACCAATCATGCCTTCCCAACAGTCCCCCAAAGTCTTAAGTCATTTCAGCATTAACTCAAAAGTCCACGGTCCAAAGTCTCATCTGAGACAAGGCAAGTCCCTCCTGCCTATGAGCCTGTAATACCAAAAGCAAGGTAGTTACTTCCTAGATACAATGGGGGTACAGGCATTGGATAAATACAGCTATTCCAAATAGGAGAAATTGGCCAAAACAAAGGGGCTACAGGCCCCATGCAAGTCCAAAATCCAGTGGGGCAGTCAAATCTTAAAGATTCAAAATGATCTCCTTTGACTCCATGTCTCACACCCAGGTCATGCTGATGCAAGAGGTACGTTCCCATGGTATTGGACAACTCTGACCCTGTGGCTTTGCAGGGTACAGCCTCTCTCCCAGCTACTTTCACTGGCTGGCGTTGAGTGTCTGCGGCTTTTCCAGGTGCACGGTACAAGCTGTTGGTGGATCTACCATTCTGGGGTCTGGAGGATGGTGGCCCTCTTCTCACAGCTCCACTAGACGGCACACCAGTGGGGACTCTCTGTGAGGGCCGCCACCCTACATTTCCCTTCCACACTGCCCTAGCAGAGGTTCTTCATGAGTGCCCCGCTCCTGCAGCAAACTTCTACCTGAACATCCAGGTGTTTCCATTCATCCTCTGACATTTAGGCAGAGGTTCCCAAACCTCAATTCATGACTTCTGTGCACCCACAGGCTCAACACCACATGGAAGCTACCAAGGCTTGGGGCTTGCAACTCTGAAGCCATGGACCGAGCTATAGCTTGGCACCTTTTAATCATAGCTAGAGTGGCTGGAATGCAGGGCACCAAGTCCCCAGACTGCACACAGCAGAGGGATCCTGGGCCAGGCCCAGGAATCTTCCTAGGGTTCTCGGCTTGTGATGGGAGGGGCTGCCACAAAGGTCTCTGACATGCCCTGGAGACATTTTCCCCATTGTCTTGGTGGCTCCTAATTACTTATGCAAATTTCTGCAGCTGGCTTGAATTTCTCCTCAGAAAATGGGATTTTCTTTCCTATCGCATTGTCAGGCTGCAAATTTTCCAAAGTTTTATGCTGTTTTCCTTTTAAAACTGAATGGTTTTAATAGTACCCAAGTCACCTCTTGAATGCTTTTCTGCGACGAAATTTCTTCCACCAGATACTCTAAATCATCTCACTCAAGTTCAAAGTTTCACAAATCTCTAGGGCAGAGGCAAAATGCTGCCAGTTTCTCTGAGAAAACGTAACAAGAGTCACCTTTGCTCCAGTTTCCAACAAGTCCCTCATCTCTATCTGAGACCACTCAGCCTGGATTTCACGGTCCATATCATTGTCAGTATTTTGGTCAAAGTCATTCAACAAGTCTCTAGGAAGTTCCAAACTGTCCCACATTTTCCTGTTTTCTTCTGAGCCCTCCAAACTGTTCCAACCTCTGCCTGTTACCCAGTTCCAAAGTTGCTTCCACATTTTCAGGTATCTTTTCAGCAGCACCCCACTTCTGGTACCAATATACTGTATTAGTCTGTTTTCATGCTGCTGATGAAGACATACCCAAGACTGGGCAATTTACAAACGAGAGCAGTTTAATGGACTCAAAGTTCCACGTGGCTGGGAGACCTCACAATCATAGTGGAAGGTGAAAGGCCTGTCTCACATGGTGGCAGACAAGAGAAAAATGAGAGCCAAGCAAAAGGGGTTTCCCCTTATAAAACCATCAGATCTCATGAGACTAATCCACTACCATGAGAATAGAATGGGGGAAATCACTCCCATGATTCAATTATCTCCCACTGGGTCCCTCCTGAAACATGAGGGAACTATGGGAGCTACAATTCAAGATGAGATTTGGGTGAGGACCCAGCCAAACCATATCAGATGGGCATTGTCAGAGTGACTGAGACCTGCATCCAGGCCAACCGAAATATCACACTAAGTCCCCTCCTTTTATTCTCTCTTAGCACCCTCTGGCTCACAGGCCCCTTCTAACTCTACTTGGACACAGACAGACATGCTGTGCCAAAAGGGCTGGGAAACATATGGTCTTAGAGTTTGAGCTCAAGTCCTTCTCCCACCTGCATCAGCCTCCAAGCAGGTAGAGATAGACATTCATTAGTAGGTACCACGTACCAGGGGGGCCAATCATATAAATCATTCCTTAACTCACTTAATAAGTACTTATTGAATACCTATGTATCAATCAGAGAAAGAACCACCAGAAGATACACGGAATAAGAAATTTACAGTGGCTCACACCTGTAATACCAGCCCCTTGAGAGACCAAGGCAGGAGGGTTGCTTGAGGCCAGGAGTTTGAGACCAGCCTGGGCAAAAGCAAGACCCCAATCTCAACAAAAAATCAAAAAATTAGAGGGATGTGGTGCCACTCACCTGTAGCTCCAGTTACTCAGGAGGCTGAGGCAGGAGAAAGGCTTATGACCGGGAGGTTGAGACTGCAGTGATCCACGAATGTGCCGCTGCACTCCAGCCTGGGTGAAAGCGAGACACGGTATCATTAAAAAAGGAAGAAAAAAAAAAAGAGAGAAAGAAAAATATTTATTAATTATAGAGATTGATCTTATGCAAGTGTGGGAGCTGGTTAGATAGTCCATATGCTTCCATACGAGGGCCACAGGGCTGGCAGTGCAGAAGGGAAGATGATATGAAGTAGGAGAAGCAAGGACAAACTGGGACCCACGAGGATTCCCACCACCCTAAGCCTCTAACTTCAATGACGGGTGGCCTCTTGGAGAAGCTGGAACCCTTCATCATGGAGCTGCACATGCTCCCAGCCCAAGATTCAGGGAAGCTGAACAGGCAGATGGGGTAAGAGCTGGAGGAGCCATAGAACCCTGGCTGCTACCCCAGGCCAACCAGGCAAGCCAGGAGAGAAGCAATCAAGAGCAAGAACTCAGGTCCCCACACTGACCTTCCCAGCCCAGAAAGAATATGGCTGCTACTTCACTGCCACCTTCTGAATCTCAGGCAAAATATCTCCTGCAGCCCCTGCTAACCTGGAACTATGCAGGAGAAGGATTTCTGGGAAACAGGGCTCCAGCTCAGCTCAGCTGGCACAATACAGAGCCACTAACCTGCTGGGTGCCTGGCACAGGACTAGTCAGTGGAGACTCAGCAGAGAAAAATTAGAGTCCCTGCCATCACAGAGCTCGCTCTCACGACAGAGACGACAAATAATTTTCATCACATTGCAGTCTGAGCGATACTATGGCAGGGCAAATTTAGTTATTGAAAGTCTACCACTGAGAAACAACAGTGAATTACTTAGGATTACATTCATATCCAAAATAACAGAGTCTTAAACAGATCAAAGTTTTTTTCTGACTTCAAAACAGGCTGATATGATGGATGCTACATTGTCAGGGATGCAGGTTCCTGCTGCCTGGTTGCTGCACCATGTGTGGCTTCATTATCTTGCTGTCACTTCATGATCTAAGGTGTCTGCTGGCTGGTGCAACAGCTATTAGGTCACAATCTCAACCATCAGCTACTGGGGAGGCTAAGGCAGCAGAATCACTTGAACCTGGGAGGCATAGGTTGCAGTGAGCCAAGATCATGATACTGCACTCCAGCCTGGGTGACAGAGTGAGATTCGTAGGGGAACTCATGTCTACTGCCTTCAAGGAGACTTCCCGGAGTTTCATACCTAACTTCTGTTACCAGCCAGAACTCAACATCTAGCTGAAAGGGAGGCTGCAAAACATAGTGTTTATTCTAGATGGCCAGGTGCTTAAATAAAACTTGACAGTTCTATTACTCTGAAATAGGGAGGAAGTGGATGCTGTGGGTCAACCAGCCGTCTCTACCTCAGGTAATAGACAATAGTGGTCAACATCTGAGATTCTGGAGTTAGACAAATCTAAATTCCATTCCCAGCTCTCCCACTTTACATTGAACAAAGCAATTACCTTCTCTGAGCCTTTGTTTCTCTAAGCACATGAAAGCATTATCATTACATGCCAGGCACTATTCTAAGTACCTTGCATAGATTGTTACTTTTAATCCTCACAACGAACTTATGAGTTAAGCTGTATTATCATCCCCATTTTACAGATGAGGAAGCTGAGGCTCAGAGACCTGAGATAAGTTTCCCAAAATTATTTCATATATAAACACATACTTAGTGAGTGCCTGTTCAGTCCCAGGCTCTATTCTGAGCTCTAAAGATGCAGGGAAAAGTCAGACATGGTCCCAGCCTTGTCAGGGCTCCCAGCAATGGCGAGGTAGAGCTCAGCCAGTTTTTTCCACTCCTCCAGGCTGCCCCCAATTGCACATATGCAATGGATTGGGAACTGGGTGTAAGGAAACAATAGCAAAATATTTCTTTTTTCTTTTTTTTAAATGTAAGTTCCGGGATACCTGTGTGGGATGTGCAGGTTTGTTACACAGGTAAACATGGTGGTTTGCTGCACCCATCAACCCATCACCTAAGTATTAAGCCCAGCATCCATTAGCTATTTATCCTGATGCTCTCCGCCACAGGTCCCAGTGTGTGTTCTTCCCCACCCTGTGTCTATGTGTTCTCATTGTTCAGCTCCCACTTACAAGGAAGAACATGTGGTGTTTGGTTTTCTGTTCCTGTATTAGTTTGCTGAGGATAATGGCTTCCAGCTCCATCCATGTCCCTGCAAGGGACATGATGTCATTCCTTTTTATGGTTGCATAGTATTCCATGATGCATATGTACCACATTTTCTTTATCCAGTCTATTAAATATGGGCATTTGGGTTGATTCCATATCTTTGCTATTGTGAATAGTGCTACAATGAACATATGCGTGCATGTATCTTTATAACAATGATTTATATTCCTTAGCGTATATTCCCAACAAAATATTTCTTTGATTTGCTTCTTCCTAGACTTCCCAGCCTGGCCCACAACAAGTGTTTGAGAGCATCTTCCCAGCCCAAGCTCAGCACAAGCAGCTCACAGAGGGGTCTGGTTGGGGCAAAGAAAAGAAGCCAGTCAATCAATGGGTCACTCAACAGAAGCTCCTGGCCAGACTGACAACAGCCCACTGAAAACAGCAACAGTGATAGTAATCCCAAGGTACACCAGCTTGGGCCTTGTGGTCACAAAGCATTTGCACATCTACTATTGTATAAGGTCCCTCTTTTATAGAGGAGGATACTGGGGCTTGAAGAAGCTAAGTTACTTGCCTAAGGTGACACAGGAAGTATTTGAGGCAAGTATTCCAGGAAGCATTCTAGAAGGTAGAGGCAGAGGTGTGGCACTACCTAGTCCGTGTAAGGACTAACACGCAGCTTCAGTGGTCTTTTATTTTTATTTTATTTATTTATTTATTTATTTATTTATTATTATACTTTAAGTTCTAGGGTACATGTGCATAACGTGCAGGTTTGTTACATATGTATACTTGTGCCATGTTGGTGTGCTGCACCCATCAACTCGTCATTTACATCAGGTATAAGCTTCAGTGGTCTTGGCACTGACTGGGACAAGGATGTGAGCACAGAGGCCATTAATGAGTTTGGTGTCTTGCAGCAGAGATCCAATGGCAGGAATGGATAATGCCCAGTGGGAACCCTGCAGTGGAGCTGCACATTAGGGGTCTTTGGAAAAAAGCAATCAAAGTGTTTGAGCCCAATTTCTTAGGCAGCACCTCAGGGACATAGCTTGAGCTCGCCCAGTCACAGGCCTCAGTGTGCCCATCTATGACCAGAAGGCTTCTCAGTGACTGTGAGAAGCTGGGTGAGAGATAGTCATTCTCTAGGCCTCGGTCTCCACTTCTGCAGAGCCCTTGCCTCACCTCGGTCCCACTCCTGAGCACACAAGGCAGGCCACACCATACTCTGCACACTCTAGACTTTGTTCTAAATCAGGCCATCTGTCCAACCTGGGGTCAGTGCTTTGCCAGGCATACCAGGAGACAGGGAGGAGGGGGCCAGGTGGCCCGTGGGTTCCAGTGCTGGCCCTGGATTCCTCACATGTAGGAAGGAATCACAGCAAGGACCATTCAGGACGGCTGTGCCAAGTAAACCAGACAACCTCCAGACAGTACCAAAAACTGTAGCAGGCACACAAAATACCCTCCATGAATGGGGGTTCCCTCATTTCCCCATTGCTTTGCCCAAAAGTCTGGATGGCCATGATTCACAGAGAGAGAATGCCAGAGCTAGAGATGAGCCCCTCATGGGTCCATGATGGTTGAGGCCAGAAAGGAGAAGGGACTTTTCCAAGCAATTGTGATGGCAACCCCAATGTACACCAGCTTGGGCCTGGGTGGCAACGCAGATCCAGCCAGGCGTGGCACTCAGGTCCTCTGACACTCATCTGAGAGATCACTGCCCCTTAGATCCATAATGCTATGCAGGTTATGGGGAGCTTAGTTATTGATGCTGGGACCTGCAACGTGGTAGCCAGAGTCTCACTCTCTCCCTGACAAGAATTCAAGAAGCCCAACCCAGCCACATCCTCATTAACATCTCCACGGCCTATTGCTTTGAGGAGCAACTGTATGATTTGTGATTTCTGACATTCGCCCCCTTCTCTAACCCCTCCCCCCTTTCCTGTTTGGCCTGTGAATTGGAAAGGGCTGTAAACAGGCAAGCAGTCTCCTCGCCCTGGGGCGGGCCTGTCAGCCAGCCAAGGAAAGGTAGGACCCAGGGGACCCCCACCCCCACCGCCCCATGCAGCCCAGCTGAGGAGCTTGTAAAGATAGGATTTGTTTGTTTTTTTGGATCTGGCTCAGGATCTGGTTGAGGCCAGGCCCTTCGGGGAAAAGCAACTTTTAAATAAATGCTTCAAGACTGTGCAAACATTTCAGTAGTATTGGAGGCCTGGCGTTCTGGGTCAGGGAGGGAAAAAAATACCCGTCAATCACTCTAGAGATGAAAACCTGATAGCAGAATGGTTGGTGAGGACTAGGGCTTGGGTTGCAAATCTCAGTTGTGGCTGGCTGAGACTGAACTACACTTAAGTCCTCTCTCAAAAAATCATTTGCATGTTAATCAATACAGCAGCCCTGTTTGACAGACACACAGAGCACAAGGCGCTTGCAATCAGATTCATGCGATGTGTGCAAAAAGGACAGACTTTTTTTTTGTTTGAGACGGAGTCTCATTCTGTCGCCAGGCTGGAGTGCAGTGGTGCGATCTTGGCTCACTGCAACCTCCGCCTCCTGGGTTCAAGCAATTTCCCTGCCTCAGCCTCCTCAGTAGCTGAGACTACAGGCACGCACCACCACGCCTGGCTAATTTTTTGTGTTTTACTAGAGACGGGGTTTCACCATGTTGGCCAGGATGGTCTTAATCTCCTGACCTCATGATCCACCCACCTTAGCCTCCCAAAGTGCTGGGATTACAGGCATAAGCCACCATGCCCTGCTCAGACTCCTTTTAAAATTCAGACAGAACTGAATTTTAGTCCTGGCTCTACTGATTAATTCTACAGTCTTGGGTAAGTTACTTAGTATCAGTTAGCCTCAGTTTCTTCACTGGTAAAATGGGATTGTAAGTTATTATAAGAATAAAATGAAATACAGATTGCAACATCAAACCTGGCCCAAAGCAAAAGCACAGTAATAAATAATGACAATATTATTAGCTGCCATATATCAAGCGTTTTCAACAAGTGTGAGGACTTGTATCCATTTGCGGTGGGCCTCAAAACACATCCTGCCTGGCCAGGCATTCACAAGCATATCCAACATATCATTCCACACAAGTTCTCTGTAGGCCAAGAGTTAAACTCAGCCTCTGACCTCAGAGCTCATAGTCTTGAAACAAGGATGCTCCAAGCTGACACTCTAAGCTGGGTGAGAGAAGTGTATGCAGAGCATGAAACAGGGAAAGAAAGAGATGGTTCTGTGGGCTTCCGTGAAGAGGGGGATCTGGGCTGGGTCTTGAAGGAAGAATAAGACGTCCACAGGCAGGCTTTGGAAAAGAGCATTCCAGATGTAGGGACCAGTTTAAGCAAAGGCTCCAAAGTAGGACCTATATACAGAAAGTTACGATGCAGTAAAGAGGGTTATTTGGGAAACAAAGCTGGCAAAGTTAGGCCGAGGTTGAAGAGCAAAGAGTCCTGCATGGAGAGGATCTCACTTGGTTCACCGGTCCAGAGGAGTGTCTCCTCCTGCTCCACACCCCCCTTATCTTCCCAGCACCTGTGTAACTAAGGCAACAGCCCAACCTCTCTATATCTATATATCCCTTCTCGACCAACCTCAAAGGGTTCCTGGAGGTGAGAGGGTTTTGAGCAGGTTAAAGTGCCACCAACTCTGAGTGCCATTAGTTTACATGTACACACACAGACAAGCACATATGCATATGCTCACGCACCTATGCACAGGCTCAGGAATCAGAAAGACTCGGTTTCTGATCCCAGCTTCTCCATTTACTGCAGCATAACCCCAAATAATGCATGTATCTAATGCATATAAAGCACCAATGTGGTGTGTTCCATGTGGCAGGCACATACAATATGGTTATCATCTAGCATGCGGACATACTCAAACTATCTGCTTCTCCTTCAAGAGGAAACTAGCACCTAACCCCAGAAATTCATGAGATCGTGCAGCCCAGAGATCAGCCCCCAACTCCCTCGTGTTACATATGGGGAAACTGAGGCTCAGAGAAGAAAGCAAGCATACACAACTTGTAAGCAGAGGAGCACATGGCAAGAAGGCTTCCTGGAATGCGCAGTCATTGTGCTGAGTCTTGGAGATAGAGCAGGACTCCCAAAGTGGCTCCATGTGGGAAGAGCATTTTAAGCAGAGGGAACAGCATGAGCAAGTGTCCAGAGAGATGAACTCTGGGAAAGGCTAGTCACCTAGTCTGTCAAGGTCAGGGATGGGGTGTGATAAAGACGAAGCTGAGGAGCTGGGGGAGGCTCTAAAGTCCAGGCAGGGAGGGCCTGCTGGGGCATGCTAGGGAAGCCAGATGCCCTTGGGAGCAGTGGAGGGCAGCAGCATGGGTCAGCATTTCAGAAAGATCCCTACGGTGTCCGAAGCAGGACCAGAAGCTTGGCCCAGGGCAGTGCCAGGAGGGCGGCAAGAAACGAGTGGATTTGAGAGACACTGAGGAGATACAACAAGACTCCTCAAAAAGCATTTATTTCCTAGAGATAAAGACAGAGTGGACACAGAGCAGTAGAGATAAAGACAGAGTGGACACGAAGCAAGCTGACACTCAGGGACCATAGCTGTGGGATTTTGAACAGAGGAGCATGCTCAAAACAGGGGGCTTCCTGAGGCCTTCCCCCAACAGCCAGCCACTGCCCCTCCTACAAGGAGTCCTGCACCACACCCCATTCCATCCCAGTGTGGAGGGCAAAGGCCTCAGGCCTACAGGAGGAGGCCCATAGAGCAAGGTGGAGGAGAAAGCCCAGCTCCCCTCGCGGGAGGTGCCAGGGTGGCCCAGTCAGCGGGCAGTGGACCAACTTCTCCAACTCTATCTCCACCTGGTTACCTGCCTAGGACTGCCCTCAGCCTCTTCCTGTGTGCCTTGGAGCCAGCCCCTCGCTGCTCTGACCCTCAGTCTCCTCCTCTGGAAAGGGAAGGTAACAATTCTTAGCAAGTGAGGCTGCTGTGATCATTCAGTGAAGTGGCTGGCAGCTGCCATGCCCAGAAGGGATGCTTAAAGGGCGTCAGTTCCTTTCTCTCAATAAATGATTCGTTTTATGTGTGATGTGCCCTTTCCAATTCACAAACCCCCTTCATTTACCTGCACACAACCCTGTGAGATGTGAGATGAGTATTAGCCTCACCCCCGTGGGCCGCCTGGGCGGGCAAACGTTCTTTCACGCTGGCGGGCAGGATTTGAACCCGGGTTCCTAGGGCTCTCCAGGCCGCCACCGTCCCCCTCCTCTCTCTGTCTCTGGCTCCTCCCGCCTGGCCTGCCGCGGCCCGCCGCCCCCTCCTTCCTCCCCTCTTCCGCCCGCCCCCTGCCCCCTGCCTCCGCCTTCTCCCACCCCCTGCCCCTCGCGACTTCCCCCTCCCCCCCTCCTCCGGCGCCGCCCCCTCCTCCTCCTCGTCCTCGCAGCCCAAATACGCGACACCTGGAGCAATAGCAGCCGCCCGGCGGCCTGGGCCTCATTACAGGCCGGCCCTTATCGCGGCGTGCATCACATTATTTCATTTCAAAGAATCCGCAGAGAAACCCGTCCCGGCCGACAACAGAAAGTAAAAACACAGCTGACTCCCATTAGGGCCCTCTCACAGGCTCCGCGTGAGGTAATGAAATATGGAAGCGGTGAGATATGTAATGCTTTATTAAGCGGTCTCAGCTACAACGGCGTGCATGCCAATTACGCCTGCAGGCTACCGCCCGCCCCCGGCCGCCGGACCACCCAGCGCGCCTCCCCCGTTCCCCCCCCGCCCCAGACGGGGAGAGGAGGAGCCAGGGGAGGAGTGGGGAGGAAGGGAAGGATGGGGAGGACAATAGGGGAAGAAGAGGGAGGATAGAGGAAGGGGGTGTGAGGGAAGGAGGAGGGAGGAAGAAGAGGAGACAGCGGAGGTGACTAGTGCCAACTCTGGGTCACAGCCTCATGTGGCCTGAAAGCCAGGCCTGTTCTCTTCCCCAGGCCAGTAGGGCCCTGGGAATCTCAGAGCTGGAGGACACCTAGATTCCTAGAAGACCAGAAACGGAATGGCCAAAAATAAGGATCAGAGAGGGAAGGACACTCACTGAGGTCACACAGATGAATCCTGAACAAGGTTGGAGGGAAATCAGGCCTCCTGTTTCTTAAACTAGATAGCTTCCATTCTATCACACTGCCTCTTCTTTTTCCCCTAATAATGTCTAAATGGCAAAGTCCCGGCCTTGTTGTGTGGATGAGAGACGTGCTCATTTTTTACATCTGCCCTTCTCACGCCCTGAAATCCTCTGTGTTCCTCCCCCTCCACCGCCCCCTACAAAACATACACACTCTAACTGATCCTACCTGTTTGCCCAAGAACACCTCATTTATTCAGTAATAAGAACTGAACAGCTACTGTGGCCAGGTGCTGAAGAAACAAAAATGAAACATTCATGCTCCCTGTCCTGGAAGAGCTCACAGTCTGGCAGGTGAACGTAACACCTAAACCAATAAGAGAGGGTGTACGTACGGCCTTAGTGGAGTAGCTGTGGCATAAAGGGAATCAGGCAGATCTGTCCAGAACGTCAGGGAAGCCCCAGGAGATGTGATGTTGGTACAGTCTTGTGAGGTGAATAGGAGTTAGGAGAACAGGAGGAGAAAGGCCTGAGAAAGCTGCCTATGAAAACTTTGGAGCACTGAGTATCCACAACTCATTCAAGGAATGACTAATATTTTTAGGAGGAAGAAACAGGACCAATATTAGCTAAAGCATAGAGATAGACAGCACCAGAGGTTTTGTTAAGGTAAATTATTTAAATCAGTGAAAGGCAGGGTACTCATTCATTTCTTGGTAATTGTTTTTCTTTTAACCTTGCTCCCAATAGAATTTCTCCAAGCTATTCATACTATATTAGAATAGAAAGGTCCAGACCTCTGTTTTCATCATACAGGTGACGTTACCCCCATTTTACAAATGAGGCTCTGAGAAGTCATTTGTATCACACAGAAAAAAAAAAGGGACTTTCATTTATTGTGAACTTAGTATGTGCAAGGTACTGTACTCAGCATTTTATATACATTTATTATCTCATTTGATCCTCAAAAAAAAAAAATTCTATGAGAACGTTTCTTAAAACTAACTTCTTTCACTCTTTATGTCTTCGGACAGGCTTTTCCTCTTGCCTTACAAGTCTTCCTTTTTCTTTACCTGATGCACTGTTTAGGCTTCTGGCTAAATAATGGGCTTCAGACAAAAGAGCCAACAATACAGTAGTTCAGATAGGGTAGAAGTTTATGCACCTCTCAGGTAATGGCTTGGAGATAGGCATGTGGCCCAAAGTGAATGGGACAGGTGTGCTCACCAAGCTTATCTGGGGGCTCAGGTTCATTCTATTTTGTTATCCTACCATCTCCTTATGGCCAAAACTTGTTCACCCACCCTATGGCCACATTCCAGCCATGGGAAGTGGTGGCAAGTGATTTCACTTCTACTTGCGTTTAGTTAGTATAGAAACTCAGTCCCATGGGCTTCACCTAGCTGCAAGGAAGGATGATAATTATCATCTCTAACTAAGTGGCCATGTGTCCTGCTAAATCTGAGAGGAATATTTCTGTTATTTCAAGGAAGAAGAGAAGAACAAAATGGGGAATGAACAACATATGCCACCACCCCTACTTGTCATTTATGGTCCAGTTTGAATGTTTCCTCCTCTGTGAAGCCTTCTTGGATACCTCCCCAAGAAGAATTAATTATCCCCTCATCTGCGTGGTTTTTTGGGTTTTTTTTTTCTTTTTCTTTTCTGAGATGAGTCTCACTGTCTCCCAGACTGGAGCGCAATGGCACAATCTCAGCTCACTGCAACCTCTGCCTCCCGGGTTCTAGTTAGTGATTCTCCTGCCTCAGCCTCCCAAGTAGCTGGGATTATAGGTGCCCACCACCACACCCAGCTAATTTTTGTATTTTCAGTAGAGACAGGGTTTCACCATGTTGGTCAGGTTGGTCTCGAACTCCTGACCTCGGGTGATCCACATGACTTGGCCTCCCAAAGTGCTAAGATTATGGGTGCGAGCCACTGCGCCCAGCCCATTTGTGCTTTTATCCAGTCCCTTGTACTTTTCTGCTTTATACTTCTCAGTTTACAGACCTATTTCCCCAGCTGGCCCTTTAAGCTGTTGTCTCCTCATCTGTAATAATACACCCTATAAATAATGATCACTTGCTATGTCCTAGGCACTCTGCTAGGCAAGTCTGGTTTTCTTGTTGTTGTTGTTGTTGTTTGTAGAGATGGGATTTCACCATGTCGCCCAGACTGGTCTCGAACTCCCAAGCTCAAGTGATCTGCCTGCCTTGGCCTCCCAAAGTGCTGGGATTATAGGCATGAACCACTGCACTCAGCAAGTTAAGCAAGTCTTATGCATTAACTAATTTAATCTTCCCAGAACCCTGGGGATTTCCTTCTTTGTAAAATGAGAATAATAATGATATTGACTTCATAGGATTGCTGTGAGGATTGAAACTGGTATTGAAATGGGTATTCAGTACATGCTTAATGCTTAATAAATAATAGCTACTACTATTGTGTAAGTATGGATTAATAAATCTACCAATGTAAGGGGTTAGTCCAGTTATAAACTATGCTCCCTGCCCAACACAGCTAACAGCTGACCTATAAACATTAACCTTACACCAGGGTATGTAGGCACCTAGAGGTGCAAGGTCAAAGAGGGGCTCTTGGTAAGGTGGGAAGTATTCTATGAGTACAAAATACAGTCAGCCCTCATTATATGTGGGTTCCTATTTGCAGATTCAACCAACAGTGGATCAAAAATACTCCAGAAATTAAAAAATAAATAAATACATAACAGTATAACAATCAAAATAATATAAATGTTTAAAACAACTATTTACGTAGCATTTACATTGTATTGGGTATATAAGTAATCTAGAGATGATTTAAAGTACACTGAAGGTTATATGTGTAGGTTGTATGCAAACATTATGCCATTTTATATATGCGACTTGAGCTTCTGTGAATTTTTGTATCAATCTCCCCTCAGATACGAGGGATGACTAGATCACAGTCCTGGAAAGCACTAGTGTTATTTCCCTACCCTCAGGTAAGAAAGCGAATTTACTCAATCTAGCCAGAACTATGGATCAAAGCAGACTGGGCACTGTGTTACATTGCTTTCAGAAATGTTGCTTAATATAGTATAATTTCTATTTTAATGGAGGGGAGGGGACAGTAACTGATTAGATACAGTGCATAAATTGCTGGCCACAGAGATTGACCACAAAAGAAAGGTTATAGTTTGGACACATAAGCTATTTTAGACACTATCACTACCTGGTGGCAGCAAGAAGTATTGCAGGCATAGAATCTCATTCAGTCAAATGAGGCAAAAATTCCCAAATAACCAATTTTGAATTGTTTTAATATGCTAGATATAATCAGGACCTTTTGGAAACACTTGGCTTTCTCTCTCTTATCAATAAGCTACCCCAGGCCATTTCCATTGTTCTTGGCCACTAGCATTTCCTGTATTTGTTCTTCTTTACACTTTAGAATTTCTGAAAACAATGTGTTTTACAATAATGGGTCAGCCTCCAAGAGGAAGAGTAAGTTGTCAGATAGTTCTCTCATGTATATGCAATATTACTTCAATTGTGTAATCTACAATGATAATAATATACATATTGACTGTTAAAGTTAAATCCCTAATTATTGCTCTAAGTATCCCACAAAAATATTAAATTTGGTGCAAAAATAAAGTTGGTGTTTATCCAAGAGATGGACTGTTACCCACCAGTCAGTGCAGTAACTGGCAGTTAAACTTGCCCAGGCTCCCTGAATATATCAGAGAATTTCCTGAGATGGTTCTGACAAATTGATCCTTCAAGTCCTATAACTTGAGCACTAAACACCTGCCTATCAAAGCGTCCAGCTAACTTTCAAGAAAAGCTATTTAACTTCCAGAAATATGCAATGCAGATAATGGGGCAGAAAGGGGAACTGTGTGTTCATTCAAAGCAGAAATGCACACAAAACACCAATATTATTCAATATATCTTGAGATCATACTGTTAATTTTAAAGAAATAAAGTTCGCATCCATGAGATACAAAAACAGCACCATGACTATCGGTATTCTGCATAATTGCTGATGACCTAAAGGAATTCAACAGAATAGAGATGTTCTATTATGCCCTCAAACATTGATTGTGATCCTGAAAAAAAAAAGCGACCAACTGTAGAAACAACTGCGTGTTATCAGTTATTTGTCTTAAGTATGTATTTTTAATGTGCAATTCTCCCCAACTCCAAAGTGTAATTAAATCAATAGGGTATCTTACAAGTTGTAGTGCCTTAGTATCAAGAAACTCCAATTTCAGTTGACACTAAGCTGCTCTTTAGAGAAGAGGTGTTCAATATCTCATTAGCCCCTGGGTTCTGACACTCATTCTAGCATTAAGTTCTCCCAACCATGACATAATAATAATAACAATGATGATAATACTACCAATAATACTAATGAACACCTGTATAGTACTTTACTATTTCCAGAGTGTCTGCGTGTATTTTCTCATGTCATCCTCACAACAGTTCCTGAAGACAGCTGCTTTTTATTGATGAGGAAATGGGGCTCAGAGAGATGACCTGGCCTAGTTAAGGTCACACAGTGTGACTAACACCCACCATACCCCTCTACTCCACACATCGTCATCTTACCATGCAGGCCTGACTTCCTTTCACTCTTTCTTCATCCCTTCTCTGTCTGTTTCCTTTATCTCTCCAGGCATCTCTGTCTTCTGTCTCCGTCTCTCTCTATCCCTGTCTTTAGGGCTCATTTTCCTATTTCCCTTCTCTTTTTTCTATCTCCCCCTCTCTCTGTTTTATGATTCTGTCTCTCTTTAATTTTCTGTCTTATTGTTTTCCCTCTATTTTTTCCTTCTTATGCCTGTCTATTCTCTCTTCTTCTCCCCTCTTCCTCTCCTCGTCCTCCTCCTCTTCCTCCTTCTCTCTCTCCATCCCTTCCTCCTTCCCCTTGTTTCTTAGAGCCTGAAGATGAACGTTTTGTCTTCTGACAGGCAGCATCTTTCTCTTCTCTGAGGATAGACCTAGGCAAGGAAGGAGGGAAAGGAGCATGGGGCAGCAATGAGGAGTCACCTTGGCCTTTGTCGCCCCCTAGAGCTTGCTCATTCTGCCCAATCTTCCTGCCCCAGACTTTAGCCCCAACCGTGACTGTTGGGGAGAAACCAGCCAGGAACCAGCCTCCACATATTCTACCTGAGTGTCTAGGAGGGGAAAAAAAGTTAAATGGAGAGTTCTGGGCATCTTGACAAGGAAAATATAACTAACACCACACTTGGAGTCCCTAGAGCTGTGTTAGAATCACTTTGTCTTTCTGAGCCTCCATTCCTCACCCATGAAGTGGATTACCTTGCAAGGGCTGCTTTTACGTATTGATTAAGGCCATGACTGTGAAAATACCTGCCATATGACAATTGCTCAATAAATATTTGTTGATTTAGACACAGAGTCTAACAAAAGGAAGATTGTTTAAGAGTGAAACAGTAGAGAAGGAAGAAGTGTTTAGAGTATGAGAGATGTTACATCAGCTTCATGTTCTGCAGTTGCAGAAGTGAGCACAAATTCTTCCTCTTCCATCAAGAGATGGAGTCTATGTTCTCATCTTTGAATCTGGGTTGGCTGTGTGATATACTTTGGCCAGTGGATTGTTAGCAAGTGTAATGCAAGCAGAGGCTCTAAAAGTGCTTACACATCTAGTGTTCTCACTTATAAATGGGAGTTAAGCTATGAGGACACAACAGCACAAGAATGATACAATGAACTTTGGGGACTCGGGGTGGAGGGTGTTGGGGGGAGGGATAGAAGACTACATATTGAGTACAGTGTACATGGCTCAGGTGATGGGTGCACTAAAATCTCAGAAATGACCACTAAAGAATTTATCCATGTAACCAAAAACTACTTGTACCCCAAAAACTATTGAAATTTTTTTTTTAATTTTAAGTGGTTACACATTGAAGTTTACCTATTCTTGCTGCTTTTGGAAGACTGTGACTACCACTATGTGAAGAATCCCAGTCTTGCCTGCTGGATGATGAGAGATATGTGACCCTTGTACCCTTGTCACCCCAACCATCAGCCAGCCAACCGCCAGGTATGTGGATATGGCCATCATTGCCATCTAATCACATACTTGAGTATATTGGTTATTTAAAGCTGCATAACAAATTACCCCCAAGGCAGCTTAAAACCATATTTCTTCCCTCAGTTTTTGAGGGTCAGCAATCTGGGAGAAGTTTAGCTGAATGATTCTGGCTCAAAACATCTTAAGGTTGCAGATAATTTGGTTATCTCAATACTAAACTGGGACTGGTGAATCTGCTTTCAAGCTTGGTTACCTGATTATTAGCAGGCCTGAGTTCCCATCTGGCTATTGGGCAAGGGCTCTAGTTCCTCACTATGTGGGCCTCTCCATAGAACTGCACACAATCTGGCAGCTACCTTCCTCCAGAGTAATTGATCCGAGAGAACAAGAAAGCATGAATGAGAGTGCCCCATACAGAAGATGCAGCCTTTTATGTCCTAATCTCAGAAGTGACATACCATCATTTCCACTATTTGCTAGTGATCACAGTGCAACCATGCTATAGTATGGGAGAGAACCACCCAAGGACGTGAATACCAGTAGACAGAAATCATAAAGGATCATCTTGGAGGCTGGCTACCACAATGTATAATAAGTCCAACTGAGACTAGCAGAAGAACCAAGTGGCTAAGCCCAGCCCTGGTTGCCAACCCACAGCTTTATAAATGGTGTTGTCATAAGTTTCAGGGTAGCCAGTTAAGGAGAAATAGATAACTGATGCAAATACCATATGCCCCAGCATCACCTTCTTGTTTATCACTCAATTTAGACTTGTTTACCACTAGTCTAAAAGAATCCCCCACCAGTCACCAGCAGGGTGGATCATGTTTGTATAAGCTGAGTCACTCTGCAGAGTCTGCAGAGGGCTTGACTCTGGCTGCCACTCAGCCCAAGAAAGCACAGGATGGGCCAGTCTCCTACTGACTGTGGCTGCTCCCCAGACAGAGAGCTCCCACCTCCATTCTACCCAGCCGTCTTCCTTCTCTGGAACCACCTCCTAGGTAAGATGAGTCTTTAGAAGACAGGCATGTGAGACCAAAGGAGTCGGGGCTAGCAAGAGTAGGAGAAAACAGTCAACACCTGCCACACTCTGCCTTTACTATGGAGTACAGCCATGACTCAACACACATTGCAAAGCATGGTGCAAGCCTGCTTCAAGGAACTGAACATCAGAACCTGAAAGGTCCTCAGCAGTAAGCCTCCTTAACCCCTTATTAAACAGATAAGGACATTTCCCCAAAGTCACACCATGAACCTGCAGCAGCAACAAGGTTAAACCCAGCACTTCTGTTCTCAGCCCTGGGCTTGTTTCATTGCAATATACAAAGAGCACATTGCAACCCTGATGACATTTCTGTTCAGAATAGAATGTATTTTTAAATATTGCCCGTCTGGGAGTCAGAGAACAGCCTAGGGCAACAAGGAAGAACCAGCAAGAACAGAAAAGGGAAAGTTGAACTTATTACCTAATTACTTCTCACTAGTGTGACACCCTTCTGCCCCTTCTCCCCACTCCTTGCAATCCAGGACTCCTGCCTGCTTATATAACCAGACCCCACTGAGGCATTTACCCCAACCTACACTTCCCAAGAGACACATGTCAATAATAGAATATCTGAATCAGAAGCAAGAGTTCTGGAATCTTAGCATCTCAGAAGAGGAAGGAACCCTCTCCTGGACTGTACTCTTTTCATGACAAGTGGCCTTTCAATCTCTGCTACATACTCCCAGGGAGCAAGAACTCCCCACCTCCTGAGTTGGTTGGAAAGAGTTTTGGAAACAGATCTACCTCAGTTCAAGTCCTAGCTTTGTGACAGACAGCTGTGCAACCTTTGATAAGTCATTTGACCTCTCTACACCTCATAGTCCTCCTCCACAAAATAGCAATAATGCCACAACAGGTTTATTGTGATAATCAAATAAATAAGTTTATCAATGCATGCAAAGTTCCCGGAAAGTAATCAGTACACCTGAGATAGGCAGATGAGATAGGCAGAAGCTAAGAACTGCAGACACAAGGATCCTTTCCCTTAGCAGTATCTGCTTCCCACCTGAGTACCCCACCCCAAACATGCAGAGCTGCAAGACATTGAGGGTGCCCCTGAGGTTCCTCCTCAGACACAGAAAGTCAACAAAAGTTACCTGTCATCTCAGGGATGCAGGAAGGGACTGGGCAGTAGGATACCAGAGGGTGAGAAGGAGGGGATTGCTCAAGTGGATGTGTCAGGCTTAGAATATCCAAGGATAAGGGAAGGGAGAGAGAGAGAACGATTGCAGATATGCACTAGTGAGGGGTGATGGAAAGGTTTTAGCAGGAAGTCACATGGACAGAGCTAAGATCCCACAGCCCGGGCACTGGTTGAAAGGGGTTAAGAAATACCTCCCACTAGGCATGGTGACTCACGCCTGTAATGTCAGCATTTTGTGAGACCAAGGCTGGAGGATTAATTGAGCCCAGGAATTCAACACCAGCCTGGGCAACATAGTGAGACCCCATCTCTACAAAAATTAAAAAGTTAGTCAGGCATGGTGGTGAGTGCCTGTGGTCCCAGCCAGTTGGGAGGCTGAGGTGGGATCATTACTTCAGCCCAGGTGGTAGAGGCTGCAGTGAGCTATGATTGTGTCACAACACTCCAGCCTGGGTGACACAGCTAAACTCTGTCTGAAAAAAAAAAAAAAGGGAGAGAGAAAAGAAATAACTCAACACTGCTGTGAAGGCTAAATAAAGGCCAATCACAGCTTTGTTCCTTCAACAGCAGAAGTTGGCAACTCCAACATATGAAATCAGAGGCATGAGCCATTCAGATAGAGAATTTGACACTGGGGGGCAGGGGTGCACCTCTCAGCATTCATATCATCTGCCACAAAGCAAAACAAATTTGCAAGCCAGTCATTGAGTGTGGGAAGTTGCTAGGGAGCAAGGGACAGGAAATGGAAATTGATTACACCTTCCCATTGTCATTCACTCACAATATACAAACTGCCACAGGAGCCTTTTAATTTAGTGTGCTGCCTCTGTGGTTCATTTTCATGTAATAAAACAGCTCTGAGGCCTTCCTGGGCTTGCTTTTGAGCTCACCATCTTCCACTGCCCGTTCACATCCACCTTCCACCCCTCTTGCTCTCTTCTGTGCCTCCAAGGCTGGCATGTAAGGACCACACCGATAGGACAGTGGAGACTTGGCAGAGTCAGAGGGAAAGCTGGCACACCAGGAGTTGGCACATCCCTCTAATTGGAAAGCCACAGCCCCTGGCAGCTAACACCTGCCGTAGAACGGTCTCTCCAGTTTTCAGTACCTAGCGGTGGTAATAGCTTCCTGATATGACCGGCCCCAGAACACTGCCCCATCCCTTATTGCTTTTCCCAAGCCCTGCCTACACTTTTGTAAATAGTCCCTTTTAGAAATTCTCCTCCATACCTAGAATAGGGAAATTCACAGAGATAGAGAGTAGAACAATGGATACCAGGGGGAGGGGAAGAGAGAATGGGGAGTTCGTGTTTAAAGGGTACAGAGTTTCAGTTGGGGAAGGTGAAACTGTTCTGGAGATGGATGATGGTGATGGTTACACAACAGTGTGAATATACTTAATGCCACTGAACTGTATACTTATAAGTGGTTAAAATGATAAAGTTTATGTTATATATATTTTACCAACATTATAAAAAAAAAACAACTCACCTACATTAGCCAACCTTAGCATGCCATCTGTTTCCCCCTGGCATCCTGCCTGAGAAGTATTTTCCCCCAGCGCTGTTTTCCCCAGCAGGTCCAAAGTCTGTGAATCTTGGACCATGGGAGTTTCAGGACACTGACCTCAAGGTCAGGGCAGCTGGACTCCCACAGGTTATATGCTCACTGAATGCAATGGAGACCACTGAAACTGAGCTGAATAGAATGGACACTCCTGTGCTATGGACTGAATGTTTGTGTCCTCCTCAAATTTCATATGTTGAAACCCCAATCTCCAGTGTGAGGATATTTGGAGGTGGGGCCTTTGAGAAATTATTAGGGTTAGATTAGGTCATGAGGGTAGAGCCTTCATGATGGAATTAATGCGCTTATAAAAAGAAAACATGAGATCCCAATAACTCCCTTCTCTCACCTCTCTCTCTCTCTCTCTCTCTCTCTCTCTCTCTCTCTCTCTCTCCCTGTCATACAGCAAGAAGGCAGCTGTCTGCAAGCCAAGAAGAGAGCCCTCACCAGAACCCAACTGAGCTAGAAGCTGGCACCTTGGACTTGGATTTTCAGCCTTCAGAAGTGTGAGAAAATTAATTCTTTTGTTGAAGCCACACAATCTATGGTATTTTGTTATAAGAGCCCAAGCAGACTAACATACCTGGGAGGGTGCATAATTCTGAGCTCCCACAGACACACCTGGACAGGATGGTCACACATGGGGATATTCATGACCTGGTCTGCAAACTTGGTTCCAGACGAATGTTTCTTGTTCTCTGATTGTTTCACATGCCAGTTCCAGCTCCTCACACAACCGGGGGCCAGGAGATGGATCCTTACTCTGCAAATGTCTATGTGACCTTGGGCAACTCTGTCCCGTCTCTGGGCCTCTGTTTCTCTTTTTTACAATAAAGGAATTAAGAGTGATATTCAAACTTTTAACCAGAAGAATCCATTCTTCAAATGAAACCTTAGAGAGAAGCTCAAAGTCAAAGTATAATAGTCAGGGCTACTCAGGCTGAGGATGGGGTGGGAGGCCCAGAGCTCTGCTTCTTTCCTACATACCCTATCCTGGTAATTTCCAGAAAATACCAGTGGTGTAATTTCTGAACCCTAGGGTCCCATGAGGCACAGTTTGATGATCACTTTTCTAGGTGGCCCTCTTTGGCAGGGTGTGGTGGGGACAGTGCTGAGCATGTGTGCTCAGTGTAAATGTTTGTCAGTGAATGAAAACAGAACTGGGAAGCACACACAACCCCCTGCCCTCTCCCCTCTGCCTCATTTCTCACCCCTCAGAACTGAGTGGAGGAGACTTGGGCCCAGGCCTACAGTTCACTAAACAAGGCTCCTAACCACTCACTCCCTCCTCACCCTGCAAGACTCACTCCCTCCTCACCCTGCAAATAATACTGTGGTGGATGAGGAATTGCCAAGCCCTTGTCTGCCTCCCTCTTGATGGGAAACTTGCAGTTCCCTGGCCAGGGCAGCCTGTTACCTCTGAACACAAGCAAAGGGGCCAGGCTGGGGCCAAGAACAATATTTTGTCAGTGAGTCTATTATAAAAATAATGGAATAAAAGAAACCATCCTCAATAAGTGATGTGCAAGCTTCCCTTCGATCTGCCACAGCCTGACAAGGGCTGAGATGGCCCTTCCAGAACGGGCATGCAGCCAAAAGCTTTAAATAATCATTAAAAATATGTTTGTGATTTATCACCGGGGACAGGCTGGGCGTGAGGCTTCGAGGCAGCAGCTCCTTCAGCACCACACCACAGACCTCACAGCCCCGCCCCTTCCCTCTTCAGCTCTGGCAAGAGGGGAGATGGGCATGGTCACCCTCAACCTCCCAGGTAATCCCTGAGCTGTGGACTTCCCAAAGGAGAGGAAATATCCAACTGTAAAAAGTCTATCTCCCTCCCTTCTGGCCAGAGGAGAGCAAATCAAGGTCATGTCCAATGTTTCCTGTGTGTTTAAGGCATTGTTCCAGGAACTGTACACGTATCACCTCATTCAATCCTCTTGACAACCCAGTGAGCCCTATGCTAGTGTGACTGTGCCATTTTAAGTCTGAGCAAGCTAAGGCATAGAGATTGTAACGTGCTCCCTGAGAAGTGGGGGGTAAGGATTGGAACCTCATGTGCTTGGCTCCAGAGTGCCCTTAACTGGGATTTCATGATGCCTCCTAGATGAGGGTGGGGCAGGGCCTTTCTCCTGCCTTCACTCCAGATTCCCAATCACCACCCCACTTGGTGCCTTCATGGCCTCTGTGCAAAGGGAATCCCAGTATCCCTCAGCCCCAATTCCATTTGTCATTTATACCCTGTGAGTAGTAGACATGGAAGCCCCTACTTAGCCCGGCTCTCCTGTATATAACACCTCACCCTCAAGCCCCTTTCTGAGCCTCCGCTGAGGTAAGGGACAGAGAAACCCCTCAAAAATGGAAGATGGCCAACCAAAGTGTGGAGGATTCACCTAAAGGCCCCTGAGTCCAGTACACTTGATGCTTTGTGGCTCTCCACGCAGCTGGAGGTGTTCATGCGTGCTTGGCCAAGAAGGCCCCTCCCAGGACTACAGAGCAAAGAAGCATGGCTAGGAATCAGGACACGGGCGTCTTGGTCCCAGCTCTGCCCTGGACTTGTCTAGAAACCTGGACAAGGCACTCCTCTTCCTTGGGGCTCAGCTTTATTTTCTGATAAATAATCATGAAAATACTATTTTATCTTCCAAGGCTTGTACGAAAGTCAAAGAAGGAAATTTGTTAAGTGGGAGGAGAGGAGAAAAAGAATTTGCAAACTGTAGGGTGCTGGGCCTGTGGAAGGGACTGTTATTATTATTATTGACTTTCCAAGTGCCAGCAAACTTCTTCCTACATGAACAACTCTCAGGTCAATTAATGCCAGCTTCAAATCCTGGGCCACGCAGTTGGAGCTGGGTTGAAGATGCCTCCTGAGTCAGTGATAGCTCCTCAGCAAGCACAGCTCTTCCTGGAGACAGAGCTTTCCTCAGCAGGTGAGGACAGTGACAGCTCTTCCCCAAAAGGCCCACGCTGACCTAAAGAGATAAATCCTGGCTTATTGTGAGTGACAGACAGGCCAGCCAAGGATGGCCTTGTTCACCAGTGGACAAATCTGTTTGCTCATGTGGCTCCCTGCACAGCTGGACAGACAGTCTCATGTCACTCCAACACTCACCTTCCCTCAGAGGACAGTGTGCCCTTCAGCCAGAGGTCCACAGTCAGCAGCAGCCCCAGCCGCACTCTGGGTGCTTATCCTGCTTTGCTGCCTGAAAGCTGCACTCACCGGCCAGTGCCCAGGGCTTTGCTCACATTGAATCTTCAGAGTTACTGTGTGGTCTGTATGGCTGATGCCCATTCTATAACTAAAGAAACTGAGTTTTAAAAGGATTAGCCGGGCGCAGTGGCTCACGCCTGTAATCCCAGCACTTTGGAAGGCCGAGGCGGGCAGATCACGAGGTCAGGAGATCGAGATCATTCTGGCTAACACGGTGAAACCCCGTCTCTATTAAAAATACAAAAAATTAGCGGGTCGTGGCGGTGAGCGCCTGTAGTCCCAGCTACTTAGGAGGCTGAGGCAGGAGAATGGCGTGAACCCAGGAGGCGGAGCTTGCAGTGAGCTGAGATCGCACCACTGTACTCCAGCCTGGGTGACAGAGCAAGACTCTGTCTCAAAAAAATGATAAAATAAAAGGATTAACTGGTCTGTATGGCTGATGCCCATTCTATAGCTAAAGAAACTTAGTTTCAAAAGGATTAACTGCCTTGGGCAGAGTCAAGGCTATTCCTCCTCCTGATCCATCATGCCTTCATCCACCCTCCCTCCCTGCCCATACCATCACTGATTCATAACATCATGTATTCAGTCATCCATCAGACATTCTTGGGTGCATCATCCTGTCCTTGGCCCACTGAGTTGGATCAGATAAGACTCCGGCTTTCAGGGAGCTCACAGTCCAGTAAAACACACTTTGAAATCACAACTCTGAGTAGCACAATGCTGTAGTCAGAGACCTGGGTCCCGGTCCTCACTCCACCCCCCTTTTTTTTGAGACGGAGTCTCAAAACCTTCCCCGGTCAATTCCACCCTCCAGAGGCAAACACTGTTCTGACTTCTACCACACTAGAGATTAGTTTTTTTGGTGTGTTGTTTGGTTGGTTTTAGTTTTTTTTAGACGAATTCTCGCTCTATCACCCAGGCTGGAGTGCAATGGCACCATCTCGGCTCACTGCAACCTCTGCCTCCCGGGTTCAAGCAATTCTCCTCCCTCAATCTCCCAAGTAGCTGGGATTACAGGTGTGTGCCACCATGCCAGGCTAATTTTTGTATTTTTATTAGAGACAGGGTTTCACAATGTTGGCCAGGCTGGTCTCGAACTCCTGACCTCAGGTAATCTGCCCACCTCGGCCTCCCAAAGTGCTGGGATTACAGGTATGAGCCACCACACCTGGCCCTGACTCCACTCTTATATAGCCCTCTCTGGCTACCCCCATGCCCTTATTATCATTTCCTATTTAGAGGCAAGTTTCTGCCACCACATCCAGGGACTCTGAAGGATACAGGCACTGGGTCTTATTCATAATAATGATAATAATGCCCTGTGGCCCTTAAGCTGAGGCTTTGCAGTAGCAATCACTAAGCACTGAGTGGCTACAGGCCACACATAATGTGGATTATTCCTATTCATCTTCACAGCAATCCTCAGAGAAAAGGCCCATGTTTTCCCCCATTTTACCTCGTGGAATCTAAAGCTCAGAGAGGTTAGATAGGTTTTCAAGGTTACACAGTTGGAAAGTGGCAGGATCAGGACTCATACTTTGGCCAGGCAAGTAGCTAAGTCTCTACTCTTAAGCATGTGCTGTACATCTCCCTTCAGTGTTCTAGTACCACAGTGCCTGAGTATGAGCTCCATGAGTGCTTGCTGAGTGAATGAGTGAACAAATGAATGAATGCGTAGCTGCCCCACCACCACTAGGATACTGCAGCAATAGCACCCAGACCACCTGTGTCTTAGCCTGCACAGGCTGCTATAACAAATGCCTTAGACTGGGTAATTTATAAACAACAGAAATTTATTCCTTATGATTCTGGAGGCTGAGAAGTCCAAGATCAAGACACTGGCAGATTCAGTATCTGGTAAAGGCTAGCTCTCCACTTCAAAGATGGTGCTTTGCTATTGCACCCTCACACGGCAGAAGTTCCCTGGACCCTCTTTTATAAGGGCACTAATCTCATTCATGAGGGCTCTGCCCTTATGACCTAGTTACCTCCCAAAGGCCCCACCTCTTAATACCATCACCTTGGTGGTTAGGTTTCATCATATGAATTTGAGGGTGGGAGGGATGCATACATTTAGGCCATGGCAATCTAAGTCTCAGGAGGTGACATCTAAACCAAAAGGAGAAGGAAGAGGTAGCTGGGTAAAGAGTGAGAGGAGGGTGTTCCAAGCAGAGACATGAGTGTGAGCAGAGGCTAGGAGGCAGCAGGGCCAGTGGAGCAACACTGAGGGGATTGAGAAATGCTCTATGTTGCTAGAGCAAGATGGGAGGGAGCAAAAGGGAGAGAGGCTATTGAAAGAAAGGCTAAAGAAGAAAGCATGGGCTTGCAAATCTTGTAATCAAAGAATCAAGCAACTATGGGAGCTGACCCAGGTTTCTGGGCCCAAATCCAGGAGACTGACCAGGAGGCAGATGGACAGCCAGTCTGCAGCTCCAGAAAGATCTAGAGATAGATCAAGGTTTGTGTTGTGGGTACATGGACTGTGGTTGGAACCATAAGAGAACCTGAGATCCCCAGCTGGAGAGATGAGATGTGTAGGGATGAGATAAAGGTGAGATACCACTGTGGGAATGGCCATCATTTTCCAAACGCTCCTGTGGCTCATGTATTCTACCCCACCCCCAAGAAATAGGGGTCTTTATCCCCATTTTACACTTGAGAAAACTGAGTTTGGAGGGATTATTTGTGCAAAGGAACCTGGTGGTAAGTGGTGAGGCTGGGGTTTGGGCCCTACATGTCTCACTCCAAAGCTTAGGCTTTTATGTGTACATGTTACACATTTAAGTGAGCTTCAGAACTGTAACCCAGGACTCCCACTATTGGTCAGAAGACAAGGTAATCTGTGACTCTTTGTCCAGCACTGTGCTTATCACACATGGTGCCTAGCTAGTCAGCACTGAGGAGCTAAATATCCCCTTCCACATCCAGAATGGTTTCCCTGACCGCCCCCCAGCCCACTCCTACCCCTCTGTCACCTCCAGATGCCTCTACCCAAGGAATTCTTCCAGGAAACACCATAGGATCACGTTCTAGTGAGGTGGTAAGCTCTGTGTCACTGAAAGCAGAGGCAAGAGCCCTGGGAAAGGCCAGGAGAGAGGTCTAGAGAAGTTCCTTCCAAAGCTACCCTGGGAATCTCCCTCACTCTGCCATCAAGACTGCATTGTGGATTGCGCATGCCTCTCGTGCCTTTCCAGCTGTGGCTCATGTGGCTTATGGCTCCTAATCTTCAGCATTCTGGTGCTCCACTCCAGCTAAACAAGCCTCTCATCCCATCTTCCAGGGGCTAGCTCAGCTCCCATCATCCAGGAAGCAGTCTTCAGATAGAACAGGGACCAGAAACACCCTGGACACTCACTATCTGGACCCTTCAAAATACTCCACCTTACACAGCCTCAGAGGTCATCATTAATCCAGCTCTCACTGAACACTTTTGAGCCAGACCCTGGGACAGCTCAATGAGGAAAACAGGAGCCCTGCCATTAAAGGGTTGATGGTAGAGGGCTTGGGGACAGATGTATAGATGAAAACTAAAAAGGCGGCCAGGCATGGTGGCTCATGCTGTAATCCCAACACTTTGGGAGGCTGAGGCGGGAGGATCACTTGAGGTCAGGAGTTCGAGACCAGTCTGGCCAACATGGTGAAACGCCGTCTCTACTGAAAGTACAAAAATTAGCCTGGCGTGGTGGAGGGCACTTGTAGTCCCAGCTACCCAGGAGGCTGAGGTGGGAGAATTGCTTGAACCTAGGAGGTGGACATTGCAGTGAGCCAAGATCACACCACTGCACTCCAGCCTAGGTGACAGAGCAAGACTCCGTCTCAAAAAAAAGTTTTAATTGACTCACAGTTCTGCATGACTGGGGAGGCCTCAGGAAACTTACAATCATGATGGAAGGCACCTCTTTACAGGGTGGCAGGAGAAGGAATGAGTGCCAAGCAAAGGGGGAAGCCCATTATAAAACCATCAGATCTCGTGAGAATTCACTATCATGAGAACAGCATGGGGGAAACCGCCCCCATAATTCACTTATCTCCACCTGGTCCTGCCCTTGGCACGTGGGGATTATTACAATTCAAGGGGAGATTTGGGTGGAGACACAGAGCCAAATCATATCAATTACCCTGAAGGAAAACATGACATAGAGCAAAAGGAAGGGGCAGATAAAATGCCTTCAGTGCTCCTAGAAGTGGGTGAGAGGACATCAGAAATGGGGGAGGGATGAAGGAAGGCTTCCTGGAGGAGGTAGTATTGGGGCTGTACCTTCCAAGAGAAGTAGAGGGTGGAAAGGCAAAGAAGACGGTGCAAGGGCATTCCAGATAGCATGCACAACAGAAGCAAAAGCCCAGAGTTTGGGTTAAGGTCACTAGTTGGTGTAGCTGAAGCACAGGGGTTTGAGTGTATTGGGGTCAATTCCAGAGATTTTATTGAGCCCCATGTTAAACGTACCATGCAACAACTCTCTTCCCCTCAGTTTCACTATCTGGAGAATGAGGCCACTGGAGTCAGTAACCCCTGGGCCCCCTAGTCCCTCCAGAATATGTCATTCTGTAGTGCCCAGTCTCCCAGGCTCCTAAACACTTCTACATGTCAACCCTGACCTAGCTCCTTATTTTTGCCTATACAACACGGCCGGCCAGCCCTGCTTCCGGGCCTTGGATGGCCTCCCTGTGGTCCTGGAGTGTATAGCTCTTCTAGGGCTACCAGCCAGGTGGCCCCCTCTCCAACAGAAACACAACACCCAGGGTGGTGGGTCCTATGGAAACATCAGCCATTTCCCACCATCCTTCCCTTTTCTCCTCAGGCCTCAGCAGAGCCTGCGGAAAACGTGGGTTTATTTGGGGTCTGCGGGATGCAGAGAATGTTATCATTCTCAGGGAACTCCAAGTCCTGGTTTCACTGCTTATTCTGGCCCCTCTCCGCGGATGCTGCAGGCCTATCAGGCAAGGAGGTCTCCCTCCTGCTCTCATACCACCCAGGGCTCCCAGTTCCAAGAGAGGTTTTGGGTTTCAGATAAATGAAGTAAATGCCTAAAGGGGTAGGCAACATCTTTAACTCCTGGAGCAGAGGACTGAGCAAGGCCGAGGGCTCAAGCTGAGTCATTCCCCATCATGTCCCCTGATGCCCACCCCCACAGATAGCAGGAATTTGCTTTTTCAAACTGGAATCTGAGAATTCTAGAAGCTTGTGATCTGTGGATTCAAAGATCTTCAAACTGATGGAATCTTAGGCTGCCAGAACCTTAAAAACGGTTGAATCTTAGACTCCTAGAACCATGAAATTCTAGAATCTCAGGATCAGACCACTGTGTCCAGGAAAGAGATGGATTCTGTGGCTTCCTAGCTATGTGACTTTAGGTAAGTGATTTAATATCTCTATGCTCCCATTTTCTCATCTGTAAAATTGGGTAATAATTGTACCTACTTCCTAGAGTTATTATGTGGTTTGAATGAGTGAGTATATATAAAGCACTTACAACACTGCCTGGCACATGGAAAGCACCAGAGATGTGACAGCTGTAGTTCTAAAATCACACAGCAGGGTAACAGCAGAGTTTGTGCTACAGTCCAGGTCCCTGGCTTTCCTGTCTAGAATTTTTCTGCCATTCAGCCCTGCCACCTCTCAAGATCATTAGGAAAGGACCAACCTTGGGACCAGATAGACTTTTGATGATGGCACAATGGAGACCCTGCTTTGGAAATGTCCATGCAGAAGACGGGTTTCCCATCACTGAGAAATACAATGGGCAGAACCATGTTTCCTCCCAGAACAAAAAACATTTGGCAGATGGAGTCAGTGAAAGGCTCTTGCACAATTTAGTGTACTCTCTCAATGGGCTGATTGGGGCTCAGCTAGGTGGTTCTTCTGCCCTACATGTAAGCTGAGGCTGAAGTCTTCAGGGGACTCAATTGTGCTGGAATACCCAAGATGACTCACTCATATGTCTGGCACCTTGTTGGGGATGGCTGGAAGGCTTGACTTAGCTGGGATACTAGGGCACCTAGGTCTCTCCCTCCCAAAGTATCTCCCTCCCTCCATCCTTCCCCTAGCCTCTCCATATGGTTTCTCCATCAGGGTAGCAGGACTTCTTATATCATAGCTCAGGGCTCTCAAGACAAAAAGGGAAGTTGCCATGTCTTAAAGTTTGGGCCTTTGTGATAAGCAGAATTCTACATTGGCCCCCAAGGATCCCACCCACAGTGTACACACCTGAAAACATGTACAAAAACTAAAAATATGATGGAAAAGACACTCCTTTGATTAGGTTACATTATATGGTAAAGTGATGGCATAGATTACAATACACCATGTAAGACTCCATTATAATAGACTGGAGAGAAATTCTCTTGCTGGCTTTGAAGAATTGCCATGTTGAGAGAGAACTATGCTGCTAGGACCTTAGGGCAGCTTCCAGGAGCTGAGAGAAATTGCCCAGTTAACAGCCAGCAAGAAAATGAGGGCTTCTGTCCTATAGCCACAAAGAATGGAATCCTGCCAGCAACCTAAACAAGCTTGGAAGAGGACTTATGAGCCTCAGATAAGATTGCAGCCCCAGCCAACACCTGGATTTCAGCCTGGTGAGGCCCTGAGCAGAGAACCTAGGTCTTACTATTGGGAGAGCAGCACCAAACCATTCATGAGAGATCCACCCCCATGACCCAAACACCTCCCTGCCTAGGAGTCGTCTCCCAACACCACCACATTTGGGATCAAATTTCAACATCAGTTTTGGAAAGGACAAACCATATCTAAACCATGGCACACAACAATCCAGAGACCAGGGCTGGAGGCCAGGTGTCTGGACTCTCAGCCTATGGACTACTTCCATTCAGCTCTTGTTTTTAGGTTGAGTGAATAAAATCTGTCTCCTCTGTCCCCAAAGGCAAGGCACTCATTTTGTCTTGGCCTTCTGCGTCTCCTGAGCTCCACCCTATCCTGGTTTCTTGGGGATTCTGAGACTCACTTTTTACTCCCTGGGTCTAACAGGTTAAAAAGAGAAATCAGGAGTCTCCAGGAACTAGACCCCAATATACCTTCACCTCCAGAAAAGGACTGACAGGGTGGGGAAACCTCCCATACGCAGCCTACCCAAGACCTGGAGGTTTGGTGGACAGGCGTGGACTAGCAGCTAGAGTCCATCCTGGTCCAGATGTGAGACCTGATCCCCTGACCCACTCTGGGACCTTAGTTAAATTACACCCTGTCTCTTTTCCATTCCTCACCATAAATGAGGAAAATGCCGTGCAGGTGAGATAAATCAAGTGAATACCCTTTGTAGACCACAGAGGGCTGATTTCTTGAGCATAGTTCTTCAAAGGAAAACTTTAGCTCCTGCTTTCTGATATATCATCCTCTCTCTCCAATTAAGGACCCAAGCCTCCCACCATTGCAGTCCCCTTGTTCATCTCCTTCCCTTTCTCCAGTGGATATTCCCAGGAATTCCCAGTCCGAGGAATTCCCAGGAATTAGTATCCTTGACCAAATGTCAACTCCTCAGAAAAACCTTCCTAATCTTCTTGTCTAAAATATCATCTTCCTTCCTGCTGTCTTCTCCAGCTCTTTTTTTAATAGCACTTATCAGTGTCTGAAATTATATTAGGTGCTTGTTTAGTGTTCATTTCCCACACTAGATGATAAGATCAACAAGGACAGGATCTGTCTGTTATTCACCACCCAAGAATTTGACAGGTAATAGTGCTTAAAAAGTACTCGTGGAACAAATGAATGAATGGAATCAAGACTAAGCACAGTGCAAAACTTTAATGCTGGTCCAGGCAGGATTGTGTCTTGAGATACCAGCTGGTTCCATGAGGACTATAATGCAAAGGAAGCCTGTCCTGAGCAGCCCACCTCACACTGGCCCCTCTCCTGATTGCACTTAGGGCCTAAACCTTTCAATGGATACTTATTTACAAATTGCTGAGAAAGTTCCTAGCTTGTTGACATTTAGGAATAAGTAAGCTCTGTAGGTGTGAGCCTGGTTTATTTCTCTCTCTCAAGTTTACTGAGGGCATATTCACCTTTGTTTCCTTCCCCAGAGTGCCTAACAAGTACTATTTGAATGGTTGTACCTCAATGAATTAATAAGTGAATAAGTGGGTGAAAGAGTAAATAGATGAATGAATGGATAAACAATGGATGACTGAACAATGACATGGATGGATGATGGATTGATGGATGGATAGAAAAAAGGAGGGAAGTGTGGATATATTGATGGATGGATGGTTGATAAGTGGATAGTGAGTGAATAACTAGATGGGTCATGGAGAGATGGATTATTATATGATTAGTAGATGACAGAGGAGTAGATGGATGAAGGGATTAATGGATGGATGGGAAGGATGACTAGATGGATACAAGTATGGGTGGGAGGGGTATGGGTGGCAGGGAAAGGGTAAGGGTGGGGCAGAATAAGTGAGTAGATAGATTTGATTTACTGTGTCTAAATCTCCAAAGTCACAGAACAGAGGAAGTAGATTTGCTCTGTGGACCTACAGGAGAGAGTTAGGATCACTAAGTCAGAGTGACAGGGAGACAGATTTCAGCTCATGATAAGGTGGAAACTCCCTGTCACTAGAGATGTGGCAATAGAAAGTGCCCGCCTCCCTGCCCAGCCACCAGCCCCTGCCCAATCAGGGTACCGGGGAAGGCAAGAATTCAGATCCTGGTCGAGAGGTTGAGGTATATGACTTTTGCCTTCTGACACAGAAACTGTAGGATTCTAAAAGAATCAGAAGCAAACCCCCCATCATCTGGGTTTGGTGAAATCTGGACCCTTATTCTCTACCCAGAATCTTGGAGATGCTCTACGTTGATACCACTCCTGGGGCTGAGGATAGAGGCAATGACAACTGGGCTAACACTGTGAGAAATCATTGGGTGCACTCCAACCACAACCCATGAGGTCGGTACTGCTTCGAACCCATATCTGTCTACTTTTTCCACTGCTTTATAGGCAAGAGTTTAAAAATCTCAGACTCTTAAACAGTGACTAACTGTGTAGCCTTGAACAAGTTATTACCCTCTCTGATCTTCAATGATATCATGTGTAAAATGGAGGTAATGCCTCATAGGGTTGTTGGCAGAATTAAGTGAAAGAATTATGTAATAGGCATAGTGCAGTGCTGAACACATTGAAAGCCCTCAATAAATGATAATATTGGAACTGGTATTGGTTTTAGCATTGATATCAGCATTCAAAGCCATGTTTGTATTCATATTTATTAGAAGTATTACCATAGTATACAATGGTATTACATATATTACATGGCATTGTCATAGAATCATAAATCTAGGGCCACAGATTCATATATGCTTGATAACAGATTTTCTAAACTGACCACCTCAGAAATTTAGAACTTTTGAATTAGAACCAAACTTAGAGACATCATGGATGGTTGAACTACTCTCAGAGTACACAAGACCTTTGAAGTCATGAGTCTAACCACTCCAACCAGCCTCTCTAACCATGACAGATGCCTCTGCCCAATGTCCTTCACCCTCCGTCTCCAGGCCAGAACATCCTGTGAGGCCGCTCTGGGGGGCCTGACTGGACCCTTTGGCCCTGTGCTCCTGTTCTCAGACAACCCAGAATCCCAAGAATTTGTGGCCACAGGAGTGGGAGCCTTGGATTGGGCCCCGGGGATGAAGAAATATGGAAGCTCCCAGAGTTGGGCCTGGTGGGGAAGGCCACATTTTCTGTGTCATGTTCTATTGCACGCCAATCAATTACAGTGTGCCCTATATAAACATATCATGAGGGCTTTGACAGGGGGCCGGGGTGAAGTTGGGTGTCAGGGTAAAACAGGGGATAATAAAATCACTGGAGATTTATTTCTCTAAATTGGAAACTTCATGCTTACACCTGACTAAATCATCAGGCTGAAATCGGAGCCGACTCCCACGGAAAACACATGTAACCTTATCCCATCTTTGTTTAACGGCGACCCATCAAGCCGCCTGATGAATTCTGCAGATGCAGCCAGCGTCCTCCTTGGGCTCCTTGAGTTCTGGGGGTCTCAATCAGACCTAGTTGTTCTTCCCAGGGCTGGCCAAAGAAACCTCTTCTACAGGTGGGTGTCCACCTGGTACCCCATCCCCTAAAATAGCTCTGCTTTGCTCCCACGCCTGAAAGTACACCATTTGTGTACCTAATCACTCTACATAAGATCCTCCTCTTCATGAAACCATCCTCCCTGAGAAAGGGAACGATGTTGAATAATATGAGAGGCATTTGTGACATCAAGAAAAATTCTCTAAACTGGAAATTGTCCAGCCTGGCTTCCATCACAGTTCTGTGATAACATCCCTTTATCTCTGAGTAAAATGACCTTGCTACTTCTTTTTACCCTGTCTCTTCTTTCATAGAACTTTTGTGAGGATTTGATGAGCGAATGGGTTAAAAGTGCTTTATAACTTATTAGTTTATGGTATATATTAACATATAATTTTCTATCTGAATTATGAAGCACTG